>NC_056506.1:11896520-11929020 GCF_014905685.2 Nematolebias whitei | reverse complement strand
AATATAAAATCTGAAATTAACCATGCCTGTACATTAGGGCTGGGTAGTATGGACCAAAATTAATATCTCAATATTTTAAGATGGATGGCAATATACAATATATATCTCAATATTTTAAGATGGATGGCAATATACAATATATATCTCAATATTTTTTCTTTCCACAAAGTAATAACAAAAATATATTTCTGAGTCAAAGCTTTGTCCCAATGATCACACAGGCACATTTATTAACAAACAACTGTAACTGTATAAAATAAATGTCTCAAAAATAAACTATTTACACATTATTAAATAATAATCCACTTAAAGTAAAATAAAGTTATTTTCCAGCATAACAAACCCAAAAGCACAGCTGTGCACTTTAAATTTAAACAGAAAAGACAGAGCAAGTGTAACAAAGGCTGACTTGCTCTTTAAAAAGTCTGATTCTAATGAAGTAGAGTTCATCAAAAATAAATCCTATAATTCAGTTCAGTTTATTTATATAGCGCCAAGTCACAAGATAAGTCATCTCAGGGCACTTAACAGAAATATTTATATATAATAATAATAATAATTTAACATTATCTGAGGAGCAGACTGCTTTGAATTCTCATCTTGAGCAAGCATGAAGGAGACAGTGGAAAGGAAAAACTCCCTCATGAGGCAGAAACCTTTAGCAGAACCAGACTCAGGACAAGCGGCCATCTGCTTTGACCGGCTGAGTTTAAGAGGAACAGGAAGGAGGAACAGATACACAATGGCAGGTCAATAATCACATGTTAAGATAGAAATAGTATCAAAGGAAAATTATTCAATTTTAACAATTAATTTAAGGAAATGAGGTCAATTTGTCCTCCATTAATCTAAGCCTATGCCAGCATAACAAGCCAACCCTAATTATAAGATTTATCAAAAAAGAAAGTTTTAAGCCCAGTCTTAAAACTGGACAATGTGTCAGCCTCATGGACAGAAACTGGAAGTTGGTTCCACAAGAGAGGAGCCTAATAACTGAAAGATCTTCCTCTCATTCTGCTAACTCTAGGAACTATAAGTAAGCTTGCAGTCTGAGAGCAAAGTGCTGTTAGGAAAATATGGAACAATAAGATTTCTAATATAAGATGGAGCTAGGTTGTTGAGAGCTTTGTAGGTTAGCAGTAAGATTTTGAATTCAATTCTGGATTTGACAGGGAGCCATTGGAGAGAAGTTAAAACGGGAGAGATATGATCTCTCCTACTAAGTCCAGTTAAGACTCTGGCAGCAGCATTTGGTATTAACTGAAGACTTTTTAAAGAAGTATTTGGACACCCAGATAACAAAACATTGCAATAGTCCAGTCTAGATGTGACAAATGCATGAACCAGTTTTTCTGCATAATTTTTAGATAAGATGTTTCTAATTTTTGTGATATTACCTGTATATTATAACCCTATAATTACGGTCGGCTTGTTATGCTGCCTTAAGCTTAGACTACTAGAGGACAAATTGACCTTGTTTCTTAAACTAAATTGTTAAAATTGAATAATTTTCATTTGATATTATTTCTATCTTAACATATGATTCTTGACCTGCCATTGAGTATCTTGAAATAAGATAGAAAGGCGCTATATAAGTACAGTCCATTTACCATTTACCATTGTGTATCTCTTCCTCTCAAACCCATCCGGTCAAAGCAGATGGACGCTCGTCTTGAGCCTGATTCTGCTAAAGGTTTTTTCCTGTTAGAAAGGAGTTTTTCCCTTTCCACTGTTTTCTTTGTGCTTGGTCAGAATGAGAGTTCTGTGATGGAGTTAAATTCAAAGCAGTCTGCTCCTCAGATAAATAATGTTATTAACTTAGTTTTTAGAAGAAGGCTTTCAACCGTGTTCTTCGAGGTACACTGTGGGGGGAGTATGGGATTGGGGGCCCGTAGTTACGGGCTGTTCGGTCCTTATACAAGCGGTGCGAAAGTTTGGTTTGCATTGCCAGTAGTAAGTCGAACCCCTTCAGGGTGGGAGTTGGACTCCACCAGGGCTGCCCATTGTCACAGATTCTGTTCATAACTTTTATGGACAGAATTTCTCGGTGCAGCCAGGGGGTGGAGGGAGTCCAGTTTGGTGGCCTCAGGATTCCATCTCTGCTCTTTGCAGATGATACAATCCTGTTGGTGTCATCGTGCCGTGATCTTCAGCTCTCACTGGAGCTTTTCGCAGCTGAGTGTGAAGTGGCTGGGATGAGAATCAGCACCTCCAAATCTGAGACCATGGTCCTCAACTGGAAAAGGGTGGATTGTTCTCTTCAGGTCAAGGGTGAGGTTCTACCTCAAGTGGAGGAGTTCAAGTATCTCGGGGTTTTGTTCACGATTGAGGGAAGAATGGAGAATGAGATTTGACAGATGGAATGGTGCAGTGTCTGCAGTATTGTGGACTCTGTGCTGGTCTGCTGTGGTGAAGCTGAGCTGTAAGGCAAAGCTCTCTGTTTACTTGTTGGTCTACGGTCCTACCCTCACCTATGGTCATGAGCTCTGGGTAGTGACTGAAAGAATGAGATCACACATACAGGTGGATGGGGCAGCTGTGGCTGAGTGGTTAGAGCAGTCGTCCTCCAATGCAAGAGTTGGGGCTTTGATTCTACCAGCAGTCACATGCCGAAGTGTCCCTGGGCAAGACACTGAACCCCTCACTAGAGGATGACACGAGAGTGCATTTTCACTCCCGTCTTGTCCTGGTCCCACAAAAAAAAATCCTGTCTTGTCCCAGTCCTGATAACATGACTCCTACTCCTGTCCTGCTCTTGTTCAGACCCACTCCCACTCCTGTACTGCTCCTGTTTGTTTTCTCTTCATTTAATTTTTAGGAAATACATTAAATTTGATTTAATCTTCTACCCATTTCTTTTTTAATTACTTTGTGTTCTGCAGTTTTATTTCAAAAGATATGGCAACAGAAACAGTTTGTCTGAGGTGAAATAGAGACATTTATTGCCTTAATTAAAAAAAAAAACCTTCATTAAAGGGCACAAAGCAAATAATACATGGCCTGTAGTCCATATAATTTTTATACAGAGGATCAGCTGCTGAGTCCCTGTTTCTAGCTCTTTTGAAGGTTAGTTACAGTAAAAACAAAAAATCAAAACCAGTACATGGGTCACACCATGTCTACCTTAGATGAAAGAACCCAAACATAACAAGTTGCATTTTACTAATTTATTGAGCAATTGTTTCCTTTAAACAGTGACATTACTGTCATGTTTTAAATTGCTTAACCAAACAAACAAACAAAAAAGAAAATTAATGTACCAAGCAAGAGAACTCAACAAATAAAAATGCTTAAAGGCATTATTATACATTGGACGACGTCCTCAAGAAGTTCACAATCCATGTGGTTGAGGTAACGAGCTCGTTTCGGCAAAGCAGGATGTTGTGCAGCTTACCAGACTTCAGAGCATCATTTACATTTACATTACATTTACACACTGGACCATTGCAGGTCTGATGTTCCACCTCATCTCTCCACAGCTTCAGTGACCGGTCCAGCACCTTTTGTAACCTAAAAGTGAAAGACGACAGTGCACAAGTCAAAATAGGGTTATCGTGACTACAAATAACAATTTTTTGGCCTTTCTTTTGGAAAAAAATATTGTATATAAAAAAAGAATATTGTATATAAAAAAAAAGAGATCTGGGTTCCAAACTGTTTATAATTTATGTAAATGTGTTAGGTTTCTAGCAACACCCAGATAAGTACTGACCAAAAGCAAACAGACTTCAAGACCAGGGAAAGTTAAACAGTGTTTTATTTACAAAAGTGAAAACAATGATATTGGTGAGGTAACTATCCAGGGAGAGGCTGGAACCCTGGAGAGCAAGGAGCAAAGTTAAAGCCGGCCAGGAGAAATCTCAAGGGCAGTGTAATGTCCAGAGAAATAGTTCTTACTGTAGGAAAAGGAGGTCAGTCAGTGGATGTCCAAAAAGGTTTCCAGGAGATCCTGTGTAGGTGAGCAGGTGGTGGAAGGCAAGGAGCAGCTTGAGATGAGTCCAGGAAGGGTCGAGAGTAATTATCATGAGATCCAGGATGCAGGTGAAACAGAGGTCAGAGCTGTAGCATGAGCACAAAGATTAATAATTTTAAAGCACAAAGAGCAAATGTTCAGTCCAGGAGCTTACTACCAAAGGCAGACAATGCAGCAGCGTAGAATGAAGTCCTCAGCTGGTACTTCTGCTGCTCATTATTCCTCAATGGATCTCGGGTGTGTCTTTGTTGGCGCCCTCTGGTGGAGAAGAGCTGTGGAGCAAAAGGCTGGAATTCCCACAGTACCTCCCTCTCAAACATTGCCTCTAGGCGATCTAAAACGTTTCTCAGGATGATTCTTAAAAAACGTGGTGTTAAGACTGGGGTCAAGAACAAAGGACCTTGGGATCCACGATCGTTACTCTGGACCATACCCCTCCCAGTCAACTAAGTATTGAAAACCCCACCCACGGCGTCTAACATCCAGTATGCACCGAACTGTGAAGGCGGGATGATTGTCAATAAGACGGGGGGAAGGTGGGAGGTCGGTGGGGGGGCAAAGAGGACTCTCAGAGACAGGTTTTATCTGAGAAACATGGAAAGTCGGATGGATCTGCATGGACGTGGGCAGTTGTAACCTAACAGCAGTGGGGTTTATGATGCGAATGATAGGGAAGGGCCCAATAAAACGTGGGGCCAATTTCCTGGGGGTGTCTTTGAGGGTGTTGTCTCAGGTAGACAGCCATACCCTCTGGCCCACCCTGTAGTCTGGAGCCCTGGACCGATGTTTGTCAGCAAATCTCTTGTTTTGTGCTACCAAGCGTAGGAGGGCTGCCTTGGTTTGCTGCCATACCCTGCAACAACGTCGGAAATGGTACTGCACGGAGGGAACTGCAATGTTGACTTCTTGACTAGGAAACATTGGTGGCATGTAGCCCAAGGAAGCCTCAAAAGGTGACATACCTGTAGTCGAGGAGGTGTGGGTGTTGTGAGCATATTCGACCCAAATCAGGTGTGCGCTCCAAGCAGAAGGATTCTTTTCTACCACGCATCTGAGAGTAGTTTCCAGTTCTTGATTACATCATTCAGCTTGGCCATTTGATTGGGGGTGGTACCCTGATGTAAGACTGACCGATGCCCCTAGGGAGTTACAGAAACTTCGCCATACCTGGGAGATAAACTGCGGACCTCTATCAGAAACCACGTCCGTGGGGATTCCATGAATGCAAAAGACGTGCTGAACCAGGAGTTGAGCAGTTTCCAACACTGATGGCAGCTTGGGTAAGGGGATGAAGTGGGCTGCCTTAGAAAATCTGTCAATGACAGTTAGTATCACAGTATTACCTTCTGACGGAGATAATCCCGTCACAAAATCCAGAGAGATGTGTGACCATGGACGACTCTGAGTAGGCAGGGGCTATAATTGACCCGCAGGAGGTTGATTGCTGCTCTTATTTCTGGCGCATGTGGGGCAAGCAGCCACAAACTCCCTGACATCCTGGTTTAGTGATGGCCACCAAAAATGTTGCTTAACCAGGGAGAGCATACGAGTGATACCTGAATGACAGGATAATTTGTTAGTGTGAGTCCATTCTAGTACCTTTGCCCTGATACTCTGAGGGATAAACATAGTGTCATTAGAACCCGTTCTGGGGTCAGGTTCTGCCTCCTGGGCCTCCAAAACCTCTCTCTCAATGGCCCAAGTGAGGGAGCCAATGACACAGGAGGGAAATAGGATGTTCTCCTCCTTCTCAGGATCTTCAGGGGGAGAAAACTGGTGGGAGAGGGCATCTGGCTTCACGTTCTTGGTGCCAGGTCTGAAAGTGAGAAGAAAGTTAAATTTAGTGAAAAATAGAGACCAACGTGCTTGTCTGGGGTTTAGTCTTTTAGCGTCCCGTAGATAGGTGAGGTTCTTGTGGTCAGTCCATATTACAAATGGAACCTCAGTACCCTCCAGCCAGTGCCTCTACTCCTCCAAGGCTAATTTGACTGCCAGCAATTCACGATTCCCCACATCGTAGTTTTGTTCAGCAGGGGATAATCGTTGAGAAAAGAAAGCACAGGGGTGCACCTTGTTGTCCGGTGGGGTTCTTTGGGAGAGAACTGCCCCGACGCCTGTGTCTGAGGCATCTACTTCTAGGATGAACTGTCTCTTTGGATCAGGGTGGCACAGCAAGGGTGTGAATGAAAACAAAATCTTTAGCTTACCGAATGCTGAGTTGGCTTCGGGAGTCCATTTGAATGTTCGCAGAGTGGAGATTAGTTGCATAAGCAGAGCAGCAATTCTGCTATAGTCTTTGATAAACCTTGGGTAGAAGTTAGCAAATCCAAGGAACCATTGAAGCTGCTTTCTGTTCTCAGGGACAGGCCATTCCACCACCGCCTTGGTCTTCTCGGGGTCAGTGCGATAATATCCACCCTCGAAAATAAAACCCAAGAAAGACACTGATGAAACATGGAACTCGCATTTCTCAGCTTTCACAAACAGTCTGTTCTCATAAAGTCTTTGTAGGACCATTCTGACTTGTTGGGTGTGTTGTTCCTGATCCTTAGAGTAAATAAGGATGTCATCTAAATAAACAAACACGAATATATTCAAGAAATCTCTGAGTATGTCATTAACTAGTGCCTGAAACACTGTAGGGGCGTTGGTTAGACCAAAAGGCATAACTAGGTATTCGAAGTGGCCAAGAGGGGTCCTAAATGCCGTCTTCCACTCACCCCCTTCCTTAATTCTCACTAGGTGGTAAGCATTGCGAAGATCCAGTTTAGAAAAAAAATGTAGCCTGTTGAAGTTGTTCATGAATATTTCTATTAAAGGTAGGGAGTATTTGTTCTTGACAGTTATTTGATTGAGACCTCTGTAATCTATACACGGACGAAGAGTCTTGTCCTTCTTAGCGACAAAGAAAAACCCTGCCCCCACAGTAGACGTGGAAGGGCAAATAATCCCCGAGTCAAGTGACTTCTCAATGTAATTTCTCATAGATTCTTTCTTGGGTCCAGATAAATTGTAGATTCTGCTCGAGGGTAATGGTGTGCCTGGTAGGAGGTCAATGGCACAATCATAGGGACGGTGAGGGGGTAGAGACAATGCTTTATGTTTACTGAAAACTTGTGCTAGATCATGATACATGGAAGGGATTATGGATAGGTCTATGTCTTCATTGATTACAACCTCTTTAGTGAATGTGGGAGTAGCAGACTTTAAACAGTTCTTCAAACAATGTGTGCTCCACTTGTCTACTCTCTTATTTACCCAATTTATAGTGGGATTATGTTCCTTTAGCCATGGGAACCCAAGAATTAACTATGTGGTAGGGGAATCAAAAACAAAAAACTCATTTTGCTCATGGTGATTTCCAGAGACTATCGGGTGCACCTTATGCATCCTGAACTGGACTGAAGTGAAGCTCTCTCCGGTGAGACCTGTAACTGTCAAGGGATGCGGGAGAGTCTGCGTGGGGATGTTCAATCTGTCCACCAGGTCTTTGCTGATTAAGTTTTGCTCAGTCCCGGAGTCAACAAGGGCAAGCACATAAAGTCTTTTTAAGTCTCCATGAATGGTATTGTTTAATACTAGGCGGGATGCAGAAGAAATGGTTGAGTTTCCCACCAGTATCTCCTGCCTTACTGGTGGGTTGAGTCGTTTTCCTGAAGAAGTGGGCAATGGGCAATGAAGTGCCCCTTCTGTCCACAATAAATGTAGGCTTTGTTTACCATCCTTCTCTGCCTCTCCTCTGGTGTGAGGCAGGTACGACCAATCTGCATAGGTTCGACTTCGGTTTCGGTGACGAGAGGAGAAACGGTGTGAAAAATGGGTGTTGGGCGATAGCTGGAAGTGTGGGGTACCTGGAACTTGTAGTTTATTTCCGTCCTCCTCTCATAAAAACGATTGTCGATCCTGGTGGCAATACTGATCAGTTCATCCAAACTTTGTGGTTCTTCTCTGATAACCAACTGATCCTTAATGTGATCAGATAAGGAATTTAAAAAGGTACCTCGAAGGGCAGTCTTGTCCCATCCGGTCCGAGCAGCAGTGATGTGGTACTCCAGGGCATGTTTAGCCACAGAGTTTCTCCCTTGCCTGAGATTGAGGAGGCGCTTCACTGCTTCTGCCTGCTGAAGAGGATGATCAAACACAAGCTTGAACTCTTGTAAAAACATGGAGAAGGTTATAGAGTTGAGGGTGTGAGAATCCATATATGCGTGAGCCCAACGTAGAGCCTCCCCTTTTAATTGGCTGATAATATATGAAATATTAGCTACGTCAGAAGAATATAATGTAGGCGCACGGTTAAAAACCAACTCACACTGGAGTAGAAAGCCACCACATAGATCGGAATTTCCACAAAAAAGCTCGGCAGGTCTTAAACTCTGTTCGAACGACACTGAGGGCGCTGCAGGTCTTGGCATTGTAGGCTCTGGAGGGCAAACTGGAGCAGGAGGGGTTAACAGAGACAACTTTGAGTTCATAGAAAACAACATGTTTCCTAATTCTTGTAAGTGAGACTGATTGGTGTCTTGTTGTGTGAGAATCTTCTCGAGGGCGGTTTCATGTTTATCAATGCGCTTCATCTGTGATGTGAACATGTGTTGAAGCTGTTCACCTTCGGTCAAGTTCTGAGTTGTGTTTGGCTGCTGCATTCTGTTAGGTTTCTAGCAACACCCAGATAAATACTGACCAAAAGCAAACAGACTTCAAGACCAGGGAAAGTTAAACAGTGTTTTATTTACAAAAGTGAAAACTATGATATTGGTGAGGTAACTATCCAGGGAGAGGCTGGAACCCTGGAGAGCAAGGAGCAAATTTAAAGCAGGCCAGGAGAAATCTCAAGGGCAGTATAATGTCCAGCGAAGTAGTTCTTGCTGTAGGAAAAGGAGGTCAGTCAGTGGATGTCCAAAAAGGTTTCCAGGAGATCCTGTGTAGGTGAGCAGGTGGTGGAAGGCAAGCAGCTTGAGATGAGTCCAGGAAGGGTCGAGAGTAATTATCATGAGATCCAGGATGCAGGTGAAACACAGAGGTCAGAGCTGTAGCATGAGCACAAAGATTAATAATTTTAAAGCACAAAGAGCAAATGTTCAAGCCAGGAGCTTACTACCAAAGGCAGACAATGCAGCAGCATAGAATGAAGTCCTCAGCTGGTACTTATACTTCTGCTGCTCGTTATTCCTCAATGGATCTCAGGTGTGTCTTTGTTGGCGCCCTCTGGTGGAGAAGAGCTGTGGAGCAAAAGGCTGGATTCCCACAAAATGATCTATGTACTGTACCTGAAATAATGAAAAGTATACTATTTGCCGATGATACAAATATTTTTTAGTGTTTAATATATTTATTAATTTTCCACATAGAAACAAATAAAAACAACATACATACAAGGAAAAAAAACAAACAACAAAGAACCCCTCCCCCCTCCCAGCACCCCTCCCCCCAGTAAATACTGTCCCTACAAGGTATGTCACAAAAACAATTAAAACAGTTCAAACATCATTATCAAGATTTATGGGTCTACGTTCAGCCAAAATCCTAAGAGCGTGTTATTCCTGGACCTGTGTCGAGGGTTCATTGAAAAAAGTAATAAAAGATTTCCAAGTTTTATAAAATCTATTTTCAGAGCCCTTCATCACACACCTGATTTTCTCTAGTTTTAGATTAATTAGTACCTCCTTTATCCAGCTTGACACTGTGGGTGGAGCAGCATCTTTCCACCTAAGAAGAATTAAACGACGCGCCAGAAGAGTTGAAAAAGCGATTACCTTCCCTCCTCCCGTAGGTAAACTTAATCCTTCAGGAGTAATCCCAAATATCAGCATAAATGGGTTCGGGCTAATATGGACTGCTAAAACAGCTGAGAGTGCTTCACAGATACCAGCCCAGTATATCTGTATCTTGGGGCAACTCCAAAACATATGCACTAATGTGGCTTCCTCCGACCTACATCTGTCACATATAGGGTCAATTTGAGGGTAAATTTTAGCCAGTTTAGATTTATCCAAATGTGCCCGGTGTACCACTTTGAACTGAATAAGAGAGTGCCTCGCACACATTGAAGATGAGTGAATTTTCCTCAAAACATCAGCCCAAACTGCTTCACTCATTGTAATTTGAAGGTCCTGCTCCCAGGATTGTTTAATTATGACAGAGGATTGGGAATCTAAATGAGAGATCAGCTTTATCAAAGAAGTAACTGCTTTAGTTTTTGTTGGATCAAAAGACATCAGCTCATCGATTACATTATCAAGAGGTTTGTCAGGAAATTTTGGAGTGGATGAGGCAATAAAATGCCTAATCTGTAAATATCTGAAAAAGTGCGAGGTTGGCAAATCATATTTATTAGACAGTTGCAGAAAAGAGGCAAACTTGTTTTCAACAAAAAGATCTTTAAAATTTTTTAAACCTTTACTTCGCCACCCACTAAAAGGAGCATCCTGCAGTGAAGGAGGAAAAAAATTATTAGACGCAATTGGACTAGAAAAACTTAACTGATGAAGGCCAAAATGTTTCCTAAATTGTGAGTAAATTTTGAGGGAGTTATAGACTACACGGTTAGAAGAAATACGATTTAGAGGTAAGGGTAAGGATCCGCCGATCAAAGTTGGCAGAGATAAAGGGGAGCAGAGGAACTTTTCCATCTCCACCCAAATGGGACCCCCATCTTTGGAACTATAATACACCCAAAAGGACATACAATACAAATTACTTGCCCAATAGTAGTGTCGAATATTAGGAAGAGCCAGACCCCCATCTTGCTTTGACTTTTGCAAGTGGGCTCTTTTTAGACGAGGCTTTTTACCATTCCAGATATAAGTCAAAATGGCTGAATCTAGCTTTTTAAAATAAGCCCCCGGAATGAAAACAGGGAGACACTGAAAGAGGTAAATAAATTTAGGGAGTACTGACATCTTGATTGTATTTACCTTGCCTATTAGAGAGAGGGGGAGGGCCGCCCACTTAGTTAAATCCTGCTGGACATCAATAAGCAATTTATCAAAGTTATTTTTGTAAAGATCTTCAAATGTCTTTGTTATCGTAATGCCCAGATAAACAAAACTATGAGTAGCTATCTCAAAAGGTGTATTATTTGTGATATAGTCTAGGGATTTGGAATTCAAAGACATAAGTTTGCTCTTATGCATGTTTACTTTATACCCAGAAATTTCTCCAAACTGAGAGAGGAGTGTCGATATGTGAGGGATAGTCAGTTCTGGCTCAGACACATACAACAAAAGGTCGTCAGCATAAAGAGAAAGTTTATGCTCCACCCTACCCCTGGTAATACCCTTAATATTGCTCTGTGTCCTTATAGCCAGAGCCAACGGCTCAATGGCCAAAACAAAAAGTAAAGGACTAAGTGGGCAGCCCTGCCGGGTCCCGCGGAACAAGCTAAATGGTTTAGAATAGAAGTTATTTGTCAAAATCATGGCTGATGGCGAGAAATACAATAGCTTAACCCACGATATAAATGTCCTGCCAAAACTAAATCTCTCCAAAGTTTCAAACATATAGGTCCATTCCACTCTATCAAAAGCCTTTTCTGCATCCAGGGAGAGAAGGCATTCAGAGTCATTTTGACTAGGGGTATGCATGATATTCAATAAACGACGTATATTATAAAAAGAGCGTCTGTTTTTGACAAATCCTGTCTGGTCTGGAGATATGACACTCGGTAAAATTCGCTCCAAGCGGCAGGCTAACACTTTTGCCAATATTTTGTAATCACTATTCAGTAATGATATCGGCCTGTAAGATGAACATTCTGTGGGTTTTTTATCTTTTTTAAGCAATAGTGTTATACAGGCTTGATTCAAGGTAGAAGGAAGGGATCCTCTACCAAAGGAGTGTCTAAACATATTTGCCAAAATTGGAGCCAGTTGTTTAGAAAATGCTGCATAAAACTCATTTGGCAGGCCATCTGGACCAGGTGATTTTTTGGGTTGTAATAATTTGATTGCCTCTACAATCTCCTGCTCTGAAATAGGTGAATCCAGAGAGGATACTTGATCAGGGCTTAGGTTGGGGATAGGCAAGTGTCCAAAAAAGTTCTGCAAAAGATTAGTATTACAGCTGTTATCAGAGCTATATAATTTATTATAATAACATTGAAAGGCCTTATTTATTCCTTGCTGGTCTGTGATAATGCTGCCATCCTGAGCTGTTATCCCACCAATTGTCATTTTGGCTCTTGCTCCCCTAAGTTGTCTTGCCAGAACCTCCCCAGCTTTATCACTATGTTCATATGAATAACTTCTATTTTTCAGCAGTAAATATTCTATTGGTTGAGATGTAATTAAATTATGTTCTGCACGGAGCCTACAGCGTTCTTTATACAACTGTTGGGATGGAGCTTGTGCATTTCTGCTGTCCAAGTCTGCGATTTGACTCTCGAGTTCGATTTGCTTGGACATAGAGTCCCTTTTCTTCTTAGCCACAAAGGATATTATCTGACCTCTTATATATGCCTTAAAGGCTTCCCAGACAGTAGAAATTGAAACATCTGGGGTCATATTAATTTCTAAAAAAAGGGAGATCTGGTTCGACATAAATTTAACAAAGTTCTCATCAGACAACAGGAGGGAGTTGAACCGCCAGTACTTTCTTTGGGCCCCTACTTCAGGTATCCTAAATTCAATTGAGAGAGGAGCATGGTCAGACACCACTATGGGTTGATATTCACAGTTCTGCACGTATGATGTTAGTTTATTATCAATAAAGAAATAATCAATCCTGCTGTAGCTCCCATGGGCATGGGAAAAAAAAGAGTATTGTCTGTCCTGAGGGTGCAAAAGACGCCAAAGATCTGATATACCATAATCTGAAAAAAAGGACTTTATATACGTTACCGATTTGGATACAATATAGCCCGGCTTAACCGAAGACCTGTCCAGCACAGGGTCAAGACATAAGTTGAAATCCCCTCCCATAATCAGCGGATGAGTATCTAAATTCGGGAGCAGCCTAAAGAGACGAGAAAAAAATTGAGGATCATCAAAATTTGGAGCATAAACATTAGCTAATGTCACATTCACATTATAAAGTTTTCCAGTTACAATAATATATCTTCCATTAGGATCAGCAACCACCACTGCAGGTGTAAATGATATATTTTTATTAATAAGTATTGCAACTCCTCTGGCTTTACCCTGAAAAGTTGAATGAAAAAGCTGCCCCACCCACCCACACTTTAAACGAATACTATCTCGGTTATTGAGATGAGTTTCTTGAAGGAACATAATTCCTGCACCTAAATTTTTCATATGTGTGAGGGCCTTTTTCCTTTTAATGGGATGATTCAGACCCTTAACATTCCAGGTAATCATTTTAAAGTTGCCTGCCATATTACTCATAATAAAAAAGAAAAAACAGAACAGAGAATGTCAAGGTATCAGGCAAATAAAGAAATACATCCTGGCTGAGCGAAAAGAAAAACATCATTTTAACAGTGACAGTAAGCCCCCCACTTCCCACCCCACCCCTTCCCAATAACCCCCTGGTGAAAATAGCTGCTGGAACAAACAGCACACCTAACTTCTCTAAATGTAACACCTCTATGCTACTACTACCTAAATAAATCTTCTCCCCCTCCTCGCCTTACAGGTAATATTAAACACAAATAAAACCACCAAGCCAAAGTAAAATCTTGTCATTAATAAAAATAAAAAAAAATAGAAAAATGAAAAAAATTGGGCAAACACCGAACAGCCCATAACAAAAATAATGTCTATTCCTTACTGAGGTGAAAATAGACCAGTTGCAACAACCTCAATAATTAAACGTTTATACATTATCTGAATCCGTTCTGTAGCTCTGCACCTCCAGAGCCATCAGTCAGGCAGAACTGTTAAAAGTTTGGATGAACTTTTCAGCATCAGACACGGAGCCAAATGTTGTGCGGGTACCGTCTGTGTTAGTAATCCGAAGTCTTGCTGGGAACATCAGCGCTGGTTTTAGACCCAGTTTATACAAGGATGACATCACCAACCTGTATTCTTTCCTTTGTTTGGCCACATCTGGAGAGTAGTCATCATACATCCTGAATGAGTTGTTTTCATACTCCAAGTTCCTTCTTTTCCGGGCTTCACGAATCGCCAGCTCCTTGTGTTGATATCGGTGGAAGCAAATTATGACAGGCCGAGGCCTGCCTGTAGGGCCCGGTTTGGGTATCAGGCTGCGATGGGCCCGGTCCAGCTCCGGCGCCGAGGGGAAGATATCATGTCCGAAAACATTCCACAGTAACTGGGAAAAGAACTTGCTTGGTTGTGGTCCTTCGATGTCCTCGGGCAGGCCAATAAGACGAACGTTACTCCTCCTGCTTCTCCCCTCCAGCTCAGTTAGCTTAGCCTTGAGTTGACCATTATCGGACCTGAGCCCCTCGCAGCATTTCTCAACTTCTTCCAAACGCACATGAAGTGACTCGGCGTTGTCCTCAAGTGAAGTCAAGCGCTCGTCATGATTTCTGACAACCTCCTGGAGTCCATCCAACTTCTCGTTCACTTCTTTGAAGTCCTTTTTAAGTTCGGAGATCAGCGCTAGCTTGTGGTCAGCTAACGCGGCTATCAAATCCGCTTTGCTAATCTGAGGCTCAGATTCAGCTTTTTCACCCGTTTTAGACATTTTGGGCGGCATTGCTACACAAAGTGTGACAAGTTCTAATAATTTAACCAAAGTTCACTGGTTAAATTGGCTCAGTAGGTGTTTAAATGAAAAGTTTGTGGGAGAGCAAAGATTCTGCTTCCTACTCCATAATCGCCCCCTAGAGGTCCCCGATACAAATATTTTTTTTGTGTTGGAGATGACATGGAACAACTGTTGAAGGAACTAATGAATTGAATATAATTAAAATGTGGTTTGATGAAAGTAAGCTGTCCTTGAAACTAAACTAAACAAAAATAATGTTATTTGGGAACTGTCAATCACATACAGAAATTCAAATACAAATAGATGGAGTGAAAATTGAAAGAGTTCATGAAAACAAATTTCTTGGTGTCATTATTGATGATAAACTCAACTGGAAACTACACATCAAATATGTTCAAAGTAAAATCTCAAGAAATATTGCCCTCTTAAACAAAGCCAAGTCGGTCATAGAACAAAAAAGCATTACACGTACTCTACTGTTCACTAATCTTACCTTATTTAAGCTATTGTGCAGAAATCTGGGGCAATCATTACAAAACTACACTACAGGCATTAACAATACTACAGAAAATAGCAATAAGAGTAATCCATAAGGTGGGATATTTAGAAAGCACTAATACACTATTTGTAAAATCTAAATTATTAAAGTTCATTGACATTGTGAAACTACAGACAGCTTTAATTCTTTACAAAGCAAAAAATAAACAATTACCAGAAAACATTCAAAACCTGTTTAAAATTAAGGAGTAAATTTATACGTTATGGGGGGAATCACAGTTTAAAATATGCAAAATTAGAACTACTAGAAAAAACTTTTGTTTATCAGTAAGTGGAGTCAAACTATGGAATAATTTGAATATTGAACTTAAACAATGTCCAAACACAAAACTGTTCAAATTATCATATAAACATATGATTATTGCTGGATATAATATATAGTAATATTGTTCAATTATTGTTGTTGTTTTTTTTGTTATTTGTTATTGATGCTTTTGTTTTTGGTGAAGTTAAAGGAATAATAATTGTTCATCTACTATAGTTAACTTAAATAGATACTATATTGATGGATAAATATGGGATTAGTTGTTATATTTATGGATTATACATGTAATGAATGTAAGATTATGTAAGCGGTTAAGAAGTGGGAATTTTGATAAGTTTATACTTCTACCCACTCCCTTGAATATGTAAAAAAGTTTTGACATTATGCTTCATGCTATATATATATACAGGTCTTTCTAAAAAAATTAGCATATTGTGATAAAGGTCATTATTTTCCATAATGTAATGATAAAAATGAAACTTTCATATATTTCAGATTCATTGCACACCAACTGAAATATTTCAGGTTTTTAATTGTTTTAATACTGATGATTATGGCATACAGCTCATGAAAACCCAAAATGCCTGTCCCAAAAAATTAGCATATTTCATCCCACCAATGAAAGACAAGTGTTTTTAATACAAAAAATGCCAACCTTCAAATAATCATGTTCAGTTATGCACTCAATACTTGGTTGGGAATCCTTTTGCATGAATGACTGCTTCAATGCGGCGTGGCATGGAGGCAATCAGCCTGTGGCACTGCTGAGGTGTTATGGAGGCCCAGGATGCTTCGATAGCGGCCTTAAGCTCATCCAGAGTGTTGGGTCTTGCGTCTCTCAACTTTCTCTTCACAATATCCCACAGGTTCTCTATGGGGTTCAAGTCAGGAGAGTTGGCAGGCCAATTGAGCACAGTAATACCATGGTCAGTAAACCATTTACCAGTGGTTTTGGCACTGTGAGCAGGTGCCAGGTCGTGTTGAAAAATAAAATCTTCATCTCCATAAAGCTTTTCAGCAGATGGAAGCATGAAGTGCTCCAAAATCTCCTGATAGCTAGCTGCATTGACCCTGCTCTTGATAACACACAGTGGACCAACACCAGCAGTTGACATGGCACCCCAGACCATCACTGACTGTGGGTGATTCCCACTGGACTTCTGGCATTTTGGCATTTCCTTCTCCCCAGTCTTCCTCCAGCCTCTGGCACTTTGATTTCCGAATGACATGCAAAATTTGCTTTCATCCGAAAAAAACACTTTGGACCACTGAGCAACAGTCCAGTGCTGCTTCTCTGTACCCCAGGTCAGGCGCTTCTGCCGCTGTTTCTGGTTCAAAAGTGGCTTGACCTGGGGAATGCGGCACCTGTAGCCCATTTCCTGCACACGCCTGTGCACGGTGGCTCTGGATGTTTCTACTCCAGACTCAGTCCACTGCTTCCGCAGGTCCCCCAAGGTCTGAAATTTCTTTCTGTGTCTTACCCTCTTGCTTGAGGGTGTCAATTATGGCCTTCTGGACAGCAGTCAGGTCGGCAGTCTTACCCATGATTGTGGTTTTGAGTAATGAACAAGGCTGGGAGTTTTTAAAAGCCTCAGGAATCTTTTGCAGGTGTTTAGAGTTACATCGTTGATTCAAATGGTTAGGTTAATAGCTTGTTTAGAGAACCTTTTCATGATATGTTAATTTTTTGGGACAGGCATTTTGGGTTTTCATGAGCTGTATGCCAAAATCATCAGTATTAAAACAATTAAAGACCTGAAATATTTCAGTTGGTGTGCAATGAATCTGAAATATATGAAAGTTTCATTTTCATCATTACATTATGGAAAATAATGACCTTTATCACAATATGCTAATTTTTTGAGAAGGACCTGTGTGTGTATATATATATATATATATATATATATATATATATATATATATATATTTACATATTCAAAAAATAATAAACTAAACTAAGCTAAAATTGAAATTAAGTGAAGAAAATGTGACCTTTGCAAATATAAATTGCAGTAGCTCAATTTTTCTTTATTTATTTCATTTATCATATTTTTATTTAAGCAGCCTCACCAGGCAGAGATCACAAGATTTTATGTATCTTACCTGCTCTTTTGAAGTGTGGGACAAGGGTCTTTGTGTCTAAAGCTGTTTAACAGTTTGCTTCCAGAGCTAACGGCTTCCTGTGTTAGGTAAAATTTTTTTAATTAAATTAAAGACAAACAAAAATCTTAGTTCTACTTCTTGTGCCATGCTTTCTAAAACAGTTATTAAATTAAGGATTTACTTATGTAGGTAAACGTAAATGTTTTAAAAACCTGTTAAAATACACCAGAATGCAGGAAATAGCAGCTACTTTATTTAAAAAGTTATGGGGGAGGACCCACAGACTTCGCACCAATATGTCCCCCCTTACAATAATTCTAATTCTAATACCCACTGCGTGGTTCAAGCCAAGAGCCACTGTCAACACTGAGGGACTAAGGCCCCTAAAAAGGGCTTCTAGAATCACCCCTGGTGTAAAGAAATGAACTGAGAAAAATCAACTCTTGGCCTAAAATTTAACACAACATAATTGTACACATCATATCTTAAATCTAAAACTAAAACAATTATTATAATATATATGCAACCAGCCTTTCATGTAAAAACTGGGATATTTTTACCAGAGAATGCTTTCACTAACGAGTTTATTGTTGTACTGGCATGGCTTGTGGTCGACAGTAACTATTTACGTAATAAAGCAATGGTTATTCACATTTATTTATTTTTTTTTACTTAAAAAAAAAAAAAAAAAAAAAAAAAATATTCACATTTTCCTCAATCTCAGTATCCAGCAGGATGTGACAATATAAAAATAGGGATATTTTTACTGGAGAATGCGTGCACTTTAACCAGGTAGAGTTTAGCTTTTTTTTTTTTACATTACAAACAGCGACAGATAATGACGATTTTAACCTAAAATCCCACATAACAAAGCAGAGCATAATTTTTTTATTAAAAGGGACAAGGTGGAGAAAATGCGTTATTGAGTCTGTTTATTTACTGACGGTAAACAAAGCAGGTCCGACTCCCACCGCAGCTACACACTGCAGCTGAGACTAACGTTTAAAGCAGCACAGCACCAACACAACTCTCGTGAAGTTCGGGATTATTTGACACTTTCCTGCCCATTCTGTAAGTTTAATAGAGACATATCCGGATGCATGCTCAATAATCCAGGTAGAAAAATCCAAAAAAGTTCAGTCTGGTCCTCTGGACATTCAAAAAAACAAAAAAAACTAAACCAAGCAAAAAAATATAGAAATGTTTCGTCTCTCATCCGAGAGACTTCCTTAGTCTGAGGAGCTGTATACAGCTCAGTCTCTTAAATAGCACCTTCTCAGAGTGGATCAACCAGTTTTGCTGCTGACAACCAAAACCAGCTGATCACATGCTCAAGAAGGACCATCAGCCTAACAATGTAAGAGGGGGACATTTGAACCCGGAGGCCTCCACCCCTGTTTAACGATGGACGATTTCTTTTTACAAAGATGGTCTCCTTTACTCCATTGTTCCTCTCTGTCCAGGATGTGAACATCTTCATCCCTGAAAGAGTGACTGCTGGCCTGGAGATGAGTGTAGACCGCAGAGTCCTGGCCTGATGATGTTGATCTTCTGTGCTGGGCCATCCTTTTGGCCAGTGGCTGTTTTGTTTCCCCAATGTAAGACTGATCACAGCCCTCCTGACACTGAACAGCATACACAACATTACTCTGTTTGTGCTGGGGGACTGGATCTTTGGGATGAACCAGTCTTTGCCGTAATGTATTTTGGGGTTTAAAAGCCACTGGGACGTTATGTTTAGAAAATAAACGTCTCAGTTTCTCTGATACTCCCTCAACATATGGATTGACCACTGGTCTGGGTCTGGGTTCCTCCTTTTCACCTGTTGGCTGACTGGAGTCCTGTTTGGGTTTCTTCTCTGCTTTCAAGAAGGTCCAGTTAGGATATCCACATTGCTCTAGAGCCTGTCTTGTGTGGGATTTCTCCTTCTGCCTGGCTCCTGAGCTAGTGGGGACGCTGTCTGCTCTGTGATACAGAGTCCTGATGACTCCTAACTTGTGCTCCAAAGGGTGATGGGAGTCAAACTGCAAATACTGGTCTGTGTGGGTGGGTTTGCGGTACACCTCAGTTTGCAAATGTCCTCTATGTCTGTGAGACTGAGACCTCACAGTCCAAGAAAGCCAACTTGCCATTTTTTTCATCTTCTCGTGTGAACTTGATGTATTTATCCACAGAGTTGATGTGGTCAGTAAAATGTTGGACTTCCTGAGATTTAATTTTAACCCAGGTGTCGTCAACATACCTGAACCAATGACTTGGTGGTGTCCCTGAAAAGGACGTCAAGGCTCTCTTTTCTACCTCCTCCATGTACAGGTTGGCAACAATAGGAGAAAATGGAGACCCCATAGCACACCCATGTTTCTGCCTATAATATTGCTCCCCATATGTGAAGTAGGTTGACTGCAGGCACAGTTTCAAGAGTTGACACAGTTGTTCTGTGGAAAGCGTGGTCCTGCTGCTCAGAGTGGTGTCTGATTTTAACTTTAAACTGACCACCTCTACTGCATGAGAGAGGAGTAAAGGAGGCCATCTTTGTAAAAAGAAATCGTCCATCGTTAAACAGGGGTGGAGGCCTACGTGTTCAATTGTCCCCCTCTTACAATGCTGTGATTGTTAGTATCACTCAGCCCTTTGTGAATAGTAAACAGCCATCAGTGTGCTAATGATCCATTGTTAGGCTGATGGTCCTTCTTGAGCATGTGATCAGCTGGTTTTGGTTGTCAGCAGCAAAACTGGTTGATCCACTCTGAGAAGGTGCTATTTAAGAGACTGAGCTGAATACAGCTCCTCAGACTGAGGAAGTCTCTCGGATGAGAGACGAAACGTTTCTATATTTTTTTGCTTGGTTTTTTTTTTTTTTTTTTTTTTTGAATGTCCAGAGGACCAGATTGAACTTATTTGGATTTAATAGAGACAGTTACTTCTTACCTTGCGTTGCAAACTATTTTCAGCCACTGTTTCTTTGCTGGTGACTTCGCGGGGCGGCTGTGGCTGAGTGGTTAGAGCAGTCGTCCTCCAATGCAAGAGTTGGGGGTTCGAACCCCACAGCAGTCACATGCCGAAGTGACCCTGGGCAAGACACTGAACCCCTTGTTGCCTCCGATGTGTGTCCCGTCGGTGTATGAATGTGATGAATCACTGATTAGTCTCTTTAGAATGATTTGTTCCATTAGCTTTGTAGAGATCTAGTAGAGTGCTGTATGAATGGGTAAATGAGGACACAGATTGTAGTGTAAAGCGCTTTGAGTATCTCGATAAGATAGAAAGGCGCTATGTAAGTACAGTCCATTTCCATTTCGCTGCTCCTCCTCCAATAATCCACACTTTTAATCCAGGTTACACTCTTCCCTCAATGACACATTTTACAAAGTAGCTACATATTGTGCAGGTATAAAGATAAATTTGTATATATTTTTGTGTACATTTATTTTTTTAAGCTATGTGACTAACTTGTACTTTTTATTATTCAATATTTTACTAACAGAATAGTCTAAAAAGCAACCTGTTTTTTGTGTGAATTGCTATGTCAGTCAAATGTTCAATTTTGGAATAAAGGGGTGGAAATTAAAACTTTTTTTTTGTCGATTCATTGATTAATCGAAAAATAATCGGCCGATGAATCGATTATTGAAATAATCGTTAGTTGCAGCCCTATCCTCTACCCCTCACTGCTTCCAATGTGTGTCCCATCAGTGTATGAATGTGATTTAAAGCACTGATTATCCTCTTTAGAATGATTTGTTCAATTAGCTTTGTAGAGTTCTAGTAGAGTGCTGTATTAATGGGTAAATGAGGACACAGATTGTAGTGTAAAGCACTTTGAGTGTCTTGATAAGATAGAAAGGCACTATATAAATGGTAAATGGACTGTACTTATATAGCGCCTTTCTATCTTATAGAGATACTCAAAGCACTTTACACTACAATCTGTGTCCTCATTTACCCATTCATACAGCACTCTACTAGATCTCTACAAAGCTCATTGAACAAATCATTCTAAAGAGACTAATCAGAGCTTTAGATCACATTCATACACCAATGGGACACACATCGGAGGCAACGAAGGGTTCAGTGTCTTGCCCAGGGACACTTCGGCATGTGACTGCCGGTGGATTCGAACCCCCAATTCCTGCATTGGAGGACGACTGCTCTTACCACTCAGCCACAGCCGCCCTTATAAGAACAGTCCATTTACCATTTATGAAATGAGTTTTCTCTGCAGGGTAGCTGGACTCTCCCTTAGAGACAGGGTGAGAAGTTCAGTTATCTGGGAGAGACTCTGAGTAGAACCACTGCTTCTCCACATCGAGAGGAGCCAGTTGAGGTGGTTCAGGCATCTGGTAAGGATGTCCCCTGGACACCTCCCTAGGGAGGTGCTTCAAGCATGTCACACTGGGAAGAGACTCCGGGGAAGACCCAGGATACACTGGACAGACTATATCTCTAGGTTGGCCTGGGAACACATTGGAGTCCTCCCAGAAGAGCTTGAAGAGGTGGCTGTGAAAGAGATGTTTGGACCTCCCTGCTCAGGTTGCTGCCTCCGCGACCCGACTTTGGAATAAGCAGAATATGATCGATGGGTGGAATGATGGATAGATGGAAGGAAGAAACGAACACACTTATAAATAAATCTGACCTGACTTGACTTTTTATATATATATATGAATGTTTCTGTTCAGTGACCTGAGATGACTTCTGTTGTGACTTGTCACTATATAAATAAAATTAATTGAATTGAATTCAAATTGAACCAAAGTGCTTACTCCTTACTCTAGCACAAGCAACTCTTTGTGCAAATAATAAAACATGGAAACAGATTAGATTAAATAAGCAAAATTCCATCCTTTAATCAGTTCATCTCTTGTGTAAATCTCATAGAAAAATACAAATATGAGAATACAACCGGCTGGGCGGCTGTGGCTGAGTGGTTAGAGCAGTCGTCCTCCAATGCGAGAGTGGGCGGTTCGAATCCACCAGCAGTCACATGCTGAAGTGTCCCTGGGCAAGACACTGAACCCCTCATAGCCTCTGATGTGTGTCCCATCAGTGTATGAATGTGATCTAAAGCATTGATTAGTCTCAGAATGATTTGTTCAATTAGCTTTGCAGAGATCTAGTAGAGTGCTGTATGAATGGGTAAATGAGGCACAGATTGTAGTGTAAAGCGCTTTGAGTATCTTGAAATAAGATAGAAAGGCGCTATATAAGTACAGTCCATTTACCATTTACCATTTAACCATCCAGTTCAAGTACTGTGAGTGAGACGACTGTAGAAAGTGCAACTGATTCAGTATTATAATATTGCCCTCACCAATGGCCAGGTGACCCAAACACTGCATTCTCAGGCACTTATTTAGCTGCGCTGCCTTCAAGATGTTAGCCCCGTTGTCTTTAGCCAACTTGTTCCACAGTTGAGACTGGGACCGTGTTTTTAGTGATATGATAAGCCACAGCTTTATTAATGTTGTGCTGCCTCTCACTGTTCCTCTCATAAAGCACAGCACGGCTAAATGAGTTTTGCACAGTGGTTTGTCTCAGGGAAGGTGGCTGAAGTCAACAGTCGGAGCTGCAGCTTCACACATGCTTCATACTCTACTTATATCGCTGTTTTAAATGATGAAAAAGGTTCATAGTGCCGACCTTTTGTTGGGACTTCTTTCGGCATTGTCTACAGAAAACATTTTTCTGCTGCTCATCTGACAGTTTAAATCCAAACCATTTCCAAATAACAGCCATTGTTTTTCTTTTTGCTCAGCAGCTAAGCTACTTTTGATATATCCCGTTTACTTGTTGTGCTAAACTCCTGCTCACCTGAAGCAGGAAGCGGGGGGAGCGCTTGCAGGTGAGGGCTGGATTGTATTCAGTGAGGGAGAAGGAGATGCCGTGTGAAGTTGGCAGCACTGACCAGATTTAAGATACCTGCAACTCCTAAAGAGTATAGCCTCCAGTATACTGCTGCGTACGTCTGTTAACACGTACGTACACGTGTACTGTACGCAGAGGGTTCAGTCTTCGTACTCCAGCGTACACTGTTTCATGTTGCTGCTGATCTGTTTCAATGTTGATGTGTTCATGCGTGCACATCCGCTCACACAGACTCATGTTCATGTTTGTGCTGATGTTCAATGTTTTATGTTATGAGTGCTTAGTGTATATTTAGTTGATGTTTTTCTTAGTTCATATCTCCGATGTTATTACTGTTTTTCTTATACATTTTATTGTTGGATGTAACTGGGACCCTGTGTACATAATTTCGCTCCACCACATGTACCACATGAGGTGCGAATGACGATAAAGAATCTCTGACTCTCTGACTCTGACTCCCCGAGCAGCTGCAGAACAGCTTCACAGACAAGGGGCATTTACCTTCGGGACAAATTGAGGTCGCCGATTGGTCATTTGCTGACACGCCTACTGGACTGATTGACAGGTTGGAAAAAATTTAAAAAAGCGAGCACTGGCAGCCTCAGCGGTGTTCTGTGCTTATATGTTATTAATAAAAAGATCTAAAAAAAACAAAAAAACAGGGAGCGCTGGCTCTACAGTCCACACATCAGACCAGCACACCAGGAAATCTCCAGACCCTCCCGCAGCCATGCTGGACCTGAGTTTAATTCGCTAGTGACAAATTCCTTCATTTCTCACCATTTCAGTCATGGCATCAACGGAGGAGGAAGAGATCACTGCCTCTTGGCAAAAAAACAAAAAGAAAAGGCCAGATCAGGGATGAAGTAGGGGAATTTAATACATTGGTGTTGCATACAAAACAGTCCAACGCTGGGCAGTTTATTGTGCAACACCGCGTAAGCGTATGCGGTCGTAAAAATTTGAGCTTTGCATGGACATGCTCTGGGGGGTACGCTCATACCTCTGCGTACGTAAGTGTGTACCTCTGCGTATGGATGTACGCGGCAGTATACTGGGGGCTTTAGCTGTAGTTTTTGATGCTCTACCAAACTCCATGATGCTGCTCTTCAAAGGAACAAAATCGGATCATTCATCTAGAGACCAACTTAGAAGCCCCATAATGCTAGGTGGAATGGCAAGTTTGGTTTGGTAGGCGGAGTGCTCAGTTCTTTTAACGGGGTGGAGCATCCCGCTTGTATAATGGTAGGGGAAACAGCAGCACTATTATAGGACTTTAAAACAAAAAGGCAATGAAAACCATCTCAGTTCTAGAAAAACGTCATGTGAATTTATCTATATAACCTGTAAATAGATTGTTTTGTATCATTTTAGACTTTTATCTTTTGTACCTTTTTATAATTATCTTATTGTTTTTTTATACTTTAATACTATTACCTATGTACCTGTTAATATACCCCTGGCAGACACATTTGTAATGTTGATAAAAAATTAAAAAAAAAAGTTGGCAGCGCAGACGGGCAGAAAAAGAACTACACAGAATTTCAAGTCTAATTATAACGAAACATAGAAATATTGATATAGACGATATAGTCCCATCTTGTGTTCTCAGTATTTTTAAAATATTGATATATTGCCCAGCCCTACTGTACATACGTTTGCTAGAACACACAGTTTGGTTCTCAGCTGCAACCACACAAATATGTGACAGTTACAGTAGTTTTATGTTTTTATGCCTGTTATGAACCCTTTTTCTTGTTGTCGTCATATGTCATTTTTATGTTCAGGTACCGAAAGCTTGCTTTAAGGTGGCACCCCGATAAAAATCCTGAGACCAAGGAGGATGCAGAGAGGAAGTTTAAAGAGTTGTCAGAAGCTTATGAAGTCTTGTCAGATGGTTTGTGTCACAACTGTCAAATCATCTCAGATTACACGAACTAAAACGTTGAAGGCTAACGCATCAGATTGTACACTGTAGTTTTATTTTCATTTTTGTTTTTCTATTTTAAAATGTGTAACTTTCCTTGTGCAGCCAACAAGAGGAGCGTATATGATCGTTACGGTAAAGAAGGGCTGGTGAGGAGCAACAGTGGAAGAGGTACACTTCAACATTTACCGTATTTTCCGCCGTACCAATCGCACCACCCTATAAGTCGCATCAGTCCAAATATGTCTAATAAAGTGGAAAAATCCATAAATACATCGCTTCGCCGTATAAGTTTCATCTATTATGCGTCACAGTTGACTACCCGGAAATGTGGACCGGTGTTGTGCCAAAAATCGATGGGCTGACAAATGACAGCCGCGGGAGCATGCTCAAGAGGACTTTTAACAAGAATTTAACAAGATTAACACTTAAAAACAGTTATTTGTTTGCTCGAAATTATAGCAAAGGTGTGTCTCAGTCTAACTTTACTTAATAAATGCACTTTGACGGTCAAATCAGCTGTATTTCAAAAGCTGATATGTGTAAACATGAATGCGCAGAGGACGAGTCGCTGTGCATTTCTTCGAAATTTAACAAGATAAGCACCTAAAACAATTATTTGTTTGCTCGACTTTATAGCAAAGCTCTGTCTCAGTCTAACTTTCCCTTAATAAATACACTTGAATGGTCAAATTAGTTGCCATTTCACCAGGGCGGCACAGCGAAATGAAGCTGATTTGACGGTTGCTCCAGGCAGATGACAGTGGCAGGCTATGGCAAGTCGATTGTGTCATTAATAGCCACTTTTACCTATTACATGATACAATCACACCAAATGTTTATTAAATATATCCTTCTACTGTCGTTTTTAAATCTGAACAATTATCCCTTAGAAGTGTTTAGGTTTTTTTTTTCATACCAACACATACCAACCCGACAAACAGGATACAGAGTGACCGTTAGTGAAGCAGTGAGTGAGTGTGAGTGTGTGTGTGTGTTACGTCCACCAAGGGCACAACATATTAAAGAGGACACGAGACAAAAATGAGGGTTCAATTTTCAGTTTATTAAAGCTGCTGCTTCCTGAAATGAAAAAGGAAAAAAAAGATTATTAAGAACCCCCAATTCCCATGTCCACCAAAAAACACAAAAAAATCCAAAGTACAACTTAAAGGAGGACCTGGTGGGCCGGCCAAACAGAACAAAAAGGTATCACAGCGGGCCAACCCTATACAGGGCCGTCAAAGCCACTGGGCACCTGACTAAAAACTAGGAAAAACCCTACTACAAAAAAAGAGGAGACGAAAACAGGGCTACCAGTCCCACCAGGCCAAAGTGACAACAAATCTACAAAAAGTTCACAAAAAATTACCTGAGGTGGCTGGGCCACCGACAGCAGGCCACAGCTCCAGGACAAAGGGAGAGATTTCAAAACTGTGTGTCTCAGAGAGTACCACAAAAACTGAGTGAGCCCAAGAGAGAGCGAGCTCCCCAAAACCAGCCTTTTTTATGGGCGGGCAGAAAAGGCCACAGCCCAAAACAGTTAAGGCTGATTAACTTCACTCAAACAATATCTATTAAAGCAAAACATTAAGGCCAATGTGACTTGCATGTAACACCCCCACCCAAAGATACTGGATGGGATGATGCAGCCAACCAAAACCATCTCTCATCAACCCATACAGATAATCAAAAGAGAGAGAAAAAAAGTAAACAAAGGCCTTTTAGACTGAATCAAATTAATAACATCAGCTTGCTGGGAAAAATCAAGGTGGGACAACAAGAGGGACAAGTTCTCCAACACCACTGAATTAGAAAATCTGCCTTGAGCGTCAGCCCCAAAAAGAACATAATTTTCAGTTTCAGGACCGGACAGCTCAGCCTGCATGTCCATATTTAAGTTGACACATGCCTCAGTTTTCCGAGTAGAAACACAACTGACAGATACATGCAGGGATGGCGCTCGTTCAACATAAGGCTTCAACATGTTAATGTGACACAAACGTGATTGACGTCTTCGATCAGGTGTAGAGACCAAATAATCTCTGTCACTGACCTTTTTAATCAAATAAGGTCCACTGTAGCATGCTTGCAAGCTTGAACCAGGGATAGGAAGTAAACCTAGAACCTTATCACCAGGTTCAAACACTCTTATTGCTGATTTTCTGTCAAACAGAAACTTCATTTCAGCCTGTGCAGTTTTAAGATTTTCTTTGGCTATTTCACATGCACGGCTTAGTTTAAGTCTAAAGTTGCTGACGTAATCCAACAAGTTTTGTTCAGAATCGTCACAAAACCACTTATCTTTTAATAGTTTTAAGGGACCACGAACAGTGTGGGCAAAAACCAGATCCGCCGGGCTAAACCCGAGAGATTCTTGAACCACTTCTCTCACAGCAAACATCTGCAGGTGCACTCCCTCATCCCAGTCTTTCTCAAACTCTAAACAATACGTGCGAAGCATAGTTTTTAATGTTTGGTGGAAACGCTCAAGTGCGCCTTGACTCTCCGGGTGATAAGCGCTGGAACAAAAATGTTTGATGTCAAGTTGTTTCAAAACTTGCGCAAATACTTTAGACATAAAATTAGAACCCTGGTCAGTTTGCACAACTCGAGGCAAACCAAACAACAAAAAAAACTTTGTTAATGCTTTCACCACAACAGGCGTAGTTATTTTACGTACTGGAAAAACTTCAGGAAAGCGAGTGGATGTACACATCACTGTTATTAAAAACTTGTTTCCTGCTTTATTTTGAGGTAATGGACCCACACAGTCAACAAGCAGGCGTTCAAATGGTTCACAAACAGCTGGAATAGGACACAATGGAGCAGGAGGGATTGTCTGATTAGGCTTTCCTGACACTTGACAAAAATTATAGGAATTACAATAGCGCACAACATTTGTCTTTAACCCTGGCCAAAAAAAAAATGACGCAAGATGTTGTAGTGAACTCGGCCTCCGACCAAAACCTGTCTCTGAAGACCTTCATGGGACAGGAACTGTTATTTCATTGATTTGAATCCAGAAATACAAATTATCTCATCCAGAGACTTTCTAATTGTATCCTGAACTAATCAATTGAAAGAACACTCTTCTTTTTATATTATCATTGCTATTTTACAATATCTTGATAATCAAAAAGTGTGTTTAGTTCATATAATTTCTAATGTTGAAGTAAACCACTCGTTTTAAATCAACTGTGAAACAGTATTAATGATTTTTTAAACCTAATTTAAATTAGAAATCAAAAAGTAAATGTCTATTTACAAAGTAATTATGCATTTTGATTTTCTGTCTAAATGAGAAGTCAGTGATGTCGGTCAAAAGTCAGAGACAGTCAGAAAAGAAGTTATTAGAACGGGCTTTATTGTTTTTAAACCTAGCAGACGGTAAAAAGAGAAATGCTGGCATCTGCGTTGTCTCACTTCGCCATAACATTTCTCGGTCTGTACTAAACGTTCCTAAACATTCCTGAACCCTCTGTTGACTTGTAATAACCCTCTGACATCACTAGAACCACCCCCTGTTGGTTGTTTCAATCAATCAGGAAGTCCTAAGTGACCGGAAGTGAGAACTCTTTTAAAAGTCGACACTTCCTGGAACGAGTCAGTCTACTCAGTCTACTGAGTCTACTCAGTTTTCTGAGTCTTCTCCGTCTTCTCAAGTTCTTCTAAGTTCTACTGAAGTCTTGGAGTTCTTCTGACACTTCTTGACTCTTCAGTCTTTGATGGAGTCTTCTCAAGCCTTCTGGAGTCTTCCACTCCTGAGTGGGAACTCTGACGGACTCACAGATACTTGCTGTGAATCCACCCGGGCGTAACGGCCTACAACTTCGAAGGGAGCTGAGCCTGTTTGTTGAACGGAGTAAATCGACACAACTTCTGACAATGATCAGCCGCTCTAACCAGAGACGCTGGAAGGTAGCGTTGAAATGGACCCGATACCGGAGCTGATTCATCTCCTGCGAAGGTAACGAGTCGTCACACGCCAAGTGTACCGGAGGTTTGAGCTGGTGATTGAAAGAAGCGTGCCAATTCTGGTCAATCCAAACATACACCTCCCTTCATCCATCTCTTCTTTAAACTCTTCTATTTTGCTAGTAATCTTTCTAGATGCCGATGCCTTCAGAAATGTCTCGTTGTCTTATTAGTAAAGCGTGCCAAGTTTTATTAATCAGAACCAGATCAGCTAATCAAGTGTACATGTTTTGATGTTAAATTTTGATTCTGTTAAATAAATGACCGCATTTATTCTGATGGGTCAAACAAAATAACGTCTCTTGTCACTGATTAAACAATACTCAGTTACCTCAGTCACATGGCATTAATTTAACTCGAAAAAGAAAGAACCCGTTATATTTAAATAATTAGTAGTGAAGGTACAGCGAAGCTGCACCCCACATTTGGTGGGACCGTACGTGTTTTAAAAAACACATTTGGTGGGACCGTATGTCCACAGCAAAGCTGTCCTTGACACACTACAATGTGATCATAAGTTTTTCTTATTCCAAGGTGACCTGCTAGTGGATTATCATGTGCTAATCCTAGTATCTCTTCACAGTACATAGTTGGAATAACAATTTGTTTCACAACACTCCACTCTTCAACTGGAGAGACATTTAATGGCGTCCATTTACGCATCAGCAACCCATCATTCAGCCAGTAGAAATAGACCCAGAGTTATTCTCAGATACAGCATCCCTAAACAAAGATGCTAAACTCTTATCAGTTTTTTGGAGATCTATTAACTGTTATTTTGACATTGACAATGTATTCACTTCTGGCATGTCCTGCTTCGTACTCTCTTTAGACAGAGAGACATTTTCAGATGATGTGTCATACAAAAAACTGTTAAGTCAATCTCATTTTCATTTTCCTCTTGTTGACGTTTAAGAGCAGCATGCGTAACAGCGCATGGCGTGAATACATCAGGAAATGTACGAGCAAGCTCATCTGGATTTGTGCACAGTACTGGGACAGTTGTAACGTCAGGAGTAACTAATACTCGACCTCCAGCTAAATCATTCCCCATGATCATGGAAACGCCCACTATTGGAAAAGTAGGGCGCACCCCAACCACAGCATCGCTAGACCACAGTTCGGAGTGGATCATGATTTTGTGCAAGGGAACACCAATGTCTTGCATACAAAAACCACGAATCGGTACTTCAGAATCTACAGCTGTGTCTACACTCAATGGTAAAATTCCTTCCAAAATAAAGGATTGAGAGGCAGCAGTATCTCTCAAGATTTTCACAGGAATCCTGTCACCGGTACAAGACACAGAAACAAACCCATCCATAACAAAAGGTTTAAAATCCGCGTACTCACGTCTTCTTTGACGACAATGACCGACTAACATGATTTACATTTTTAATCAAAGCAACAGGCTTGGAGTTATTTTTCTTTAAAACCGAACAGTTAGCCAAAATGTGACCTTTTTTACAGTAAAAGCACGCAACGTGGTCATTAGTTTTTAACTCCAGTCCATTAGATTTTGCTTCACTATCACCTGGCACACCCAATTTCACTGGTTCCACAGGTGAAAAAACAGTTTTTACTGAATTATTTCCATTATCATTAGCTTTTCCAAATCTCTGAAAGTTGTGTGTTCTCAAAATTAACTTTGTGTGTTAACATATATTCATCAACAAGTACTGCAGCTTTAGACACATCCACTTCTTTATTTTCATTTAAATAAGTGGCAACTTTCTCTGGCAAGCAGTTTTTAAAGTCTTCCATCAAAATTAGTCGTCTAAGCTGTGCAAACTCCTTAACATTCTTAGATGCACACCATCGATCAAAAAGAATTTCCTTATCTCTTACAAATTCCACATAAGTTTGATTGAAGCGCTTTCTTAATTTGCGAAACTTTTGGCGATACGCTTCAGGAACAAGTTCATATGCCCTCAACACAGCACTTTTAACTTTATCAAAATCAAAACTATCTTCCACTGACAGATACATAAGCCTCCTGTGCTTTGCCAACCAAAACACACTGCAACAACAAAGACCACACATCTTTAGGCCACTTAAGTGCAAGCGCAACTCTCTCAAACAATGTGAAATATTTAACATCTTTTTCATTAAAAGGAGGAACCAAACGTATATTTTTACTCGCATCAAAATCCAATGATTTTGGCCCTAAAGATTGAACACTCAGCTTCAATCTCCTTTTGTCTATGTTCTAAGTCAAGCCGTTTTAATAGCTCTCTTTCTTTCATTTCAGCTTGTAGCAGCAGCTCTCTTTTAACTGCAGCATGTATCTCAAGCTCTTTTAAACGAACAGCATCACTTTTCACTGAAGCCTCAGATGGCAACTCAAGTTGACCTTGTGGCAAAATTATAGCAGGAAAAATGTCGAGTTTAACCAGTGCTGCAAACAACTCGGCCTCAATCACTCCTCTTCTAGCGCGTGCAGACACCTCAACATTAAAACGCTTTGCTACCAACAACAATTGATCCTTCGTACACTTACACAAGGCTTCAAAAGTGGGTGCTTCAACAAACTCATCTAGGTCAAACTTCATTTTTAGACCCAAAATCAAAACACCACACACCAACAAGCCAATGTACAAACCAAAAGCTACCAAGCCACCACACCTCAAACAGCCAATCAAGCTCCCAACTCAGTGCAGCTGTCTCACTTGCACACGCCAAAGCTCTGCCTCACTACACAAACACACTGGGGAAAACAAAATTTAATATGAGGGACACTAACAAAAAAAATTTGATTTTGTTTTGACGAGCCCCCATTTAATATGAGGGACACTAACAAAAATATTTGACAACAAATCTACAAAAAGTTCACAAAAAATTACCTGAGGTGGCTGGGCCACCGACAGCAGGCCACAGCTCCAGGACAAAGGGAGAGATTTCAAAACAGTGTGTCTCAGAGAGTACCAAAAAAACTGAGTGAGCCCAAGAGAGAGCGAGCTCCCCAAAACCAGCCTATTTATGGGCGGGCAGAAAAGGCCACAGCCCAAAACAATTAAAGGCTGATTAACTTCACTCAAACAATATCTATTAAAGCAAAACATTAATTCAATTCAATTCAAAAATACTTTATTAATCAAAATTAAATTAAGGCCAATGTGCCTTGCATGTAACAGTGAGTGAGTGAGTGGGTGAGTGAGTGAGTGAGTGAGTGAGTGAGTGAGTGAGTGAGTGAGTG
>NC_056506.1:11891818-11896510 GCF_014905685.2 Nematolebias whitei | reverse complement strand
GTGAGTGAGTGAGTGAGTGAGTGAGTGAGTGAGTGAGTGAGTGAGTGTGTGGTTGGATGGGTGGAGTGGCTGGGTGGGTGGGTGGTTGAGGTTGAGTGGAGTGGAGGTGGCCTAACTAATGAACTCATGGACTGAATTGCTGTGCACTAGCCTCTCACTGATGACAGCATTTGTCTGATTTTATGTTGCTAACTTCTGCTGGTGTTTCTTTTCAGGTGGACATTTCCCCAATGGAGAGCATTTCCATGAACCATTCACATTCCGTAACCCAGAAGATGTTTTCCGGGAATTTTTTGGTGGTAGAGACCCATTTGCAGACTTTTTTGGTAAGATGTTCTGTCATAGAAAAGCACTACAGAAGTTTGCTAAAGCAGTAGTTACTTTATTGTCCCCCATCATGGAGCAAATAGAGGGAATTGAAAAAACCCCTCCCTCCTTCAGTGTTTTGTGCATGACAACTTGAAAAATAAATGAGGTACCGACTTCCATCTTGGTGTGTGGCTACATCTAGGCATAAGAAATATCCCTATTGGAAATGGGGTTACAATTTCAAAATGCAAGATGTCTGTCACTATACACAAAAAGGCTAGCAAATATGCTACTGACATACCACTCTGCTCCACCCCCACCCCTCCTTCAAAAAAAAACAGCAGCAACGTAGCGCTAAGTTAGCAGGCGGGCTACACAGACGTGACTCCGTCCCGTCCTCCTCCTCCCCCCACCCCCATCAACAAAAATAAAATACGACAAGTGCCCTGCCAAGGGAACTGATCTAGGGGAAACACTGCTAATGATATTCTCATGGCCTCTGACAATGGACATGTGTCTATACTGGTCCTGTTAGACCTCAGTGCTGCATTTGATACAGTTGATCAAAATATTCTACTACAGAGACTTGAATATTCATCCATCCATTTTCTTCCGCTTATCCGGGGTCGCGTCGCGGGGGTATCAGCTTAAGTAGGGAGGCCCAGACTTCCCTCTCCCTAGCCACTTGGGCCAGCTACTCCGGGGGGATCCCGAGGCATTCCCAGGCCAGCCGAGAAACATAGTCCCTCCAGCGTGTCCTGGGTCTTCCTCTGGGTCTCCTCCCGGTGGGACGTGTCCGGAACACCTCACCAGGGAGGCATCCAGGAGGCTTCCTAATCATATGCCCGAGCCACCTCAACTGGCTCCTCTCGACGTGGAGAAGCAGCGGCTCTACTCTGAGTCCCTCCTGGATGATCGAACTTCTCACCCTATCTCTAAGGGAGAGCCCAGACACCCTGCGGAGAAAACTCATTTCGGCCGCTTGTATCCGAGATCTCGTTCTTTCAGTCACAACCCAAAGCTCATGACCATAGATGAGGGTGGGAACGTAGATCGATCGGTAAATTGAGAGCTTCGCCTTTTGACTCAGCTCTCTCTTCACCACGACAGACCTGTACAGCGCCCGCTTCACTGCAGATTCTGCACCTATCCGCCTATCGACCTCACGCTCCATTTTTCCCTCATTCGTGAACAAGACCCCAAGATACTTGAACTCCTCCACTTGGGACAGGACCTCCTCCCTGACCCAGAGAGGGCACTCTACTCTTTTCCAGCTCAAGACCATGGCCTCGGATTTGGAGGAACTGATCTTCATCCTGGCCGCGTCCCACTCATCTGCAAACCGCTCCAGCGAAAGCTGTAGATCACGATCTGATGAAGCCAATAGGACCACATCATCTGCAAAAAGCAGAGACGCAATCCAAAGGCCACCAAAATGGATCCCCTCAACACCTTGGCTGCACCTAGAAATTCTGTCCATAAAAGTTATGAACAGAATCGGTGACAAAGGGCAGCCTTGGCGGAGTCCAACTCTCACCGGGAACAAGCCCGACTTACTGCCGGCAATGCGAACCAGGCTTTGACACCGGTCATACAGGGACCTAACAGCCCGTATCAAAGGGCCCGATACCCCATACTCCCAGAGGACCCCCCACAGGGTTCCCTGAGGGACGCGGTCGAACGCCTTCTCCAAGTCCACAAAGCACATGTAGACTGGTTGGGAAAACTCCCACGCACCCTCCAGGACCCTGCTGAGAGTGTAGAGCTGGTCCAGTGTTTCACGACCAGGACAAAAACTGCACTGCTCCTCCTGAATCCGAGGTTCGACTATCTGATGGACTCTCCTCTCCAGAACCCCCGAATAGACCTTACCAGGGAGGCTTAAGAGCATGATCCCCCTGTAGTTGGAACACACTCTACGGTTCCCCTTTTTGAATAGGGGGACCACCACCCCGGTCTGCCAATCCAGGGGAACTTCCCCCGATGTCCACGCAATATTGCAGAGTCGCGTAAGCCAACACAACTCTACAACATCCAGAGCCTTAAGGAACTCTGGGCGAATCTCATCCACCCCTGGGGCCCTGCCACCAAGGAGCTTTTTAACCACCTCGGTGACCTCAGCACCAGAGATTGTAGGGCCCGACCCAGAGTCCCCAGACTCCGCTTCCTCAGTGGAAGACGTGCCGGTGGGATTGAGGATGTCTTCAAAGTATTCTGCCCACCGACCCACAACATCCCGAGTTGAGGTCAGCAGCACACCACCCCACTATAAACAGTGTTGGTGGCGTACCGCTTTCCCCCCCTGAGACTCCGGATGGTGAACCAGAATCGCCTCGAAGCTGTGCGGAAGTCATTCTCCATGGCCTCTCCGAACTCCTCCCATGCCTGAGTTTTTGCCTCAGCGACCACCCGAGCCGCATGTCGCTTGGACTGCCGGTACCCATCAGCTGCTTCCAGGGCCCCACAGGCCAAAAAGGCCTAATAGGACTCCTTCTTCAGCCTGACAGCATCCCTCACCGCCGGTGTCCACCACCAGGTTCGAGGGTTGCCGCTGCGACAGACACCGACAACCTTGCGGCCGCAGCTCCGGTAAGCCACCTCGACAATAGAGGCACGGAACATGGACTTGAATATGATTTTGGAATTACAGAAACAACTCTAAATTGGTTTAAATCATACATATCTGATAGATTCTAATTTGTAAATGTAAAGAATGAATCTTCATCATCCACCAAAGTTAGTCATGGAGCTCCACAGCTAAGTGCTTGGACCAGTACTCTTTACCTTGTACTGTATATGCTTCCTTTAGGTAATGTTATTAAACAGCATGGGATAAATTTTCATTGTTATGCTGATGATACACAATTACATTTGTCCATGATACCCAATGAATCCAAGCAGATACTTGGATTACAAGCATGTTTTAAAGATATAAAAACCTGGATGACCCTAAATTTTCTGATTTTGAATACAGACAAGACTGAGGTTTGAATTTTAGGACCTGAAAATCTTAGGGATAAATGTTTCAGTCTTTCGCCCTCCTTAAATAGCATTAATCTGTCCTCCAGTTCTAATGTTAGAAATCTTGGTTTTATTTTTGATCAGGACATGTCTTTTGTCCCCCACATTAAAAACGTTACTAGAACCGCCTTCTTCCACCTGCGTAATATCTCTAAAATTAAAAACATCTTATGTAAAAACGATTCAGAAAAACTGGTCCATGCATTTGTCATGTCTAGACTGGACTATTGCAATGGTTTATCTGGGTGTCCAAATACTTCTTTAAAACGTCTTCAGTTGATCCAAAATGCTGCAGCCAAAGTTTTAATGAGAGTTTATAGGAGAGATAATATCTCTCCAGTTTTAGCTTCTCTCCATTGGTTCCTTGTCAAATCCAGAATTGATTTCAAAATCTGACTTCTAACCTACTAAGCCCTCAACAACCTAGCTCAATCATATATTCGAGATCTTATTGTTCCATATTTTCTAACGGAGCACTTCGTTCTCAAACTGCAGGCTTACTCGCGGTTCCTAGAGTTTCTAATAGCAGAATGGGAGGAAGAGCTTTCATTTATCAGGCTCCTCTCTTTTGAAACCAACTTCCAGTTTCTGTCCGTGAGGCTGACACATTGTCTAGTTTTAAGACTGGGATTAAGACTTTCCTTTTTGATAAATCCTATAGTTAGGGTTGATTTGCTATGCTGCCTTAAGCTTAGACTACTTCAGGACAAATTCACGTCATTTCCTAAAATAAATTGTTTAAATTTCGGGAGTGGTTGCGCACAGGTTAGAGAAAATGGGCCTGTGATCGGAAAGTCACAGTTTCAACTCCCGGTACCGTCAACATCAAAATGTGGGTGGAAAAGGTGAAACACCAGCACCTGCCTCCACCCTCATTTGTCCCATTTTGGGCCCCTGAGCAAGGCCCTTTTTCACCATTTGCTCCCCCAAAAAACAGGTCTATCTTGAAAATGAGTTGTCGTGACTCAATGAGACTACCTGTATAAATAAGGGGTAAATGGAAAAAAAGAATAGTTTTCATTTGATACTATTTCTATCTTAACATGTGATTCTCGGCTTGCCATTGTGTATTTATTCTAACTTTCTGTTCCTCTCGAACCCAGCCGGTCAAAGCAGATGGTCATTTGTCCTGAGTCTGGTTCTGCTAAAGGTTTCTTTCTCACGAGGGAGTTTTTCCTTTCCACTGTTGCGTTCATGCTTGTTCAAGATGAAAGTTCTGTGATGGAGTTAAATTCAAAGCAGTCTGCTCCTCAGATAAATAATGTTAACTTGTTTTTTTATGTATGTGAATGTGACTTGGTGCTATGTAAATAAACTGAATTGAATGTGTGTGTGTGTGTGTGTGTGTGTGTGTGTATATAT
>NC_056506.1:11876836-11891418 GCF_014905685.2 Nematolebias whitei | reverse complement strand
CCTGCTTAAATCAGCACACGTCCAGGCCCGTCTTAAGTTTGCCCATGACCATTTGGATGATCCAGAGGAGTCAGGGAGAAAGTTATGTGGTCAGATGAGTCCAAAATATAACTTTTTGGTCTTAATTCCATTCGCCGTGTTTGGAAGACGAAGAATGATGAGTACCATCCCAAAAACACCATCCCTACTGTGAAGCATGGGAGAAGCATCATGCTTTTGGGGTGTTTTTCTGCACTTGGGACAGGACGACTGCACTGTATTAAGGAGAGGATGACGGGTGCCATGTATTGTGAGATTTCGGGGATCAATCTCCTTCCCTCAGTTGGAGCATTGAAGATGGGTCGTGGCTGGGTCTTCCAACATGACAATGACCCGAAGCACACAGCCAGGATAACCAAGGAGTGGCTCCGTAAGAAGCATATCAAGGTTCTGGAGTGGCCTAGCCAGTCTCCAGACCTAAACCCTATAGAAAATATTTGGAGGGAGCTCAAACTCCGTGTTTCTCAGCGACAGCCCAGAAACCTGGCTGATCTAGAGAAGATCTGTGTGGAGGAATGGGCCAAAATCCCTGCTGCAGTGTGTGCAGACCTGGTGAAAAACTACAGGAAACGTTTGACCTCTGTAATTGCAAACAAAGGCTACTGTACAAAATATTAACATTGATTTTCACAGGTGTTCAAATACTTATTTGCAGCAGTAACACACAAGTAAATTATTTTAAAAAATCATACATTGTGATTTCTGGATTTTTAAAATTTAGATTATGTCTCTCTCAGTGGACATGCACCTAAGATGAAAATTTCAGACCCCTCCATGATTTCTAAGTGGGAGATCTTGCAAAGTTGCAGGGTGTTCAAATACTTATTTTCCTCACTGTATATATTAGGGGTTGAACAACTATATAGTTTTTAAAGTCCACTTCAACATGATAAAAGTCTACGTCGACTAGTCTGTGTGAAGTCATAGGAACTCATGATGCAATATCATCCATCCATCCATTATCTTTACCCGCTTATTCCATTTTGGGTCACGGGGGTCGCTGGTGCACATGTCCAGCAATCACTGTGCGAGGGGCAGGGTACACCCTGGATGGGTCGTAAGTCCATCACAGGGCCACATAGAGACAAACAAACATTCACTCTCTCACTCACACATAGGGACAATTTAGAGTTACCAGTCAGCCTAACATGCATATTTTTGGTCTGTGGGAGGAAACCGGAGTACCTGGAGAAAACCCACGCATGCACGGAGAGAACATGCAAACTCCACCCAGAAAGACCCCCGGACTGGGATTTGAACCGGGGACCTGTGCCCTGAGAGGCAGCAGCTCTACAAGTTGCGCCACTATATATATATATATATATATATTTTTTTTTTAGGATTATCAAATTTTTTTCTATTTGCATAATGCCAGAATAATGAGGGAGAATTTTTTAAAGCAATTTTTATTACTTTCTGCACAATCAGAAGTTTTAATACACTTCACTAGTATTTGGTACCATTGCCCTTCAACTGTATGACTGGGTCAAACGTTTTGGATCTCCTTCCACAAGCTTTTCACAGTAGATGGCAGGAATTTTGGCTCATTCCTCCTGACAGAACTTGTGTAACTTGGCCATGTTTGGAGGCTTGCCTTTTCAGCTTTGCCTATAAATTTTCAATAGGACTGAGATCAGGGCTTTGTGACGGCCACTCCAAAACATTGACTTTGTTGTCCTTGAGCCACTTTGTAACCAGTTTGGCAGTATTCTTCGGGGTCATTTTCCATTTGTAAGACCCATTTGCGCACAAGCTTGAACTTCCTGGCTGATGTCTTGAGATGTTGCTTCAGTATTTCCACATAATGTTCTCCCTCATGATGCCACCTATTTTGTGAAGTGCACCAGTCCCTCCTGCAGCAAAACAACCCCACAACATAATGCTGCCACCCCCGTGCTTCACAGTCAGGATGGTGTTCTCAGTCTTTTTCCTCCAAACATAACGATGGTCATTATTGCCAAACAGTTCAATTTAGGACATGTCTCCAAAAATGAAGGTATTTGTCCCTGTGTGCATTTGCAAACATTAATCTGGCTTTTTTTTTTTTTAAATCAAAGTTCATGCTCAATCATCCTCGTTGGCTTTTTCATGTTTTTTTGAAGTAATGGCTTCTTCCTGGCAGAGTGGCCTTTCAGCCCATGTACAGTTTCACTGTGGGTAATGAGACACTCCTAACAGTTTCAGCCAGCATCTTCACCAGGTCTTTTGCTTTTGTTCTTGGGTTGATCTGCACATTTCGGACCAAAGCACGTTCATCTCTGGGGCACAGACCCCGTCTCCTTTCTGAGCGGTATGTTGGCTGGACATTCCCATCTTGTTTCTACTTGCGTATAATTGTTTGTAAAGATGAACGAGGAACATTCAGGCATCTGGAAATTGCTCCCAAGGATGAACCAGACTTGTGCAAGTCCATAATTCTCTTCCTGGTATGTTGGCTGGTTTGTTTCGACTTTCCCATGATGTTACATAAGGAAACAGTGTGTTTCAGTTGTTCCTTAAGTTACATCCACAGGTGTGTCTCTGAATAACTCAGATTTTATCAATAAGCTTATCAGAAGCTTCCAAAGACATGACATCAAATTTCCCAAATTGTTTGAAGGCAGGACAGCACGGTGGCGCAACTGGTAGAGCTGCTGCCTCTCAGCGAGAAGGTTGCTGGTTCAAATCCCGGTCCAGGGGCCTTCCTGGGTGGAGTTTGCATGTTCTCTCCGTGCATGCATGGGTTTTCTCCGGATATTCCGGTTTCCTCCCACAGACCAAAAACATGCATGTTAGGCTGATTGGTAACTAAATTGTCCCTTGGTGTGAGCGAGAGAGTGAATGGTTGTTTGTCTCGTTTGTCTCTATGTGGCCCTGTGATGGCCTTGCGACCCTTCTAGGGTGTACCCCACCCCTTGCACAGTGATTGCTGGACACCAGCGACCCCGTGACCCAAAATGGAAGTAGTGGGTAAAAGATGATGGATGGATGGATGTTTAAAGGCATAGTAATCTAGTGTATTTAAACTTTTTACTTTGAAGAAAGGTAAAAAAAAAAAGCCTTAAATCTCTCACTGTCATTATTCTCTGGTATTTTGCAAATAGAAAAAATATTGGTAATCCTAATTGACCTAAAACGGGAAAAGTTTATTCTGATTTCACGTCACAGTGTGAAAAAAATGCATGTCTTTTTAAATTGTGTATGTAAACTTCTGGTTTCAACTATGTGTAGACCGGCTACACCAATCATTTGAGGAAACTGTTTTCTAGTTTTTATATTGCTTAAAAGTATAATTTCTTCAAATGATTGAGGTGACCGGAGGTTAATCTATGGGGGCAAGGCCACCATACACCACCCAGCTCCTCCATTGCACTTGGTGGTGGATAAAATTGCTCCTCCACTGACCAGGACCTGACACACTGCACTGACCTAGAAAAGCAAGGAAAAAAAATTAAAATAAAAATCTGTTCTTCTACACATATATGTTGAAACCTACCAACACTCATGGAGGGGGGACTTCAGTGTCCTGTTTGTGATCATGGACTAAAGAGCTTGTTAGTTTCAGCCTGTGGTATTGTCTTGCTTGCCTCCTGCTGTATTTTCATTGTCTTATTAAACTGTACTTTTTTTGTTCTGGTCTCATAGGATCAGATCAGTTCTTTGATGATCCATTTTTCAGCAGACGGCACCAAGGTCGGGTGAGTCGCAGTCATACAGGAGCCCCGTTTTTTGGAGGCTTTGGTTTTCCTCCATTTGGTGCTGGACTCTCACCTTTTAATCCAGGTGAGAAAAACACCAACTTCTTAAACAAAATGGTAAGAAACTGGTATTGTTTGTTTTAATCTGTCTTGTTTTGTTTTTTCTCAGACTTTGGTCCTTTTGGACCAATGAGTACCATGGGTCACATGGGCCACATGACAGCTCTGGGCAGTCTGGGAGGTGGTGGCTTCACTTCTTTCTCATCCAGTTCATTTGGAGGAGGAGGAAGTAATGGAAACTTTCGCTCCGTGTCCACCTCCACTAAGATTGTTAACGGCAGAAAGATAACTACTAAAAGGTAGATATGAAATGAATGGGTATATATGGTTGTACTGATCAAGATTTTCATCAGAATCAGAAAAAGTTTTTTTATCATTGCACTGAGTTACAACGAGAATATGTCCGTACAGTCATCCGAAAGATGGGTGGAGTGCACATTGCTGCTGCTATAAGCGCAGCCTTCTTATCCTTTTCAGAATACATTTTTTAGATAGAAAAAAAAGACAAAGCCATGAGGAGAGGATAGTGGCATTACAAAAAAGATCTCTTCACACCTTGTTGCGATAGACAAAGCTTTTTCTTATTTCCCAGGAGAAATTGATAAGTCGGCCTGTTCCGAGGCCAACTGGGGAGTCTGATTCAGATAATCTACAATTGTTGATTTATTCAGGCAGACTATTTTTCCTTGTCAGCCTTGAGTCTGTACTGATAATTCCAAGGTCCGAAATGGCCAGATTAGGGTGCATTCTACTGGTTCGTGCTTACGAGCCTCTTCAAGGTTGTTACATGCTGACGAGTCCCAAAGCCGCATGTGGCCTGCGATTTAAATCACTTCCATCTTACGGTTTAGCTCGTAAATCAGTTGATTTTGAGTCCTCAAAGCACGGACCAACCTTCACATAGGCAGCAGCCTGACGATGGCCAAATTAGCTTGTACGTTGATCAACCAGGATCCAGACTATTCCAAAAACAGGAAACCTGTTATCATAACTCCAATTATATGTAATTTTGGCGTCCTCAATCGACAGAAGAGGTAGACATATCACCCCCAGAGATATATCCAGCTGCATGCTTGTTGTCCGAGCAGATGAGTGTTCTTCAGGACCCTGTCGCTTTGTTGAAAAGATTTTGTCATTTGTGTCATAGTAAGTCCAGTTGGTCAGATCCAAAACAGTAGTTTTCATTTCGGAAGATGTGTAAAAATAGGAGCTGCTTCAAAACACAGACAGAGAGCAAAAAAGCAGGAGGAGAACAGGGAGAGGGACGAAATGCGCGCGGCTCGTTACAGAGCCAGTGAGGAGAAAAAAAATAAAATTTTAAATACGAGTATAAGCAGATATCAAGTATAAGTTTGATACTTGAGTTATTATTATTATTATCTAACAATTTCCTGCGGGATCAATAAAGTTCTATCTTATCTTATATTTGGGGCAGCTGTGGCTGAGTGATTAGAGCAGTTGTCCTCCAGTGGTAGATTTGGGGGGTTGATTCCACCAGCAGTCACCTGCTGAAGTGTCCTTGGGCAAAACACTGAACCCCTTATTGCCTCCGTTGTGTGTCCCATCAGTGTATGAATGTGATAAAGCTCTGATTAGTCTTTGTAGAGATCTAGTAGAGTGCTGTATTAATGGGTAAATGAGGGCACATATTGTGTTGTAAAGAATTTTGAGTGTCTTGATAAGATAGAAAGGCACTATATACAGTCCTATATACTATACACAGTCCTATATACTATATACAGTCTTATATACTATATACAGTCCTGTATATTATATACAGTCCTGTATACTAAATACAGTCCTGTATACTATAGGCAGTCCTGTATATTATATACAGTCCTGTATACTTTATACAGTCTTGTATACTACATACAGTCCTTTGTACTATATACAGTCCTTTGTACTATATACAGTCCTTTGTACTACAAACCGGATTCCAAAAAAAGTTGGGACACTAAACAAATTGTGAATTAAAACTGAATGCAATGATGTGGAGATGGCAAATGTCAAAATTTTATTCGTAATATAACGTAGATGACAGATCAAAAGTTTAATCTGAGTGAATGTAACATTTTAAAGGAAAAATATGTTGATTCAAAATTTCACAGTGTCAACAAATCCCAAAAAAGTTGGGACAAGTAGCAATAAGGGGCTGGGAAAAGGTCATTGCTCATCTAACGAACAGCTGGAAGACCAGTTAACACTAATTAGGTCAATTGTCAACATGATTGAGTATTAAAAAAGCTTCTCAGAGTGTCAGTATCTCTCTGAAGCCAAGGTGGTAAGAGGATCACCAATTTCACCATTGTTGCGCAGAAAGACAGTGCAGCAATACCAGAATGGTGTTACCCAGCGTAAAATAGCAAAGACTTTAAAGTTATCATCATCAACCGTGCATAACATCATCAAAAGATTCAGAGAATCTGGAACAATCACTGTGCGTAAGGGTCAAGGCCGTAAAACTCTACTGGATGCTCGTGATCTCCGGGCCCTTAAACGTCACTGCACCTCAAACAGGAATGCTACTGTCAAGGAAAAAACAGAATGGGCTCAGGAATACTTCCAGAAAGCATTGTCAGTGAACACAATCCACTGTGCCATCCGCCGTTGCCAGCTGAAACTCTACAGTGCAAAGAGGAAGCCATTTCTAAGCAAGCTCCAAAAGCTCAGACGTTTGCACTGGGCCAGGGGTCATTTAAAATGGAGTGTGGCAAAATGGAAGACAGTTATGTGGTCAGATGAGTCACGATTTGAAGTTCTTTATGGAACACTGGGACGCCATGTCATCCGGACCAGAGAGGACAAGGATAGTCCATGTTGTTATCAACGCTCTGTTCAGAAGCCTGCATCACTGATGGTATGGGGTTGCATGAGCGCTTGTGACATGGGCAGCTTGCATGTCTGGAAAGGCACCATTAATGCAGAGAACTATGTTCAGGTTCTAGAACAACATATGCTCCCATCTAGACATCATCTCTTTCAGGGAAGACCCTGCATTTTTCAACACGATAATGCCAGACCACATTCTGCAGCAATCACAACATCATGGCTACGTAGGAGAAGGATCCAGGTACTGAAATGGCCAGCCTGCAGTCCAGATCTTTCACCTATAGAGAACATTTGGCGCATCATAAAGAGGAAGGTGCGACAAAGAAGGCCCAAGACGATTGAACAGTTAAAGGCCTGTATTAGACATGAATGGGAGAGCATTCCTATTTCTGAACTTGAGAAACTGGTCTCCTCTGTCCCCAGACGTCAGTTTAGTGTTGTAAGAAGAAGGGGGGATGCCACACGGTGGTAAAAATGGACTTGTCCCAACTTTTTTGGGATTTGTTGACGCCATGAAATTTGGAAACAACAGATTTTTCCCTTAAAATGATACATTCTCTCAGTTTAAACTTTTGATCTGTGATTTGAGTTCTATTCTGAATAAAATGTTAGATGTTGGCACCTCCACATCATTACATTCAGTTTTTATTCACAATTTGTTTAGTGTCCCAACTTTTTTGGAATCCGGTTTGTATATACAGTCCTATATACTATGTACAGTCATACAGGTCTTTCTCAAAAAATTTGCATATTGTGATAAAGGTCAATATTTTCCATAATGTAATGATAAAAATGAAACTTTCATATATTTCAGATTCATTGCACACCAACTGAAATATTTCAGGTCTTTAATTGTTTTAATACTGATGATTATGGCATACAGCTCATGAAAACCCAAAATGCCTGTCCCAAAAAATTAGCATATCATGAAAAGTTTCTCTAAACATGCTATTAACCTAACCATCTGAATCAAAAGACATAACTCTAAATCTGCAAAAGATTCCTGAGGCTTTTAAAAACTCCCAGCCTTGTTCATTACTCAAAACTGCAATCATGGGTAAGACTGCCGACCTGACTGCTGTCCAGAAGGCCATCATTGACACCCTCAAGCAAGAGGGTAAGACACAGAAAGAAATTCCAGACCTTGGGGGACCTGCGGAAGCAGTGGACTGAGTCTGGAGTAGAAACACACAGGCGTGTGCAGGAAATGGGCTACAGGTGCCGCATTCCCCAGGTCAAGCCACTTTTGAACAAGAGACTGCGTCAGAAGCATCTCGCCTGGGACTGCTGCTGAGTGCTCCAAAGTTATGTTCTCTGATTACAGTAAATTTTGCATTTCCTTTGGAAATCAAGGTCCCAGAGTCTGGAGGAAGAGAGGAGACACATAATTCACATTGCTTGAGGTCCAACGTCAAGTTTCCACATTCACTGGGGTGCCATGTCAGCTGCTGGTGTTGGTCCACTGTGTTTTATCAAGGGCAGGGTCAATGCAGCTAGCTATCAGGAGATTTTGGAGCACTTCATGCTTCCATCTGCTGAAAAGCTTTATGGAGATGAAGATTTCATTTTTCAGCACGGCCTGGCACCTGCTCACAGTGCCAAAACCACTGGTAAATGGTTTACTGACCATGGTATTACTGTGCTCAATTGGCCTGCCAACTCTCCTGACCTGAACCCCATAGAGAACCTGTGGGATATTGTGAAGAGAAAGTTGAGAGGCGCAAGACCCAACACTCTGGATGAGCTTAAGGCAGCTATCGAAGCATCCTGGGCCTCCATAACACCTCAGCAGTGCCACAGGCTGATTGCCTCCATGCCACGCCGCATTGAAGCAGTCATTCATGCAAAAGGATTCCCGACCAAGTATTGAGTGCATAACTGAACATGATTATTTGAAGGTTGGCGTTTTTTGTATTAAAAACACTTGTCTTTCATTGGTGGGATGAAATATGCTAATTTTTTGGGACAGGCATTTTGGGTTTTCATGAGCTGTATGCCATAATCATCAGTATTAAAACAATTAAAGACCTGAAATATTTCAGTTGGTGTGCAATGAATCTGAAATATATGAAAGTTTCATTTTTATCATTACATTATGGAAAATAATGACCTTTATCACAATATGCTAATTTTTTGAGAAGGACCTGTATATACTATATATATTTCACCTACCATTATATCAGTTTTTACAGCACAGACTTTCAGAATACATGCCATAAGTATATTGAAGTTATTATAATCAATCCAGTAAACAACATAATCATCAAACGTGATCTTATTCAAGGCAGCTGCCTTGACACTGACGGCACTGAACGTGGCCCACTTGTACTCGGTCACCCACCTTTGCTGGGATGCAGTTGAAACTCTCTTTGAGGTGGGCGTTGAAGATCTTTTCTTTTGCCAATCACTCCCAGCAAGCCCTCACTAAATGTTTGGGTCTATACATTCTGTTCAGCATCTTCCCCCATCATCTGATCCAACCCACTACCAGGTGGTTTTCAGTTCTCCCTTTACCTGAATGTCCAGAACAAATGGCCACAGATCAGATAACATGACTACAAAGTCCATCATTGATTTGGGGGCCTACAGTGTCCTGGTGCAATGTGCATTTATGGACACCCAAATGTGATGGACAAACTATGACTAGCACAGAAGTCCAATAACAGAACACCACTCAAGTTCAGATCAGAGAGGCCAGTCCTCCCAATCACGCTCCTCTGTGGTACATTGTTACTGGCCACAAAGTCCCCCTAGCAGAATAAAGGAGACCCCAGCTGGAGCACCTCTCTGCACCTTGCTAACGACTCCAAGAGGGCTGGGTACTCTGAACTGCTATTTGGCGTAAACAGTCAGAGCTCGACCGCAATCCAAAGGCCCAGGGAAGCTACAGTGTCATTGCATTAACCAGGGAAAACTCCAAACCACAGTACAATGTGTTCGGATAAAATCATCAGCCAATCTTTATAATACGTTTAAAGATAATCCTCATCCGACCTGGCTGCAGAACACTGTATCAGCTCTTTACCCTCATTAGCATCCTCAACGGGGCATGGGAGTTTGCCCAACCAGTATGCATGTTTTGTGGACTTGGAGAACCCATACAGCTGTGTTCCTTGAGGGAGACTGGGGGGTGCTCTGTCAGTATGAGACTGTGGGTTCTTTGCTACAGGTTGGTCTACACTCCCACCCTCACCTATTGGTAGTGATGGAACAAACAAGATTGTAGATACAGATGTTGAAATGAGTTTCCTCTGCAGGGCAGCTGGACTCTCCCTCAGAGAGAGGGTGAGAAGTTCAGTTATCAGGAGAGACTTGGAATAGAAGTGCTGCTCCTCCACATCAAGAGGAGCCAGTTGAGGTGGTTCAGTCACCTGGTAAGGATGCTCCCATGGCACCTCCCCAGGGAGATGTTCCTGGCATCTTGGAGTGGAGACACTGGCGAAGACCCAGGACACACTGGGGAGACTGTTTCTCAGCTGGTCTGGGAACATTTGGAATCCTCCCAGAAGAGCTGGCTGGGGAAAGAGAAGTCTGGACCTCCCTGCTCAAGCTGCTGCCCCCGAGATCAAACTATGGAACAAGCGAAAGATTAAAAAATACTTACTAGGTAAAAAAAAAAGGGATATCATTTACTTACAAAAAAAATAAACAACCACACAATTATAAGCTGTCTAAATGAAACTTTATTCCCTTGGAAAGTAAATAAAAATAACATACTTTGCAAATTTGACCAAAAAAAAAATCAATAGAAATGTTGATAACTCTATATTTAAAACTCCCCATACAACCAAAGGCTAAAGAAACAAACTTTAAAAAAATGTAAATGCAGTTTATCCCTCCAAAGAGCTACTAAGAAAGCATTTTAATATTAACGCTAATAAATGCTCATTCTGAGAAAAGAATATAAAACAATAGACCATATCTTCTATGAATGCAACATAACCAAAATATTTTGGAATCATTAGAAAGATGGATCACACTGAATATTACACTTCCTGAATCTATTTCCAGAGACATGGGAACATTTGGAGTATTATTGAAAAAAAAAAAAAATGGAACTCTGTTGTAATCTGATATTTTTCTGGCAAAAAAATCTTGATTCATAAACAGAGAGCGCTAAAATCAAACCCAGTTTTTTACTTTTTTTTTATCTGAATTCCAATTATATTTGAAATCTCTTGAATTACAGTTCCCTCCAAAAGTATTGGAACAGCAAGGAAAAATCCTTTGTTTTTGTTGTACACTGAAGACATTTGGGTTTAAGATCAAAACATGATTGAGACAAGAGTTCAGGATGTCCGCTTTTATTTCCTTGTATTTACATGTAGTTGTGTGGAACAATTTAGGATATATCACCATTTGCATTTCACCACAGCATTCTGAGGTGAGCAAAAGTAAAGGAACAAATAATCTTAAAATTAATAATATTTCTTATTTGGTGGCATAACCCTTGCTTGCAATGACTGCCTCAAGCCTGCGATCCATGGACATCATCAAACCGTTGCATTCTTCATTTATCCTGATGCATTCTCAATAATCCAGGAAGAAAAATCTAAAAAAAAAATTAAAATCTGCTCCTCTGGACATTAAAAAAAAAAAATTGTAGAAACGTTTCGTCTTTCATCCAAAAGACTGCCTCAGTCTGAGGTGCTGTATTCAGGTCAGTCTTATAGATAGCACCCTCTCGCAGTGGATCAACCAGTTTGCTGCTGACACCAAAACCAGCTGCTCACATGATCAAGTAGGACCATCAGCCTAACCATGGATCATTAGCACACTGATGGCTGTTTGTTATTCACACAGGGCTGAGTGATACTAGCAATAACAGCAGTGTAAGAGGGGGACAGTTGAACACGGAGGCCTCCACCCCTGTTTAATGATGGACGGTTTCTTTTCACAAAGATGGCCTCCTTTACTCTTCTCTCAAACCATCGTTCCTCTCTATCCAGGATGTGAACATCTTCATCCCTGAAAGAGTGGCCTGGAGATGAGTGTAGACCGCGGTCTCCGTGTTCAACTGTGTCACTGATGTTTTAGGGTTTTTCTTCACAGCTCTCTCAATATTTCTGTCATTAACTACTGTTGTTTTCCTTGGCCGGTGTGTTCGACGTCTGTTGCTCAGTTCACCAATAGTTTCTTTCTTATTCAGGATACTCCAAATTGTTGTGCTTGCTATGCCCAATGTTTGTCCAGTGGCTCCGATTGATTTTCCTTCTTTTCTCAGCTTCAGAATGGCGTGCTTTTCTCCCATAGACATCTCTCTGGTCTTCATGTTTGTGTATCCACTTCAACAAGAAATACTTGGTTCATAAATTTAAACACAGGCCAAAAAGTAGACTAGTCACGCAGAGCTATTTAATGTTTGCGCAATCAACATTAAAGGCAACACCTGGTCAACAAGAAACATCTGTCAGTTACATGTTCCAATAGTTTTGCGCACTTGGAAAATGGGTGGGTTCAAACAAAGGGTTGTATGTCATAAATGTAAATATCAGGAAATAAAAGCTGACATTCTGAACTCTTGTCTCATGCTCGTCTTTTGATCTTAAACCCAAATGTATTCAGTGTACAACAAAAACAAAGGAATTTGCCTTGCTGTTCCAATACTTTTGGAGGGGACTGTATATTGAAACACATGAAGGCCTGTATGAAATGTTAATGGAACTGCCCACTAATCCATGTTAATTCTAATCCTAAAACACATACTCCCTTGTTGTAGTTTTTTTCTTCTTTTTTTTTTCACTTTCTTTCCTTCTTTTTCATATCGAAGTCTGACTCTGCTATGCCCTTTTTAAAGTTACACTATTGTGAATTGCCATATTTGTTTGTACTTGTTTTTGCTAAACAGTTTTCTTAAAAAAAAAAAACATACTAGGTAAAAAAAAAAGCTAGAAATAGGTTTGTTTTAGACTGTTTCTGTTTTCTCCTCAGTCTTTTAGTAGTCTTCCATTTAGAATTAGTTTATCGTTTAACTTCTAGTATCTCAGGATGGGCAAAATATATTAATGTGCTTTACTGAAATTACCAAAATTCATTAAATTAATAAAATATCTGGCTTCCATCCTTCCATCATATTTACCTGCTTCTTCCTTTTTTGGGTTATGGGGTCACTGGTGTCCATGTCCATCAATCACTGTGCGAGAGGCAGAAGACACCCTGGACAGGTCTCCAGTCCATCACAGGGACACTTTTTTTTTTGCCAAGATGGCTGCGCTCAGAGCAGTAGCAGCTTCACAGGCTCCCGATACCATCCCAGTTTTTAGAAGTTTTGATATTGACTCTGTGCCTGACTCCGCGCGATTTATGCGTGTGAACTATAGCCGAACCGAACTGATGAGAATAGGAGCGGATTTGCCACGAAATATAGCAGAAATCAGCAACAAACTCAAAACTACACTCGGCAGAATGCAGATCTTAAAGTCATCTACCTGGAAGCTGCAGCAGAGGCGTTCCAGCGGGCAGAAGAGGAAACGCTGCTCCCGGCTTAAGAGGAGAGGATGCCGGGCGGGGGTTATGGTGAGGCTACGAGCTAACGCTAAAGCCGGTAAACTCCCCATGCCGTCTCTCTTTCTGTCGAATGTCCGCTCGTTGGACAACAAGGTGGATTTACTTTGTCTGAGAGCGGGCGCCTCAGAAGAGATGAAGATGTGTGCGGTGCTTTGCCTCACAGAAACGTGGATTACAAGCAAAACGCCGGATACAGTCTTCCAGCTGGATGACAGACCTTTTTTTCGAGCGGACCACTGCAGCGAGCTAACGGGGAAATCACGGGGAGGCGGAGTGTGCATTTACGTGAGTAAAAGTTGGTGCACGAACTGTACTGTTGTAAATAGCTCATGCTCGAAGGCTTTGGAGCAAATAACAGTGAAATGTCGGCCACATTATCTACCCCGCGAGTTCACTGTGACTTTTATCACAGTTGTTTACATTCCTCCGGACGCTAATGCTAATGAATCACTGCAGGAGCTACATGATATAATCAGCTCGCTGCAGAACAAACACCCCGAAGCTCTTTACGTTGTAGCCGGAGACTTTAACCACGTGAATCTAAAGGACTGTCTCCCAAGCTTTAATCAACATGTGACAATTCCGACACGTGGAGACAAGACGCTGGACCGTGTTTACACGAACGTAAAAGATGCATACAAAGCTGAACCCCGCCCCCACCTAGGACTGTCAGACCACATCTCAATCTTCCTGGCTCCTGCTTACATGCCCCCGCTGAGACGCTCCAGACCATTACAAAAGAAAGTTAAATGCTGGATCCAGGACAGTGGCCCCATACTGAGAGATTGTTTTGACCGAACAGACTGGCAGATTTTTAGAGAAGCTGCTAAAAATGGAGGTTCGCTTGATCCTGAACTGTTTCAACAAACATTTTGTTGCTTCTGGTTCTTTATTTGACACAGTAACTAATGGAAAATCAGCCACTTCACTTAATAACCAAACTTCTACAAATCAAATCCCTCCTACAAGTCAATCCTCAGTTAATCACAGCTTCTCTTTTTCTCCATTCTCAGTCAGTGAGGTCAATAAACTGTTAAAAGATCTTGATCCTAAAAAATCTGCAGGTCCAGATGAACTTCCACCTTATTTCTTAAGGCTGGCTGCTCATATCATCACAGTCCCTGTGACCCACATCTTCAATCTCTCCATAAGACAAAACTCCATCCCAGACACTTGGAAAACAGCCTTTGTTCTTCCTTTGCTGAAGGGAGGTGACCCCACCTCACTGAACAACTATCGACCAATCTCTAAACTCTGCATTTTAGCCAAGGTTCTAGAAAAACTGATAAACTCTCAAATCAAAAATTACCTGGACTCATTTAACATCTTACCTCCACATCAATCTGGTTTCAGGAAACAACACAGCACAACCACTGCTTCACTGAAGGTTCTTAATGACGTTGTTGAAGCACTGGATGCTAAAGATTATTGTGCTGCACTTTTCTTAGACCTGTCTAAAGCTTTTGACAC
>NC_056506.1:11861100-11876436 GCF_014905685.2 Nematolebias whitei | reverse complement strand
GATTACAAGCAAAACGCCGGATACAGTCTTCCAGCTGGATGACAGACCTTTTTTTCGAGCGGACCACTGCAGCGAGCTAACGGGGAAATCACGGGGAGGCGGAGTGTGCATTTACGTGAGTAAAAGTTGGTGCACGAACTGTACTGTTGTAAATAGCTCATGCTCGAAGGCTTTGGAGCAAATAACAGTGAAATGTCGGCCACATTATCTACCCCGCGAGTTCACTGTGACTTTTATCACAGTTGTTTACATTCCTCCGGACGCTAATGCTAATGAATCACTGCAGGAGCTACATGATATAATCAGCTCGCTGCAGAACAAACACCCCGAAGCTCTTTACGTTGTAGCCGGAGACTTTAACCACGTGAATCTAAAGGACTGTCTCCCAAGCTTTAATCAACATGTGACAATTCCGACACGTGGAGACAAGACGCTGGACCGTGTTTACACGAACGTAAAAGATGCATACAAAGCTGAACCCCGCCCCCACCTAGGACTGTCAGACCACATCTCAATCTTCCTGGCTCCTGCTTACATGCCCCCGCTGAGACGCTCCAGACCATTACAAAAGAAAGTTAAATGCTGGATCCAGGACAGTGGCCCCATACTGAGAGATTGTTTTGACCGAACAGACTGGCAGATTTTTAGAGAAGCTGCTAAAAATGGAGGTTCGCTTGATCCTGAACTGTTTCAACAAACATTTTGTTGCTTCTGGTTCTTTATTTGACACAGTAACTAATGGAAAATCAGCCACTTCACTTAATAACCAAACTTCTACAAATCAAATCCCTCCTACAAGTCAATCCTCAGTTAATCACAGCTTCTCTTTTTCTCCATTCTCAGTCAGTGAGGTCAATAAACTGTTAAAAGATCTTGATCCTAAAAAATCTGCAGGTCCAGATGAACTTCCACCTTATTTCTTAAGGCTGGCTGCTCATATCATCACAGTCCCTGTGACCCACATCTTCAATCTCTCCATAAGACAAAACTCCATCCCAGACACTTGGAAAACGGCCTTTGTTCTTCCTTTGCTGAAGGGAGGTGACCCCACCTCACTGAACAACTATCGACCAATTTCTAAACTCTGCATTTTAGCCAAGGTTCTAGAAAAACTGATAAACTCTCAAATCAAAAATTACCTGGACTCATTTAACATCTTACCTCCACATCAATCTGGTTTCAGGAAACAACACAGCACAACCACTGCTTCACTGAAGGTTCTTAATGACGTTGTTGAAGCACTGGATGCTAAAGATTATTGTGCTGCACTTTTCTTAGACCTGTCTAAAGCTTTTGACACTGTGGATCATAACATCTTGTGTCATAAACTCTCAGAAATCGGTTTCTCAGATCACACCATTGGTTGGTTCTCTAACTATCTTTCAGACCGGAGGCAATGTGTTCAACATAATGGTACTTCCTCCAGTTATTTAACAGTCAACAATGGTGTACCACAAGGCTCAGTCTTAGAACCCACCCTCTTTACAATCTACATACATAATGTAGGTAAAAACATCCCTAATGCATCCATACATTTCTATGCTGACGACACAGTTGTTTATTGTCGAGCTAAAACAGTTGCTAAGGCTTTCCAGCTTTTGAAATCTGCATTTAACTACATCCAGACTGATTTGTTCCGCCTCAAACTTGTCCTAAATGCCGAAAAAACCAAAGGGATGCTTTTTTCAAATAGGAAGTTGGTCCCAGCAGTTCTTCCTCCGATTTTATCCTCAAAAGGTGTCCCCATTGAGTTTGTTGATTCCTATAAATATTTGGGTATCTTGGTCGACTCACATCTTTCTTTTAAGCTCCATGTGGAAAACTTGGTAAAGAAACTGAAAGTTAAACTGGTTTTCTTTTTCAGAAACAAATCCTGTCTAACCCTGAATGCTAGAAAACGCCTTGTATCTGTGACTTTCCTTCCCTCAATTGATTTTGGTGATATTATTTACATGAACGCTCCTACAAGAACCCTGCAGATGTTGGATGCTGTCTATCATGGTGCACTAAGATTCATAACTGGCTGTGATTATCGTACCCACCACTGCACCCTGTATTCATTGGTTAACTGGACATCATTAACTTCACGCAGACTCTCTCACTGGTACATTTTCATCTTTAAATCACTTCTTGGTCTGCTGCCTTCATACATCTCCTCCTACATGTCTCTGCGTGAGTGCAGCTACGGAGTGCGCTCTCAGGACATTATTACCTGCAGTGTTCCCTCAGTGAGGACTGAACTAGGCAAAAGGGCCTTCTCCTACTCCGCTCCTGTTTCCTGGAATATCTTACAAAAAGATTTGAAGCTCTCGACCTTGACCTCTTTAAGTGGCTTTAAGAATTTGTTGGACTCCTGGCAGGGACCAATGCAGACATGTTCCTGTATTTAGTTTTATACATTTGTCTTGGAATCTGGCTGTTTTTTTGTTTTGTTACCTTTTTCCTTTTAGCCATCCTATTTGTTAAAAAAAAAACAAAAAAAACTGTAGTATGAGTTTTTATAACTTATTGTTGTTGCTGTTGTCCATTGTTGTCATCTTTCTTTGTTGAAATCAGGTCTCTCTTGTAAATGAGTCCTCGAGGCTCAATGGGATTACCTGTCTAAATAAAGGTTGATTGATCTTGACCAATACGCATCCTCAGTTCTGGGTTACATTAGCACATGTACTGAAACCGTCTCCACTATCAGAAATGTTAAAAGCTACCCAAACAGAAAACCTTGGCTGAATGCAGAGGTGCGTACCCTGCTGGAAGCCTGGAACACTGCCGTCAGGTCTGGAAACTCAGAGGAGCTGAGTAGGACAAGAAAGTAACTGGTTTCTGGTACTAAGAGGGCCAAGGCCACATATGCACAGAGGATCGAGGGTCAATTCATCTCACAAGACCCTCGGAGCATGTGGAGGGGCATTAAGTGCATAACAGATTATAAAGGAAGGAGCGAACAATGCCCCAAAGACCCATCTCTGCCTGATGCCCTCAACAAGTTCTATGCACGCTTTGAAGACCCGAACAGACCACCCAGCACCAGACTCACCTCACCACTGGATGAAGAGCATCTCAGCGTGACCTCAGCCGAAGTAAGGAGTACCTTAAGGAGGATTAATCCGCACAAAGCAACTGGCCCAGACAACATCCCCGGAAAAGTGTTGAAGGAAAGTGCTGATCAGCTCTGCGACGTGCTGGCAGACATCTTTAACACCTCACTTACCCTGGAGACAGTTCCCACCTGCCTGAAGACTGCCACCATCATCCCAGTCCCAAAAAGCTCTACAGTGACTGGTCTGAATGACTATCGGCCAGTGGCCCTCACCCCGATAGTTGCTAAATGCTTCGAAAAACTGGTCACGACTCACATCAAAACAACCATCAACATCAACGAGGACCCTCATCAGTATGCATACCGTGAGAACCGATCAACAGAGGACGCCATATCCTCTGTGGTCCACACTGCGCTCAACCACCTGGAGCAGAAAAACTCTTACGTCCGCATGCTCTTTGTGGACTTCACATCCGCCTTCAACACCATGATCCCCCAAACCCTGATGGACAAACTATTCACACTAGGACTAAGCCCCTCCATTTGCAACTGGGTACTAGACTTCTTAACAAACAGACCACAGTTAGTGAGGATCCACAACTTCTCCTCCTCCACCATAACCCTCAGCACTGGCTCTCCTCAGGGATGTGTGTTGAGCCCCCTCCTGTTTACTCTGCTCACGTATGATTGTGCAGCAACCCATCCAGGCTGTCACATTGTAAAGTTTGCAGACGATACAGCGGTGGTGGGATGCATCACAAACAATGATGAGTCCAGCTATAGGCAAGAGGTGGAACACCTGGAGAGCTGGTGCAAAGAGAATAACCTTCACATCAATGTGAAGATGACAAAGGAGATGATTGTGGACTTCAGAAGGAACAAACACACCTACACGACCCTGAACATAAGAGGATCTGCGGTGGAAGTGGTCTCCAGCTACAAGTACTTGTGTGTACACATGAATGACAACCTCAGCTGGAGCAACAACACCACCAGCCTGATCAAGAAAGCTCATCAGAGACTCTACTTCCTCAGATGGCTGAGGCGAGCTGGTCTGGGAAGCTCAGTCCTCACCTCCTTCTACAGGTGTGCAGTGGAGAACATCCTGTGCTCAAGCATCAACGTGTGGCATGGAGGCTGCACAGCTGCAGAAAGAAAAGCTTTGCAGAGAGTGGTGAAGGCTGCACAGAAGTCTGTCGGAGTCAGCCTCCCCACCATCACAGACATCTACACCTCTAGATGCAGGAAGAGGGCTACCTGCATCATGAAGGACCTCACTCACCCAGCACACACACTTTTTGCCCCACTTCCCTCAGGAAGGAGGTTGAGGAGCATTAAGTGTAGAACCACTAGACTGAGGAACAGCTTCTACCCTGAGGCTGTTAGAATCATGAATCTCTAACTAGAATAATCACTATGAAAAATCACATCATGTTGCTGCTGATCTGTTTCATGTTGCTGCTGATCTGTTTCAATGTTGATGTGTTCATGCGTGCTCATCTGCTCACAGACTCATGTTCATGTTTGTGCTGATGTTCAATGTTTTTATGTTATGAGTGCTTAGTGTATATTTAGTTGATGTTTTTCTTAGTTCATATCTTAGATGTTATTACTGTTTTTCTTATACATTTTATTGTTGGATGTAACTGGGACCCTGTGTACATAATTTCACTCCACCACATGTACCACATGAGGTGCGAATGACAATAAAGAAACTCTGACTCTCTGACATAGAGACAAACGAGACAAACAACCATTCACTCTCACTCACACCTAGGGACAGTTTAGAGTTACCAATCAGACTAACATGCATGTTTTTGCTCTGTGAGAGGAAACTGGAGTACCCGGAGAAAACACAACATGGAGAGAACATGCAAAGTCCACCCAGAAAGGTCCCAGGCCATGATTTGCTCCGATGACCTCCTTGCTCAAAGGCAGCAGCTCTACCAACTGCGCCACCATGTCGTTCTTTCACGTCCAATCATGAAATAATTTAAACCAAGTGTATTTTGTTGTTCTTCAGGATTGTTGAAAATGGTCAGGAACGCGTGGAGGTGGAAGAGGACGGCCAGCTGTGCTCTCTGACCGTTAACGGTAAGGAGCAGCTGCTTCAGCTGAAACACAAGTAAAAACGCCTTCTGCTGGAGAAGCTTTACGATGACTGAAATGGACCAATAACCTTTAACTCCAGATGGAAGGACACCGAAGCAACAAAACCTTCTGATTCCTTTGTTCCATGTACATGCTTCTGTTCACCATGAAGTAACAGTTCAGATAAGATGTTTTTCATTCTGTTGTTATTTTCTGACTTTAACCACATTTCTGATGTTCTGATCTAATCAGAACATTTTCCTTTAGGACATTCTGTGTGCAGAGTGGTAGTGGGCCAGTTTTAAGGTACTGTTTTATAAAGTCATGATGTCTAAACCGCTGCATTCTTGTGTCATACTGTTCCTTTGGTTCAAATGCCTGTAGGTGGCAGTGAGGTTCAGATTAAACCACACAGCTGTGCTCCCCTCCCTCACCTGTTGCTGTGGGCTTTGAGTCACTTATTAAAAAAATTAAAAACCAAAGTTAGTTTTGAACATTTCTCTGATAGATGAAAGCACAGATGGACATCGCTTGATCACCCGGTGAACAACAGCATCACTCTGCAAGACTGATGTAAAATAAAGGCCTAGCATTACTTGAAGGAAGGTGTACCATCTGCTGCACCTCTGTCTGGAACCGTCTTTTGTTTCTTATTTATAGACATTTTGTACTTCAGGGTTAGAGTTTTTGGCGTTCCTGTGTTTATTTTATCCAGTGTTTTTCAGTTCTGCATTGACCCTGCCCATTCTCTCCCGTTCCCAGTTGTCTCCTCACCAGGAGTTTTTTCAGTGTGCTGTATGTAGTTTTGCTCCTCAGTCATTCCCTCTCTGGAGCATTAAACATGGCACGTTCATGCGTTCACCGTCTCTGCCTCGCTCCCAGGGTTTGCTCTTTTTGTAAGAAGAGTTGGCTGCTTTGTAAGAATTTTCTTTTTCTTAGTTTAATAAATTAGTATTGATGGGGGGAGTGGTGATGCAGTGGCTAGAGAAGGTGGGCCTGTGATTGGAACGTCGCTGGTTCAACTCCCCAGACTGACAACATCAAAATGTGGGTGGGAAAGGTGAAGCACCCACACCTGCCTCCACCCTCATTTGCCCCACTCTGGGCCCTTGAGCAAGGCCCCCACCATCTGCTCCCCTGGGTGCCCTAGATGGCAGCGCTCTGCTCCACACAGAGGGCTGTGGTAGCTCTGTGGTTGTGTCGGGAAGGACAAAAACAATCGCCAAGTCTTTGTGAGCTAGTTCGCTGTGGTGACCCCTGAAGAAGAGAGCAGTCCAAAGAAGATAGATAGATGTAAACTTTATCGTCCCCGACCGGAAATTTGTCTTAGACATCGTGCGCTAACAAAGCTTCTTCCACAATTAAATACACTACAACCAATAAAATCATGTGAACCCCATAATAAAATACAAAAATATAAAACACCTATTAATAAAATCACACAATTCATTAAAAACACATAATTCAATAAAAACACATAATTCAATAAAAACACATAATTCAATAAAAACACATAATTCAATAAAAACACATAATTCAATAAAAACACATAATTCAATAAAAACACATATTGCACATTCCCACATACATCCCAGCAAGTAAACGACACAACAATGAAACCAGAGCATCAGTGCATAGCAAAAAACTATATGCCTCCTTTGTTTAACAATCTGATTGATGTAGGGACAAATTAATTTTTAAATCTGTTAAGTTTGGTACCAGCTTGTAATGGTCTGGTACCAGTTTAGAATCCCAGCATGTAGCTGGGATTCTAAACCGTTTTCCAGATGGTAACAGTTCGTATTGTGAGTTGAGGATGTGAGCGGGATGTGAGAAAATAAATTAAATTAGAAAAATAAATTAGTAGTAATGGGCAAATGAAGCTTCTCTGAAGCACTGAAGCTCCTTTTGAAAAAGGGTCAACTACCTGAAGCTTTTTAGCGCTGACCGTTTTGGCCCCATATTGTGGCCACAAGTACAAAGTTCAGCTTTAATCCACCACCTGAAATGAAGTTCTTCATGGTGGTTGTCCAACCGCCAGAGTTGACAGCTGTTGTTTAACATCCTGAGACATTTCTGTCTGATATCAGGCTGTCCTTGTGCTGCTTTAAACATTATTGTTTATGTCTGAAAGATACACTTATGGTTATTTGATGAATAAATGTGGTAAACATGGCTTAGCATGACACCCGTTTGCTTGTGACTTCTTCACATTCGTAAGCACGGATTTGAAAAATTCTTATCTAATTCACAACACAATACCAGTTTGGAATCATGCTTGTAATTTATTTATGTAATGAACCAGTTTATGTTTAGTGTAAGATCATAATTGTAACTTGTATACATCTAGTGTTTTTCTAAAATTTTCTTCTTTCTTGGGGTAAAACTGGTAAACTAACCACATAAAACTCATAATGCGGACTGGCTCCATGTCGTGCTTCATGCCACTCGCTGGTTTTTATATTTTGCGCAAACTGTGCCACCAAAACACACCACAAACTGTCTGATGATTTACTTCCTCATGAACCTTTGAAACAGGTACCAAAGCAGCAACATAACTGGTGCTTTCAAAGCCTTGGACGTCATTAATCTAGAATTTTTTATAAATGCACCAGAGCTTCAGCATTAACAGCTTCAAACTGCCTGTCACTATAAATTAATATTTTTCCTGAGTTCCTCGAGTCCTGCCTGCATTTTAGGTTGAACATCCACAGATCATGACTCATCTTGCAGTTTTGGACTCCGAAGGGATGAAGCTGGAACCATTTTGGTCAAACCTTGTCAGTAACGATATGCACCATCTCATCAAGTGTTAGCGCTCAGAGTGCGTGTTGTGGAAAACTCAGCTCTTACCACACAAAAACTGAATCCAGCGTTAGTAAAAGTTTCTGGGTTGCAGCCAGTTTTTCTATCCTGATGCATGCTCATGTTCTGTTTTGAGAGTTAATTTGCTCTGGAAGCCATCTTAAACTTCATAAAATAATTCTCTTATATTTGACAGGTTTACTTTAAAACTCGAGCTACATTAATCCAATGTTTATATTTTTGCATTTAAAACATCTGAAATGACTGCTGGATATCAAGTCTTAGCCTAGACTGTTTTTAAAATGTAATGTTGATTTTTTGTTATTTAAGATTTTACTTCTGTTCCTCAAAATATCAATATCTGCTGACGACAGATGGATTTACTGGTAAGTAAATTAGTTTCATGAGTTCATATAATAGCTCAGGCTGATTTTAAGTAGAGACTGATACCAACTCTTTTTATCTGTGCATCAAAATTAAAGATAGTTTAAGATTATTTAATTCCTCATTGCCAGGAAAGATCATGTAAAGTGTTGATGTGTGTCTTAGCCAAATATCTTATAAATTAAATGATTTAATGAAACTATTGGATGTGCGTCTTTAAGATGGCTGCCGCAGCACTGTTAGCCAACACAAAAATGGCTTTTTACTCATACTGAGCTAAAGTTTGGTTTGGTAGTAGCTGAGAGTCATTCCAAACCAAAGACTGTAATAGGTGGATATCAGACTGGCACTGCAAGATTGAAGCCTGAACAGTTCCAGCTTCCCTTATAGGCTGAAACCTGCTTTAAGCCCCACCTCCTTTATTTAAAAAATGGGACATTACCCTTATTGAAAAAAAAAAACATGTCAGATCATGTTTTTTAGGTGTTCACTCTCTGTGGTTCTCATAGTTCTTTGCACGTTTAGATTTTTCATACCTGTTAAAGGTCAGTTGCTGCCATGATTATGTCATGGGGTGGACGGGGCTTAAAGCCCCAGATTAATGCAAAGAAGTGACCCCTCTAAACCAGGTCCTGCTGCCTTTAACTACCAACAAGAGAAGACAAAGACACTGAGCCCATTAGTATAATATGTTTATGTCCCCAACACGTAGTGTGAGTAGCTGACGGTTTAAAACTGCACTTCTTGCATTTTTCTCAGCAACAAAGAAAAATTATTCATTTTCTCGTTCATTCTGGCAGGTCATAATTCACAAAACTCAAGTTCAGAACTCCTGGAAACATTATTTAGCTTCTTTTTTTTTTTACGTTAACCCCCCACTTCAAATTTCTGACTAACACACAAAAGTTGTCAAATGTAGGTCTGTCACAATAAACAATAAATCAATTAATAACATCATAAATGAAAATTATCAACCTCATTTTCATTTATGGGCTTTATTATTTCTTCGTGTCTCTCTTTTTCTACTGAAGACACTGAATGACAAAAGGCTCAACTCCAGTGCTCTTCACTGACCCCTTCCTTTCTCTTTTCTCTTTAAAATACATTTTAACCGTCCAAAATCACATTTTTGGATCATTAAAAGCAGCTAAGCTGAGAAGCTAAGCTATGAGCTAAGCTAACAGGCCGACCTCTGGGAAAAAAACCTCCGTCTTGTGGAAGCTCCAAAATTCACGGTTGAAACCCGTGCCTTCGTGTAAAAAGTTGTTTTTCTCTGCAAAAAGAAGCTGAGGACTTGTTTATTGATTTTTTTTTTTAATTTTTATTGAAAGCTTTTTTGTGAAAAATGATATGCTAAAGAACTCAAACCACATAGAGCGTCCGCCATTTTGAGAACTGAAGAGAGACAGCCCATGTCAGTCAAGGGGCCTCACTCCCATTTTTCTTAGAGACACGCTGCTCGCTCCCTCACTATCCATCCTAGGGTTCAGTCTTATACTGCCACCCAGTGGTCAAAAAAGGTACTACACACAAAATAAATTGACAAACATTTCTTTTTAAATTTGACAATAATTACTAATTATTGTCAAATTTCAAAATTTCAAACTATATTATTGTTTGTCTCAGAAATTATTGCAATAATCACCCAGCAAAATTTGTTATTGTAACAGGCCTAGTCAAATGCTAAATGAGAACAAAGTTCTGCCCAGATGACATAAAGAGAACAAACTGCAAGAAGCTCCAAACCAGGGCAGTCCTTCAGGTTCTTGCAGAGTGTAGCAGCCTTTAGGCATGTAAGATGGCGGGTGATAAGCAGTCCTTTAACAGATGCCAATTTGGCATTAACAATGTTATAATAAGTACACAGCAGGAGTAAACGTTACATTTTGGTTTTAGATAAAAGTAAACGCTCTGTAATGTATTTTTAAATATTTCAAAGTAGGGCTGCACATTACTGTATTAGAAAACTTTGTGATGACGATATCGGCTGCAAAGCCCATGTTTTCCTCATGTTCTCTTCTGTCATCATCATCTAAAGCAGGTGTGGACATCAAGGCCAGAGTCTCTTAGATTGACCAAACATGTTATCAGGAGCTCCACAGGGATGTGCGCTACCTGAAATATAATGGCCTATGAGTTATTCCAGTCCAAGCAGTTCTTTGCAATATTGATACTGCACTGACAATAATTTTTGACTAATTGTGCAGTTAGTATTTCTTCTACCCTGATCACACGAAACTGTCGTTTTACTCCAGGTTATCGTAGCATCAGGTGTTATATCAAACCAGACTTGGTGCAGATAACAAAGTCTGAAACAAGAATGGTACCTTTGGCTTGTAAAGTTCATGTTTAGTGTTTGTCTAGACTTATCTGAATAAATATTTATTATTAAAAAATAGAAATACAAAGCTGCTTGAATGAGTCTACATGTTTTATGTTCTGTTGTTTTCTGCATGTTGATCCATTCATATGGAGTCTTAATGTTGATGCTGCATTCTGGTGTACACAAGACTGAAAACTTTCTGTAAATTACACATCAATGTGTTGGCCATTTTGTGTACTTTGTAAACCAATAAAATTTGTTTTATCCTAATGGGGTGCTGAAATCTTCATTTCTAGTAACCAGAAGTGTGTGTGTGTGTGCGTGCAGGGTGGGGGATTCATTAAGCATTTATGAACAGTTCTAGGCAGCAATGCATAATACTGTCAAGTACTATCACCTGATTCAATAAGTACAGTTATACTTTAGTCAACCTTGACCATAGTAAGCTGAAACGTACCATAGTAGCTGAGAGGGGTCCTCCACCCACCAAAAACCACACTAACGTGTATTCCATGTGACATAAATTTGGAACAAAAATGTAAAATTCATGTGAAAAATCACAGTTGTTCATGTGATTTTATAACACTCTGAATATAGCCATGTGTCCTGATGCATGCTCAATAATCCAGGTAGAAAAATCTAAAAAAAGTTCAATCTGGTCCTCTGGACATTCAAAAAAAAACAAAACAAAGCCCCCAAAAAAAATGTAGAAACATTTCGTCTCTCATCCGAAAGACTTCCTCAATCTGAGGTGCTGTAGTCAGCTCAGTCTCTTAAATGGCACCTTCTCAGAGTGGATCAACCAGTTTGCTGCTGACAACCAAAACATAGCCATGTGGTTTTCCATTGTGCTACACACTTCATATCAGGTTTACTTCAAATGTTTGTGTGATCTATTAACATCCAACAGTATTTTTCCATCCATCAATCATCTTTACCCACTGCTTCCTTTTTGGGTCGCAGGGGTCACTGGTGCCCATATCCAGCCATCACTGTGTGAGAGGCGGAGGACACCTGGACAGGTCTCCAGTCCATAACAGGGACACTTGGGGACAATTTAGAGTTACCAATCAGCCTAACACACATGTTTTTGGTCTGTGGGAGGAAACAAGAGTACCTGGAGAAAATCCTCACAACACCGAGAGAACATGCAAACTCCACCCAGAAAGGTCCCGGGCTGGGATTTGGACCGGCGACCTTCTTGCTGAGAGGCAACAACTTTTAACAACTGAGCCACTGTGCCGCCCACCATATTTTTCTGTAACAAAATACAGGATCTCATAATCTGTTCACAAACCCTCTAACCCTGCAGGATTTCAAACAGCGAACTCGGAACAACATTGTTGGATTTACAACCAGCAGGATTTGAGATGAAACACAATCCTGGTTCCACGACAATGAGACAACAATATTTAATAGTTTTAAGAGAGAAAAAACTAGCCACGATTTAACTGGTACTCATCCTGTTTCTCCCTCTTTCAGAAAGCCCAGATTAAAAACTTCAAGATGGCCTCCAAAGCTATTCAACATTAGCCAATGCAAAGGCTGTTAGTCAGTTTTACAGATTTTAAACTAGAACTAGTTGTGATGGTAGCTGTGTCATCATTAACACATCTTGCTAGGTATGGCTGTGGCAGCCGTTTTGAGTTGAAACTAACATGAATGTTGGCGGATTCCTTCAAAAAATGGTAAATCTTTAATTTAATTTCTCTACCACACATACAGATTAAATCCCTCTGTTCTTTTACACACTCTACAGATTTTGTCAAATTAAAAAAAAAAAACTTAATTGAAGTTTTAGCATTCTTTAAATAAATTCAGAAGTGTTGGAGTGAGAGACTGCAGATTAGCATGAACTAACTTCACGTACAGGTGAAAAGCACATTAAGAACTTTTAAGGTTTTGATTTCTACAAGCAAACCCTGTAATTTGACATGCCTGTTCCAAAAGCTGGGAGTAGTGGTGCAGAGGTTAGAGAAGATGAGCCTGTGATCAGAAAGTCACAGGTTCAACTCCCCAGACTGACAATGTCCAAATGTGGGTGGAAAAGGTGAAACACCCACACCTGCCTCGACCCTCATTTGCCCCAACCTGGGCCCCTGAGCAAGGCCCTTAACCCCCATCATCTACTCCCAAACAGGACACTCTTGAAAAATGAGTTCTCGTGACTCAACGAGACTACCTGTATAAATAAAAGCTTTTTATTTACATTTTAGCTGACAACCTTAAAGCTGGAAAAAGACATGGGGTCTATAAAAACGCAATTCATCCCTTTGGCTCTTTTATGCCAGTATTGTTGTCATAAACTTGTCATGGTCAGTATAAATTAGACAGTTTTACAATTTTTTAAAATCTTAATCATCAAGATGAAAAAAATATTTTAAATAAGTGATTGCATAAATATTCACCTCCTTTAAAGTGGCTGTGCTAATTCCTCTCAAAGAAATGATTATTGAAATATACAAGCCTGGGGTTGGGTACAAAGGTGTCACGGCTGTAGAGTTTAGGACACCAGTATCCAGACAATCCAGACTGAAAAAAGAAATAAAATCAAAGAAATAATTAAAACTTTATTAAATAAAATGAAAAGTCTTATGTGGGAGCAAAACCTGAGAAGAACCAGACATGGCATCAAACTCAACTCCAGAATAATTTATGGGAGCTGAGGAATAAATATTAAATGGCTCATTGATTTGAGGAAGATTAATGATGTTACTACCATCCCCGCATTACATGTCGCTAACCCATACACAGCATTAGCGAATTTAGCACCCACACAAACTTGGTTCACTTGCATTGACTTGGCTAACGCTTTCTTTTGTCTTCCTCTTGCGGAGGACATGAGAGATGTTTTTTCATTTACATTTCAGGGAAGGCAGTTATGCTCCACAAGGGTTCCACAGGGTTTTATCTTGTCCCCAGGATTGTTTAACCATGTGTTGAAAAAGATGTTGGCTGACTGCCCCCTGCTGAGGGAAACTAATGTTGTACAATATGTAGATGACATATTGATTGCTGCCACTTCGGCTGAAGATTGTTTAGCAGCTACGAAATCTGTGTTGTTGAGGTTATCAGAAAAAGTATTTAAGGTGAGCAAAAACAAACTGCAGAGTAACAAGATGGATGGTTGTGTTTCTGGGATGTTTGTTGTCAGCCATGTGGGATTCCTGGGTCTTCTCTGTCACTCACAGGGGCGGCTGTGGCTGAGTGGTTAGAGCAGTCGTCCTCCAATGCAAGAGTTGGGGGTTTGAATCCACCAGCAGTCACATGTCAAAGTGTCCCTGGGCAAGACACTGAACCCCTCATTGCCTCCGATGTGTGTCCCATCAGTGTATGAATGTGATCTAAAGCACTGATTAGTCTCTTTAGAACGATTTGTTCAATTAGCTTTGTAGAGATCTAGTAGAGTGCTGTATGAATGGGTAAATGAGGACACAGATTGTAGTGTAAAGCACTTTGAGTATCTTGATAAGATAGAAAGGCACTATATAAGTACAGTCCATTTACTCACTCTTTTTCACAGTTAATAAACTCAACTCTCTACACCTGCTGCTGACTGAGGAGACCTGATTGGGATCTACATATAAACTCCTGCCGGACCTCTCTTCAGCTCCGGGACATCAGCTACCTTATGGTAACTCATGTTCAGCCAACTAACCTCTTTGATTACAGCCGGTCCTCACCGCCTGTGCGCTCTCCAGGGCCTTCCATGTCCTGCTCCTCCAAATCCTCCCAAGGACCTCATCTCTCCACAGAGATTCTCCTGTGGACCAATGGTGTCTCATCAAACTGCAGCCATAAAACAAAACAGCTTGGGTCAACCTGCTCCTCTCTCCAACAATACTCACCTCTTCACTGGATTACCTCAAAACCCTGGACCTCTCCACTCCTCCTCGGTGCGCACCTACAAACACAAACCGTAAGATATTTACTCTTAATTCTGTAATCATCTTCATCAAGGATTGTCTGAGGATTTTAAAAGATACTCATCTTGCCCTCTCCTCTCTTACAGCCTTGTAAATACCTGGCACAGCACCTGTAGATAAAGCTCACTTACCTTTTTGTATTTCGACACTGTCATGCCCTCTCAGTCTGCTTATTTTGGGTGTCACTGCTAATGTAATCATGATAGATGTGGGATCAGCTGAGCGGAAGTAGTCTAAGCAGTCAAGTCTGTAACGGGTATAAGAAATACTTAGATTATTGTTATGAAATTCCTGTTAAAATATGTAATATAGTTGTCCTGTAATGAGTAGGCTTTGGCGCTCTCTACTGGTAGGCTCTAAATATGACCGGAAACTGGAAATTCTCACAGTCTTCCTAATGCTCTGCTGTGGTAAGTTGTACAGTCCGGTTCTCTTCTTTAAAAAAACAAAATAAAAAAAACCTCACGAGACAGTATGTCTGTTGTTTTTCTTAGATATTTGTGCCAGTAGAAGAGCTGACCACGCTATGTTTATGCTATGAACCACTCATTTACAGTAAAGTGCTACGTCATCCAACCCATTGGCCTCTGAGAGTGTTTATGACAGGAAGGGTTACACAACTGTTACATTGGTGCTGTGACTTTGGACTTCAATCAAGCTTGCTGAACCTGTGACTGTCCTGTCTGCCTCATTGTTTGAAGACATCGACTCACAGTGGTTGTGGGTTCATGCTCACAGCTGACACGGTGTCATCACAGTGAAGAGAGAGA
>NC_056506.1:11852589-11856100 GCF_014905685.2 Nematolebias whitei | reverse complement strand
TTTTGTTATTATGAAAATAGTTCCAAGTGGAGTTCAAATCAGCAATAATAGAATACGATGCCAGTCAAAGTGAGACAGATCCCAGAGTAATGACTTTTCACAAAAACGTTTCAGATCCCTTTTTTGAATTAATTTGGGCTTAGAAGGTGGAAGTTTAATATCTCTGAGTCACTGTCACACAATGATCACTCAAAATGTTAGCGAATACACCTGTACCAGGGAATTTGTGAGGCATATTTGTTAGAAACAGGTCTAAGATGGAGGACTTTTCAGGACGGTTTTTGTTTAGTCGGAGAGTTGATCAGTTGGGTAAGATTGATAGACAGGCAACATTCCTTGAATTTATCACAGGGGGGGGGGGGGGCGACTTATCCCAGCCATTGTTGATATCTCCTGCCAAAATATATCTCTTTGAAATTTAAATTACCAAGAAATTCCATCAGGGAGGGTAGAGCCTCAGGTGTTGCTGAGGGAGGACGATAAAAACAGACTACAGACAAAATCTGGCCTCCATTCAAAGTGATGTTTACAGCTAAGGCATCAAACTGGCTAGGAATTGTTTTAGAAGACACAAGTCTAGAAACCAGAGAATCTCTAATGTAAATAATGACTCCACCTCCCCCCCCCCTTTTTTTTATTTGACGATCATAGCGGTAGATGTTAAATCCATTGATTACCAGGTTCAGTACAGATTTGTTGAGCCAGGATTCAGAGATGAAGATTACATCTGCCCCAGAAGAAATTATCAGAATTTTCAAGGCATCAAGTTTTCCCAGAAGGCTACGAGCGTTTACATGCAGAAAATGAAGTCCTGACACGTTTTTAAAGTCATTTGATGTCCTATAAATAGTGGGGTGTCCAGGGTTGGGCTGAATCCCTGAGAGCAGTAACAACATTATTATCAGACATTTTCTTGAGTTTTTCATGACTGATGTGTAATTACAGGAGTTAACAACGTGACAATTAGCCCCCATAATTGAACCATGAGAAACATTAATGAACACGCGATCATTCAGAACCCAAAAACTGAAAGTTGCAATGATGGGCAGATCCAGGTGTATAAACAAGATTCAGTGACTCCAGATAATCTGAGATCTGAAAATAATGACCATAATATGAATGGTGCAGAAAAGTCTCAGACCATAAAACGTCACAAATCAAATGGGTAAACAAACCCGACGAGGTGGCCCAACTGTAGTTTGAGTTGGGCTGAGGGGGCGCTCCGGACCCCCTGTAAAATGGATGGATGCTCCCATGGGAAACAGAAGCTGGGTCCAGAACCAACAAGCAGAAACAGATAATTCGCAGCAAATAGCTGAGCGAGCTGCCAGAAAATCCTCCTGAAATGAAAGGCTTGGTCCTAGCTCGTTTCAGGTCAACAGGGGACAACAGCATGACCCAAAATAAAATTAATTATTATCCAGGTGAGTTTGGATGGAGGCCTGCACCAACTCTGATGCAAACTCTGAACTTCTCTCAAGCACCACACAGTGCTGCTCCTCCATGCTGCTCCTCCACGCTGCTCCTCCGCTTCTCTGCACGTCACCTCCGCACCTGACAGCACGAGAGGCAGCCCCAGTGAAAAACGATGAGACTGACCGGAGAGGCTGAGGCTGAAGTCATCACTGGTCCAGTCCGGTTCTGCTCCAGCCCAGCTCCGGCGCGCCACAGCACGAGAGGCGAAGAGGCTAATGTTGTCCCTGGCCCGGTTCTGCTCCGGTCCGGTTGGCTGACAGCATGTCACGCATGCAGCAACATAACACCGTTGCTCCCAATTCTACAGCCACAAAAACCATAGCAAGTACTGTGAGTCAGTCTGGTTGTGTATCTGATGTATCCCAGGTCCAAATTGTCATGCAGAGAAAAGTCAAAAGCCACCATGTTATGTAGGTAACAGGTCAGACTCAATTACACTGCATGACTGGGAAGATCAGATGAGAACATTAATTAAGAAAAATTATATAGAGATTGAAAAACAGACTGATGAAATCCAGTGTTTCCCCTACCATTATACAAGCGGGGCGCCCCGTCCCGTCAACAGAACCGAGCGTCCCGTCTACCGAACCCCACCCCCAACCCCAACCACCTGTCGGCACCGACGTAACGCTAAACTATCGGCTCGCAATGCAGGTGCACTAGCTAAAAAGCTAAAGGCAGCCTCTTCCTTCATGCTGAAACAGGCCCGCTGGAGGCATTTTCATTCAAACCACTCACACATATATTAATAAAAACACAACGCAGATAACTAACTTACGTTCATGGGAAGACAAAACAGTAAGTCCTCTTTTGAGGCAGAGAGTAAAGATGTAAAATTTATGAAACAGAAGAATCCTGATTCTACAAAATTTCTAGAAAAATGGAAAAAAACAATATCAAATTGAACCAACATTAAAACCAGAACCTGGAAAATGGTAATCTCAATCTTACAAGAAAAATCTTTATTTGAGAAAAGGAAAGAAAAAAAAGGAAAAATTAAAAGAATAACTAAAATGTGCTAAATTATGGCAAATAGAGTCCCATACGAGAAGGGAACAGATTAATAAAGCAAAATTAGCAAGAAGAAATAAAACACAAACATTATGTTGTCAGACCTACAGGCGCCATGCCTGCTCTATACCCCACATTAGATGAAGTAACTTTAAAAGTTGAAACAGAAGACAAAAAAATCCTTTAGGTGTTGTAAACTGCTCTCATGATCATAAGCAAATTAAACCTGACAAAGATATCAAGAAAAAAAAGAAAGCCCTCTCATTCAGTAGACACATTTCCCATGATACAGGTTCCAAAACCTGATGTGGGAGATGGAAACAACAGATTTTATTTGTCTTTAGATCATGGACATTAGCAACTGAAGGAGTAGTGAATGTTTGGGAGGAATATATTATATATGGATGTTGTAGTATAATATGATAAATAAGATTGACATATCTAATAAGCGTTAGACGCATGATTGACATTGTGGTACCCACTGAACATAGGAATAGCGCTAAATATTTTGTGTCTTTTTTATCTGTAGAATAAGAGTTTGCAGGTCATCGTGATTTAACCTTGCATTATTAGATTAGATCATGTGTGCATAAGTAATTTTCCATGGTACGTTTTTATCGGTGTAAATTCTAGCAATTTTTGATTATTTTCAGTAGGGACAGATAAGATGCCCAGACACATCCTGGCGCCAGTTTACGACTGATAACTGTTCGCTGCTTACTTGTGTTTCTGATTTTATAACGTTTTTCTTCAATTTTATTTGTGTTTTGTTGTTGACATACATGTGTAGTGACCAGAGCTGTGAAGTTTAGTTGACTTTCTTTTGGACTTGGTTCAGGTGACTCACCTGAGGTAGAATGCTGACATGTTTAGTTTATTAAATAAAATCACAAGGTCAGTTGTGAGTAGTCCCAAAGCTGTGTTCCGACTGCAGCCAGCTCTGTGTCTGAAGGAGCCGACAGGCACACACACACATGCACACACACACACACACACACACACACACACACACACACACACACAC
>NC_056506.1:11845762-11852579 GCF_014905685.2 Nematolebias whitei | reverse complement strand
CACACACACACACACACACACACACACACACACACACACACACACACACACACACACCATACACATTCGCAAACGCCATGCTGCACTATAACATACTAAATCTGCTACATAATAACAGTTTAATAATAATTAACAGTATTTATGTTTGTGTGAGAGATATACTGAAGCTTTGAGCTACATGAAGCTCTCTGAAAATTATTTATTCAGTTTTAGAATAATGATAAACATTGTATGCTACTGAAGTTGAAAAATGAAAGCAACAGATTTATTTTATTTATTCAACAACACAAATTTTATGTCACACAAACACTGATAATTAAATTAAACCCACTATTAAAACAAGTTAACTGAACTGGAAACTGCATTACTGAACTGGACTCGGCCCTGTTTTCGTCCTAGAATCTGGTCCCACGTTGTCCGTCTGCCTCGTTCAGGTTGTCACTACTTTGATTAATGCCATTTAAAACATTAAAGGTATTGAATAAAAGACTTGAGGGGATTTTTAAATAAATAATTCATCCAACATATCTCTCTCTTTCTCCGACGTCCTCCTAACTGCGCCTGAGCCGAGCCTCGTTCAGAACCGGTCCGCCGAGGGGGAGGACAGCTTCTCCTCGTGGGAAAAATATAAATAAAAAAATTTAAAAAACTCAGTTGGATGTTGTGTGGTCGAAGTAAACATAAGCAAACATTATTAAGCACGTTGTTTTACCTGCTGTTAACCAGCTACTGATTATCACGGAGTAAAGTCCGACATCGCTGACTCGGTTCTGGTCCACTCAATGATCGGTGTCAGCTGTTAGACGAAGCGGTCCCACTTGTCGTTAAATCTGTCGACTCCTCTCCACAATCCAGCCGAAATCCAGTTTTACCTTGTCGTCGTTATTAGCTGGGTTAGCTGAGCATTTAGCTCACAGGAAAAGAGCAGGCCACAGCAGCACGCATGCGCATTAAGCGAAGGTACAAAAATCACAGCGCCAACTAATGACCCGGCATGGTAAATGGTAAATGGACTGTATTTATATAGTGCCTTTCTATCTTATTTCAAGATACTCAAAGCGCTTTACACTACAATCTGTGTCGTCATTTACCCATTCATACAGCACTCTACTAGATCTCTACAAAGCTAATTGAACAAATCATTCTAAAGAGACTAATCAGTGCTTTAGATCACATTTATACACTGATGGGACACACATCAGAGGCTATGAGGGGTTCAGTGTCTTGCCCAGGGACACTTCAGCATGTGACTGCTGGTGGATTCGAACCCCCAACTCTCGCATTGGAGGACGACTGCTCTAACCACTCAGTCACAGCCGATGGTAACTACAGCGCCTGACCTGCTCCTGAAAGAGACAAGCAAAGTCCTCATGAACTTGCCCAGATACCCGAACCAGCTACATATCACCATGAATGTGTTGTTACACCACTCTGAGGATTATGTAGCTACATTTTTAATAGACACCCCTGTAGTGGTAGCAGTGACTACACTGTACACTGATAAAAAGTCTCTGGCAGGAGCAGCTGTTTTACTTCCTGAACAAGAACAACCCATGTACAAACATGATAGAGTACCACACATCTCATTAAACAAACCCCACAATGCGCAATGGAAAGATGTGGGTTACAAAATACAACATGCCATGTCCTGTACAGACTACGGTCCCCTGGAAGATGGATTGAGCTACAGTCACAGTTGTGGAATGTGGAAGAAAGCTTGTTGAGAAATTTTGACCTGTGAGACTACAAGTCCACCTTCTAGGATGACTAGAAGACAATGTTTTCCTTTCTGAGGAGGATGAGTCTGACTTGAAGGGACTACAAAAAATTGTGGTCAACCGGCCCCTCGGATGTAGGCCACTTGACCTCAATACCTCATGCTCAGATTAAACCAAAAAATGACCCATGGTCTTCGCCATGTGTCAACAGGAATGGTATCTATCATATAGAAGCATTTCATACAGAAGCATTTTCATAAAAAATAAATAAATAAATAAATAAATCTATAAAGCTGTACAAGCAGCTGAAATTATAGCACTTATATGTACATGTCAGTTGGCAGAAGTGTACACAAACAGCCAGTACACTGCTGACCTCTACTGGCAGACCAGTAACACATGCCACACTACTCGCTCAGCTTCTGCAGTCGATTCAATGCCCTTCTAAACGTGCCGTTTGTAAATGTGTAGCTCACACAAAAGGAACAGACCCTGTATCAAATGGCAACAGATTGGCTGACCAAATAGCTGAGTGCAGCCATAGGTAATTTTGGAACATCTTTCCTGGTGTAGATGAACAGATGCTCAGATATATTCATCAATTAACACGGATTCCTCATTTTTCTGAACTGAATAAAACGTGCATTGAATTTAATGAAATGCAAACGTGAGACGTCATTTATATTTGACCCATCAAAATGAATGCGGTCATTTATTTACAGAATCAAAGTTTAACATCAAACATTTACATTAATTTGGCAAATTATGAAAATAACAACATAAGCAATCAATCAGGAAAAATCATACGGCCATGATTTTTCCGTTGCGTCACAACAGACATTTATGAAAACTGTACAATTATGATCTTTTACCCACACGGATGTGGATGAGCACTTTACACAGACATTTCTAAAATATCTGGAAGAATATCTACTTGATAGAAGAGTTTAAAGATGGGAAAGAAGTTTAGAAGGAATAAGATGGTGTTTGAGGGAGTGTTGACAGAACGGCACTCTCCGGGCTTTCTTCAGCTTTTCCTTACAGTACACTTAGGTGGTGAAATCGACTCTTTTACCTGGAGATGTCTCAGGCGAGATTCCGTTTAACGCACCCTTCAGCGTCTCCGTAGGAGGCTGTTACTCGTCCGGAGTAGCGGCGAGATTCTGTTTTCCCACAGCTCACCTTAGTGAAGATGTTATAATCCCATGAAACTCGGAAGAGCTCTGTTGTCATGTCAGGATCTTCCCGGCTCCCAGAACTGGGCTTCTCCGCACAGAACTGAACAGAACTGAACTCAACCGAACCGAGTAGAACCCTCACAGAACTCTCACAGAACTGGTTAGACCAGGAAGTACCGACATTTTAAAGAGACCTTTTCCCGGTTCATCTGGGAGTATTCCCATTGGCCAGAACCGACCAGACGGGGTGTGTTTTGTGACGTAAAAGGTTAGAATGCAGCAAGAATTGTTATGGAACAGATCAGAAATGTTCTCACAGACAGAGAGAGTTTTGTTTTGGCGAGTTTAAGAAACAGGTGCCAAAACCCCCCTGTTGACGTCTGAGAGGATATAAACAGGACAGTTGTTCCAACGCATGTCTGCTTCGACTCCTGACCCTGAAACGCACACTTTGCTCATTCACAGACAGAAATCAGAAAATGCATAATTAGACATAATTATGCATTTTGATCATAAGACACTTTGATTATCAACATTTGTAAAATAGTAATGATAATAAAAAGAGAGTGTTCTTCCACTTGAATTTTCAAGAAAGAAAGTCTCAGGATGGGTGAACCTGTATTTCTGGATTCAAATCAATGAAATGACAGTTCCTGTCCCACAAGGTTCTTAAGGTCAAGAGTTTTGACCTCAGATTAAGTTCACTACAGTCCCCCCTTTGGAAATCATCACCTGTCCATGGGGATGAATTCCAACTATGAACTTACGCCTTCGATTGTCCTTGAAGCTTGATGTAATCCAGCAAAGAAACAAGAGTCAAAAGTAATCCAGCAAGGAAAACAAAAGTCAAAAGTAATCCAGCAAGGAAAACAAAAGTCAAGGTAATTCCACAATGTTCTCGGTAATTCCATTGTGTTGATTATAATTCCATATCGTCTCGATAATTCCATTGTAGCAATGCTTTAACCCCTTGAAAACAGAGTCTGTAATCCACTGGAAAAAGTCATATAATCCACAACGGTAAATCCACAACGATTGGAAGTGTTGATTAATCAGCATACAGAGGGGTACCCTTGGATTGAACTTGAAGATGCGGCCACTGGATGAAGAGCGGAGACCAACGTCAGGATTGCAGGTCGCCTCCAGCGAAGGTCGTCTCCAGCGACGTCCAGCCTGTGCCGTTCTGGTTCAATGTGTCATGCAATTATGTGGTTTAAGGTGGGCTTATGAAGGGGATTTTGCATAAGGCCTTAAACTATATGCACCTGGTGTGTAAGCTATTATGGTTGGGAACAGCTACAACTACCAGTTAAGGGGTGGAGCATGCTGAAAAGGGGTAACTACAGGGGTTTATACCTATAGAAAAGGGTTCCAAACTATTTTTCCATTTCTAACCTGGCTTAAGTTAGCTTTACATGGCAAAATATAGTTTGGATCAAATGTCTGTTGTCTTTTAGACGAACGACTTGAGATTGGGTGTTTGGTTTCCCCATAAATGTTTTGGAAGTCTATGGCGAGACTTATCAAAAAGAATTAGCTATCCCCCCGAATAGAATTGTTCGAGTAGGTTCGCTTAAGCGATGTGAGATCAATGTAGATTATGGTACTTAAGGTAACAATAATATACATTGACTCCGCAAGGATTGCAATTTAACGAATGAACTGCATGTTGGCATGGTTAAAGTCCTCTTAGTCTCTAACTTAACTTACACACAAGATTCATTCTTACCTCAGAAACAACCAAAACCAATTCAACAACGTTTCAACACCGACAAGAGTAGTGACTAAGCAACTAAAACATCGTTTCACTGCTTCACCTCACCCTGGTTGTCAGTTTCAGTCACGCTGTCCCGTGTGAGTGGCTTCTTTGCAGACCCGCTTACGCGAGGCATAATCATATCGAGGTGCGCTGCATGGCGATCCACGTCGACTCGGAGTGACGTTTGGCCCCGGAACAGGGATGCGAGTATCCCACACAATACGAGGGTTATCGTCATTAGCAGGGCTATGATTAATGTGTCCGCGCTTGACCACGCATAGGTAATTGGTTGGATTGAGTTCTTAATTGTGGACCTTAGGGACTTGAGAACTCGGTTTATTGGTTTCACGTCGACGACTTGGGTGCCTTCAAAACGGATCCTTCCCAGAGTCTCTGGATCTATGTCTATAGACATATCCCCAGGTACTCTGAGTCATCCAGAGTCGCGTCCCATTGTTCCGGATCGAGGTGATAGAGCGTCAAATCACCAATGTGTATGGTCGTTCCCTGGGGAACACTGATCCACATTGTTTTGTCCGGTAACGTCAAAGGTCTATTTGCCCCGGGTTGATCGTAGGCTATGATCGCCTTTCTTTGAGGAGCGTTCACTAGCCAACGAGAGCCAATTATTTCCGCTTTTGCAGCTTTAGCCAGGTGTCGAGGCGTTACGGTCGTTGAGCACTTAGAATTTTCCGGAATAGGTGTCAACCCGCATAAGCCCGCGGTTTGATTCCACACAAACGGCTTACTCGCGCACAGATAATGTATCTCCCGAGTGAGAACACACATCTGAAGGTTTGGAGCTAGATAAACTGAGGGGTTATCGTCGTGGTACGCAACCATCTTCGGTGTGTCAATTTGAACATGGTTTTCACCGTGCCAATTGCCAAAATTAACAACGTCCCTGAGTCTATATATGCCATTTGAGGGAATTATCGGTAGGTTGATAATGAACGCCATTTCAAACGTTTTGTGATTGACGTAGATTGGAATTGCGCTACCGAGAGTGTAAGCCAGGTGAGCCTGTATTTGCGTGACTCTTTCGCGCGTAGCGGAGCTGAGGATGTCGTTCACCATCTGTAGAGAGACTAGATACGGTGGGATCCTACCGGTGGCTAGTGTATCTACCGACGAACTGACATCTCTAAGCATGTCAGCAAAAATCCTATCCATTAGGTGGGCGACAGCGTAATCCGCTTCAACCTTAAGGGCTAACTCATTTACCGCTTGTATCAGGGCTTTGTTTCCTTGGGTGGCACCCCAGAGGGTGAAGATTACCAGGAGTGGTACCATCATTGTCCTATGGAAACCCAAAGAGATAGGTCTTAGCTTCTTAATTGTCGGGGGTAGGACCCGCAAGTTTAAACTATGGTTAAGTTTATTATCCATTAGTTATCTTCTGCTTGGATGACCCTTATTCCCACGAGGTCAGATTTTGTGAGATCTTTGTCTCCTGAGGAGTTATTGCACGCCTTGTGTGGTTTAACCTGGTTTCGATGTACCCATTTAACAGTTGGCTCTTTTTGGCCTTTACTGATTTTTATCTGATAGACAACTGGAGACACTTTGTCGATTATCAGATGGGGTCCAGTCCATCTAGGCATCAGCTTACGGGCGAGAGTTCCGGTCCCGGACTCTCTTCTCCCAGTTTTGGGGGCAAACGTGTAGTACCAGACCCTGTCTCCCACTTGGAGTTCCTCGTGAGAGGCCTTTTGGTCGTAGTACGCTTTGCGTCCTTCAGCTGATTTTTCCAGGTTTTTCTGTGCGAAAGCAAAAGTGTTTTTAAGGTGTCTTTCCAAGTCTTTCATGTATTGTTGTGTAGTGTAGGCTGTTGCCATGGCAGCATCGCCTGGTTGGTACAACAGGTGTAGAGGGAGAGTCATTTGTCGACCCGTCATCATCTCGAAAGGAGAGATGCCAGTCGACGTGTGTGGAGTGGCCCTTATGGCCATGAGGACCAGAGGGAGTTTCACGTCCCAGTCCTTGTGGTTTGCGGCTACGTATTTTTTCAGAATACTCACCACAGTCCTGTTTGCTCTCTCAACCTGACCTGAAGCCTGTGGGTGGTAGCCAATATGGAAGTTGGCTTTGACGCCTAGCGTCTTCCACAGTTCCTTCATTACTTCACCTGTGAAGTGTGTACCTTGGTCTGAGTTCACCCT
>NC_056506.1:11842727-11845662 GCF_014905685.2 Nematolebias whitei | reverse complement strand
TTTGTGTGCCATAGCAGTAATGTACCACACATGCTACTGATTTTTTTTTGTTCTTGTTTTGATTTATTTGGTTTCAAATTTGTGATTTTATTTCCTATGGTGTTTTGGATTTTGAATGTCTTCATTTTGAGAAATTCTGAAGAATATCTACTTGAAGTAACCATTTTTGGTCAGGTACACCCAATGGTATTGGTAGAGGCTGGGGTGTGCTTGCTCCCCTTCCTTTTACTGTTGGTTGTCCTACTCCGAGTGGTGTTATGCACTCGGTAGATAAAATTCCTGGCGCCAGGGTACAGAACCGTGTTGACTATCATGCCAGCACACCTATGCCTGGTCACACTTACACCAAATCTTATTAATGGCAGTTCTGAGTGTGTAGCTACCCAGATGAATTCTATTATCCAGGAGATAGGACATCAGTTTTTTCATTCAACCTTTATTTAGACAGGTAAATCCCAATGAGTCTTGAGGACTCACTTACAAGAGAGACCTGATTTCAACAAAGAATGATGACAACAATGGACAACCGCGACAACAGTCACAAAAAGTCATAAAGATTTTTTTTTTTTTTTTTACAAATGGGATGGCAAAAAAAAGAAATCAACATAAAAACAGCTAGATTCTAAGGTGAATGTAGAAAACTAAAAAGAGGAACATGTCTGCATTGGTCCCTGCCAGAAGTCCAACAGATTATTAAAGCCACTTAGAGAGGTCAAGGTTGAGAGCTTCAGATCTTTTTGTAAGCTATTCCAGGTAACAGAAGCGGAGTAGGAGAAGGCCCTTTAATCTAGTTCAGTCCGCACTGAGGGAACACTGCAGGTAATAATGTCCTGAGAGCGCACGCTGTAGCTGCACTCACACAGAGACATGTAGGAGGAGATATATGAAGGCAGCAGACCAAGAAGTGATTTCAAAATGAAAATGTACCAGTGGGAGAGTCTGCGTGAAGTTAATGATGTCCAGTTAACCAGTGAATACAGGGTGCAGTGGTGGGTACGATAATCACAGCCAGTTATGAATCTTAGTGCACCATGATAGAGAGCATCCAACATCTGCAGGGTTCTTGTAGGAGCGTTCATGTAAATAATGTCACCGTAATCAATGGAGGGAAGGAAAGTCACAGAAACAAGGCGTTTCCTAGCATTCAGAGTTAGACAGGAGCTGTTTCTGAAAAAGAAACCCAGTTTAACTTTCAGTTTCTTTACCAAGTTTTCCACATGGAGCTTAAAAGAGAGATGCGAGTCGACCAAGATACCCAAATATTTATAGGAATCAACAAACTCAATGGGGACACCATTTGAGGATAAAATCTGAGGAAGAACTGCTGGGACCAACTTCCTATTTGAAAAAAGCATCCCTTTGGTTTTGTAGGCATTTAGGACAAGTTTGAGGTGGAACAAATTTGTCTGGATGATGTCAAATGCAGATTTCAAAAGCTGGAAAACCTTATCAACTGTTTTAGCTCGACAATAAACAACTGTGTCGTCAGCATAGAAATGTATGTATGCATTAGGGATGTTTTTATCTACATTATTTATGTAGATTGTAAAGAGCGTGGGTCCTAAGACTGAGCCTTGTGGTACACCATTGTTGTTTGTTAAATAACTGGAGGAAGTACCATTATGTTGAACACATTGCCTCCAGTCTGAGAGATAATTAGAGAACCAACCAATGGTGTGTTCTGAGAAACTAATTTCTGAGAGTTTATGACACAAGATGTTATAATCCACAGTGTCAAAAGCTTTAGACAGGTCTAAGAAAAATGCAGCACAATAGTCCTTAGCATCCAGTGCTTCAACAACGTCATTAAGAACCTTCAGTGAAGCCGTCGTTGTGCTGTGTTGTTTCCTGAAAACATATTGATGGGGAGGTAAGATGTTAAATGAGTCCAGGTAATTTTTGATTTGAGAGTTTATCAATTTTTCTAGAACCTTGGCTAAAATGCAGAGTTTAGAGATTGGTCGATAGTTGTTCAGTGAGGTGGGGTCACCTCCCTTCAGCAAAGGAAGTTGTTCAGTGAGGTGGGGTCACCTCCCTTCAGCAAAGGAAGAACAAAGGCTGTTTTCCAAGTGTCTGGAATGGAGTTTTGGCTTATAGAGAGATTGAAGATGTGGGTCACAGGGCCTGTGATGATATGAGCAGCCAGCCTTAAGAAATACGGTGGGAGTTCATCTGGACCTGCAGATTTTTTTAGGATCAAGACCTTTTAACAGTTTATTTACCTCACTAACTGAGAACGGAGAAAAAGAGAAGGCGTGATTAACTGACGATTGACTTGTAGGAGGGATTTTATTTGTAGAAGTTTGGTAATTAAGTGAAGTGGCTGATTTTCCATTAGTAACTGTGTCCTATAAAGAACTAGAAGCAACAAAATGTTTGTTGAAACAGTTCAGGATCTTGTGCTTATTTGACACAGGAACAGAGTTAACGAGAAGTTGTGATGGGAGGTCAGCTGATTGGGGGCTGCCTGAGAGAGATTTGATGGTTTTCCAGAATCTGTTAGGGTCATTTAGATTTTTGGAGGTCTGAGATAAGAAATAGTTGCGTTTTGCTGCTTTGACAGCAGTTGTGCATTTATTCCTCATCTGTCGAAAACTCAACCAATCAGTGTCTGAGCCAGATTTTCTCGCTGCAGCCCAAAGATGATCTCTCCTGTGTATGAGGTCAGCTAGCTCAGGAGTAAACCAGGGGCTGTCTCGTCCCTTTATTGTGAACTGATGAAAAGGAGCATGTTTGTTCACAAAATAAATGAAACTATTATGAAAATACAAAGTTTGTTTTCTCAGTCATCCAGGTATATAACAACAAAAAAGGTTGAATCATGTCATCTGGACTTCGTTTTTTTGTTAAAAAGAAACGTTTCGCCCCTCATCCAAGAGGCTTCGTCGGTCTGAGGCCTAGCCATCTGGTATTACCCAGAAGCCACCCTGACTCT
>NC_056506.1:11839922-11842627 GCF_014905685.2 Nematolebias whitei | reverse complement strand
TGTGCCGACCGTTCACGAGCCCTTTTGATAAAGAATTTCATAATACATTTTTGGCGACGAGGATGGGATGTTAAGAATTTAAATAAATAATTCTGAACGGCTGCACCATATTCAAACGAAGGGAAAAAAGTGTTGAGAGAAAAATGTTGATGCGAGTTGCATCTGGACAAAGAGTCCGTTGAAGTTGTGCCGGGTTGGAAGAGTTATCCAACCCTGGCTTTGTGTTTAAGAGGTGAGGGGGACGCCCCGAGCCGTTGTGTGAGAGTTTAAGAACAGAGAAAAAGTTGTACCGGGATGGGAAGAAGTCCCATCCCAGTTGTTTTTGTTGTTTTTGAAGAGGTGGGAAGAAGCCCATCTTAGTTGTTAGAACAATTTTTCTGCAAGCAGATAGTCCGAGTGATGTTTTGACCACTTTTGCAGGCAATAGAGGTCAGAAAAGATGGCACCAGTGACAGGACTTCAGCATAAAGTCAGAAAATGCAATTACAGGCTCAATGGAGCAAACAAGAATGTGAGGACCGCCTGCTTGTTGAATGGACGGCTCGGTGCTCAGTTTGTGAGAATAAGCAGGGCGGTGGAGCAGGTGTCCCGGTTGCGAGGAAAATTTAAGAGAAAGAAAGAAAAATGTGTTGAGGAAGTTCAGGAGAAAGAGAAACAGTTTTTACAACGAAAACAGTTGTTATCTGATGCGCAGACAGAGTGCAAGCTAGACCGCTTGATTAATGTAGCTGAGGGCGCGGTCGGTCAGATATGCAGGCGTAAAAGGAGGAAGAAAGAGCGTGATGTTTCGCCGGAGCGAGTCGGAGCTTATGTTGCAAGGTTGGCTGACGGATGGAATCCGTCGAGTTTAATATCACAACCCACAGATGCTCGAGTTTCGAGACTGTTGGACAAAGGTGGAGGTCAGGTAATGAATTCAGCGCATCGAGTCAGAGCTTTGCAAGACTCGAGACCGTTGTTTGAAGTTTGTGTGGAAACAGCCCGACAGATAACATCGGATTGGTCTGATTTACAGAGCCCAGATTTTGACGTTAAATTAAAAAGCCCCAAAACTTGAAGGTGATATTGATTTTAAAATGCCAAAGGTCAAGATGGTTTAAGGGGAAAAGGGTGGATTTGAAATGTCTCGAAATAAATATGTTGTTTGGATGTGTTAAGTTAAGCTGGTTGCTTTGAAGGAAGTGCATCGTATGTTGTTTGGAAGGAAGTGCAACATATGTTGTTTATAAATGGTTTACCTGCAGCTATAGTTTTGACAGCATCTAAAAACAACTCTAGAAGTATCCAAAAATATCTGAGATAAAAAGAATTTCACCATCTTGTTTTGCAGATGTTTCACACTTAAAGTGAAAGTTCAGCTCTTTTCAAGAGGGGTTCTGTGGAAAAAGTTAACATCTCAGTTTGAAAAAACTGATGAGTTTTCTTGTTAATAAATAAAAGTTAATTGTTGACACTTTTTGCATGAAGTGGTTATGTATGAAGAATTGTTTGATTAGTTGTAGAACAAGACAGATGATGAAACTGCAAATACAACGATGTGAAGCATGCAGCATTAGAAGAGAGAGGGTCACAATAGTAAATGCGGGACAAACGGAGGAAAGGGCCATATCAGATCTGGCAAACGGATTTCATTGGCCCTTTGCCATGTCACAGGGGTGTAGATATGTATGTACGGCTGTAGATACATATTCAGGTGTGTTGGTGACTCATCTTTGTAAATATGCAAATCAGACATCTACTTTAAAATGTCTTAGTATGATGAAATAATTTTATGAGGGTCCCCTTCAGATACAAACAGATAATGGGACCCATTTTACTGGAAAACAGGTGAAAGACTGGTCTGCTGAAAAACATGTTGAATGGATTTATCATATTTCCTTATCACCCACAAAGCTGCTGGGCTGATTAAGAGAATGAATGAACTGTTAAAGAAAAAAAAATGCTGAGAAAATGAAAGACATGATTTGACAAACTGAAAAGTAAATTTGTTGCAGGCTGTGTTTACTCCAGAGCTGCCTGTGAGAAAAAAAAAAAAAAGGAACCAATTAGAAAATTGATGACAGAGCAGAACTTCCAGTCAGAGCAACTCCTGGATCTGAGGACTCTAGAGCCAGTGACAGTGATTTCAGGTCAAATTCAAGTTATAAAATTGGTCTGGGTCTGCAATATCCCAGAGGCAGGAGAAGGAAAAAATGGGTAAATGTACCAATTCATAAGTGTTATTAAAGAGAAAACTAATTCTTCTCTCTTTTTGTTGAAAGTAGTTTTCTTGCTTCCACAGCTTGATGTTTCATTGATCTTTGCGGACTGGATGGGACCGCTCAGAGGACAACATGAGAAGCTGGTGACAAGGTGCCAGTCAGATCGGGAGTGCAGGCTGTTTGGGCATCACGTGCCTTGTTGCAGATGGACAACGCCTCATCAGCAACACCAGGACGTGTCTTGGAGGAGGATCAGGTGTTCACTTTGGTTGAAAAAAATGCAAGCAAGATCTGAGTGCAAAGTGACTTTTGGCATGCTACCACAGGAAAACCATCCCAGTGGTACCTACAGGATGTCAGATTAGAATTGTGTGGAAACCCCACTGTGTAACATGTATAAGAACTGTACATGCTAAACCAGATGAAAGAGGAAAGGAAAAAAAAAAAGGGGAGAACGAAGTTTGATTTTTACTGCCAATTAAGGAGAAGGAGGAGACGTGCTTC
>NC_056506.1:11838285-11839822 GCF_014905685.2 Nematolebias whitei | reverse complement strand
CCAACATAATTGAAGCTTTGAACTTGTTTTCCTGTGTACCTTGCAATTTTTCAATGTACAGCTGCAGGAGGAGCGCTGCCAGAGGGTGGTTACTACATCGACATCATCATGAGTGAAGGAGATTATGGAAAATTTCCAGTTCTTACTGAGTAGTTGTAAAACCTGAATTGACAAAATGAAATGAAGGCAACCACAGTTATGCAAATATCACATTTTGCCTTTAATAACTGTACAAGGACACTGGTTTTAAAAAAAAAATAAAAGTACAGGGTGAGTGGTTTGAGCCACGGACAAATCTCACATATGACATGCAATTATGTGAGACAGCTGATAAAGGAGAGATATAAAGATGCTGAAACTAATCATGTTAACCCATGTTTAACCAGAGACAAGGTATTGTGTGATTGTACTCACGAACTAGGCTAAAGAACTAGTTTGATAGCAACAATAAAAGTACCTAAGGTGCCTTTCTCTGGATGTGTGTGTGGTGTACATCTGTGAACTCGGAACAACCAGACTTATCGTTTGACTAATTATAGTTCTGAATCTCGCCTTACTCCATGGCGAGTCTCTCTGGATCATTTAAAATGCGCATTTGAATGAGCCCATAGAGTTGACTGAAATGATCAAGTCTCATAAGTCTAAACGTGTCTGATCTAACAGTGTCCACCTGCATGGCTCAAAGAAAGGTTTTTACATATGGCTAAAACTAATAGTGTAGGCGTCGGCTCACCATTGGTGGGATATATTCACAGGAATATTATCTACGGCGCAAAATATATGTAGTATCTCTTTTGTTTGTTTAGTGAAAAGAAGAATAACTAGTTTGATCTATGTATCTCTGTATTAACTTTGTGTATTTTGGGAACTTGTTTAGGGTTTAAAAAAAGAGAATTAATCAGGAAATTTATAATACAGCTTGGTACATGGTTTGGTGAGGAAAAAAAACAAACAAACTATAATCTGAACACCTACCAGGTGTTTTGATTTACAATGATCGTGTCAGTGGGAATGTAATAAATCAAAACGTTCCAGGAGTTTGAAACTCGTCTGGATTTTCTTAACTGTGTGAGTGAGTTTATTTAGGATAAAGTTCCAGAACAATCTGGATTTCCTTAACTGTGTGAGTGAGTTTATTTAGGATAAAGTCCCAGAACAATTTCAATTTTAGGAGAACTCGACCATTCAGAGGTCGGAGATCGTTTAGAGTTCAACTTAAAGGGATGGCATTTTCAAAACTAAAAAGTTGTATTGTGGAATTATGTTTTACATGCCATAAAGGCAAAAGGGTGGAATGATATAAAAATATGTTTTATATCAATATATTAAGTTGCCTTTATGCCTATTCAAACATATACATTTTGTGTGTGTTACTTGTCAGAATTAAATGTCTAAATTGCCATAAAAGGCAAGGGTGGAATGATATAGGAATGATTATTTTTATGCTTTTATGTCGATTTATACTTATATTACACTCATGTACATGTAGTTTGGAAACACACTTATACAACGTGTTATTCACATATTAGGGATTGTA
>NC_056506.1:11832975-11838185 GCF_014905685.2 Nematolebias whitei | reverse complement strand
ATTGTTCTGGGACTTTATCCTAAATAAACTCACTCACACAGTTAAGAAAATTCAGACGAGTTTCAAACCCCTGGAACGTTTTGATTTATTACATTCCCACTGACACGATCATTGTAAATCAAAACACCTGGTAGGTGTTCAGATTATAGTTTTTTTTTTTTTCCTCACCAAACCATGTACCAAGCTGTATTATAAATTTCCTGATTAATTCTCTTTTTTTTTTAAAACCCTAAACAAGTTCCCAAAATACACAAAGTTAATACAGAGATACATAGATCAAACTAGTTATTCTTCTTTTCACTAAACAAACAAAAGGAATACTGCATATATTTTGCGTCGTAGATAATATTCCTGCGAATATATCCCACCAATGGTGAGCCGACGCCTACACTATTAGTTTTAGCCATATGTAAAAACCTTTCTTTGAGCCATGCAGGTGGACACTGTTAGATCAGACACGTTTAGACTTATGAGACTTGATCATTTCAGTCAACTCTATGGGCTCATTCAAATGCGCATTTTAAATGATCCAGAGAGACTCGCCATGGAGTAAGGCGAGATTCAGAACTATAATTAGTCAAACGATAAGTCTGGTTGTTCCGAGTTCACAGATGTACACCACACACACATCCAGAGAAAGGCACCTTAGGTACTTTTATTGTTGCTATCAAACTAGTTCTTTAGCCTAGTTCGTGAGTACAATCACACAATACCTTGTCTCTGGTTAAACATGGGTTAACATGACATATTTCAACATATATATCACTCTTATCAGCTGTCTCACATAATTCAAGATCATAGGTGAGATTTGTCTGTGGCTCAAACCACTCACCCTGTACTTTTATATATTTTTTTTAAAACCAGTGTCCTTGTACAGTTATTAAAGGCAAAATGTGATATTTGCATAACTGTGGTTGCCTTCATTACATTTTGTCAATTCAGGTTTTAAATGTTCCATACTCTCCTCCACTCATGATGATTCGATGTAGTGACCACCCTCTGGCAGCGCTCCTCCTGCAGCTGTACATTGAAAAATTGCAAGGTACACAGGAAAACAAGTTCAAAGCTTCAATTATGTTGGAGAGCACTTCTTCTGTGCTCCCCCACATCTTTGGCTGCAAGTTTATTTCTTTTATCAGTATTTTGACCGTTTCTTCTTGAGTCATGACAACTGATGGTATCCAGAACCTTTCTTGAGTAACTGCCAACGAAGCACGTCTCCTCCTTCTCCTTAATTGGCAGTAAAAATCAAACTTCGTTCTCCCTTTTTTTTCTTTCATCTGGTTTAGCATGTACAGTTCTTATACATGTTACACAGTGGGGTTTCCACACAATTCTAATCTGACATCCTTTAGGTACCACTGGGATGGTTTTCCTGTGGTAGCATGCCAAAAGTCACTTTGCACTCAGATCTTGCTTGCATTTTTTTTTTTTCAACCAAAGTGAACACCTGATCCTCCTCCAAGACACGTCCTGGTGTTGCTGATGAGGCGTTGTCCATCTGCAACAAGGCACGTGATGCCCAAACAGCCTGCACTCCGATCTGACGGGTGCTTGCCACCAATGCTTCTCATGTTGTCCTCGGGGCGACCTTGATCGTCCAAACAACCAAGACCAGGAGAGCATCAAGCTGTGGAAGCAAGAAAACTACTTTCAACAAAAAGAGAGAAGAATTAGTTTTCTCTTTAATAACACTTATGAATTGGTACATTTACCCATTTTTCCTTCTCCTGCCTCTGGGATATTGCAGACCCAGACCAATTTTATAACTTGAATTTGACCTGAAATACTTTTCAGTTTGTCAAATCATGTCTTTCATTTTCTCAGCATTTCTTTTTTTTTTAACAGTTCATTCATTCTCTTAATCAGCCCAGCAGCTTTGTGGGTGATAAGGAAATATGATAAATCCATTCAACATGTTTTTCAGCTGACCAGTCTTTCACCTGTTTTCCAGTAAAATGGGTCCCATTATCTTGTTTGTATCTAAAGGGGACCCTCATAAAATTATTTCATCATACTAAGACATTTTAAAGTAGATGTCTGATTTGCATATTTACAAAGATGAGTCACCAACACACCTGAATATGTATCTACAGCCGTACATACATATCTACACCCCGTGACATGGCAAAGGGCCAATGAAATCCGTTTGCCAGATCTGATATGGCCCCTTTTCCCCTATTTGTCCCTGCATTTTACTATTGTGACCCTCTCTCTTCTAATGCTGCATGCTTCACATCGTTGTATTTGCAGTTTCATCATCTGTCTTGTTCTACAACTAATCAAACAATTCTTCATACATAACCACTTCATGCAAAAAGTGTCAATAATTAACTTTATTTATTAAAAAGAAATCCTTCTTCTAGTCTTGGCCCCACTCAAAATGTTTAACTCATCAGTTTTCAAAACTGAGGTGTTAACTTTTTCCACAGAACCCCTCTTGAAAAGAGCTGAACTTTCACTTTAAATGTGAAACATCTGCAAAACAAGATGGTGAAATTCTTTTTATCTCAGATATTTTTGGATACTTCTAGAGTTGTTTTTAGATGCTGTCAAAACTATAGCTGCAGGTAAACCATTTATAAACAACATATGTTGCACTTCCTTCCAAACAACATACGATGCACTTCCTTCAAAGCAACCAGCTTAACTTAACACATCCAAACAACATATTTATTTCTAGACATTTCAAATCCACCCTTTTTCCCTTAAACCATCTTGACTTTATGCATTTTAAAATCAATATCACCTTCAAGTTTTGGGGCTTTTTAATTTAACGTCAAAATCTGGGCTCTCTAATTCTGGACCTTTGATGTTCAATGTTTGACAATATCTGCTTTTCAGAGGGTTGATGTCAACTTTTGGACCCTACTTTTGCCCCTTTAATCCAAATAATGGCTTCCAGTCCTCAGCTCTTCTGCTGACACATCATTCATCTCAGCTGCATGCACTCCTGTCTGTATTAGTGCCCTCTAGAAAGCAGAACGAGTAAGTTCCTGCATGTTTTTCTGGCCGTCCCTTCTCGGCCCACCACCCATGGGTTGGCTAAATGATTTTTTCACAGTTTTCAGCTCTGTGTTCCTCTCTGTGAACGCACAGCGAGCGCATTCCTCAGCACATCTCTGCTCGCACTCCCCTAAGGTCACCCGATGACCCTGTAAATCAGACCAATCCGATGTTATCTGTCGGGCTGTTTCTACACAAACTTCAAACAACGGTCTCGAGTCTTGCAAAGCTCTGACTTGATGCGCTGAATTCATTACCTGACCTCCACCTTTGTCCAACAGCCTCGAAACTCGAGCATCTGTGGGTTGTGATATTAAACTCGACGGATTCCATCCGTCAGCCAACCTTGCAACATAAGCTCCGACTCGCTCCGGCGAAACATCACGCTCCTTCTTCCTCCTTTTACGCCTGCATATCTGACCGACCGCGCCCTCAGCTACGTTAATCATGGGGTCTAGCTTGCACTCTGTCTGCGCATCAGATAACAACTGTTTTCGTTGTAAAAACTGTTTCTCTTTCTCCTGAACTTCCTCAACACATTTTTCTTTCTTTCTCTTAAAATTTCCTCGCAACCGGGACACCTGCTCCACCGCCCTGCTTATTCTCACAAACTGAGCACCGAGCCGTCCATTCAACAAGCAGGCGGTCCTCACATTCTTGTTTGTTCCATTGAGCCTGTGATTGCATTTTCTGACTTTATGCTGAAGTCCTGTCACTGGTGCCATCTTTTCTGACCTCTATTGCCTGCAAAAGTGGTCAAAACATCACTCGGACTATCTGCTTGCAGAAAAATTGTTCTAACAACTAAGATGGGCTTCTTCCCACCTCTTCAAAAACAACAAAAACAACTGGGATGGGACTTCTTCCCATCCCGGTACAACTTTTTCTCCGTTCAGCTCACGCCTCCTCAGGCGTCTGGATCAACTTTTTCTCTATTTTAAAACTCTCACACAAAGGCTCGGGCGTCCCCTCCACCTCTTAAACACAAAGCCAGGGTTGGATAACTCTTCCAACCCGGCACAACTTCAACGGACTCTTTGTCCAGATGCAACTCGCATCAACATTTCTCTCAACACTTTTTTTTTTTCCTTCGTTTGAATATGGTGCAGCCGTTCAGAATTATTTATTTAAATTCTTAACATCCCATCCTCGTCGCCAAAAATGTATTATGAAATTCTTTATCAAAAGGGCTCGTGAACGGTCGGCACAGATATTCAGACCAGAGGGAAAAAATAAAACACCAGAGGCTGTTACTGCTAGAAATAATAAGTGTCGTTTATTAACCTGCCACAGAAAACAGCCAAGCAAAAAACATGTACACTCGTACACTCTTAACACACAAAATGATATGAAAGAACTTCTCACCGTGACACTGGCCGGGAAGTCGTTTTCGACCCAGGTAAAGAAGAATCACATCATCAATTACTGCATGGCACCGCGCGCGCGCTGGTCCACACAAGACTTCCGACTCTCTGTGTTTGTCACATTTCTTATATACCTTTCCCTGACCGGATCGCGTGAGAGCAGTGAAAAACAACTTTGATGGTTACCAGAACAACGGATGAGGAGCTGGTGATTTATTACAAATAAGGAGCACGGTGACCTCAAGGCGGGCCAAAACCCTGAAGCCAGAAATACTCCTTAAACTTTTACAAAGCATTCCTAAAGAGGGAACACACACCCCTCCATCCCTCTGCAAACCATCAAAGAATGTCCCAAATATTAACAAAGGCAACATAAATCATTCCCCCCTTTGTCTTTGTGACATGTTAAACAAAGTACAATCCCTAATATGTGAATAACACGTTGTATAAGTGTGTTTCCAAACTACATGTAAATGAGTGTAATATAAGTATAAATTGACATAAAAGCATCAAAATAATCATTCCTATATCATTCCACCCTTGCCTTTTATGGCAATTTAGACATTTAATTCTGAAAAGTAACACACACAAAATGTATATGTTTGAATAGGCATAAAGGCAACTTAACACCTTATAAAACATATTTTTATATCATTCCACCCTTTTGCCTTTATGACATGTAAAACATAATTCCACAATACAACTTTTTAGTCTTGAAAATGCCATCCCTTTAAGTTGAACTCTAAACGATCTCTGACCTCTGAATGGTCGAGTTCTCCTGAAATTGAAATTGTTCTGGGACTTTATCCTAAATAAACTCACTCACACAGTTAAGAAAAT
>NC_056506.1:11828170-11832875 GCF_014905685.2 Nematolebias whitei | reverse complement strand
TTATCTTCTATTTAAAAATTAAATAGGAAGACGTAGTGTTTTAGGTGGTAAAAATAAATCAGAAAAGTTTCCTTTTTCTGATATAATTATGCTTATTTAGTGTTCTAGCAATTAAACGTGTATTACCTTTTCAGCAAATGAGTAAACTTTATCAACTCTGTGAATATCTGGACTGTATCTTTAAAAAGTTTCTAATTTTTCATTTTGCACCTCCATTTGAGGAATTATCAGTGAATGAAAAAATGTCTTGGTAAATGCCTCTCTGGCATAAACACCTTTATCACTTTTAAATGCAAGATAACAGTAATAATTCAGCTTGAAGAACATTTATTAACTCAAAAATGCGTCTGACAGGAATAAACACGTGTAATTTCACCCAAAATATCCTAAAAACGAAGTGAAACTGTGATTTCAAGTTTTCAACAGGAGGTGGCAGCAAAACCTTATTTTATTTTAACCCAGACACTGTTAGTGATGACCAGTAGGAGTCGCGGTGACTTCCTGTGGTTTTGGCGACATCCGGTCGTTAGCCGTTAGCTTAAAATTAGCATCGGCTAGCGTGGTCCAAAAACACCATTTAATGACGGATTTAAAACTTAAATGAGGCAAAGTTTCAGCGATTAGGCTTCAAAGAAACGGAGCAGCGGATCAGATCCAACATTAAAGCGTTTTTCAACTTTAAACAGCAGATTGAAATTTCCTATGAAGACGAGCTTCATTTCCGGGTCACGTGACTGAATCTACCAATGACAGAAGAGCAACGGGGGTGGGTTCTACGACCTGACATCAGAGGAAGTGACGACAGACACGTCTCTCGTCCCTCCAGCGAATCAGAGTGTTTAAACTGCGGTTTTCAGCCAATGGCCGCTCGCTATTTCAGCTAGCGTGTTAGCATGTAGCTTGAACAAGTCCGGTCAACTTTCTGTCCATTAACTTTCAAAATGCACTATTTTCTGTTAAAAATGTAACGAATAAACTCTCAAAGCACACAGAGACGGCACTCCGTTCTTAAAAACGTCTCTTCATCCATTTAAAACACTCGTTCGAACCGAATCAGAACCGAGCCGGACCAGAACCAACGTCTGGAACACAGTTTAAACAGAATAAAGCGTTTTAACACAAACCCAGCTTCAGTTACACAACAGATGTACAAATTCAGCTTTCAAACGAAACCCATTGACCTTATTTTCAGCCTTCAAAACACCACAGTTGCAAACGTTGCTGTTTTTTCTTCGAGCATCGCAGCTGCCACAACGCTGCGTTTCACACAGCAACAATCTGCGACATCTCATTTCATGCCAACATGATAAATTCCATTGTTACACGAATAACAGTCTATTCATCCCCGTACGGGCCACCAGAATGTAGAGGACATATGTCTGTGATATATTATCCATAAATTAAACAGATTCATTCATTTTTCTGGACTGAATAATATCGTGCATTGAAATTAAAATGTAACGTGAGGCGTTAATTTTCTTTGACCCATCAAATGAATGCGGTCATTTATTAACAGAATCAAAGTTTAACATCAAACATTTACATTAATTTGGCAAATTGATTTCAACAACAACATAATTAATTAGCAAGCTTTACAGTCAGGAAAACCATGCGGCAATGGTTTTCCTTTGCTTCACAACAGACATTTCTGAAAATATCTGGAATGATTTGCTAGCAGGATTGAAGAGTTTTAATATGGAAATGAAGTTTAAATGGAGAGGAAAAGATGGATGAGGGAAATGTGTCAGTATCAGAACGGCACGCTCCGTTGAGATCCCAGCTTCCTCCTCGGTACATTTAGGTGGTATAAATCGACTCTTTACCTGTAGCAGGTGTCTCCACTGGTACGGAGTTCCATTTAACGCACCCTTTCAGCGTCTCCGTAGGAACAGCTGTGAATCGTCCGAAGTAGTGACGGTACTTGTTCGACACAAGTTCACCTCTCAGTTGGGCTCACGTGAGTTGTGAGTCCGTCAGAGTTCCACTCAGATGTGGAAGATTGCATAATTCCCACGAGACTCGGAAGAACTCCGGATCATGTCTGGAACCTCCTGAACTCTCCAGCAATCCTTCTGTTCGGTTTGCTCTCCGAACTGAACTCGACTGGGCTCGACTGCACTCGACTCAACTGGTTGGAACTAGGAAGTGCCGACATTTAAAGAGTTCTATTTCCGGTTCATTTGGGAAGTTCCTGATTGGTCGATCGACCAAACAGGGGTGTGTTTTTGTGACGTAAGAGGTCACTAGAAGTCAGAAAAACAGAAAGAATGTTTTGGAACAGACTGAAGATGTTTTTGAGACAGACGAGAGGAATGTTTAGGCGAGTTGGGGGAAAACAGGTGCCAGCTTCTCTATTTACGTCTGAGAGGATTTAAAAACATGACAGTTCGTTCCAACAACTTGTTTTGCGTTTGACTCCGACATTTGACCGACATCACAACTTGCTCATTTCAGACAGAAAATCAGAAAATGCATGAATTACTCCGTAACACATTCCAACTTGATTTCCACTTTGAATGAGGATTACAAATCACTAATACTGTTTCACAGTTGATTTAAAATGAGTAGTTCACTTCAACATTTAAAAATGGTTTGAACTAAACACACTTTGATTATCAAGATATTGTAAAGTAGTAATGATAATAAAGAGAGTGTTCTTTCAATTGAACAAACAGGACAAGAGAAAGTCTCTGGATGAACTTAATCTTGTGTTTCTGGACTCAAATCAATGAAATACAGTTCTTGTCCCAGGAAGGACATTGTCCAAGGCCAGATTTGAGACCTGAGGCTTAGTTCACTACATGGTATGGTACTGTTGAGCTAGATATGTCTAGGTGAAAAGAATTTGTTCACCTGTGTTTTCTTTTCCAGTTTCCTGGTTCCTCGTGTTTTTGGATCTCCTCATGACCTGATCTGGATCCCTCGGCCTGTCAGATATTCCTCGTGCCATTTTTGCCTCCAGTTGCCAGTCTTCCTCGTTCCCTTGGACCCTCGTTGGATTTCCCTCTGCTGCTCACTCCTTGGACTGAAGGACCAGGTCCCCTCCTTCGGGTTTGGACTGTAAGGACAAAAACCTCCTTCAAACAAACCACTCAGGTCTTCCCCTCTGGACCAACATTAACCTGTCGTCCCTCTTTCCAGGAGTTGCTGAGAAGCAGCGTGTGGATTTTCACTGTAAATAATAAACACTGTTCTTTTTGTACTTCCCCTGTGTCTGCCTCGTTCTGGGTCTCATACCATCTGGGTTCCCCGCGTAATCGTAACAGAGGTGTCGAAGGCTAAATCCAGGTACATCACACGGCTGGAACAACAGTTCTCTGCAAACGACTCTGCCTCTGTCTGGAGGGGGCTGAAAGAGATAACTAACTACAAGCCCAGAGCACCTCATTCTACAGACAATCTCAAACTGGCAAACAATCTGTACGACTTCTATTCACGCTTTGAAGTCATGGACTCACATTCCTCCATCCTCCACACCAACCCCAGCCCAACTGGTTTAACGACTTTGGACTGCCCCCGACAACCCCCTGCTATCTCTGTACAAGAGGATGAAGTAAGGAAGCTTTTTAAAAGGCTGAATACACATAAGGCTGCAGGCCCAGACCTTGTGTCACCCTCCACGCTGAGACGTGCTGGAGAGTTGGTTTCGTTCTTCACAGGGATCTTCAACTCTTCTCTGGAGTCATGCCATGTCCAAGCCTATTTCAAGTCCCCCATCATCGTCCCTGTCCCCAAGAAGCCACGTGCCACAGGACCAAATGACTACAGACCTGTAGCTCTCACGTCTGTAGTCATGAAAACCTTTGAACGCTTGGTTTCATCTCACCTCAAGTCCATCACCAGCCCCCTCCTGGACCCCCTGCAGTTTGCCTACAGGGCCAACAGGTCTGTAGATGATGCAATAAACCTGGCTCTTCACTTCATCCTGCAGCACCTGGACTCTCCAGGAACCTACGCCAGGATCCTGTTTGTGGACTTCAGCTCTGCATTTAACACCATCCTCCCTGCTCTGCTCCAAGACAAGCTCTCCCTGCTCCATGTACCTGACTCCACCTGCAGGTGGATCACAGACTTCCTGACAGACCGGAGTCAGTGCGTGCAGCTGGGGAGAGCTGTCTTGGACACTTGGACTGTAAGCACATGATCTCCACAGGGCTGTGCGCTTTCCCCCTGCTTTTCTCCCTGTACACCAACTGCTGCACCTCCAGCCATGACTCTGTGAAACTTATTAAGTTTGCAGATGACACCACCCTCATCGGGCTCATCTCGGACGGTGATGAGTCTGCATACAGGAGGGAGGTGGACCGGCTGGTGACCTGGTGCAGCAGCAACAACCTGGAACTCAATGCCCAGAAGACAGTGGAGATGATTGTGGATTTCAGAAAAGCCACAGCCCCTCTGCCCCCCCTAACCTGTAATTATACCCCCATCACCACTGCAAACTCTTATCGGTTCCTCGGCACCACCATCACCCAGGACCTCAAGTGGGAGCCGACCATCAGCTCCCTCATCAAGAAGGCCCAGCAGAGACTGTACTTCCTGCAACAGCTGAAGAAGGCCAAGCTGCCGGCCAAGCTGCCGGCCAAGCTGATATAGGAATGATTATTTTTATGCTTTTATGTCAATTTATACTTATATTACACTCATGTACATGTAGCTTGGAAACACACTTATACAACGTGTTATTCACATATTAGGGATTGTA
>NC_056506.1:11819034-11828160 GCF_014905685.2 Nematolebias whitei | reverse complement strand
TGTGCCGACCGTTCACGAGCCCTTTTGATAAAGAATTTCATAATACACAAGCTGATGGTGCAGTTCTACACGGCCATCATCGAGTCCATCCTCAGCTCCTCCATCACGGTGTGGTACGCCAGGGCCATTGCCAGGGACAGACTGAGACTGCAGCGCGTGGTGCGCTCAGCTGAGAAGGTGATCGGCTGCAGCCTTCCATCCCTCCACGACCTGTACGTCTCCAGGACTGTGAGGCGAGCAGGTCGGATCACAGCTGACCCTGCTCACCCTGCACACGGACTGTTCGAACCACTCCCCTCAGGCAGGAGGCTTCGGCCCATTCTGACCAGAACCTCCCGCCATAAGAACAGTTTCTTCCCCTCTGCTGTTGGACTCCTGAACACTCATAATGCTACCTCATAATTTCTGCTTTGGTCACATTACATCTGTATTATAAATGAATACTCCATCTGTACTGTTTTCTAAGCTTTTTTTTATTGTTTTCTATTGTATGGGTGTACACATGTTTATGTTATGTTTTTAATTTTACTTTATTTGTGGGTGTACACAGGTCTTATGTCTTATGTAATGTTCTCATTTTTACTTCATTTTTACTTTATTTTACTTTATTACTATTCGCACCTTATGTCGAAGCAAATTCCTAGTTTGTGAACCTCGTTCATTGACATGGCAATAATAAACTGATTCTGATTCTGATTCTGATTCTGAAATGACTACACAGTCACTGAGAGTAAATTTAATCTAAGCAGGTGCTTATCAGAAAATGCTGTAACCAAATTTAAACAATCTCTTCCATCAATGTTTTCCTCTATCTTGCAGAGTAATGCATCAGAGAACAGTGACTTAGATCATCTAGTTGATTATTTTACAACTTCAATGCAAGCTTCACTTGATAAAATTGCTCCACTGAAAAAGAAAGTAATCAATCAGACAAAACTGGCTCCTTGGTTCAATTCTGTGTTACGTACTTTAAAGCAGGCCTCTAGAAACCAGGAGAGAAAATGGCGCTCTACTAATGTTGAAGAATTTTATTTAACTTGGAAAGATAGTCTGCTAACATATAAAAAAGCTCTCTGTAATGCTAGAACTTTATATTACTCATCTTTAATAGAGGAGAATAAAAATAACCCTAGGTTTATGTTTAGTACTATTACTAGACTAATTAAAAGTCCCATTTCTATTGAACCATGTATCCCTACAACTATAAGTAGTGATGACTTCACGAGATTCTTTATGAATAAAATTAGTTCAGTTAGAGAGAAAATTCAAACCATCCTTCCTTCTACTATCTCTAGTCCCTTATCAAATGAGGCAACTTTAAAAATTTCACTAGAGCCTGATTTATGTTTGGACAGTTTTTGTCCAGTTGAGCCCTCTGAATTATCAAAAATAATAACCTCATCCAAACCATCCACATGTCTGCTAGATCCCATACCAACCAGACTGTTTAAAGAGATATTTCCCCTAATTAATGTCCACATTTTGGATCTACTTAATTTGTACAATTTGTACAAATATATGCATGCATGTCCAAAAAGGCAACTTGAGGTAAGTTTTATTAATGTTGGATAAGTTTTAAAGTTAGAATTAAATTCTGCTAACACAAAACATGTTTGTTTTTATTCCTAGCTTTAAAGTGGATATTAAGAATAAGAATCAGAATCAGAATAAACTTTATTGGCATTGCACCGAGATACAATGCGAATATGTACGTACAGTTGTCCAAAGATGGGCGGAGTGCACGAAGCTGCGGCTATAAATAATTAGTGCGGCCTTCTTATTCTTATTCAGAATAATATTTTGCTTAGATGAGAAAAGGAAAGAAAACATGAGGAGAGACGGTAAAAAAAAAGATCTCTCACACCGTGTCCTAGACAGGGCACAATTTGAGGCATTAAAAAAAAAACCTACCATAGCAAAGCAACATAAACAGACGTTATACATTTACATATAGGCTGATGAAAACATTGAATTTTTAAGGGAAAGTCGTAGCATAGTCCAGAGCCCCCCCACAGCCATCGTCCAGATAAGAGGTGACATTCATCTTCAGCTCAGTTCAGGTTCTGTTACATGTCCATGGCCTTGGGGAAGGGAGGGGTGAGGAAACAGTCAAAGCATCTTTGTTGTTTTCAAAACATTCCAGGAGGAGTTGAGATAAGGCCGGTATCAAGGCCACAGTTTGGGTCAGGCAGAAGTCGTGAATTGTTGTTCTATTTCGTATAGGCTTCGCCCTTAAAGGCTGTCGCTGATGGGTTTATCCCGTTATGCGAAGTATCACACTGAAAAAATTTAGTCTACGCCCACCTGCTGTGTGGGCCCCACCCGATCCGTATAAGTTATGTTAAGAGCAGGTAATCGGCTCCCATTTTTTTTCAGCAAGCTAATAACACTGACATTCGACAAGATGTCCAGGTCCAACACCATCCACTTGTGTCTATCTTGCAAGACCGGTTACTTGCTTAGCTTTGACCGGCACAACACCTGCGAGGGATGCCTGGGTCCCCGCCACGTCGCCCGCGCTTCCTCCTGCCGCCTCTGTGACGATCTTCCACCAGAGGAAAGGCAGAGGAGAGCAGCCTTGTTTAAGGCTAACGTCGAGGACTGCCTGTCCGTGGCGGGAGACTGTTCGCTGGACGACGCGATCGACTTCTTCGATGCCGGCTCTCGGAGCGAATCGGATGGTTCCTCTGGGACTCTGACGTTAGCAGCAGCCCCGATGCTCGCTCCCTCCCGGGGAGCGCAGTGTTGGAACGAGGGGGGCCGAGCGGATGCTCGACCCTCCGGGCTTTCCCGCCTCAATGGCCACATCGCTCCCTGCTGTCGGCGCACTCCTTTCGGAGTTGCCCGACATTATCCGGGAAGCTGCTGACATGAAGGGACTTTCCGTTCCCGTTTTTTAAATTCACCGTTGCTCCAAGACATGACGAGATGCTCACACGACACAATGGTAAGCGAAATAACTCATTGTCAACCCGAGCTGCACGATCCTCACCCAAGCGGTGTCAAACGCGCACTTGCGCGACGTAAACAGCCTTCATCCAAACAGCGCTGCGTTGATCATGGTGCACACACAGCTCCCCAGCGCTCACCGGCTCACATCGGCATAAATGTGGGACCGCAGGCCGGGTCCAGTGATGGCCCTCGTTCTCAACAAGAGCGACACACGCCTCACCAAAGCAAACGCGTGCAGCCACGACGCGGGCAGCCTTCACCCACCACTTCTTAGCGCTCGGCGGCTCACGGCAGCATAAGCGTGAGACAGCTGAGCGAACCCAGTGATGAGTCTTGCCTCCAGCGAGAGTGGCGCGCGTCCCACCAGAGAAAACGTGTGCTCCCGCGGGGCTCGCAGCCTTCACTCAAACAGCATGGCGTAGATGAAGTCATGCTCTTCGCCTCTCAGCGTTCACCCGCTCATGGCGGCATAGATGCGAGATCTCAAAGCGATCCCAACATATTTTCAACCTTTCACTAATCAAATCTCAAACATATGGTTTGCATTCAATGAGGAGATGAGTAGAATTCACCACCTCCAGAAAAGAGAGGACGCATGGAGACACACGAGTGGCTCACAGAGACGGCAAAAGATGCACAGTGTGGCGTGAAGAACAGATCAGAAGACCTCTGCATCACAGCCCAATTGAATGTCATCCCACGGATGGAGAACCAACTGCTTTAGCCAGAAGAAAAGTGTTGAGTCGCTTACAGAGTTTCCTCTGTTTCATCTCTCTGGAAATGCTTCGGACCATACAGGAGTGGACTGTCTTGCATGCACACCAGTCAAAGCATAAAAACAGGTTCATAGCCTTCCCTGAACTAATGGCATTCATTGCAATCCTCATTCTGCGAGGGATTGTTCGCCTTCCAGAGGTGCATGACATATGGTCTGTAACACTGGGAGTGCCCTCCATCAGCAAGATTATGGCTCAAAACCGGTTCCAGGACATCATGTGGCACCTACGCTTCGATGACAAGGACACACGCAGTGAATGAGTTACAAATGACCGGTTTGCTGCAGTTTCTGGTGTTTGGAAGTCTTTCATTGCCAACTGCATAACTTCTTACAACCCAGGAAGGCACATCACCATAGATGAGCAACTTTTTCCTACTAAGACCCGTTACAGTTTCCTGCAGTACATTGCAACTAAACCTGACAAGTTTGGCATAAAGTTCTGGGTGGCATGTGACCTGAAATCAAAGTATGTATGCAATATCATCCCATATCTTGGCAAAGAACCCAGTCATCCCACGGGGGAAAAACTATCGGAAAATGTGGTAATGAAGCTTATGGAACCATTTATGGACAAAGGAAGAACTGTTACCACAGATAATTTTTTCACCTCATTGTCACTAGCAAAATGACTGCTCAGCCGGAAGACCACCCTCCTTGGGACAATAAACAAGATTCGTCATGAGCTTCCAGACTCTGCCAAAAAAACTTTGGACCATGAGGAATTCAGTACACAGGTGTTTTCAACCTCTGGTGCCACACTGACCGTTTATGCACCCAAACGGAAAAAGACAGTCTGCATCCTCAGTAGCATGCACAGTGTGGTGGAGACTGTGGACACCCAAAAAGAAAAAGCCTAACACAGTCACCGACTACAACAGCCTAAAATGCGGTGTGGATGTCATGGACCAGATGGTGCAAAAGTACACTACGTTCAGGAACACGGCGTTGGCCAGTCGCTGTGTTTTACAACATGATTGACATTGCAGCACTGAATGCATATGTGCTTTTTCAGGCATGCACTGGGGTCAAAGAGAGACGGATGGATTTCCTGGTGAAGCTTGCAAGAGAGCTTGCACAGTTTCATATGGCAGCCAAGCAGGTATGTAAGGAAAGCCCTCAGCAGCAACCATCCACACCTGACACAGGGAAAAGGGCATTGTGCCAGGTTAAGTGTTGCTGCAAGAATAACCATGCCACTAAGCGTTGTGTTGCCTGTAACAGGTTTACATGTGGCAAATGCAGAAAGGAGATGTTGTGGCACTGCCAGGTGTGTTTAGACAATCTATAAGTGTGATGAGTCTCTTGGGTTTTCATACCAGTTTGACAATACGCAATGTAGCGCACTGCTGCACAATGACTGTATGTACATAGGCTTTTTGGCATAGTTCATATTTCTGCATAGTTTACATTTCTATTTACGAATACTTTTGTTATCATATTGTTGCTTGCTTATTTTATTTTATCTTTTATTACTTGCTTGTACTTAGATTTATATAAAATATTTTGGACATCCGCTGTGGGAAACAAAGTAAGAATTTCATTGTACAGGGAAACAGGGTAACATGTGTCTTTAATGTGCATATAACAATAAATCCAAAAAAGTTCAATCTGGTCCTCTGGACATTCAAAAAAGCAAAAAACAAAACAAAGCAAAAAAAATCTAGAAACGTTTCGTCTCTCATCCAAGAGACTTCCTCAGTCTGAGGTGCTGTTTTCAGCTCAGTCTCCTAAATAGTACCTTCTCAGAGTGGATCAACCAGTTTGCTGCTGACAACCAAAACCAGCTGATCACATGCTCAAGAAGGACCATCAGCCTAACAATGGGTCATTAGCACACTGATGGCTGTTTACTACTCACAGAGGGCTGAGTGATACTAGCAATCACAGCATTGTAAGAGGGGGACAGTTGAACACGGAGGCCTCCTCCCCTGTTTAATGAAGGACGATTTCTTTTCACAAAGATGGCCTCCTTTACTCCTCTCTCAAACCATCGTTCTTCTCTGTCCAGGATGTGCACATCTTCATCCTTGAAAGAGTGACCGCTGGCCTGGAGATGAGTGTAGACCGCCGAATCCTGGCCTGATGATGTTGATCTTCTGTGCTGGGCCATCCTTTTGGCCAGTGGCTGTTTAGTTTCCCCGATGTAAGACTGATCACAGCCCTCCTGACACTGAACAGCTGTAGTATGTACATATGCTGTCATATATTCATACTGTTAAAACGGATTCTTTCATTTTTCTGGACCGTGTAATGACGTGCATCTGAATTTAATAAAATGTGGACGTGAGACGTTAATTATCTTTGACTCACCAAGACAGTGGGTCATTTATTAACAGAATCAAGTTTAACACATCACACATTTACATTAATTGGCAAAAATTGAAAATAACGACAGCTTATTAATCAGTTTACAGGAAGTGAACAACACGGCGATTGTTTTCTCACTTCCAGCAGAACCACAAACGTCAACCACACAGCGGTGATTGAAAAACTTTGCTTCAGACATTTCTAAAAATATCTGTAATGATTTTTAGCAGATAGAAGAATTTTAAAGATGGAAAGATGAAGTTTATCTACAGAGAGATGTGTGAGGGAATTTGTCTGTTTTAACCAGAACCTGCACGCTCCTTTGGACCAACTTATCCCAACAGTACGCTTTGGTGAAGATCGACTTTTACCTTTCTGAAGATATCTCAGTTCCGGCGTAAAGTTCCACTTCGAGCCACTTTTCAGCGTCTCCGTAAGAACAGCTAAACCTCCAGAGTCGTGAGATCATCCAGGACAGACTTTCATAATTCCCAGATCTTCTCAGTTTGATTCTCTTTCAGCAGCATCCTGAATTCCAGCCTTCATGAACTCTGGAACTGCTGTAACTAGGAAGTGCTGCTCCTTTTAAGAAGGGTCACTTCCGGTTCATTTGAGAACTTTCTGATTGGTCGATTGACCAAAACAGAGGTGTGTTTTGTGATGTAAGGTGTTATGAAAAGTCAAGGAAAAAGATTAAGATTGTTTAAAAACAGACAAAAGATTGTTATGGAGAATTCAGACTTCATGGAGCCACTTCTCCAGTATCTTGCTGTAAAAGTTAAACATGACATTTCTTTTCAGTAAACTTGCAGTTGACCGAAACTTGAACTTTGAACAACTTCCATCACTTGCTCACTTCAAACAGACGATCAAGAAATTGAATCATTACTCTGTAACGTATTCCAACTTGATTTCACTTTGAATGAGGATTAAGAATCATTATTACTGTTTCACAATTAATAAAAATGAGTAGTTCACTTCAACATTCAAACATTGTTTGAACTAACACAATTTGATTATCAAACATTTGTAAAATAGTAATGATAATAGAGAATAGTCTTCTTTCACTTGATTAATTCAAGAAAGAAAGTCTCAGGATGGGTCAACCTGTATTTCTGGATGCAAATCAATGAAATGACAAGTTCTGTCCCATATGGTCCTTAGGTCAAGGTTTTGACCTTCAGGCCTAGTTCACTACACAGCATACACAACATTACTCTGTTTGTGCCGGGGGACTGGATCTTTGGGATGAACAAGTCTTTGCCGTAATGTATTTTGGGGTTTAAAAGCCACTGGGACGTTATGTTTAGAAAATAAACGTCTCAGTTTCTCTGATACCCCCTCAACATACGGAATGACCACTGGTCTGGGTCTGGGTTCCTACTTTTCACCTGATGACTGACTGGAGTCCTGTTTGGGTTTCTTCTCTGCTTTCAGGAAGGCCCAGTTAGGATATCCACATTGCTCTAGAGCCTGTTTTGTGTAGGATTTCTCCTTCTGCCTGGCTCCCGAGCTAGTGGGGATGCTGTCTGCTCTGTGATACAGAGTCCTGATGACTCCTAACTTGTGCTCCAAAGGGTGATGGGAGTCAAACTGCAAATACTGCTCTGTGTGGGTGGGTTTGCGGTACACCTCGGTTTGCAAATGTCCTCTATCAGAGGTCAAGATGGCCGCGCTCAGAGCAGTTGCAGCTTCACAGGCTCCCGGTACCATCCCAGTTTTTGGAAGTTTTGATATTGACTCTGTGCCTGACTCTGCGCGATTTATGCGTGTGAACTATAGCCGAACCGAACTGATGAGAATAGGAGCGGATTTGCCACGAAATATAGCAGAAATCAGCAACAAGCTCAAAGCTACGCTCGGCAGAATGCAGATCTTAAAGTCATCTACCTGGAAGCTGCAGCAGAGGCGTTCCAGCGGGCAGAAGAGGAAGCGCTGCTCCCGGCTTAAGAGGAGAGGATGCCGGGCGGGGGTTATGGTGAGGCTACGAGCTAACGCTAAAGCCGGTAAACTCCCCATGCCGTTTCTCTTTCTGTCGAATGTCCGCTCGTTGGACAACAAGGTGGATTTACTTCGTCTGAGAGCGGGCGCCTCAGAAGAGATGAAAAAGTGTGCGGTGCTTTGCCTCACGGAAACGTGGATTACAAGCGAAACGCCGGACTCAGTCTTCCAGCTGGATGACAGACTTTTTTTTCGAGCGGACCGCTGCAGCGAGCTAACGGGGAAATCACGGGGGGGCGGAGTATGCATTTACGTGAGTAAAAGTTGGTCCACGAACTGTACTGTTGTAAATAGCTCATGCTCGAAGGCTTTGGAGCAAATAACAGTGAAATGTCGGCCACATTATCTACCCCGCGAGTTCACAGTGACTTTTATCACAGTTGTTTACATTCCTCCGGACGCTAATGCTAATGAATCACTACAGGAGCTACATGATATCATCAGCTCGCTGCAGAACAAACACCCCGAGGCTCTTTACGTGGTAGCCGGAGACTTTAACCACGTGAATCTAAAGGAGTGTCTCCCAAGCTTTAATCAGCATGTGACGATTCCGACACGTGGAGACCGCACGCTGGACCATGTTTACACGAACGTAAAAGATGCATACAAAGCCGAACCCCGCCCCCACCTAGGACTGTCAGACCACATCTCAATCTTCCTGGCTCCTGCTTACATGCCCCCACTGAGACGCTCCAGACCGGTACAAAAGAAAGTTAAATGTTGGAGCCAGGACAGTGGCCCCATACTGAGAGATTGTTTTGACCGAACAGACTGGCAGGTTTTCAGAGAAGCTGCTGAAAATGGAGGTTCGCTTGATCTTGACCAATACACATCCTCAGTACTGGGTTACATTAGTACATGTACTGACACAGTCTCCACTATCAGAAATGTTAAAAGCTACCCAAACAGAAAACCTTGGCTGAATGCAGAGGTGCGTACCCTGCTGGAAGCCAGGAACACTGCCTTCAGGTCTGGAAACTCAGAGGAGCTGAGTAGGACAAGAAAAGAGCTGGTTGCTGGTATTAAGAGGGCCAAGGCCACATATGCAAAGAGGATCGAGGGTCAATTCATCTCACAAGACCCTCGGA
>NC_056506.1:11816355-11818934 GCF_014905685.2 Nematolebias whitei | reverse complement strand
TCCCCCCCCCCCCCCCCCCCCACCAGCTTCCCTGCTGCACTCTTTTGTCCTGTGAACCCTTAAAAAAGCCTCTTTTTTTTCTGCATACCTCTTAATTTGAAGGATCAGCTGGTCTCTCAACAAAATCGATCAACTTTTCCCGAAAGGAGTCAGGGTAAGGAGGACCCTCTTACCTCGAAGGAAACAAATTGGATTCATGATGACAACTAGATTCTACTGTTTGGTTAGTAAAATCTTGGATTATCTACAAATTTGTGTGGAGGTGTTGAAGCTTGACAGTGCTCGGACTGAATGTGGGAAACTGTGTCAGGGAATTGGAGCAGCTGTTATCAGGACTGTGATCTTCCTGGCAGCACTCATGAATGGTGGGAATAATCTGGAGAAGCTGTGAGCTCGACTTTTGGAGTAAAGGATCAATTCGGCTGTTTTGGATTTTCCATCAGAGAATATGTACAGCAAGACTTTAAAGGCAGAAACGTTGGTTACGTACTGTAACCCCAGATTCTATGAGTATAGGCGTAGCCCTTTAACTCATAAACCCGCTATAAACCCGCTGATGGGTTTATCCCGTTGTGCGAAGCATCACACTGAAAAAATTTAATCCACGCCCACCTGCTGTGTGGGCCCCACCCGATCCATATAAGTTACGTTAAGAGCAAGTAATCGGCTCCCAAATAGCTTTATTTTTTCTTCAGCCATTCAGGAGCCAGTGAGGCCCGACGCTTAAAGGGCTACGCCTATACTCATAGAATCTGGGGATACAGTACATAACCAACGTTCTATTTCGTATAGGCTTCGCCCTTTAAGGCTGTCGCTGATGGGTTAAGGGCGAAGCGGATGTTGTCCTCGCCTCACTGGGTCCATTCGAACACCGTATGAGACAGAAGCTTGCCCACAAAAACGTCTAGTCACTCAGCTCCCCATGTGCATAATTACGCATTGCGTAGTTATGTGTGCCATGCACAGATGCATGTTGTGTAACCATGCGTTCTGAAAAACATGAACGCCCCGGAAAATTTCAACGGGGAAGGAAGATGTTGTGAAAAGGGGGGGGGGGGGCATGAACCAACTGATTCATGGCTGAACAGTATAAACAGATTAATAATAACAAGTGAACTGATTATTAATCAAATGAACTGATTGGTAACAATAGTCATGAACTGATTAGTGACAATAGAACCAAAATAACAGACACAACTTGTGACTGATAACAACATCTCACACTGTGAAGCATGCAGACAGATGTGAGCTTAAAACAGGGTTCCATGAAAACAATAATATTCATTCTGTTAGAGCATTAAGGACAGAATGTGTCATGGAACGAACTGTCACATCACACAGATAAAAACGAATAAATGAGCAGGGCATTGACCACGCGGCCGCAGTGCAAATGTACTGCATTGTCATACCATTATGCAAAGCAGTCGAAGATGCGATACCCCTGGTCGAGTGCGCTCTGAGGTTGGCAGGAGGCTCTAAATCTGATGCTCTGTAGGCTTCAGAAATGGCCTCACACAGCCAGTGTGACAAATGCTGGGTGGATAACGGGCGACCTCCAGATGCATCTCTATAATGCACAAACAAATTTTGAGTTTGGCGCATTACAGCTGTGTAACACGTCAACGCCCGCACCGGACAGAGAAGATGGAAAGATGCTTCTTCTTCTGATCTGTGGGGGGGTGGGGGGGACCCTCTAACGATATCGCTCTTGATTTAACACTAGAACTCCCAAACCTTTGCCATTTGGCAGTTATACCTTTAGATCCCAAGGAACTGCCATTTGGCAGGTTTGAACTTGACTTTAGAAAGAATTCATATTGAAATTCATTCAAATTCAGCCCGCTTGCCTCCATTGTCATGTAAATGAGGCCATTACATTTTCAAGAAGTAACTCTAAAGACACTCTACTCAGCAACAAGTTGGTCGGTTTGAAGAACCCCTCCCCCCACAAAAAAAAATAACGTTACCAGAAATTTAGATTCAAAATTCAAAACTTTATTGTTATATATCCTGATGCATGCTCAATAATCCAGGTAGAAAAATCCAAAAAAGTTCAATCTGTATTTAGTTGGCAGCTCAGAACACCACATACAGAACACCATGGACTTTGTGGATAAGGTGAGGGATGTCATCATGGAGACTGATGAAACAATGGTCTCTTTTGATGTCACATCACTCTTTACGTGCATTCCTGTTGATGATGCAGTAGAGGTGGTCAGTTTAAGATTAAAATCAGACACCACTCTGAGCAGCAGGACCACGCTTTCCACAGAACAACTGTCAACTCTTGAAACTGTGCCTGCAGTCAACCTACTTCACATATGGGGAGCAATATTATAGGCAGAAACATGGGTGTGCTATGGGGTCTCCAGTTTCTCCTATTGTTGCCAACCTGTACATGGAGGAGGTAGAAAAGAGAGCCTTGACGTCCTTTTCAGGGACACCACCAAGTCATTGGTTCAGGTATGTTGACGACACCTGGGTTAAAATCAAATCTCAGGAAGTCCAACATTTTACTGACCACATCAACTCTGTGGATAAATACATCAAGTTCACACGAGAAGATGTAAAAAATGGCA
>NC_056506.1:11779010-11816255 GCF_014905685.2 Nematolebias whitei | reverse complement strand
TTTCACAACATCTTCCTTCCCCGTTGAAATTTTCCGGGGCGTTCATGTTTTTCAGAACGCATGGTTACACAACATGCATCTGTGCATGGCACACATAACTACGCAATGCGTAATTATGCACATGGGGAGCTGAGTGACTAGACGTTTTTGTGGGCAAGCTTCTGTCTCATACGGTGTTCGAATGGACCCAGTGAGGCGAGGACAACATCCGCTTCGCCCTTAACCCATCAGCGACAGCCTTAAAGGGCGAAGCCTATACGAAATAGAACGTTGGTTATGTACTGTATCCCCAGATTCTATGAGTATAGGCGTAGCCCTTTAAGCGTCGGGCCTCACTGGCTCCTGAATGGCTGAAGAAAAAATAAAGCTATTTGGGAGCCGATTACTTGCTCTTAACGTAACTTATATGGATCGGGTGGGGCCCACACAGCAGGTGGGCGTGGATTAAATTTTTTCAGTGTGATGCTTCGCACAACGGGATAAACCCATCAGCGGGTTTATAGCGGGTTTATGAGTTAAAGGGCTACGCCTATACTCATAGAATCTGGGGTTACAGTACGTAACCAACGTTTCTGCCTTTAAAGTCTTGCTGTACATATTCTCTGATGGAAAATCCAAAACAGCCGAATTGATCCTTTACTCCAAAAGTCGAGCTCACAGCTTCTCCAGATTATTCCCACCATTCATGAGTGCTGCCAGGAAGATCACAGTCCTGATAACAGCTGCTCCAATTCCCTGACACAGTTTCCCACATTCAGTCCGAGCACTGTCAAGCTTCAACACCTCCACACAAATTTGTAGATAATCCAAGATTTTACTAACCAAACAGTAGAATCTAGTTGTCATCATGAATCCAATTTGTTTCCTTCGAGGTAAGAGGGTCCTCCTTACCCTGACTCCTTTCGGGAAAAGTTGATCGATTTTGTTGAGAGACCAGCTGATCCTTCAAATTAAGAGGTATGCAGAAAAAAAAGAGGCTTTTTTAAGGGTTCACAGGACAAAAGAGTGCAGCAGGGAAGCTGGGGGGGGGGGGGCGGGGGGGGGAAGAGGGAAAACACATCTGGTTCTACCGGAGAATAGCAGGAAAAAAAAATAAATTATGTTATTAATTTAAGTGATTGTTTAAAGTTATTTTATATATTTTTTAAATAAGGGGCAGATATAAGGTTTTTCTTCTTTCTGCACTCTTTTCATTCAATGTTTTCTTTTTGATGAATTTGTTTTGTTTCTTTTAAACGAATGAATAAATGAATTAAATAAAATTAAATGTTAAATGGCTTTAAACATCTGCTAAGTTCATGGCATAAACCAACAAACATGTTCCTGTTTTAAGGTATTTACATCACTTTATAATGTATTGTAGCTGGGGGGGGGTTCCGTTTTTTTTTAATATATATTATTTTCTTGTAATTCTCAAATCATGTTTTTTTTATTTTTTATGATTGTCTACTGTTGTACTGATAAATATCTCCTGGATGGTAAACTATATCTTGGTTGCAAGTATCAAGCTGCAAAATCCTTTGTTTTCTACAACTGATAGTGGTTGGTCATTAATTATGATGACGTTCAGCAACTTCTTGGTAAACATTCGAACTCCGGGGCTTCAGCAATGTCTTCTTGTTCAATCCAAAGCAGGCAGCCTGATTTTGGTCAGCCGCGCTCAGTCTGTCCCTCCTCAGAGACGGGCAGATTTAGTGGGGCAGATTGAACGCGGCTGGCCGGGGTCGGGCTGCCTGCTACAGGTTCAGTGAGAGGAGCAGACCGCTGAAGCCACGGAGCTCGAATGTCCAATGTAAAACTAACTTTACCACGGTTTAATGTGGTGCTATGGCTCTGCAGACATTGCACGTTTGCTGTCTTGCTTTGTGGTGTTTCTAGTGTAAAATACTTCCACACAACAGGCATGTTTAGATGAAAAGTTGGTTAGCTGTTAGCCACAGTGCTGCTAACTCAGTCCTCACGTTGTAGCTGGCTGCAAACTATGAAATAGATTTCCTGAATGTGAGGTGGGTCTTATTACTCTGGGTTCATGAGACACGCCTCCATTCAGGAAATCCATTCCATAGTTTGAAGTCAACATGCATCATGGATCGGAAATCTCTGCAGGTTGGATCAGAAAATGGATCGGTCACATTGTCACTGATACCCGAGCCAGAAGTTTTTCAGATATTGGTTCCGATACCGATATTGATATCGGATCGGTGCATCTCTAATTCTTCCTGTGCAACATCTTTCTGTGTACGGTACATGTGTGTTTAAATACAGAGATCTAATTTTAAGCTCACATCTGAACATTAAATGGAGTGGAGACAACAGGAGGGGCTGTGACCTTGTTAAGACTTCTAGGTAATATTTCCTGTTATATAATTTTTAAATAATTTCATTTGCGTAGGTGTTTGGCACATTTATGTCCAGTGATTTTGCTTACCGTTAGATATTTACTGGTATTTTGTTAACTTGGACAATATAATGGTTGTCACCATGAGTAAAATACTGAAGATTCAAGTATACTTATGCTCACAATTCAAGCTTTGTGTATGTAAAAACAAGCCATAGTCTGTGAATGCCATTGAGTGGCTGATTGTTATACTACAACAAGTACAGCACAGATAGAGCTGGGCACTTTGATTCATTGTACAATGGATTCCCGTGGCTTAACAGTCAGGGCGTCTTATGTATGTAAAAAAATTATGATTTATCTTATATTTAATACGTATGGCTTATACACAGGTGCGTTTTGTAGTCCGGAAATTAGTGGGAAGTGCTATTTTTATTTATTTATTTTTATTTTATTTTTTTATTTTAGAAATTTATTCATTTCATTAAAAACAAAATAACTATATACAATGGATAACAAAAATATATATAGAATCAAAAAATAAAATGAAAGGAAGTAGAAGAAGAATAAATCTTATGATATCTACCCCTTTTTTCCACAGAATATATTCAAACAAAAGTAATTTACAAAAAACAAAGCTAAATTAAAGCTGAAAGCAGCATTGAAGGCCCTCGCAACAAAGCGCTGCTCTGGCCTTACGGTGACCGTGGGAGCTTCCAGCTATTCCACCCAGTCGCCATCGCGAACGCTCTCGGGCCCATCCCGCACTCGTTCACCAGGGAGCGCAATTGCCAAATCTTTGACATCACCTTCGACCACGGGAGCTCCAGCAACATCTCCCAGTCGCCATTGTGAATACTCTCATGCCATTTCCGCATGCATCCACCAGGGTGTGCAAATGCCGAATCTTTGCAATAACCTTCCGTCCCTATCAGAGTGAGTCCATCTGCAAGCCTTACAAGTTTGGCTAAAATCTGATCTTCCGGATAGGAGTTATTGCTACTTCCTGTTTTGTGGCAATTGCAAAGGACTTCCTTTCGGCTTTTCAACATGTCATGTGTGTTAATCAACAGTTAGCAAATTTGGTTTCAGTCTTATATCTTACAAATGGTGAAGCTGTAAGAATCACCCAATAATCGACAGTTCCCTGAGTGGGTGGGCCTTAAGTGATGTCATGAATCAACAGTACCAATGTGTGTATAAGTGCTCACTGATCAAGCACAAAAAAATTGGTGCAGATCACATGATGTATCACTGAGATAACTGTTGGAATAATCTAGGGGGCGAACTGGAGTCACATGTTAAATAACAACACCAATGTGTCTAGAAGTGCTCACTGTAAAATCTGGCATATTTTGGATGATATATCACTGAGATCTAACTGTTCGAATAATGTAGGGGGTGCACTGGAGTGAAATGTTAAACAACAGTACCAATGTGTCTTGAAGTACTTACTTATGATGCACAAAAAATCTGGTGCATATCGGATGATGTATCACTGAAATATAACTTTTGGAAAAATGTAGGGAGTGCACTCGAGTCATATGTTAAAACACAATCTCAGTGTGTCTAGAAGTGCTCACTGATGATGCACAATAAATCTGGTGCAGATTGGATGATGTGGCACTGAGGTCTAACTGTAGGAATAATGTAGGGGGTGCTGTAGAGGCTATTGGCCACTCATTATGGATTCCTGTTCAAGGGGTGGATAATGATTGATCATACTGATTTTGGTGCACCTCGGTTCAAATCGGTGGAATTTAGAGCCAAAGTGTGGCGACAGCGTTACTTCTTACTTCAGAGCGCACTGGAGTGAAATGTTAAACAACAATACCAATGTGTCTAGAAGTGTTTACTTATGATGCACAAAAAATCTGGTGAATATCGGATGATGTATCACTGAAAAATAACTTTTGGAATAATGGAGGGGGCGCACTTGAGTCAAATGTTAAACAACAATGACTCTGGTCTGGTTCTGATTAATAAAACTTGGCTTGTATATAGACAGTGTCTAGAAATGCTCCCAGATGACGCACCAAAAATCTTGTGCAGATCGGATGATGTATCACTGAGATATAAATGTTGGACTAATCTAGGGGGTGCACTCGAGTCATATGTTAAACCACAATATCAATGTGTCTAGAAGTGCTCATTGACGATGCACAATAAATCCGGTGCAGATTGGATGATGTGGCACTGAGATCTAACTGTCGAATAATGTAGGGGGTGCTGTGGAGGCTATTGGCCTCTTATCATGGATTCCTGTTCAAGGGGTGGAAAATGATCGATCATACTGATTTTGGTGCACCTCGGCTCAAATCTGTGGAATTTAGAGCCAAACGTATGGCAACGGCATTATGTCTTACTTGGCCATGCCGCACCGTCCACATGCTCCACCCAAAACTGTCAGTGTTTGAAAGCAAGTTAAATGAACCTCCCTTCAGTCACTGGACACCCTATCATGCTGATTAGATCACAGGGGTCCGATAGGGACCATTCAACGTAAAACTTTACACTTCCTGTTGTCAGGGGCGTGGCTTAAGTGATGTCATGATTTGACCATTCAGTCTTGCAGGGGACCAAATGTGGATCAATCACTAAAGGTTTGATGTCTCAGACAGTTTTCGTGTAGGATCTATTAGTGTTTCGTTTTTCATTGCGAGATGTCAAATTTTGAGGTCTGGCCCTGCCCCTTCAGCATGCTTCGAAATGAACTGTTTAGATAACTTTGCATCCCCCATGCCTTTTGACCAAAATGGCCAAGTTTGAAACCGATTGAGCGAAATCCCTAGGAAGAGTTTATTCAAATGCGGAGGGTGTAAACCGCCAAAAAGGTGTGAAAATTGTGCAGGCATTCCAAAATGGCCACCTTCCTGTTTATCGTTCAACATTGGTACCAGAGGCTTTTCTGTGCATCTTGGGGAATTGGACGAGTGTACCAAATTTCATGCTTCTACGACAAACTAAGGTTAATGCGGAGGATATTTTGACAATTTCCAGGTGGTGCTCTTGAGCTGTTTCTGTTGCGATTTTTGCGAAGCTCTTAAAATACGTAATTTTTCATCAGTCCTGATGTGTCCACAAAATTTGGTGAGTTTTGAGATGTGTTAAGGCCCCCAAAAGGCCAATTAATTTGACGGAAAAATTGCTCGGGTCTAATGAACTGAGCGATTAGAATAGGTCTTCGCAACGCTTCGCTGCTCGGGCCTAATAAAAACAACATCAACTCAAATTAAAGCTGCAAGCAGCATTGGAGGCCCTCGCAGCAAAGCGCTGCTTCGGCCTTACCGTGACCTCGGGAGCTCCATCTAGTCCACCCAGTCACCATTGCGAACGCTCTCGTGCCAATCCCGCACGCGTTCACCACAGGGCTCATTTCCTCAATCTTCGACATCGGTTTCAGTCCATGTTGTTACTTGTCCAGCTGCAGGTCTTACAAGTATAGGTGAAATCTGACCTTCCAGACAGGAGTTATGGTGACTTCCTGTTTTATGGTGAATGTTTGACAAGCACTTCCTTTATGCTTTTCAACATGTCATGTGTGGTAATCAAAAGTTAGCAAACAAAGTTTCAGTCTAATATCTTACACAGTGCGAAGCTGGAAGTGTCATCAAATAATCAACAGTTTTTTCTCTGAGTAGGTGGGGGCGTAAGTCATGTCATGAATCAACAATACCAATGTGTGTACAAGTGCTCACTGATGAAGCACAAAAACTCAGGTTCAGATTAGATGATGTAACACTGAGATATAACTTTTAGAATAATCTAGGGGGCGCACTCGTTAAATGTTAAATAACCACACAAATGTATATAGAAGTGCTCCCAATCACGCACCAAAAATCTGATGCAGATCAGATAATATATCATTGAGATATAACAGTTTGAGTAATCTAGGGGGCGCACTTGAGTCAAATGTTAAACAACAATACCAATGTGTCTAGAAATGCTCACAGATGACGCACCAAAAATCTGTTGCGGATAGGATGATGTATCATTGAGATATAACTGTTGGAATAATCTAGGGGGTGCACTACAGTCATATGTTAAACCACAATATCAATGTGTCTAAAAGTCCTCAATGATGACGTACAATAAATCTGGTTCAGATTGGATGTTGTATCAATGAGCTATAACAGTAGGAATAATGTAGGTGACAATGAGGAGGCTAATGGCCACTTATCATGGATACCTGTTCAAGGGGCAAATAATGATCGATCATAGTGATTTTGGTGCACCTCGGCTGAAATCTGTGCAATTTAGAGCCAAGCGTAACAATTGCAATGGCGTCACTTCTTAATTCGCCATGCTGCCACGCCCACATTCTCAAGCAAAAACGTTTGCACTTTAAATCAAGTCAGACCATATTATCTGTCTTCTAATGCAGGATCATCCTGATTAGGTCAATGATGTAGTGTTCTATGGGCTAGGTTAGCTTCAGAGCTTCACTACAGTCATATTTAAAATAACGGGTTCTCTCTTTTTTGAGCTAATTACAGCCATGTGACAGAGGTACTGTGCGTAGATGGTTTAATCAGTGACATGAGACGTTAATTTTCTTTGACCCATCAAAATAAATGTGGTCATTTACTAACAGAATCAAAATTTAACATCAAAACATTGTACACTTGATTAAACTGGTCTGGTTCTGATTAATAAAACTTGGCACATTTTACTTAATAAAAACAACAGACATTTCTGAAGGCATCTGGATTAATTACTGGCAAGATAGAAGAGTTTTAAAGATGGGAAAGATGGAGGAGTTTAAAGGGAGATGTTGAAGAAGATGTATGTCTGTAGACCAGAACAACACGCTCCTTTCAAGCGCAGTTCGCCCACGGTACACTTCGCGTGAAGCTCGTGACGACTCTTTACCTTGGCAGAGGATGGGTCCGCTACGGTCAAGAGGTCCCTGGCACGCTACCTTTCAGCGTCTCCTCAGGGCGGCTGCGACTCGGCAGAAGTCGTGAGATACTCCGTTCTACAGAACAAACTTGCTCAGAAGTTGTAGGGATGCATCTGCAGGTCGCCCGTTATCCACCCAGCATTTGTCACACTGGCTGTGTGAGGCCATTTCTGAAGCCTACAGAGCATCAGATTTAGAGCCTCCTGTCAACCTCAGGGCACACTCGACCAGGGATATTGCATCTTCGACTGCTTTGCATAATGGTATGACAATGCAGGATATTTACAATGCGACCGCGTGGTCAACACCCTGTTCATTTATTCGTTTCTATTTACGTGATGTGATGGCTCGTTCCATGACACATTCTGACCTTAGTGTTTTACAGAATGAATATTGTTGTTTCATGGAACACGGTTTAACTCACATTTGTCTGCATGCATTATAGTGTGAGATATTGTTATCAGTCACAAGTGGTGACTGTTATTTTGGTTCTATTGTCACAAATCAGTTCATGACTGTTGTTACCAATCAGTTCATTTGATTAATAATCAACTCTCCTGTTATTATTAATCTGTTCATACTGTTCAGCCGTAAACCGGTTGGTTCATGGCTCCTTTCAGCATTTTTCTCTCCCCGTTGAAACTTTTCCGGGGCATTCATGCATTCAGAACGCATAGTTACACAACATGCGTCTGTGCATGGCACACATAATTACGCAATGCGTAATTACGTACATGGGGAGCTGAGTGGCAAGACGTTTTTTTGGGCAAGCTTCTGCTTCATACGGTGTTCGAATGGACCCAGTGAGGCGAGGACCACATCTGCTTCGCCCTTAACCCATCAGTGACAGCCTTAACACTAGAAGTCCCAGGAATTTCGACCTCCCCCCAGAAGTCCTGAAAAAGGGTCAAAAGACCCTTAGCACTAGAGTGACTAGATTTTCAAGATCCTGAGGACAAACCCCCTCCTTCTCCTCAACAATTTGCGGGCCATTAACTGCCATTTGTTTTAAATATGCACACAAGTAACTCAGACACACCCACCTCACCAGACTGCATTCTAATGTCCAATCCAGGGAGCGGGGGATTTAGAAGCCTGGTTCACTTGCGCAAAAAAGCGCAGCCTTAGTCAAAGTAGTGCTCCAAACCGGACAACTCTGATGGCTCCAATTAGCATCCTTTCATTTGTAAATGTGGCCATTGCCTTAGGAATCAGCAGGGGAGAGATAAGCTGAACTCACACAAACGTCCGTCTAATACTCCAAACAGATGCGAAATCAACTGGTTATATTTTGAACTTATATCTCTTGGTGGCACGTTGGTGCACATTTTGAACAAATTGAAGTCGATTTACCGTTTATTTTTCAATTGGTTTGGCTCATTTCTTGAAACCGAGATGACATTCTCAAAACACCATGTGAAACACAACTCAAGAGACTTTGCATTTTGAGGTTACTGACAATTTGTATGAAACACATATTTTGTTTTGAAGCATACATGAAGTGTTTTGGGAGAGATGCATTATCCAGGTCATTTTGCCAAATGAACAAAACAAAACAAAAGTTTGCAAAACATACAATCTGTTTCAAGATATATGCAAAAGTTTTTCTAAAAGATTTTAGTAATGTTTTTCTTTCAGAAAAAAGAGAAGTGGGTTCAAAATGACAGTTTAGAAAAAAATAACCAAATTAATTGTGAGAAGAAGGCACGCAAGGAGAAACTGCTTCAGCAACAACCTTCCACACCTAGCCCTGGCAAAAGGGCAAAGTGTCAGATCAAACATCGATGCACGAACAATTGTGCAACTGTGAGATACGTCAACTGCTACAAATACACATGTGGCAAATGTACCAGGGACATACCCTGGCAGTGCCAGGTATGTTTCGACAGTGCAGATGGACTGCTGAGTGAGTGCTGAAATGTCAGTCACACAAGGAGGACATGCCACTCACACACACGCAGCCCCCCCACTCGAGCATAGTGTAAATATGTGTAGAATTGTTTTATCCCTTGTATTTTTATGACAAAAATAAAAAGCATGGAAACAAATAACGGTTGTTGTTTTTTTATATTTCTCATGCTGAAGTTTTAGTCCTCTTGACTTACACACAATTGCTTATGGTCTGTGCTTTTTTGCTCAAAACTAAGCTAAATACTATATATATCAAAACAAAATATGTGTTTCATACAAATTGTCAGTAACCTCAAAATGCAAAGTCTCTTGAGTTGTGTTTCACATGGTGTTTTGAGAATGTCATCTCGGTTTCAAGAAATGAGCCAAACCAATTGAAAAATAAACGGTAAATCGACTTCAATTTGTTCAAAATGTGCAACAACGTGCCACCAATATATATATAAAAAATCTTCATATAATAAAATACAATAAACTGAATATAACTAACTAGAAACTAAATGGCTAAACTCAATGGAAATAGTTAGTTGGGAGTTAAGCGTGCCCCCTCCTGTGGTGCACCAGTAATGGCCTTATTTACAAAACAAAAGCGCCTGTTAACAGCTCATTATAGGATGTTAGCTAAAATCCTTCAGGTCACTCGACCCGTCTCTGGGTTCCAAAGGTAGAAATGTTAAATGACCCTTCTCTGGGACTTCTAGTGTTAAAGGGCGAAGCCTATACGAAATAGAACGTTGGTTACGTACTGTAACCCCAGATTCTATGAGTATAGGCGTAGCCCTTTAAGCATCGGGCCTCACTGGCTCCTAAATGGCTGAAGAAAAAGCTATTTGGGAGCCGATTACTCGCTCTTAACATAATTTATACAGACCGGGTGGGGCCCACACAGCAGGTGAGCGTGGACTAAATTTTTCAGTGTGATGCTTTGCATATCGGGATAAAACCCATCAGCGACAGCATTAAAGGGCTACGCCTATACTCATAGAATCTGGGGTTACAGTACGTAACCAACGTTTTTAATTCAATTCAATTCAGTTTATTTATATAGCACCAAATCACAACAAAGTTGTCTCAGGGCACTTTACAGAAACATCCATCCATCCATCCATTTTCTTTACCCGTTTATTCCATTTTGGGTCACGGGGGTCGCTGGTGCCCATGTCCAGCAATCACTGTGCGAGGGGCGGGGTACACCCTGGATGGGTCGCAAGTCCATCACAGGGCCACATAGAGACAAACGAGACAAACAACCATTCACTCTCTCACTCACACCTAAGGACAATTTAGAGTTACCAATCAGCCTAACATGCATGTTTTTGGTCTGTGGGAGGAAACCGGAGTACCCGGAGAAAACCCACGCATGCACGGAGAGAACATGCAAACTCCACCCAGAAAGGCCCCTGGACCGTGGTTTGAACCAGGGACCTGCTCGCTGAGAGGCAGCAGCTCTACCAGTTGCGCCACCGTGCTGCCTACAGAAACATTCACATACATAAAAGCCAATTAGTAAAGTTCTCTATCTAATGAATCCAGCAGACAAGCTGAATCTTGGCTTCGTTGCAGTCTCCCATCCTGAGAAAGCACAATGGCAACAGTGGAAAGGAAAAACTCTCTTTTAAAAGGACGAAACCTCCAGCAGAACCAGGCTCAGGACAAGCGGACATCTGCTAAAACCAACTGTTTTAACATCATCCTTCAGACCATTCCACAATCCTATTCCCTGAATTTTAGTAGACCGCTCCTTCAAACTGGTACGAAACCAAGGCTTCACAAACATCTCTATCTCCTTGAGATAATAACCACTCTCCCTTTTAACAAAATTTACTTGGATATTTGAAGGTAGTGTGTTTTTTGTGAGCCTTATACATAAACAGTAAAATATTATAATCAACCTAAAAAAGTTAAATCTGGTCCTCTGGACATTCAAAAAAACAAAACAAAGCAAAACAACAAAAAAATGTAGAAACGTTTCGTCCCTCATCCGAGAGACTTCCTCAGTCTGAGGTGCAGTATTCAGCTCAGTCTCTTAAATAGCACCTTCTCAGAGTGGATCAACCAGTTTTGCTGCTGACAACCAAAACCAGCTGATCACATGCTCAAGAAGGACCATCAGCCTAACAATGGATCATTAGCACACTGATGGCTGTTTACGATTCACAGAGGGCTGAGTGATACTAGCAATCACAGCATTGTAAGAGGGGGACAATTGAACACGTAGGCCTCCACCCCTGTTTAACGATGGAAGATTTCTTTTCACAAAGATGGCCTCCTTTACTCCTCTCTCAAACCATCGTTCCTCTCTATCCAGGATGTGCATCTCTTCATCCCTGAAAGAGTGATCGCTGGCCTGGAGATGAGTGTAGACCACAGAGTCCTGGCCTGATGATGTTGATCTTCTGTGCTGGGCCATCCTTTTGGCCAGTGGCTGTTTTGTTTCCCCGATGTAAGACTGACCACAGCCCTCCTGACACTGACACTTGAGCATGCATCAGGATATTATAATCAACCGTCATAAAATTTTAATATCTTCAGTTGATAGAACAATGTATTTAATGGATGGCTATAATCTTTTCTAGTGATAATTCTTACAGCTCTTTTCTGTAAAATAAAAATAGGATTTGTAATTGTTTTGCATGCTTTACCCCAGACTTCAATACAGTAAATTAAGTGTTGGACAATTTTTGCATTACACAACAATAAACAGTGCTTCCTCATTGAATAACTTCCTTACTTTGTACAGTACTGCAATAGATGTAGCTATTTTTGTTCTTAAATTATTTATGTGAGGTTGCTTTTCATCAATGATGACACCCAGAAACTTCACCTCACTGACTCTACAAATCTCAACACCATCGACTCTAATTGGAGCATCAACAGTTCTTTTACTGTTACTGAATATCATGTAATTTGTTTTGTTCAAATTTAATGATAATTTGTTTAGTTGAAACCAATTTTGTATTTTCACAAATTCTGTCTGTACCAACTCCAACATTCATTTGCTTTGCCCGAACAAAGAAATGTAGTATCATCTGCAAATAAAACACATCTAAACAGTCCTGACACATTTACTAGGTCATTTATATATAAAATAAATAACAAAATAAGGACAGAACCTTGAGGCATGCCACACATGATGTTACAAAATTCAGTTCTATTTCGTATAGGCTTCGCCCTTTAAGGCTTTCGCTTAGTGGGTTTATCACGTTATGTGTAACATTAGCACTGAAAAATTTAGTCCACGCCCACCTGCTGTGTGGGCCCCACCCGGTCCGTATAAATTACGTTAAGAGCTGGAAATCGGCTCCCATTTTTTCTTCAGCGAGCTAAATAGCACTGTCAGAAGAACAAAGAAGGAAAACTGTGTAGATGACCAACCTTTGTTAAGGATGCTTGGCCCGGCAGTCGACCTCCAGTCGTCCAGTGAGTTCTCCTCCCCGAGGAGAAGCTGACGAGCAGTCTTATTTCAAGGTAAGCGCCGAGGAATATTTCTCAGTGACAGGTCACTACACGCTGGACAATGCCATCTTGTATTTTTCCTCTTATCGCCGACCCTCGGAGCGAATCGGATGGTTCCTCCGGGACAGGCGCGCTCAGCTGCAGCCCCCGCTGCTCATTCCCTCCTGGGGAGCGTAGTGTCGGTGGAGGGGGGCTGAGTGAATGCTCACCCCATCCCACCTCGTTTCGCATCGGCGATCACACCACTCCCGGCCGACGGCGCCCTCAGGGGTTGCCCGGCGTAACCCAGGAGGCGGCTGACATGAAAGGACCCTTTTTTACGTTCTACGCCTTTCCCGCCAGTTCGGATGATCCGGCGGGAAGGTTGTTTACTGGGCTCCATTCCGGCTCACTGTCTTGATCCATATGGCCTCGTGTTCCCAACAAGACGTCCTACGGGCGAGGCCACAGACGGGTTTTTTCCTGGTAGATTGGGGGAGCCGGTCTCCACAGTCCGCACCCATCTCCAGAGCAGGGGTTCACTGAGCGGAAAGTCCATCCGTGCCCCCTGGAGCCGAGCCTGATGGAGGCTTCATTGGAGAAAGATGTCGAGGTGGACCAGCGTCCCGTGCCTCCGGTTAGCATAACCCAGACGGTGACACCGCTCTCCAACTGAGCTCACCAGCATGTGTTCCACACGGCCAAAGCGAACAACACCTTACGTTGTTGGCGTACACGTTCAGAGGCGGGAAGAGACGGTGGCCCTCTGTCCTTCGGCTCACTCCGCTCTCGTAGCAGCTGCTTGCTAACGACGCTGCCGGCCCCTGCAGTACGCTCAGTCTACAGGGCAGCTGACGTCATCCTCAACCGGTGCGCCTCTTTTGCTGTCTGCCGCCCCGCATTGCAGCCGGAGAACGAGGTCCCAGAGGTTCTCCTGGCTCGTCACTCCACCTTCCTCTTAGGAGAGCTGCAGGAGTTTTGTTGGTGATCCTCTTTTCATCAGCGAGAGATCATTTCAAGATGCTCCACGGCTGCTCAATGCCTCCCCAGCTCTGCTACGCCAGCCCCTCCCATCAGACGTCCCCGGCAGCCGGAAGTTCATTTGTTTTCCCGGACTTTGCCAACAGGGGGCCCTCCAGGACAACAAACAGAGCTCAACGGAAGGTAACCAGGTGTCGGGTTGCTGGAGGTGTGTTGATGACACTGTGAAATAACATCATTTTATGATGAAGTGTCCCTTAGCCAGGCTGTCAGAATGGTTTATCTGACAAGCGGCCCCATCACACACACTCATCACGAATGAGCTTTTTTAAGGTTGTTTTCATTCACTGTCAGCGGTGCCGATGCGCGCCCCCGCGGCATGAAAGCGCGCACGCAGCTCTCAGCACCCGCCGTTCACGTCAACATTAACTTGAGACCACGGTACAAACTCAGCAACGTATCTCGCTCTTGGCAGAAGCGACACACGTTTTTTCATTGCAGTGGTGTCAAACGCGCGCTCCCGCGGCGTCAGCAGTTTCACAAGCTTCACAGCGGCTCTGCTCCTTCATCCTCGAAGAAGGTTTTCTGAATTAATACTACAGCTCGTGGAATCATTCTGAAGTTCACGTGACTTGCAGCCAAGAATGAACGTGTTTCTGCAGACCGAGCCAGTGGTAGCCTCGCTTCACGGATGCTGCGCGCTGCTGTTGACCGCACCAGTGCCAACGCGCGCTCCTGCGGCGTCAGCAGTTCCACAAGCCTCACAGCGGCTCGGCTCATACATCCTCGAAGAAGGTTTTCTGAATTAATATTGCAGCTCGTGGAATCACTCAAAAGCTCACGTGATTCGCAGCAAACAATGAACGTGTTTCTGCAGACCGAGCAAGTGGTAACCCCGCTCCACCGATGGCGCGCGGTGCCTCCTTACCGCACCAGTGCCAACGCGCGCCCCCACGGCAATCCTGGCTTAAAGCGTCGCATGAGGACGCACACACATGACTCTTCAGGGCACGTCGGCTCATATGTGCACCCGCTTCCCGAGCGTTACACGGAGCAGCTGCACACAACGTGAACACAACACATACCATACCATACCATACCAATTTATTTATATAGCACTTAAAACAGCAACAAGGCCAACCAAAGTGCTGTACAAAAGAACCAAACATGTACAGCAGACAGGAAAACATAAAATAGAAATACAGGTACAAATAGCAGCAGAAGCTAACTAAAATGGCCAACAGAGTAGAGAACAGACCGGACCAAAACAAATCACACCGTGTTAAAGGCAAGCGAATAGAAGTGGGTCTTCAAGCGAGACTTAAAGACTGAGAGTGTGGGAGCCTGCCGGACACTCAGTGGCAACTCATTCCACAGTTGTGGACCTGCAACAGAGAAAGCCCTGTCACCTCTGAGCTTACGACGGGTTTCTGGGACTGAGAGAAGCATCTGGTCTGCTGACCTCAGAGAGCGCGGTGGGACATATGGCTGCAGAAGATCAGTGAGATAGGATGGGGCGGAACTGTTCAGTGATTTAAAAACATACATGAGAATTTTGAAATGGATCCGAAGGTGAATGGGTAGCCAGTGCAGGGAGGCCAAAACTGGCGTGATGTGCTCTCTATAGCCTGTACCAGTTAAAAATCGGGCTGCAGCATTTTGGACCAGTTGTAGACGAGCAATGGAGGACTGACTGATTCCAAACAGAAGTGAATTGCAGTAATCAAGCCTAGATGTTATGAAGGCGTGGATCACTGTCTCAAGGTTCTTTTTGGAGAGTATAGGTTTCAGCTTAGACAGCCGTCTCAGCTGAAAAAAACAGGATTTGACCATCATGTTTACGTGACTGTTGAGTTTTAAGGACGGGTCCATTATCACCCCCAGATTAGTCACCTTTTGTTTCTCTAGCGGGGCTAGAGAGAAAAGGTCAATGTCATGGTTCATGAGTGAGCCACTGGGATGGAACAGCATGACGTCAGACTTCTTCTCATTGAAGCTTAAGAAGTTTAAAGCCATCCAGTCCCGGATGTCAGCCAGGCAGTCAAGAAGAGGCTGAATAGAGCGTGTGCCTCTGTGCCTCAGGGGGAAGTAAATTTGGCAATCATCGGCATAGAAATGAAAGGGTATGTCGTGTTTGCGGAAGATAGCACCTAGTGGCAGCAGGTATAAAGAAAAGAGAAGGCGACACATGAGCTGTTTCCCGCAGCAACACACATTGTCTTGCATGCTCGGGGATGCGTGTGTTTTTTCTCTCTCATTCAGCGCGCTCCAGTTCACATCAGCTTGTATGTGAGTTTCACAGCATAAATGCATGCCCGCTTTATAGCTTATAAACGGGTGGCAATGAACACGCGTTTCCTGATGGATGGGCGAACCGTTTTTATCCGGGATTCACGCTGCAGTTCAGCTCAAACCCCGGTGTGGAGGAACTCTGTGACGTTTTTCTGTCATTTATGAACAGATCTCGTCCCCTCTCAGGAAATACTGTTTTAAATGTAATTTCTAGAGTCTCAGATGAAGATGAAACGCAAGGTCTCTTTTATCACTTCATGATCCCAATGAACTGGAAAGATGAGATTTATTCTAGATTGTCAATTTCTGAGCTGTGAGAAACAACGCTCCATTATGCGCCTGAGCCGCTTTAATTCTGCGTTATCTGGACACCTGCTGCTGCTGAGCAGCTTGTACAGACAGGTGGCAGCAGTGCAACTCACGTGAACCGGTTTGAGTGATATCAGCTGTTTTCCGTCAGCAGTCCTACGTCACACACATTTAACAAGCTGTGGAGCTGCTGTGGCCCTCCACACAGCAGCCTTTTAAATGTTTTTGGAGTGTCGCACGGGATCTTTGAATGTGACTCAACACTGACCTTGAGCTGCAGAATCATCAGGGTTTTTGATTCTCAGACAGCAAGTGACTGTTGCATACATACTGGCAGGAGATGTATGCATTTTTTCAACCCATGTGCCACATTGTGAGACAGAGGCTGTGTGGGGTACACCCAATCTGCTCTCCATTGGAGTGGGTACATCTCATGTATTCCACCCAGAGCTATGGCTCAGACACGGTAGAAATCCTGCCAGCGTCTGCGGACGTGTAGCAACACGAGAGAACGCTCAATGTCAATTATAATTATCGTGGAGCCATGGGACGATCCACCGCTGGGTGGACGTGCCTGCTCACAGCCTGTGGTCGTAATGCCTTTTCACCTTCTTCTCTCCCTCTGGTATCACGGTTTTTCTGAACCGAGCTCAGGAGGAGGGACTGGCAGCCCCTCTGCCCCAAGTGCGTGAACACATCATGGTTCCCAGGCCTATGACATTTGTTAACAGGGCGCTTGTGGAACCTGCCGTGGAGGGAGGACGCTTCCCTCCAGGCGGGAGGAACGATTAGGAATTAATCAGAATAGGCCAGCACCTGTGGTTTGGCTGCTGTGCGGATCTTTTGAGAGGATGGATCTCTCTCAAGATGTAGTGCGTACGGTTCAGGAGTCACGTGCTGCAACCACCACAGCGCTGTTCACATCAAGTGGTCAGCTTTTCAACGCTGCTGTACAGAAAGGCATAGAGGCCACTTCATGTCCACTGGACGACATGTTGTTTTTTCTGCAGCAGCCGAGGGACAGAAATCTGGTGTCCAGCACGACTATCGTATGCTGCAACCATGTTTTCTTCTTGTCTCAAAGTTGTCGTAGACAGAACAACCTTTAATCATCCTCTGACGGAGCATTTTGTCTCAGATTGATATAGCAGCTGTGGGCCTGTTTGTGACACGGGAAACGCTCAGTGTCAATTATGCGCTTATCTGAGCCCACGAGACGAACCACCGCTGGGGGGTGGATGCGTTTGTCCACAGTCCATGGCCCAAAATGCTTCTGTACGCATTTTTCTCCACCTCCTCTGATCTTACGGTTCTTGAACCAAGCTCAGGAGGAGGGATTGACAGCTCTCCTGGTGGCCCCGAGCGTGTGGGTGCACCATGGTTCCCAGCCCTGCAACGCCTGCTGTCGGGGTGCCCGTGGAAACTGCCGTAGAGGGAGGACGCTCTCCTTCCAGGCAGGAGGAGCGACCAGGTGGCATGCTGTTCTTTCTGCAGCAGCTGATGGACAGAAATTTGCATCCAGCATGTTTAAAACGTACGCTGCAGCCATCTCTTCCTGACATGAAGGTTTCTGAGACAGAATAGGTTTTATCATCCGCTGATGAAGCGTTTTCTAAAAGGTGTACAGAGACGCAGGCCTGTCTCACACCCACTTGTTTCCAGTGGGATTTAATACTGGTCCTGCAGGTCATGATCAAAGCTTCATTTGAGTCTTTGGATCAGATTCCACTTAAATTCTTGTCTCTTTAAACAGCCCTGCTGCTGGCTGTAACATCCGCTAAGAGAGTGAGTGTTTTTATCTGCCCTCTCTGTCGCTCCGTCATGTCTCAGAAATTAGGCTGACGACAGCTCAGCTGATTTTAGACCAACCCAGCTTTTATGCCTAATACATCACGAGCTCTTTTAATCAAGAGCGATATCGTTGGAGGGGTCGTCCCCCCCCCCCCTCACACAGATCAGAAGAAGTAACGTCTTTTTATCTCCTCTGTCCTGTGCGAGCGTTGACGTGTTACATAGCGTGCACAGCTGCAATGCGTCAACATTTGTTTGTGCATTATAGAGATGCATCTGCAGGTCGCCCGTTATCCACCCAGCGCTTGTCACACTGGCTGTGTGAGGCTATTTCTGAAGCCTACAGAGCATCAGATTTAGAGTCTCCTGTCAACCTCAGAGCACACTCTATCAGGGGTATCGCATCTTCGACTGCTTTGCATAATGGTATGTCAATGTAGGACATTTTGCACTGTGGCCGCGTGGTCAACACCCTGCTCATTTATTCGCTTTTATTTAGGTGATGTAACTATGCATTCAGAATGCATAGTTACACAACATGCGTCTGTGCATGGCACACATAATTACGCAATGCGTAATTACGCACATGGGAGCTGAGTGATTAGACTTTTTTGGGCAAGCTTCTGCTTCATACGGTGTTTGAATGGACCCAATGAGGCGAGGACCACATCTGCTTCGCCCTTAACCCACTAAGCGAAAGCCTTAAAGGGCGAAGCCTATACGAAATAGAACGTTGGTTACGTACTGTAACCCCAGATTCTATGAGTATAGGCGTAGCCCTTTCAGCGTCGGGCCTCACTGGCTCCTAAATGGCTGAAGAAAAAGCTATTTTGGGAGCCGATTTCCTGCTCTTAACGTAATTTCTACGGACCGGGTGGGGCCCACACAGCAGGTGGGCGTGGACTAAATTTTTCAGTGCTAATGCTAAGCATAACGGGATAAACCCACTAAGCGAAAGCCTTAAAGGGCTACGCCTATACTCATAGAATCTGGGGTTACAGTACGTAACCAACGATCTTACAAGTGCTATGGTCACCCAACCAACAAATATATCATTTCATCATTTGAAAATTTTATGATTTGGTTGAATATAGTATTTTACAAGTCACGTGTAAAGCTCATAAAAAAATTACCCTCACATATGCACTTAAAATGTGTTTTAAAAAAAGAGAGTCATTATAACCTTAAGGGAATGGAAATGTTTGTGAAACCTTCATTTAGAATTAGTCTGAAGGAGCGCTGCATTGAAATTCAGGGAACAGGATTGTGGAATTGCCTCAATATCACCATAAAAATTTCTAAAACAATTTATATGTTTAAAAAGATGATTAAGTTAAAGTTGTTGGCAAGGTATGGTGCCAGGTGAAGGATGCCTAATGTTTTTTGTTTTCAATTTGGAAATTGTTCAAGCCTGAGTTGTTGTTTGTAGTTTTATATATTTTTTAAAATAAGAGGCAGATAATATAAGAATTTTCTTATTCTTTCTGCACCCTTTTCATTCAATGTTTTTTTTTTTTGGATTAATTTATTTTGTTTCTTTTTTCTTTTAAATGAATGAATGAATAAATAAACAAATAAATCTTTTTCGATTTTATATTTTAAACTACAAACTGGGTCCATTACAACAGCAGGGCTTTGTGGTAGTCCAGGTGCTGAACTTCAAGATCTGGACCCCATCCCCTCCATAAACTCTAACAACGGGTCTTCTGAGTTCCTAAGTTATGACAGACTTGTTAAAAGACTCTTCGCGGACCTGTTCCAAGTCTCTCTGAGATGCTGCTGCCATTAAACTCACATTTTCATAGAAACACTTGTTGAAACTTGTGATATGTTCATTACGTTTATGTTGCATTCTGTTTCATTACAAAACATCCCAAGTATTTCTGAATACGGGCTTTATTTTCACTTTTTTTTTTTTTTTAAATTTCTTCATTTTAAAGTACATTAGGTAATAGATTTGAATTGTTTGGCCGCAGTAGCCCGTGTGTTAAATGAAATGGGCGGGGCTTGTTCACTAAGTACCCTGTCAAACATTTTACAGCAGATCTCTTTATTTTATTGATTCGGTTCAGATGGGTTCTGTTTCCTACCGAACCCGCAGGAGGAAGAAGTGAGCTGTTAACGTGGATCAGTCATCCGAGCAGAAACAATCCAATTACAACCCCCCCCCCCCCCCCCCCCCCCCCCGCCACTCTCCTCCTCCTCTCCTTCAGTCCTCCTCAGACCAGGACCTCTCGGCTCCAGCCCGGTTCCTTCAGGTTCCTCTCTGTACCAGAATGTGGATCTGCAGCAGCAGCCGTCTTCTCGGCTCGAATGAGGACCCAGCGGCAGGGGGAGCGGATCGGAACTGGGACCACTGAGAGCCTGGGACCCGGTGACGGACAGAAAGTTCGGCTTTTCCCAGCAGGTGTCATCAGGTTCTGCTCAGGTGGGTCTCTGTCGGGTCTTTCATGGACTTCATGTCTTTAGTGACGGAAACGGTTCTGGTGCTGATTCGGGGGACAGAATCACAGATAAAATCCAGATTAAATCATCTGGGGGGATTTATTTGACTTTGTCAAATAAACTCAATGTAAATGAAACGCTGAATTTTCGGGATGTCCCGGCTCTGTTTCCAGGATTAGACTGGATTAGGAGCGGTTTGGTTTCTGACGTGTCCCAGGAGGGGATAGAGGTCTATAATTACCCGAAGTGGACCTGGAGCCCAAGCCACCTGGGGGATTTGGTGGAACACATGATTACACAATCAGATTACTGCTCCTGCTGCTCCTGCTGCAGGATTTAACTCATTAAAACTTCTTTTGAACAAATCTCAGGATATTTCAGGTGCCTCGTCCTGCAGAAAGTTCATGGGACCAACTGCAGACCATACCCCAATCTGGACTGTACCTGGTTTAAAAAGACCCAGGATAGATTATACTGGGTACACTACGGCCTAGGCTAATTTAGACCAGATTATACTGTACACCCTTGATGTCACAAGTTTTGAGTCAAAAACGCAAGAATTACTTAATTTTTGTAACATTTTATTGGGGGTGTTGGCTATTTTACACTCCTGCATACAGTTTGGCCTTGGACAGTTTATCCCCTGAGGTGTACTCTCTCTGGCCTTGGTTTAATCTGGGCAGGAGTTGATTTGGGAGTTCCACCCAGACTAAAACAAATCCACATACAGATTATTAAAAATCTGGTAAATCAGAGCAGGACACCACCTAACAGAAAATATTATGTGAAAACATCTGAGAGATAAAAAGATCATTGTCCACTTCCAAAATGGGGCTGTGTTTGCCCATGTCTGTTAGCAAAATATCTCGAGCTCTGTCGGATGACTAGAAGTGAAACTTTCAGATTACAATCAGTGGTTGCGTGCCTGCAAATGTTTCACTGTTGGAGCCATCCATATTCAAGATGGCGACCACAGCCAAGTAATCTTAAAAAACACAAAATGGCTAAAATGCAGCCATTTTTACAGATATAGACTCAAGATTTGCTGTGGTAGTAGCTGAGTCTGATCCCCATCTCCGAGCTCCAACAAACCAAACCTTTTTATATAATTTTGTCTGATGAATGAAAGTTAAGCTGAAGCTTCAGCTGGTCCGAGCGTTCTGGATCAAATGGCTGTTCTTCTGATTGGAGAACGTCTCTTCTGGCTGACGTGTGTAAAATGTACAACCCAGGAAAGATATTATAACTTTAAAAGTTAATATTTATTTTTTGTTAAGAATTGTCTACACTAACTCTTCAGCTTAAGTCAAGCTGAAATAATATTTAAGCATTTCGTCTTCCATCCTTCTTTGCCAGCGTGTTTACATGAGATCAGGTTGTAGCCGTTGTAGTCATTTACATTTTGATTACGTTGTGTGACATCTCGTGGGATTTTTGAAATGTTTTCAGAGCGTGTGTTGGGGATGACTTTCAGTTACTACCACTTCAATCTTTCTCTCAGTATCTGTAAAACTGACTGAACCGCTGGTTTTGTGTTTGCTAAGCTTGACTAGCTGTGGTGGCCATCTTGAATGAAGTTAATCAGTTATTGATTGACTGTACATCCAAAGATTGCTTTTAGAGATTTCAAGTGGCTTTTAAGATGTTTTGCTAACGCTACAGACAAACAAACAGCAAATCATTTCCTGGACATCTCTGGTGGCGGGCCGTAATTAGAAGCGATGAAGTGAAGCCAGACTGTAGGAGGAGAAATGTGAGAATCTCACATTTATTTATGGCATGCGTCACTTTCCTGACTCTCAGATGCTCCAGCAGCTGCAGGATGATGGAAGGTGTGACAGAACGTGGCAAGATTCAGAAATGTCTGTTTAGCCTTTGAATTAAATAATAAGAGCAATGATGAGACGTCACTACCTGGGGTCTGGGGGTCCTCCCCCAGAGAATTATGGATAAAGTAGATGCCATTTCCTGCATGCTGGTATATTTTACAAAGTTTTATTACAGCAGATTAACATGAACCAAAAGATGGAAACTTTGTTGTTATTGAAATCTCTGACTGAAAAGCTGCAGCTCTGCAGGTAAGGGACGTTTACTTCAGGACAAATTGAGGTCACCAATTGGTCAGTTGTTGACATGCCTACTGGACTGACTGACAGGTGGCATGACTCGTGCAAAAAAATATCATCTTTCCCTGGCCCGTTTAATACTGTTGTCATTAATTTCATATTTATTCAATATTTTGGTGAATCTAAGGTTTGAGAATTGTTTCCTATTCCTAATGATGGTTTCTTAATTTTTCAGGTGTGCTGAGTTAAAATTTAGGGGTGCTTGAGCATCCCCCCCCCCCCCCCCCAAAAAAAAGAGGCTAAAATCACCAAGCCAGTTCATATTTATAATTTACTTTTAAATGCTTTACGTGTGATTTATAAATGTATTAAGTGCAGGATCATTTCTTACCTTACTTATTAGTATATCACACCACGGTCAGCTGCACCTCCTCATCCTCCTCCCTGCTCCGGACAACAAGTGCTGCTCTAAGTTTTTGGCCACACTTAGAAAAAACTGTCTAATATTTATCTCTTCGTCACTGCATGGCTTAGAAAAGAGTTGCTCTCAATCCTCTTGCTCAGTTCAGAGAAACATCCTGGTCGCTCCGACATCGCTTCAAACACTGACTGCAGACAAACAGCTTTATGAGTTGAGATCATCGTCTCTGCAGTTCAGAGAACTCCTGCAGTGGTTCACACATCAGATTGTTCACAAAAGCGCAGGAACTTATGCGTAGTGCCAAACGTTTAATTATATTTTTGTATTTTGTAATCAAATTGCCCGTAACTTTGAACTTTTAGGGGCAGAGATTTTTTTCTAGAGTAGAAGCAGAAATGCAAAGTGACAGCTCTGATGTGATATTAGGAAGCTCGTTATGTTTAAAATTAGTTTTTATGTGATTATTTTCAGTTTCAATATTCAGTATAGGTTTTAATTGTTCAAGACAGTCAAATTTCTTCATAACTTTATTATTATTAAGCTGAGAGTTGCCGGATCCAAGCAGTTACCCTTCAAAATAAGAGAGTTCTTGGATCCTGTTTCGGAAGGATCCAGCACAAATTAAGTTCAAACACATAAACTTTTTGCATAAATCAGTGTCATATGTCTGCTGGCTTGCTGTGGGGACCCTGCAGAAAAAAAACAACTTCATCCAGTTTTTTATTTTAGGATTTGTCGTGTCCTTGATGACTGAAAATGTCCCGGATGACAAAATCCTTGTGTTGGATTGGATCAGTCGAGGAGTGGTGGCGCAGAGGTCAGAGAAGGTGGGCCTGTGATCAGAAGATCGCTGGTTTGACTCCCTGGACCGACAACATCAAAATGTGGGTGGTAAAGGTGAAGCACCCACACCTGCCTCAACCCTCATTTGCCACACTCTGAGCCCTTGAGCAAGACTCTTAACCCCCACCTTGTGCTCCCCTGGGTGTCCCAGATAGCAGCTCTCTGCTCCACACAGAGGGCTGTGGTAGCTCGGTGGTCTGTGGTTGAGTCAGGAAAAACATCCAGTGTAAAAACAATCACAAGTCTTGATGTGAGTTAGTTCACTGTGGAGACCCCTGAAGAAGGGAGCAGCTGAAAGAAGAAGAAGAAACTGGTGTTGGATCAGATCAGTACTAGTGATGGGGTTAGTACTTGAGTTTGTTTCTCTCCTGTCTGTTCAGTTCTTTGCTCTTTCCAGACATCAGTTATTGCAAGAACATTTAATCAGGTTTGTCCCATTGAGATCAAAAGATCTCTTTTACAAAAGAGACCTGGCCAAGACTGGCAGCATACAGAGAGAGGGGGAAAAAAAAACACTCAGTTACAACACATAGTCACAATAAACATACTCATAGACTTACAAAGTACAATAAAACAAATGACTCAAGTGAAACAATTGCACTTCTGCAACTTGAGTATAATTGGATCTAAGTTTAAGCTTTGATTGTAAACTGTTCCATGAGCTTGAGCAGAAAAGCTGAATGCTTTCTTCCCTCTTTCTGTTCTGACACAAGGAACACTAACATTTAAAAAGTCTTGAGATCGGAGGCTGTAGGTCGTGCTGTTTAAAGTTAACAAAGATGAAAGATAAGGTGCTGTCAACTTGAGAATAGCCTTGTAAATCAAAACATACCAATGGCCAAGCCGATGTACATGCAAAGACGGCCATTTTACCTTAGCATACAAGAGACAGTGATGAGTTAGGGCTCCATAATTTGTAATAAATCGCAAAGTGCCATGATACACGCTATACAGCATGTGAAGACATTGAGCACAGTCGTTTTTTATTTGTAATTATTTTTTCTATCCTTAACATGTGTTTTTGTCTTTCAGGTACACTGGACCTATACCTGGACCTACCATTCTGTGTTCGTTTGTCTCTCCTTCCTGTCCTCTCAAACCAGCCGGTCAAAGCAGATGGCCGCTTGTCCTGAGCCTGGTTCTGCTGGAGGTTTCTTCCTGCTTAAAGGGAGTTTTTCCTTTCTACTGTTGCCATTGTGCTTGCTCAGGATGGGAGACCGCAACGAAGTGAAGATTCAAGATGTATGCTGCTTCCTTAGATAGAGAACTTTACTAACTGGCTTTTCTACGTATGTGAATGTTCCTGTAAAGTGCCCTGAGACAATTTTGTTGTGATTTGGTGCTAAATAAATAAACTGAATTGAATTGAATTGAGGAATTCCATGACTAACTTTGGTGTATGATGAAGATTCATTATTTACATTTACAAACTGGAATCTATCAATTATGTATGATTTAAACCATTTTAGAGCTGTTTCTGTAATCCCAATATCACATTCGAGCCTTTGTAGTAAAATATTGTGATCAACCATATCTAATGCAGCACTGAGGTCTAACAGGACCAGTATAGACACAAGTCCATTGTCTGAGGCCATGAGAATATCATTAGTGACTTTTACTAGTGCTGTTTCTGTGCTATGATGAGCTCTAAACCCTGACTGAAACTCTTCAAACAGATTATTTCTTTTTAGACGTTCACACAACTGACCTGCAACTATTTTCTCTGGAATTTTTTAGATTAAAGTTAGATTAGATATAGGTCTATAATTGGCCAGAATTTCTGAATCAAGGTCAGATTTCTTAAGTAAAGGTTTAATTACAGCAACCTTAAAGCTCTGTGGTACATAACCATTCATTAAAGACAAATTAAGTAGATCCAAGATGTGGACATTAATCAGGGGAAATACCTCTTTAAACAGTCTGGTTGGGATGGGATTTAACATTTAGACATGTGGATGGTTTGGATGAAGCTATTATTTTTGACAATTCAGAGAGCTAACTGAGAGATAATTGAATTTTAAACCACCAGATTTCTTCTCAGCCACTTGTCTTAAAGGTATTCAAAAATATTCTAGTGATTTGAGAAAAAAATCACACAGCGAGACTAAAAGTCATCTTACAGAAGTAGCTAACAAACTACTAGCATGATATAGTTAGCATGTTTTACTCATTGTAGCGGTCATTCACGTATTTGCAAAATAAATTACTTCTGTTTTTTTACTTTTGTGCTATGCCTGAAAGAGCCCCTGCAGAGGGATCACGTATGGTCCCAGAGCTACAGCTTGCAGACCCCTGGGTTATCAGCAGTACAAGGCTCCATTTTGTATGGTATTATTGCACAAATATCTACCTTGTACCTGAAAGGGACACACAATCCATTCGTAAATTTGAGAAAATCTGATTATCTGCGTGGCGTAAGGATGATTCTAGTTTCAAACGTCGTTTAACAAATCTTCACCGCCAGAGGAATTTAACTGGTTTTATTTCCAAGATCATACATAAAAACACCCAAAAGAAATCCTAAGTAAAGTCTGATTGTTTATATTGTTCAGCTTAAAGAAATTAAATGACTGGATTTTGTTTTAATGTTTGTTTTCCAGTTATGGAACTCACCAGGTCTTACCAGCCTGAGGAGAACTAGTTGACCTCAGTACATCTTCAGATCAGCTGTAACTGACCTGAAACAGGCCCAGAGACCCCACAGACTACTACTACCACTGTTAAGACAGCCTCGGAGTACGGCAGCAGGGCAGGCAGTGTCAACATGACTGACAGGGGGAACTTCAGCACTCCCAAAGTCCAGCCTCGGCCCACTGCCCCACCCGTGCTCCCTCCAGAGCCCATCAGCATCATTCGTACCAAAGCCCGCTCCCGGCGGGTCCGGCTCAACGTGGGGGGTCTCACTCATGAAGTGCTGTGGAGGACACTTGACCGGCTGCCCCGGACCCGTCTGGGCCGGCTCAGAGACTGTAACACCCACGAGTCTCTGCTGGAGATCTGCGACGACTACAGTCTGACTGAAAACGAGTATTTCTTTGATCGGCATCCGGTGGCCTTCTCCTCCATCCTCAACTTCTACAGGACGGGGAAGCTGCACATGATGGAAGAGATGTGTGCCCTGTCCTTTGGGCAGGAGCTGGACTACTGGGGCATCGATGAGATCTACCTGGAGTCCTGTTGTCAGGCCCGGTATCACCAGAAGAAGGAGCAGATGAATGAAGAACTGAGGAGGGAGGCAGAGACGTTAAGAGACAAGGATGGAGAAGAAGAGGACCAGGGCTGCTGTCCTGACAAAAGACAGAAGCTCTGGGACCTTTTAGAGAAACCCAGCTCCTCTGTAGCTGCCAAGGTAAACAACACACACACCCACACACAAACACACACACCAAACTATTTGATTGGATGATGATCCAGAGATCTGTGATGTGATCATAGAACATTTAGCCATCTATCCATAAACTGAGCATCTCTCAGAGCCAAACTAAAGAAATGTCATTTGTTGATCTGGTTGGCAGGCCTCAGACTGACAAAGTCCTCTGGATAGGGGACGAAATGTTTCTCACTTAAAGAAACTGTCCAGATGACATGATTTAACCTTTTGTGTTGTTCTCTACCTGGATGATTGAGCTAACAACCTTTGCCATTTCCTGTACCGCTGAATGATTTTAGCTGAAAGCTGCTGAAGGAGCTAAAAGCAACCAAAAAGGTTTCATTGCTAAACTGTTCATTTGAGTTGAAATGGAACAGCAGACATTTGCTAAAAGCAGGAAAATAAAAGTAGAAAGCAGAAGAGCAACAGCTGAAATGTGTAGAAAAATCTGAATAGAAGAGAAATGTAGAATTAGAATGAGCTGAAATGGGCAGAGATTACAAATAATCTTAAGTTATTTTAAAAAAATGCTGAAATGAGCAGGAAAAAAATGCTGAAATTTGCTTTAAAAAAGGTAGCCGAAAAAGCATTTCAAAGCTGATATTAGAAGAAAGAGCCTAAAAAGAGCAGAGTATAAAAAATAGACATTTTTGAGAGAAGTACAAAAGACAGAAAATAGGAAAAAAGAAAGGAAAAAAATTAAAAATAAAATTAGCAGAAAGAAGTTGAAAGTAGCTGAAGGAAGCTGGATTAGCACAAACAAGCCAAGAAAAGCTGAACCAGTTTAAAGCTGAAATGAGCAGGATTTAAAGGACGTAAAGAGAGCTCCATTCATTTTCAACAGGAAAAACATGGCTGACAAAGCTAAATATTTCAAACAGTAAAAATTGCACAAAGACCAAAAGTCACAGCAGGAATGTCCTGAATGAGCCAAATGTTTTGAGACATGAATTGTCTCTGACTGTTCTTGTGTCAGCCAGAACATGGATGGTGTTTGCAGAGTCTTGGTGAGGTCTTGTGAAGAACGAAATGGGCTCCCCATTGAAAGTGATAGAACAACGGTTTGGAGCATGCACAAACTTCTGCAGGAAGTTGAGTATCCATAACATGGGGTCCTCATACAAAAGGGGTGTGTCTTGTTCATCAGTAATTTGAAACAGGGCTGGCCACTCTAGTCTCATATTTAGGCCATGATTGGGATCAAACAGCCCAGCACAATTTAATTTACAGTAGTTAGTTTATTTTACAGCGCTAGATTCAGATCCAGTTGTAGCCAGTTCAGTCCGAGTTAGAACACAATACAGTCAAGATGTGTTTTAAAGACGTGAGCTTCAAACCTTCACGTTATCTTAGAGCAGCATGTTGGTGACTGTGGAAAGGAACCTTTGTAACACCAACAGAACCTGATGGGCCTCGACCAGCTGGGCTGGAGATAGGACTTGAAACCTGTTGCTGAATCGTGACGCTTTTTGAGAGAGTTTTGCCAGGACGGGGCTAAAGGAGTGGTGTGGATGGAGGAGGTTGTCTAGGCGACACAGATTTCATTCCACCTCATGTGGTACATGAGGTGGAATGAAATAGTGTACACAAGGTCCCAGTTCAGTGTGTGGGGCTGAAAAATGCGATAAAATCAAGTAAAACAGCCTGAATACTCAGAGCAGAGACAATAGGGCAGCTCAGTGCATCATGGGATACCACTGAGCAGCCTGTAGTTTGATTCTGTCTGTTAGCAAAATATCTTATGACCAACTGAGCAAATTGGATTAACAATCTAAAAAATACTTGTAAAAGTTTCAGTTTTAGATTGCTGCCACAACCGACCAAAAGTGGCTAAAACTCAGATTTATAGGCGTTGAGCTAAGATTTGATGTGGTAGTAGCTGAGAGTCATTCACAACACATACGTTAAGGAATGCATGTCACCCGCCGCCATTCATCTCAGACTTTAAGATTACATGGATTATACCACCTCATAGGAGATTGATATTTGTGGTTTGGCGAGGTTATTTAGCTGTGGCAGCCATATTGAATTGGGTTGACTCCAAATGGTAGCTGGCTGTAGATGTCCATGTGCATGGATTTTATTCTTGTTCAGGACTAATGTCTGTGGTACAGATGGTTCTTGGCTCTAAAAATACAGCAGCTCTGGCCTTTAGAGGACCGTGTGATCCTGCTGGAACTGTGGTGTCAGCAGGAGTAAAGCTGCTTACACCACCTGACTCGCTGATTCACCACTTTTAACCAATCAGTGGACTGCTTCCTGCTGAGAGGTGTGGCCAAGACAAGCAGCTAATTAGGAAAGAAGTCCACTTGGAAAATATGATGCATCAGAAGAAAGCACACACATACACTCGTTTGTTAGCAAAATAACTCATGAACCACTTGAGCGCTTTTCTTTCGCTCTGGAGTAGTTTTCTTTGGCAAGATACTCACATTTCCACTGCCCCCATATCCATGAGATAAAAGGATGTTTATGGAGTTTAAAGTAGAAGCGCTGTGCGAGTGTGTGAGTGTGTGAAGGAGAAACACTGAAGTATTTTGCAGAACCTGGAGTTAAAATGCTATAAAATGATGACTTCCAGAAAGAAATCACTGAATGTACATTTATAACTGATGAACTGTTGGAGTCAGCTGGGTGTCTGGCTAAGTGTCATTAGCCAATGATGAACTGACTTTAACTCAGTCAGTTCAACACATTATGAGCTACAGTTTGCTGTGGTAGTAGCTGAGTGGACCATAACACATGCTCTGAGCAACAGAGATATTGCAGAAAGTTATTTTCAAAGTTTGACCAAAGCAGCTAAACATCACCTTGCATCAGAAGACAGACCGAGTCTGAAGCTCTGGAATGAACAGTGGCGGGTGATATGCATTCCTTCAAGGATTATTAGGCCTCTTATTTTTGTTTTTGAAATATTTTCTTTATTCATTTGGCAGTTAATTTAAGAGAAACCAAAGACCCACCTTCACCTGATCTTGGAGTCTGAGGCCAGCAGGGCCTGGTTTACTGAAAGGCCCACGTTATTCTGGAACCAGAGTCTGTGCACTATTGATGAGGGGCATTTTCATTAGTTACACATGGAGGGAGTGGGGGACTTAAACCGTTTTGTTGTTGTGTGCACGTAATCATGAGGAACATGAGAAAATACAATAGTTCCTCGTTTATCATTTATCCGTACCCAAAAGCCCCGCAACAAGAGGGGCGGCTGTGGCTGAGTGGTTAGAGCAGTCGTCCTCCAATGCAAGAGTTGGGGGTTCGAATCCACCAGCAGTCACATGCCAAAGTGTCCATGGGCAAGACACTGAACCCCTCATCGCCTCTGATTTGTGTCCCATCGGTGTATGAATGTGATAAAGCTCTGATTAGTCCCTTTAGAATGATTTGTTCAATTAGCTTTGTAGAGATCTAGTAGAAAGGTAGAAGGTGCTATACAAGTACAGTCCATTTGCCATTTTACAAGAGAAAAACCACACAGAATACACACACGTAATTTGTGAAAACTATATTTATAATATATAACTTTTTGAACATATATAAGCTGCACTTGTCTGTAAGCCATGGATGTCCTCGTTGTAGCATGAAATATTTACATAGAAAGACTTTTCAAACTTTTAATTAAATACGTACCAGTAATTGTTTTTTTTCCTGAACAGTGCCTGTTACACACGGCTGGTTAGAAAAATACAGTAGCTTACTAGGAAAAGTCACTGACCACTATCTTCATCTTCCTCCTGTGCACTAAAAACCACTAGTCTTCTTCAGTGTCAAAGTTGAAGAGACTCCGAAAAACTTTGTCACACATCCTCAGTCTCTTGTTGTAGAAAACATACAGTAGCCTTTCAGGAAGTCATTGATCACCGTCTTCATATTTCTCCTGCTGCAAGCTTGTGCTCCATGGAACAAAAGTTGCTCTGCACATGGTGGGTGGTTTTACCATTATTTATATAGGTAGTCGCACTGAGTCACGAGGACCCACCCCCAATTGTGACGTGTATTGGGCAGTTACGTGAGCTCCAGGGTGTGACGAGGCTAAATGTTTTTAGAGGCAGGAAGATTGTTAGCCTGTTAAAAAATAAAAATAAAAATAAAAAAAAAATCCATAAATTAGCTGCAGCAATGTAAAAGCTGCGAGATTCAAAGCCTGTGAAAAAAGTAACTGTTTATAGTCTGGAAAGTATGGTACTAGAAAACAATCTATGGGGGCCAAGGCCACCTTTGGCCATCCCTTGGTTCCTTCATTGTGCTTGGTGCATAAAATGTCTCCTTTTGCTCTCCACGGTCTGTCACTCTGCACTGATTCAAACAAGTAAAAAGATAACCTCTATTCTTCTCCACAGTGCAACTCCTACCCACTTGGATATCTTGCACAAAAATATTAAGGTTTACCTACCACTTTGAACCACTTTGGCTGTGGCTGCCTTAGACAAGTCAACGGGGGAGAGGGTGGGCTCCATAAACCATCAAACTGTAACAAACCACCTAATGGTTGGACCAAAATCACTACACAAAAAGTCAAAGTTAAATTATATTTATTTTCAATGTGAAGTATAGCAGATTGGACTGGTTCTGGTACTGGTTCAGGAACGAGTCTATGAGACAGAGATCGGTTAGTGGTCGTGCAAGAGATAACGGAGCGCAAAAGTCAGAATGAGGAAGACCACTAACCGGCTCAGATGAGCTTGGGGGTCCTGGAGACTTATGAGGTCCAAACTGATCCGGATTGCTGCAGGAGAGGCTGAGTCTGGTGAGAGGCTGCAGCCGGTCGCAGTAACAGGTGGGTGGCAAGTCCGTTGAGCGAAGAGACGTGGTCACACAAGCCAGAGTCCAAAACTGGAGAGCAGAAGACAGGAGGTACCGGAGGAGAAGACGAAGAGGCGTTGTCGTGCAGGCGAAGGTCAGAACCGAAAGCAGAAGACGTAATAATCCAAAGGGTCGAGCGAGAGACGACGTCCAGGTGAGTCGTGGGTCCAGGAGCCGGGAGGTCAAGCCAAGAGGGGAGGACAGGAACCAGGAGCAGGACAGGAACGAGGAGGCAGGTAAACTATGACAAGGGAACATGAAAGGCTATGGGGGAACAAGGCAGGATCAAGAACACGAGGTATTTACTTGTAGAGCACTGTTTTCAACTGCCGGGCACTGAAGAGGAGAAAGAGTGCAGCTTTTAAAGGGTGAGAGAGACAGGTGCAGCCAGTTGAGTTCAATCAGATGCTGCTGGCTGCAGTGAAGACAAAACTAAACAATCGTGACATCACCCTCAACCAGCATGCAAAGAAGACAAACTAAAACTCACGTACATCAACAAACATTACCAGAGCAGACAGAATAAATGAAATTCACAGAAAAGATCTATAGCAAACTTTAAAGAGTGATCAGGGTGACAGAAAACATAATCTATGGGATGTGATTCGTGACACAAACTGGTTGACCCACTATGTTAAGGTTTTGTTTATAAGACTGAGTTTGTTGTGGCTCCTCAGACTGATGAAGTCTTTTGAATAAAATGAAACATTTAAGAAACTGTCCAAAGGACCTGACTTAACTTTGTTGGATGAAAAGTTCAGAGTTTCAGGCTTTTTCAATCGTTGAGCTTGTTATTGTGAGCTGTAGAACTCACATGAAAATCCCACTCCCTGCCCTCCCTCCCGACGTTCCTTTTAAAGTGTTTTTGTTGTCCTGGTCCACACGTGTTGGTCACATGCAAACTGTTGTGAAACAGGATCAGATTAAATAGTCATTTGTGAAGTGATGTTCCATCTAATAGTTATCAATAGTTATCAATAGTTATCAATAGTTATCAATAGCCGTGACATCAGACGCATGTCACAGCACGGATAAGAACAAGTCTTTGTCCTGGCAAGCCAAACAAGTGCCCGATTTATTATGTTTTACATTATTGTTCAGACTTATAAAACAGTAGGTTTTTTAACGACATACTGGTGTAAAAAGAAGTTATATGAGCTAACATTAAACCTCTACTCTTAAATATGACATGTTTTTTTAAACCGAACATCTTCTGTGTTCCTACATGAAGCTCTGCATGCAGGCTGTGTGCTGGTGTATGGACTTTAAAACAGGCCGTGGTTGGTTGGCCTGGATGAAGAATTTTGCCCATTTCTCCATAGTCTTTGCTCTGATGTCACAACTGATGATAGACCATCACTTCAAAATAATTTCAATTTCAATTCAGTTTAATTTCATAGCGCCGAATCACAACAAAGTTGTCTCAGAGCACTTTACAGGAACATTCACATACATAAAAGCCAATTAGTAAAGTTCTCTATCTAAGGAATCCAGCAGACAAGTTGAATCTTGGCTTCGTTGCAGTCTCCCATCCTGAGCAAGCAAAGAGGCAACAGTGGAAAGGAAAAACTCCCTTTTAAAAGGAAGAAACCTCCTGCAGAACCAGGCTCAGGACAAGCAGCCATCTGCTTTGACCATCTGGTTGAGAGGACAGGAAGGAGAGACAGACGAACACAGAATGGTAGGTCCAGGTATAGGTCCAGGTGTATCTGAAAGACAAAAAAACACATGTTAAGGATAGAAAAAATAATTACAAATACAAAACAGGTTGAGCAGAGTAAGCAAAGACAGTAGTAGAGTGAAAATTGTGGTCAGTTTGTCCTCCAGCAGTCTAAGCCTATAGCAGCATAACTAAGGGGCAGCTCAGGAAACCCAAGCCGACCCTAAATATAGGATTTAGCAAAAAGGAAAGTCTTAAGCCTAGTTTTAAAACTGGATAATGTGTCAGCCTCACGGACAGAGATTGGAAGTTGGTTCCACAAGAGAGGAGTCTGAAAACTAAAAGATCTGCCTCCCATTCTGTTTTTGTAAATTCAAGGAACCACAAGTAAACATGCAGTTTGAGAGCGAAGTGGTCTGTTAGGAAAATATGGAACAATAAGATCTGTAATATAAGATGGAGCCAGGTTGTTGAGAGCTTTGTAGGTTAGAAGTAAGATTTTGAATTCTATTCTGAATTTGACAGGGAGCCAATGGAGAGAAACTAAAACTGGAGAAATATCCTGATGCATGCTCAATAATCCAGGTAGAAAAATCTAAAAAAGTTAAACCTGGTCCTCTGGACATTAAAAAAAAAACAAAGTAAAACAATAAAAAAAAATGTAGAAACGTTTCGTCTTTCATCCGAAAGACTTCCTCAGTCTGAGGAGCTGTATTCAGCTCACTCTTATAAACAGCACCTTCTCAGAGTGGATCAACCAGTTTTGCTGCTGACAACCAAAACCAGCTGATCACAAGAAGGACCATTGGCCTAACAATAATTAGCACACTGATGGATGTTTACTATTCACAGAGGGCTGAGTGATACTAGCAATAACAGCATTGAAAGAGGGGGACAATTGAACACGTAGGCCTCCACCCCTGTTTAACGATGGACAATTTCTTTTCACAAAGATGGCCTCCTTTACTCCTCTCTCAAACCATTGTTCCTCTCTATCCAGGATGGGTACATCTTCTAAAACTGGAGAAACATGATCTCTCCTACTAACTCCGGTTAAGACATCAGCATTTTGGATCAACTGAAGACGTTTTAAGGAAGTATTTGGACACCCTGATAATAAACCATTGCAATAGTCCAGTTTAGACGTGACAAATGCATGGACCAGTTTTTCTGCATCATTTTTAGATAAGATGTTTCTAATTTTAGTGATATTACGCAGGTGGAAGAAGGCAGTTCTAGTAACGTTTTTAATGTGGGGGATAAAAGACATGTCCTGATCAAAAATAACACCAAGATTTTTAACATTAGAGCTGGAGGACAGATTAATGCCATCTAAGGAGGGAGAAAGACTGAAAAATTAATTCCTAAGGTGATCAGGTCCAAAAACCAAAACCTCAGTTTTGTCTGTGTTCAACAGGAGAAAATTAAGAGTCATCCAGGTTTTTATGTCTTTAAGACATGCTTGTATGATTACAAATTATTGTAAGCTGATTGGATTCATTGGGTTTAATGGACAAATATAATTGTGTGTCATCAGCATAACAATGAAAATTTATCCCATGTTGTTTAATAACTTTACCTAATGGAAGCATATATAAAGTAAAGAGTATTGGCCCAAGCACTGAGCCCTGAGGAACTCCATGACTAACTTTGGTGTATGAAGAAGATTTATAATTTACATTTACAAACAAACAAAACAAACTGAGAAACAGACTCTTATGTGCAACTTCAGCCAAAATTTTTATTATTTTTGGCACCATTTCACTATTTTGTTATACCTTTTTAAAATCAGTTAAATTTTCGAAAAATCTGTTTTTGTGGCTGTTTGACTTTTATTTTCATCAGTGATTATTTTCCCTTGAGTGAGAGAGTGAATGGTTGTTTGTCTCGTTTGTCTCTATGTGTCCCTGTGATGAACTTGCGACCTGTCCAGAGTGTACCCCACCCCTCGCACAGTGATTGCTGGATATGGGCACCTAACCATGACCTAAAATGGAAGAAGCGCGTAAAGATAATGGATGGATGGATGGATGATTAATGGATGGATTATTTTCCCAGGAACAGCGCTCCAAATTTTATTGTACAAGTTATGTGCATAGACAGCTGACCTCATGTTGCTACGCCCACTTTGCTCCTTCCTGTTTTCACTCTTTGGAGGAGCATTATTGAAGTTCTTGTGTAATTATAAAACTAAATAATATAGAAAATGAAGCAACTTTCAGAACAATCAGCAGTCAGACTGCATTAATCTTTCATTTAAACTTTATTTCTACAGGTTAGTCTCATTGAGCCTCGAGGACTCATTTACCAGAGAGACCTGATTACACAGATGAGGATGATCAGCTGCTTTTAAGATCCATCAGTTACTAGGAAGATTACTGATGAAGAAGACCACCAAAGAAATTTCATTTGCACCTCTGTCTTGTGTGCTCATGTACAAATGTTGCTATAAAATGTGAAGGTTTGGACGGGCCATCTTCAGTACTGGGGCCGGTTCTGTAAGCAGACTCCACTCATCGGATTAGAGCTCTGGGACAGAAATCAGAAATTTGTAAGTTTAGAAAAGCTACAAACCTTTTTTACAACAGAGCTGCCTTTAACCATAAAAACAAGAGCTTGAAATATAATTTGTTGTTGCAGTTTTTTATGCAGTAGGAGGACAGCAGAAACATTCATCTGTATCGTGGACCGTGAGCTTCTTCTTCTTTTTAGCCGTCGTCGTCTCTTTCTTTTTTCTTCTTTCAGCTTTTCCCTCGTCGGGGGGGTCTCCACAGCGTGTCATCCTCTGTCCTCTGCGTCCTCTGTCCTCACTCCAACTACCTCCATGTCCTCTCTAACTGCATCCATTTAGCCCCTCTGTCTTTTTCCTCGCAGCTGCATTTCTAAAGTCCTCCTGCGTGTACTGTGATAATAATCTGTGTTATTCTGATTTAAGCTGCAAATATTTTCAACTAAAAAATACATGACACCTACAGCCTCCATCCTCCTCCGTCAACCTCCATCCTCCTCCGTCAGCCTCCGTAGCTTCTTGAGCATAGGGAATGCTAGAATTTGTGCACTACTAGTTTTTATTTTTTTTTGATTAGCATCAGGTAAACGAGGATGAGAAGTTCAGGAGGACCCCAGAAAAGCGGGATGCATTTTTTCTCAGACAGTTCTACTTTACTCTGAACGCCAAACTTACAACTAAAATCATTTTGAGGTGTGACATTTTATTATTAAAATTCAGACGCTGGTTTCATGATTGTTTTTCCACCTCCAGCTGTGTCAGCAGCTCATATTCCAAACTATTCATAAATCTAATTCGATACTTAAAATAAATCGTGAGATATTAATGAAGATAAATACCCCTTGATAAAATGTTGCAGTTCATTCCCTGTGCATTGTGTTCCTGCACTCCTGTTAAAACAGCCAAAACAAGCTGTACCTCCAGCAGCTGCTGTGGGAGCAGAGGAGGACCTCAGCTGGAGCACCATCTCATCTGGGGGTTCTCCCAACGCAGCTGCGTGCTCTGACCTCACACTGCACTGAACATCAACATCGTCTGTTTCTGCTTTCAGCTTGAAATACTGCGCGTCATTTTGCACCAGGGGGTCCACATCATCACATGCAGCAGCACACTGAGCGGCCAGAGCCTGAACGCTATTTAAAGCAGCATCCATCCATCCATAGATCCATCC
>NC_056506.1:11771005-11778910 GCF_014905685.2 Nematolebias whitei | reverse complement strand
ATCCATCCATCCATCCATCCATCCATCCATCCATCCATCCATCCATCATCACATGCAGCAGTACACTGAGTGACCAGAGCCTGAACGCTATTTAAAGCATCATCCACCCATCCATCCATCCGTCCATAGATCCATCCATCCATTCATTCATTCATCCATCCATCATCACATGCAGCAGCACACTGCACACACTGCAAACACACAACAGCACACACTCAGCCAGAGCCTGAACACTATTTAAAGCATCATCCATCCATCCATCATCTTCTGCTTGTTCTGAAGTCAGGTCTCGGGGCAGCAGCTTGAGCAGGAAGGTCCATACATCTCTTTCCACAGTCACCTTTTCTAGCTCTTCTGGGAGGACTCCAAGGTGTTCCCAGACCAATTCAGAGACTAGAGTCTCTCCAGCGTGTCCTGGGTCTTCCCTAAAGTCTTCTCCCAGTTGGACATGCCTGAAGCACCTCCCTAGGGAGGCGCCCAGGGAGCATCCTTACCAGATGCCTGAACCTCAACTGGCTCCTCGAAGTTGTTTATTTTAGTGCTAAATACTTCACCCTCTGCAGTTCTCCTCCTAACCAGTAGGCGTTACTACTGAGTAAATAACAAAGGTTACATCTTGTTGCATGCTCAGTAATCCAGGTAGAAAAATTTTAAAGTTAAGTCTGGTCCTCTGGACGTTCAAAAAACAAAACAAAGCAAAACAAACAAAAAAAAAAAATTGAAACGTTTCATCTTTCATCCAAAAGACTTCCTCAGTCTGAGGTGCTGTATTCAGCTCAGTCTTATAAATAGCACCTTCTCATAGTGGATCAACCAGTTTGCTGCTGACAACCAAAACCAGCTGCTCACATGGTCAACGAGGACCATCAGCCTAACGATGGATCATTAGCACCCTGATAGCTGTTTGCTATTTACAGGGGGCTGAGTGATACTAGCAATCACAGCATTGTAAGAGGGGGACAGTTGAACATGGAGGTCTCCACCCCTGTTTAATGATGGACCGTTTCTTTTCACAAAGATGGCCTCCTTTAACTCCTCCCTCAAACCATCATTCTTCTCTATCCAGGATGTAAATGGTAAATGGACTGTACTTATATAGCACCTTTCTATCTTATTTCAAGATACTCAAAGCGCTTTACACTACAATCTGTGTCCTCATTTACCCATTCATACAGCACTCTACTTGATCTCTACAAAGCTAATTGAACAACTCATCCTAAAGAGACTAATCAGTGCTTTTTAGATCACATTCATACACTGATGGAACACACATCAGAGGTGATGAGGGGTTCAGTGTCTTGCCCAGGGACACTTCAGCATGTGACTGCTGATGGATTTGAATCCCCTACTCTCGCATTGGAGGACGACTGCTCTAACCACTCAGCCACAGCCGCCCCGAAGTGAACATCTTCATCCTGAAAGAGTGACTGCTGGCCTGGAGATGAGTGTAGACCACAGAGTCCTGGCCTGATGATGTCGATCTTTTGTGCTGGGCCATTCTTTTGGCCAGTGGCTGTTTAGTTTCCTCGATGTAAGACTGATCACAGCCCTCCTGACACTGAGCAGCACACACAATATTACTCTGTTTTTGCCGGGGGACTGGATCTTTGGGATGAACCAGTCTTTGCTGTAATGTATTTTGGGGTTTAAAAGCCACTGGGACGTTATGTTTAGAAAATAAACGTCTCAGTTTCTCTGATACTCCTGCAACATATGGAATGACCACTGGTCTGGGTCTGGGTTCCTCCTTTTCACCTGATGGCTGGCTGGAGTCCTGTTTGGGTTTCTTCTCTGCTTTTCAGGAAGGCCCAGTTAGGATATCCACATTGCTCTAGAGCCTGTCTTGTGTAGGATTTCTCCTTCTGCCTGGCTCCTGAGTTAGTGGGGACGCTGTCTGCTCTGTGATACAGAGTCCTGATGACTCCTAACTTGTGCTCCAAAGGGTGATGGGAGTCAAACTGCAAATACTGGTCTGTGTGAGTGGGTTTGTGGTGCACCTCAGTTTGCAAATGTCCTCTATTAGAAACTGAGACCTCACAATCCAAGAAAGCCAACCTGCTATTTTTACATCTTCTCGTGTGAACCTGATATATTTATCCACAGATTTGATGTGATCAGTAGAATGTTGGACTTCCTGAGGTTTAATTTTAACCCAGGTGTTGTGTTGGTTCAGGTATGTTGACGACACCTGTGTGTGTTTAGTAGAATCCCAAGGCGTTCCCAGGCCGACCGAGAAACATAGTCCCTCCAGCGTGTCCTCTGGGTCTGCTCCCAGTGGGACGTGCCCAGAACACCTCACCAGGGAGGTGTCCAGGAGGCATCCTAACCAGATGCCCGAGCCACCTCAACTGGCTCCTCTCGACGTGGAGAATCAGCGACTCTACTCTGAGTCCCTCCCGGATGACCGAGCTTCTCACCCTATCTCTAAGGAGAGCCCAGACACCCTGTGGACAAAACTCATTTTGACTACTTGTATCCATGATCTTGTTCTTTCGAGTGCGTTTTAATGGTGACATCAACAATGTATCTCCTGACATATGAAGTTGAATTTAAAAACTATTTCAGGAAAAAAATACCTATAACAAAAGGTCTTTCTTGACTTCATTAAACATAAATACTTTTTACAAAAAAATAAATTAGTATTTCTTACTGTCAGTATCATAAAGAAATACTTGATTTACATTAAAACATAGTCTTTCTTGACTTCACTAAACAAATACTATTTTACCAACCAAAAAAAAAGAAGTCTTTCTTCACTTTTTAAACATAAATACTTTTTTAAATAAAAAAATATAATAAAGACAGTCTTTCAAAGTCAAAGTCAAAGTTCTTTTACTTGCTCCCTCCCTCCTGTGTCTCTTAGCCATCGGAGTTTGAATTTAGGACAACTGTCAGCTGCGAGAAGGGCATCTTTGTCATCCAGCACACCGACAAAACGAGTCTGGATAGTCTGAAAAATATAATTAATATGTTTTGATATGTCTACAAGGCCTACTATTTATTATGCAATTAAATTACTTGCAAACCATGCCTAATGTGGGATCAATATTATGGACTTAATTTTGTTTTAGGATTCTTATTGACATTTGTATTTGTTTTAACCTTTTTTTGCAAAAGAAAAAAAAAAAGTCCATGCTCAATAATCCAGGTATGCAATCCAACAATTTTCAGTCGGGTCGGTTTTACGATGATAATGAATGTACAATGTACAAAAATAGTGTTATGCAAGAAATTTTAACTAGCTTACAGGTATAACATACCTTCACTGTAGCATCTGGAAGGCCTGCAGTCATCCTGGAGAGCAAATCTTTCACAGCCAGGGTCTTCTGCATCAAAACTTCAAGTGTGAATAGTAAAGTCCCATAAGAACAGTCACCTTGTTACTCCCATATAGCTTCTGTTGCTGGAAATACAGGAACTATTTTGAGTTTCTGTCAGCAAAGGATGACAACATCAAGGTTCGTTGTACCCTCTGTGCTGGTGAGAAAGTGCAGTCTAGCTTCAAAAACAAAAACTGGGGGAGAGTTTAAAAAGTTGGTCAGATGGTTTGTAGTAGAAGAAATGCTGCCCTTCAACACAATTGACTTGCCTTTGTTTCATGCTATAATTAACCAAATCCCCACCATTGTAAATGCCAAGATGCCTCACAGAGGAGCTTTTTCTGCGTATCTGGAGAAGAAGTATGCAGAGATGGAGAGAAATCTGAAGGCCGCACTGAATAGTGATGACTTTGTGTCAACTACCACAGATATTTGGACTGCTAATGCCAGCTAGAAAATGTTAGTTGTGCTTTCCCTGGTCTCTGTCTCCCTCTAGTGTTCTATATTTGTCTGTTCCCCCTCTGATGTCTGCACCTGTGATGTTTCACAGGTGTTCTGTGTTAGTCTTGTTAGTGTGTGTGTGTATTTAAGTCTGTTTGCCTGCGTCCCTCATTTTCTGGTCATTGTGTCTCACTGTGATGCTCCTCGTGTCCTGCTCCTTGTGTCCTGCGTCCTGTCCCATGATTTATGTAAGTTTGCTGCCCCGTCTGCCATCTTTATTTTGTAAATAATAAATTATTGATTTATATTCTTTGAGTCTTGCCTGCCTGCCTGCACCAAATGGGTCTCCTGCCTAGAAATCATCACAGAAAATGCGCATCTTTCTCCTCGCTCCATTGTTTACGTTTCTGTCACGTGTGGTGTCAGGTATCACAGGTGATGATAACATGACTGAAGTGCCACATAGACCAGACGTCACTGCCCGAGACTTTTTTTTCATTCCCCGAGACACATAGAGGAAATAAAATTAAATTACTAGAGAAAATGACAATAATAGTAACGCACAGTAATTTGGATAAGTAACTTTAATCTGATTACTGGATTTTGAAATAGCAACGCGTTAGATTGCTAGTTACTGAAAAAAGTGGTCTGATTAGAGACTGACATCACTGGTTGGAACACACTCTGCGGTCCCATTCTGCAATTTTGAATATGGGAACCACCACCCTGGTCTGCCAATCATGGGGACCCCAGATGTCCACGCAATATCGCAGAGTCGTGTAAACCAACATAATCCCACAACATCCACAGTCTTAAGGAACTCCAGGTGAATCTCATCCACCCCACGGGCCCTGCCACCGAGAAGCTTTTTAACCACCTCGGTGACCTCAGCACCAGAGATAGGAGAGCCTGACCTAAAATCCCCAGGCTCCACTTCCTCAGTAGAAGATGTGCTGGTGGGATTGAGGAGGTCTTTGAAGTACTCTGTCCACCGACCCACGGCGTCCCGAGTTGAGGTCAATAGCACACCATCCCCACTATAAACCGTGTTGGTGGTTGTTAGGATAATTTAATTATCCCTTTAATAGCTCATTAAAAAAATATGCCACACAGGATAGGATAAGATATTTTCTTCCCAGGTTTTAATCTTGCAAGATGGAACAGAGTTGAAATACAAGCATAAAAATGTCTGCATGTCGCTTCGTCTCCACGTCTGCTCAAAGAGAGCATAAATAAATGTTTTTTTGTATTTGCTTATCAGACAGAGGCGATGTCAAACAATTCTTGCAGCCTCCTTTCTTAGGGCCTTGAGTTTATCAGGTGAAAGGCTCCAGGTTTCAGCAGCACTCTGTCCAGACAAAACATTTCAACATTATTTATTTATTTATTTACTTATTTTATTAACCTTTATTTATCCAAGCAAATCCCATTGAGATCACAGATCTCTTTTGCAAGAGAGCCCTGGACCTGAAGGTAGCCTAATATGCATGTTTTTGGTCTGTGGGAAGAAACCGGACTACCCGGAGAAAACCTACGCAAGCACGAAAAGAACATGCAAACTCCACACAGAAAGACTCCAGGTCTAACCAGAGATTGAACCCAGAACCTTCTTGCTGTGAGGCAACAGTGCTAACCACTGAGCCATCATGCTGCCAAATAGTTCATATACATTTGACATTAATAAGTGAAAAACATCTGTGACCTTTCACATCTTCCATCAGTGGGGTACCCCCCCCCCCCCCATCACACTCAGACTCAATGTCCCCACCTCCCCTGGAACATGTTCGTAGTTCTTCCAGAGGTGGGAGTTAAAGCTCCGTCTCACAAGAGGCTCTGCCAGATGTTCCCAACAAACCCTCACAATATGTATGAGCCTGCCAGGTCTGACCGGCATCCTCCCCCACCATTGGAGCCAACTCACCACCAGGTAGTGGTCAGTAGACAGCTCCGTCCCTTTCTTCACTCAAGCCTCCAAGACATGTGGCCACAGATCAGATGAGACGACGACAAAGTCGATCATTGAAATGCAAACTAGGGTGTTCTAGTGCCAAGAGCACATATGGACACCCTTATGCTGTTTGTTATGGACAATTCATGACGAGCACAGAAGTCCAATAACAGAACACCACTCAGGTTCAGATCAGGGGGGCCGTTCCTCCCAACCACACCCCTCCAGGTCTCACTGTCACTGCCCACATGAGCGTTGAAGTCCCCCAGCAGAACAAGGGAGTCCCCAGGAGGGGCACTCTCCAGTACCCCCTCGAAAAATTCCAAAAAAGGTGGGTAATCTGAACTGCCGTTTGGTGCATAAGCACAAATAGTCAGAACCCGCTTGCCCACATGTAGGCGGAGGGAGGCTACCCTCTCATTCACCGGGGTGAACCCCAACGTACAGGCACCAAGATGGGGGGCAACAAGTATACTAACTCCTGCTCGCCACCTCTCACCAGGGGCAACTCCAGGGTGGAAGAGTGACCAACCCCTCTTAAAGAGACTGGTTCCAGAGCCATGTGTCAAGGTGAGTCTGAATATTTCTAGCCGAAACCTCTCAACCTCACACACTAGCTCAGGCTCCTTGTCCACCAGAGAGGTGACATTCCACGTCCCGAGAGTCAGCTTCTGTAGCAAAGGATCAGAATGCCAAGGTCCCCGCCTTCGGCCACCACCCATCCCACATTGCACCCGACCCTTTTGGCCCCTCCCACAGGTGGTGAGCCCATGGGAAGGTGGGACCCACATCTCTTCGGGCTGTGCCCGGCCGGGCTCCGTAGGTGAAAGCTCGGCTACCAGGCACTCGCCAGCGTGCCCCACCTTCAGGCCTGGCACCAGAGTGGGGCCCCGGTGACCCGCGTCCAGGCGAAGGAACATTGTTTCCATTGATTGTACTCATCATAACGGCTCATTTTCTGGTGTACAGCTGTTAATCTATCTGTTTAATATTCTTTTTTTATACCCCTACCACTGTGATGCTGCTGTGGTACATACTTAAGTGATGTGAGATGATGTTTTGTAAATATATGAGTTGTGCAATGTTGAATTTTTACATTTTGTTTGATAATGCTGATTAAATACACGTTTACTCACTCAGTAGCTCTGTTTTCCTTATTCTCTAATTCTGACATACAAAACACATTTGTACATGTGTTTCAGTTTGTGTTGGACATTAAAAATCAGTGAAAGAGAAAAATGTATTTTGTGACTTGCCATTTTTTGGAGATAAGAATGCCACTGGAAACCTACCAAGGTAAAGATCAGTAGACCTACAGTAAGTCAGTTTGGTACAAATCCACCCAACCAAACATGGCTGACTGCTACAAACACAACAGAGCAAAACAAAAAAGAAGAAAAAAGATATGTCAGATTTAAATTCAATGTATTAGAATAATCTACAACTATAACAAAATATTTTGTATTTTGAGCAATGAGATCTCAGGAACTTCACTGAATTACTTTTTTTTCCTCCAACAATGTCACACATTCTGTTTTTTTATTTTCCTGTCTCTCTGTTTTATGTTCTTCTGTCTATTGTTGTTCTGTAACTTATTCTACCATCTCCTTATTCTACCGTCTTCTGTCTCATGTTTCTATCTCGTTTTTCGGTCTCCTTTACATCTACCCCTCGAAAGGCGGATGTATTATGGTATAGTCTGTATGTCTGTAAACTTTCTTGTCACGGCCATAACTTCTGATCCGCTCGAGATAATTTAACAGAACTTGATAAACTTACACATCTTCACTGGTCAGCATGTCATGTACACTTTTTAGCACCTCAGCTCTCAGGTCAAGGTCACAAATCAAGGTAAAAAAGGCCATTGCTTGTCCAGACCATTAATATAGATTGCTGGATAATAGTTTGTTGAGGGGTGTATAATGTGCTGTATGCAGTACTTTTACTTTTTTTTGTGGCTTATTCTACTGTCTCTTGATTTTCTCTCTCGTTCTCCTGTTACTTGTTCTCCTGTCTTCTGCCTCATGTTTTTCTGTCATTTCCCTCTCTCTTGTTACTTTGTGTCTTATTTTTTCAGTCTCTTCTCTGGAGTTGCAGTTACCACCATCAGAACGGAGACCAAATATTCCACACACACACACACACACACCATCCATCCATCCATCCATCCATCCATCCATCCATCCATCCATCCAT
>NC_056506.1:11769535-11770905 GCF_014905685.2 Nematolebias whitei | reverse complement strand
TCCATCCATCCATCCATCCATCCATCCATCCATCCATCCATCCATCCATCCTCTTTACCCACTTCTTCCTTTTCGGGTCGCATGGGTCACTGGTGCCCATATCCACCAGTCACTGGGCAAGAGGCAGGGGACACAGCATTTCGGATAAACAGCATTAGGGCTTATTTTATATTAAATGTATCCATAAATTTAAGTTAAATTAGACAAAATTCACAGAGACATGATTTAGTTGATAACGCAACTTGAGGTGCGCTTCAGACTTTGAGAGCTTTTCGAGTGTAACCCATGCACAAAGTCTAGTTTGTGTTTTTGATCAGTATCACGATTTTTTGGGAAATCAGAAAATCTGATTTTAGTCAAACTTTTCTCTTTTTTTGGTTGCAAAAATCCCTTTGATTTTAATGTCAAGTAGAACGAGTTTCATCTAAATGCAGGAGGATGTTCATTAATGATGAACCTCCCTCCAGATACAGATGAAAACAGTACTATAAACAATCAGTGACTTTCTCAGAAACAGCTTTTCAGCCAGTGTGTGTTCCAGAAATACTTTCCCATATTGACTGGGGTTTAGATTTCTCTGCTCTGACACTCTAACCTCTCTGCACTGTTTGTTTCCTCAGTCTGTAAATTCCTCTGGTTTCTCACATCTCCCTTATTCCTTCACCACTGTTTGTCAGCATATGAGGGGTGACCTTTCAATTTTTGACATTTGCTTTTTTGTTCAGTGACCTGAAAGTACTTTAGTAGAGAAGCAGCACTATGTTCATAAACTAAATTAAATTTACGGACTTACCGGTAATCATCTAAATGTGAGGCGTTGGACTCCTATTTTCCTCCTCAACTGTACAGCCTCTAAAGCAGCTTGTGTGTTCCTGGTATTTCGATTAGAATTCATCCTGAGTGCCAAAGTAACATCTTTTGGCAGCCACTAAGTCACTGCAAGGTGGCTAGACTGTGATACACCTACACTCCATTTGTTTGCCTTAGTGTCAGTTTCCCGTTATCTGTTTCTGTCATCACTTTTTTATTTCTCACAAGTGTTTTTCCATCTTACTTGCTTTTGCAGTTTTGACTTAACTCCCACAAATGTGTGGTGCTCAACTGTTTTTCCATGATGTTGATGAGATAAAATTGTATTTAGTAGCAATATCATGAGCGTATCAAAGTTCATGTTCAATAATCCAGGTAAAAAAATCCAGCAAAGTTCAGTCAGGTCCTCTTGTTCTAGAACCTAAACATAGTTCTCTGCATTAATGGTGCCTTTCCAGACATGCAAGCTGCCCATGCCACAAGCGCTCATGCAACCCCATACCATCAGTGACACAGGCTTCTGAACGGAGCGTTGATAACAACTTGGGCTATCCTTGTCC
>NC_056506.1:11767549-11769435 GCF_014905685.2 Nematolebias whitei | reverse complement strand
TGTATGTGTGTGTGTGTGTGTGTGTGTGTGTGTGTGTGTGTGTGTGTGTGTGTGTGTGTGTGTGTGTGTGTACAGGTATCATGTGCATTTTAGCTTATATTACTACCTTGAAATACTTATTCATTCAAATTCATCCTACTTGCACTGTTATATTCTGCCATGGTGTTGTTTACTATCTCCCTTTAGGACATTGTAAATATTATAATTACTTTTTCACTTTTTTTTTACTATTTTTGTGTACACTCATTGCATGCTTTTAGTATTTCTTGTTTGTTTGTTGTTTGATTTTTTTTTTTTTTTTTTGTGAGTCAAATTGGTTCTTCTGATCCAAAGAATTTAATTGTACTGTTAACCCTGTGTTAACCTTGCATATGACAAATAAACACAACTTGAACTTGAACTTTTATTTAGCCTGGAGAGATAGTCTGCTAAAGTACAAGAAAGTGTTTCATAAAGCTAAAACTGTAAATTATTTATTTTTAATTGAGAAGAAAAAAAAACAACAACCCCAAGTTTCTTTTGAGTTGTGGACTCAGCTGGACTAATGAAAGGTCTTGTCTGTTGAGCCTTGTATCCCTGTACCCCTACTCCAAGTATTGCCTCTGATTCCCTGTCAAATTAAACTGCTTTACAAGTTTCATGAGAACCTGATTTGTGTTTGGACTGTTTTTGTCATGGTAAACTTTCATAATTGTCAGAATAATAGCTTAATGCAAGCCATCAACAGACCTCCTACAGGAACGGCTCTAAATCATTCTTATTTGATAGATTCCAGTTTGTAAATGTAAATAATGAATCTTCTTCATACACCAAAGTTTGCCATGGAGTTCCTCAGGGTTCAGTGCTTGGATCAATACACTTTACTTTATATATATGGTAAATGGACTGTAATTATAAAGTGCCTTTCTAGCTTATCAGTACTCAAAGCAGGTTACACTACATTCTGTTTCTTTATTTGTGGTGTGACGTTGCACGTTCGTGGTGAGACGTATTGTGTCATTTCCTGTTTGTCTGTCGGTAGCTCAAGTGAATTGTTTGCTTGAGTCGTCTCTGTTTTCTGGATTATCTGTCTTTTGCACAGTTTTTCATTCTAGTTCACAAACACACTTAGTACAGTTGTTTTTCTACTTGGATAGTGCTTAAAACACCTCTTATCTTTCAACACTTCTCGGTTTTTATTGGTGTATTTGGCTCTGCTAGCTCCTGCTAGCGTTATCTTAGCATGGCTGCTGCTTCTCTCCCTGCTTCCTCCGTTTTCTCTTGCTCCGTGTGTCAGATGGGGCGGCTGTTGCTGAGTGGTTAGAGCAGTCGTCCTCCAATGCTAGAGTTGGGGGTTCGAATCCACCAGCAGTCACATGTCGAAGTGTCCCTGGGCAAGACACTGAACCCCTCATAGCCTCTGATGTGTGTCCCATCAGTGTATGAATGTGATCTAAAGCACTGATTAGTCTCATTAGAATGATTTGTTCAATTAGCTTTGTAGAGATCTACAAACCGGATTCCAAAAAAGTTGGGACACTAAACAAATTGTGAATAAAAATTGAATGCAATGATGTGGAAATGGCAAATGTCAATATTTTATTCGTAATATAACATAGATGACCGATCAAAAGTTTAATCTGAGTAAATGTAACATTTTAAAGGAAAAATATGTTGATTCAAAATTTCACAGTGTCAACAAATCCCAAAAAAGTTGGGACAAGTAGCAATAAGTGGCTGGAAAAAGGACATTGTGCATCTAACGAACAGCTGGAAGACCAATTAACACTAATTAGGTCAATTGACAACATGATTGGGTATAAAAAGAGCTTCTCAGAGTGTCAGTGTCTCTCAGAAGCCAAGATGGTAAGAGGATCACCAATTCCACCATTGTTGCGCAGAAAGAT
>NC_056506.1:11760114-11767449 GCF_014905685.2 Nematolebias whitei | reverse complement strand
TTTTGTTCTGCTTCAGCTTCTTTCAGCTTCCTGCAGCAAATTTAAACTTTTTTCAGCTATTTTCAGCTAAATCAGCTTTTTTTTTTACACTAAGTTAAACTTTTTTCGGTATAATTCATTAAAAATGTGCTCTCTTCACTTCTTTCTGGTAATTTATGTTTTTTTCTGCTTTTTTACCTACTATTATCAGCTGGTTTTGTTTAGCTAATTTCAGCTTATTTCAAATAATTTCCACTTTTTTGTGCCAGTTTCGGCTTTCAGCCTAATTTGAACAACATCTGCTTTTTTTCTTTTAATTTATGCTTGTTATACCTTTTCAGCTACCTTTAGCATTTGTTGCTAATTTCAGCCGTTTTCAGATGAATTAAAGTTTTTCATGATAATTTCTGCTATTTCCAGCCTAATTAACTTTTTTCTGCTAATTTCAGCGTATGTTCTTTTCATCTTAATTATGTTAGTTTCAGCCATTTCTGATATTTCAGCTACTATTTAGCTATTTTTATGTTAATTTTAGCTTTTTCAGCCAATTCCACATTTTTTCAGCTCATTTCAGCTCTTTCCACTTCATTCTGATAGTTTAACCTTTCTTTCAGCTACTTTTCAGCCATTTTTTAAAACTAATTTCAGCTTTTTTTAGCTACTTTCTTAATTTTTATGCCAATTTCTGCTTATTTAACCCTATTTCAGCAAATATGTGTTCATTCCGTTGTCTTCTGCTAATTTAGCAGGAAGCTTGTTCTTCAATTTCAGCTACATTTCAGCGTGTTTTTTTTAGTTAATTTCAACTGTTTTTATGCAATTTCTTCAGTAATAAGCATTCACACTGCATTTTTGCAGGAAATGCAGTTCCCCTAGTTGATCTCTGTGATCATGGTCAGATCCAGGACTGGACAGGGTTCAAAGAAACCCTGAAGGATCGGTTGATGAACTGCCGGCTTCTAGTTGCGAGAGTAGAAAAGGAAAAGAGAAACTGCGTTGTTCCGAGTGCTGAAGGATTGTTAAATGTTCAAACGAGCTAAAATGAGCAAAACAGTAGCTAAAAACTACAACTGCCTCAAAGCTAGTTATCGAAGTCATAGCTAAAAACATAAAATGATAAAAACAAATGCTAAAATGAGAAAAACTGTAGCATAAATCTAAAATTTGACCAAAAAAACAACTTGCATATGTTGAGGCTCAGTTGAAAAGTAAAATTATTGTCCTCATTTGTTTATCTGTACTTTTATTTGTTTTTCAACTACTTATACTTTTCATTTTAAACATCCAAAATTAAAACCGTTAGCTAATTCAGCAGATAAATGCTATGACTTGTTTTTGTAACTTTACTTAAAAGTATTTAACTTCATTTACAAATATTTTAATATAAGTGGGAGAGGTGGCGCAGAGGTTAGAGAAGGTGGGCCTGTGATCGGAAGATTGCTGGTTCAAGCCCCGGTACCGAAAACATCAAAAATGTGGGTGGGGTAGGTGAAGCACCCACAACTGCCCCCACCCTCATTCGTCCCACTCTGGGCCCTTGAGCAAGGCCCTTAACCCCCACCATCTGCTCCTCTGGGTGTCCTACATAGCAGCTCTCTGCTTCACACAGAGGGCTGTGGTAGCTTGATCTGTCATTGCGTCAGGAAGGGCATCTGGCATAAAAATAACTGCCAAGTCTTCGTGCGACTTAGTTTGCTGCGGTGACCCGTAACGCAGGGAGCAGCTGAAAGGAGAAGAAGAAAGAAAAAAAAAAGAAAAAAAAAAAAAAAAAAATATATATATATATATATATATATATATATATATATATATATATATATACATACAATACAATATATACAGTACGATGCAATGTATATACAATACAATATGCTAGTGACATTGAGATTGAATTATTAGGTAGTTATTGCCAGTTTGTTCAGTGTTATTTTTCGAGAGTTCAGTTATCTGACAGCTTGTGGGTAATAGCTGTCCGTTAGTCTTTTTGTACGTGATGGCAGACTTCTGTATTGTCTGCCTGAGAGTAGTAGACGGAACAGTCCTTTTGCTGGGTGGGTGTGATCCTTAATGATGCTGCATGCTTTACGCAGATATCGGCTGTGGTAGATGTCTTGGATGGTGTGGCGACTGCTACCAGTGATGTCCTCTGCTGTTTGCACCACCCTCTGTAGAGCTTTCCAGCTCTGGCTGGTGCAGTTCCCGTACCACCTTGTGATGCAGCCTATCAACAGGTTCTCAATGGTGCACCTAGTTGGTGAGGATGCTGGTGTTAGTACCAAACTTCTTTAGTCTTCTTAGGAAGTAGAATCTTTGTCTGGCTTTCTTGACCACAGTGTAAAGTCGAGGACAAATCCTCGGTAATGTGAATGCCGAAGAACTTGAAGCTGCTGACTTGCTCCACCTCAGTGTTGTTTATGTAGATAGTGGAGTGCTGGCCTCCACGCTATTTCCTGAAGTCCACTATCTCTTTTGTTTTGCTGACATTTAGAGAGAGGTTATTTTCCTGACAACAGCTGGTCAGTGATTTCACCTCATCTCTGTAGACACTCTTTGTCATTGTTGGTGATGAGGCCCAAGATGGTGGTGTCATCAGCATACTTGAGGATGACGTTAGAGCTGTGTTTGGCAGTACAGTCATGTGTAAATAGTGAGTGCAGGAGTGGAGTGAGGACACAGCCCTGAGGTGTACCGGTGCTGAGGACTAGTGTGGAGGAGAGGTGACGGCCGATTCTCACTGCCTGTGGTCTGTTATTGAGGAAGTCCAGTATCCAGCAACAGATGGACTTCTCCAGGCCCAGTGTGGTGAGCTTGGAGACCAGCTTGGAGGGGATTATGGTGTTGAATGCTGAGCTGTGGTCAATGAAAAGCATTCTCACATAAGTGTTTTCCTTCTCCAGATGGCTGAGGGAGGTGTGAACTGATAAAGCAATGGCATCATCTGTAGACCTGTTTGCTCTGTATGCGAACTGTAGGGGGTCCAGGGAGGGAGGCACAGATGTGAGTTTTGATAATTTTATAAAAAAATTCTGCTCAAAACTTGCTCAGAAATTATTCCTTGTTAGTGGAGCATCATTTTCTTTTCAGCTTTCCATATGTTGATACAAACTTTCCATATGCCTGTTTCAAAGTATGTACCAGTAACTCAGAAGTGAACCAAGGAGCCAGCTTCTTCTGACTGATCACCTCGTTTCAAAGAAGCCATTTTATAAGATACATGCATGACAGTAGTAGCATTATAATTATAATATCCTGATGCATGCTCAATAATCCAGGTCCAGAGGACCAGATTGAACTTTTTTGGATTATAATTATAAGTTTATTGACTTGAGAGGAAATATAATTAATGTTGCTGCTCTTTGTTGCATCACTCTGCGAAACTGAGGAAAATAATAAAGGAAGATTTGGTCGGAGGGCGAAACGTCTCAGCACACACACACAAAAAAGAAACTGTCCAGATGACCTGACTGAACATTGTTGTATTTTATATTTTATTTTATATATCTTAGTTCACCATCTTAGCACCAACATAACTGGTTTGTTCCACTTTGGAATAAGCTGTTGGGGGAAGAATCAGTTTTGTGTTGTGTGTGTCCTTGACTTATGAAGCCTTCTGGATCGAAGGCGAAACGTTTCAGCACAAAAAAAGAAACTGTCCAGATGACCTGACTGAAAAATGTTGGATTGTATACCTGGATTATTGAGCATGGACTTTGTTGTTTTCAACCACTTTGACAAGACTGGATTATTGAGCATGGACTTTGGTGAATAAAGGAAGAGATTCTTTAAATATAATTACAGTTTTCGCTGATAAGCATCTACTGTAATAAATTGTTTCCTGAGGCTGTTCCAGTCAATATCAACTCAGAGGTTTTTAAAATTGGTCAGAAAAACCAAAATCGTGTCCAGTAAAACTTGCAGTTGTTTCAGTTGATCCACCAACATGATATAATGCTTGTATTATACAAGCATTATGTATATATATGTGTGGTATACAAGCTAATCTGGAATTTTCCAGCATATGACCAGCTGTTTCCCTTGACTGTGAAAGTTGAAAGTGCTCCTCATTTATAGGCCCCCTAAATCTCATTCTTCCTTTTTTGCTGAGATATCAGAGACTCTGTCAATGTTCTGTTCCACAGCCACTAATATACTAATACTTGGGGATCTCAACATTCATGTTGATACACCTACAAATCATCTAGCTGCTGAATTCCTTCAACTTTTGGACTGTATGGACTTAGAACAACATGTCAAGCTTCCAACACATTCTCGTGGTCACACCTTAGACTTAGTCATCACAAACTCTCTAACTGTGTATCATCTCTCTGCATATGACATGGGTGTATCCGATCACAAAGTCATCTATATGGAGCTTCCTTTCCTGCACAGTACCATTAAACCAAAGCGACAGATTTCTTTTAGAAATCTGAAAAACATTAACTCTGAACTTCTGGCAGCTGATCTTAAGGTCATCATTCCTGGCTCCCTTCCAGCTTCCCTCAATGCGGTGGACTTCTACAACATCAGCCTCTCCAGCATCTTAGACCACCATGCTCCTGTCAGGGAGAGGACAGTTGCCTTTTCACGCTCAGCTCCCTGGTTTACCTCAGAGCTGAGGAAAATGAAGGCAGCTGGTCGAGTGCTAGAGAGACGTTTCTTGGCTTCTGGTCTGCTAGTTCACAAGCTAGCTTATATGGAGCATCGTAAGATGTATGCTAGGTCCCTCAAAGATGCTCAATCTTTATTTTACTCATCTATAATCTCTAATAACCCTGGTAACTCCAAAAATACTTTTTTCAACCATCACTCACCTCATTCAACCACAAACAACATCACTCAATGACCCCACTAATGATCTTTGTAACAACTTTATCTCCTTTTTCCAAAACAAGATCCAAAAAATCCGATCAGCCATCACCATTTCACCCCCTGCCCTCTCTCCAGCTGCAAATGTACAGCCTGGGAACCCTCGCCCCTTCTGTTCTTTCCCAGAGGTCTGTGTGAAGGAAGTTGAAGCCACTGTCATGGCTATGAAACCGTCCACATGTGCTCTTGATCCCTTCCCAACAGCCCTAGTCAAGGCTAATATTGCCTTTCTAAGTCCTCTTATCACCACCATAGTTAATCAATCCCTTCAATATGGTCATATTCCCCCTGCCCTGAAATCAGCCATAATTAAACCACTTCTCAAAAAAACCTACCCTTGATCCTCATGACTTGGCAAACTACAGACCCATTTCCAACCTTCCCTTCATCGCTAAAGTTATGGAGAAATTAGTCTCAGTTCATCTACAAGAACATCTACATGACAATAGGATACTGGACAAATTTCAATCAGGCTTCCGTACTGCTCATAGCACTGAAACAGCTCTGATCCGGGTCACAAATGACCTGTTGATCAATGCTGATCGTGGTTCCTCTTCTCTCCTTATTCTTCTCGATCTTTCGGCTGCCTTTGACACGGTGGATCATTACATCCTACTCCACCGTTTACAGCATTTTGCAGGTCTCACTGGCACTGCCCTGGAGTGGTTCCAATCATACCTGATGGACAGAACAGAGTTTATCTCCATTGGGCGTGCCAAGTCATTGAGCCATCCTGTTTCTTGTGGTGTGCCCCAGGGATCAGTCCTGGGACCCCTTCTTTTCAACGTGTACATGGTACCACTTGGGTGTATTATCAGCAGCTATGGGGTGTCATTCCATTGCTATGCTGATGATACTCAGCTGTATCTTAAGCTGGGTAGCAATGTGTCTGAGACCCCATCTACATCATCTTCTGCTTCTCCATTTTCTCCACTTTCTTCTCTTTCCACACTCACAGCTTGTCTGGAAGAGATAAAGGCATGGATGCAGCAAAATTTCCTTCACCTTAACAGTTCAAAAACGGAAGCAATTCAAATTGGTACTTCATACCAAATTCAACAACAAAAAATCCTCAGTATCTCTTTCTCTGGCCAGAACATTTCTCTTTCCAATACAGTTACCAATCTTGGTGTTATTTTTGATTCACAACTCACCTTTGAAAGCCATATAAAGCATATATGTAAAACTTCTTTTTTTCATCTTCGAAATATTGCAAAGCTTCGGTCTACACTGTCCTTCACCGATGCAGAAAAGCTCATCCATGCCTTTGTCTCTTCCAGACTGGACTACTGTAATGCTCTCCTCATTGGGATTCCTGGCAAGAACATACAGAAACTACAGTATGTCCAGAACAGCGCTGCCAGGGTCCTGATGAGAGTGCGTAAGCATGAGCACATCACCCCTGTACTCCGTTCACTTCACTGGCTTCCTGTTTCTGCCCGGATCACTTACAAAATTTATCTGCTCACCTTCCAATGCTTGTACGGTAATGCACCATCTTATTTAAAAGAACTTCTCACCCCTCATTGTCCTTCACGCACTCTCCGCTCTTCCAACACACATCTTCTTCTCACTCCCAGGTCTCGATCCTGCACAACAGGAGACCGGGCTTTCTCCTGCGCTGCCCCTTGGCTGTGGAACGCCCTGCCTTCATATCTGAGGGCTCCACAGACCGTGACATGTTTTAAAAAGGGTCTTAAAACATTTCTTTATACCCAGTTTTTTAATTGATTGCACTGTACTTTTTTTTTTTTTTTAATTCACCCATAGTTCTTATTTGAGTATTTTTTCTGCATATTATGCATTTTAAGTTTTTTTGATGTGTTCATTCTGAGGCGTTATCCTCCTGGTTGTTTTGCTCTCGGTTGCTTTTATGGTTGCTTTTATCCTGCTGCTATCTGATGTTCACTCTTTGTAGCACTTTGAGATTCACTGTGAATGTAAAGTGCATTATAAATAAAAGTTATTATTATTATTATTATTATTATTATTATTGACTGCCTCCTTCTAACTAATCATTGTTCCTCATGAGCGATGAGTCATCTGATTTCTGAAGTTCAACCCAGTCAGAAGCAGTGCAGGGTAAGACGCTAAACTTGCCTTGGTTTTCTTTTTCTTCCCAATTAAAACATTAGTTTAGTTCATTCATTCAACCTTTATTTATTTAGACAGATAAATCCCATTGAGCCTCGAGGACTCATTTAAAAGAGAGACCAGATTTAAAAAAAAAAGTACTGTATTATACCAGGAAATGTCACACTACAGTTTGAAAACCGTGGTATAGCATATGCCAGTTAACTGAAACGATATACTGTAATCTATATGAGTATTCCTGGGATCTGTTGGAGCCACTCTACCTGTTTGGGAGTTATGGCACTGAGTGCTCTAATGACCACTGATACTTGACTGTCCACAACTTCTTTATTTCCTCTTTCAGCCATTGATATACATTATACATATACATATTATACATTATATATATATATATAT
>NC_056506.1:11753215-11760014 GCF_014905685.2 Nematolebias whitei | reverse complement strand
TGATGTGTTCATGCGTGCTCATCTGCTCACAGACTCATGTTCATGTTGCTGTTTGACGTAATTTTTTATGCTTAGCATATTTTTAGTTAACATTTTTCTTAGTTCATATCTTAGATCCTATTACTGTTTTTCTTTCACATTTTATTGTTGGACGTAACTGGGACCCTGTGTACACAATTTCGTTCCACCACATGTACTAAAACATGTGGTGCGAATGACAAATAAAGAAACTCTGACTCTGACTCTGATATTTCTCCAGCTTTTTCTGTATTGATTGATGTTTACTTGAAAACAAAACCATGTCACTCTGTCTTTCTTGAGATATATGTTTTAAACAATTTATAAAAATTAAACAAATAAATGAAAATAAATAAATAAATATACCTGTTTCTCCAAAAGTAAAATAAAAATATTGCTTTGTCCTAAGATCATCTTTTATATTTGTTTTTCTGCAGCTTCTGTGTTTTATTCAACATTCTCATAGCCTTTCCCAACTTCAGCTGCTATCTGTCAGGTAGCTAACTGGTTGATCCCCCTTTCTTTTAACAAAGTCTATTGTTTTTTTGAGCCTTCATCTTGAAAAAAAAAAGCCATAGATATTAGGGTTTGAACGACTACATAATTTTAAAACTCGATATTAACATAATAAAACTTGAGTAGAATTCGAGTACTTGATGACATCATAGAATCTAAAGATACAAAAATAAATAAGCAAATAAAACTGCAAGAAAGGTCATTAATTACAAATAAAGACCAACAAAACATTGGAAGCGTATATTATGCTCCTACCATTTATCATACTGCAAATAAGTCACAGAAAAAACAAAACTATTATTATTATTAAGCTGCAAAAGTGTAAGAAACATGCAGCACGTCAAAAACGAAACTAAAAACAGTGGGGGGGTCGACCACCCCGCACCACCCACCACCAGCTGTGGTGCGCATTAGGTTTAGTTTTAGAGATTAATATGTTTATAGGTTTTTTTAATAGGTTTAGAAATTAATACTTTTTGCTTCCTGTTTGTGAAACAAGGTCAGAGGAAGCTGGTTCTGGTTCAGTCGATTGGACCCGGTGTTACACCAAATTCTGTGACCTGCAACAGTGCATGTAACACTGCCCCCTACGGTCACAATATACGGTGGTCACAGAATATGGTGTAACACCAGTTTGCAACAAGCTCCAGTCAGGAAATTGATTCATTTTCTGTTTCCTTACGGTAGTTGAACCAGAAGATTCATCTTTAGTGAAATATTTCCAGACTATTGATGCATTTCTACCTGTTTGTCTGCTCCATCCGTCTGCTTGGAGGAATCCATTTTGTAACCCGCGCCCGGTGCGGATCACGTGACACGTGATGCAATGATGTAACGGTGACATAATGACGTCACCACGAATACTCAATGTGAAATTAAAAAACTCAATAGATGTCCTAGGAATCAATGTGTAGATTACTCGAGTAGTCTGTTAAAGCCCTAATAGATATTCATTTTTGCGTTGGCATATTATCCACTGGTTTCTATCTTTAGTGTTGTTAAGGTACCAGAGTACCTGGTAGCTTTAGCTCCACCTGTTAAAATTAGCCATGATATAATTTAGGAAGGCCAAAGAAGACATTCACCACAACTCCAAGATTAACTGGATGATCAAACTGTCCATCCAGACATATGCTTTAATTTATCTTAATGGGTCTGGGGATAATTGGATAATTTTCCTTTTTCTTTTTGCAACAATACCACGCCACAATGAGATATATACACACATACATACATACATACACGCACGCACGCACGCACGCACGCACACACACACACACACACACACACACACATATATATATATATATATATATGTATATATATGTATATATATATATATATATACACTGTAGTGATGTTGTAACTGTATGTACAAATGTACTGTATTATTAAAAAAAGCTTGATTTATAGTTTTTCTTTCTGTTCTGTTTCAGGAGAAAAGAATGAGTACCACTTCTGACCTTCCTCTATCCTTTCTATAGATAGCAGTACAATCCTATTACAATTATCCCAAAGTGTCCTTGCAAGGGCTGAAGAGAGAAGACAGATATCACTTAGCTAAGACACTGGAGAGTCTCTTTATAGTATTTATATACCTGGATTGGGGATGGGTTTTGGGTGACATACTAAAAGTAATGCATGAGTTGAAATGTCATTGCATAGTAATTCCACTGCAAGATTTTAATATCTTTCAACTTATTTCTGCATACCTGCAGTACAAGGTACAAAGTAATGTTAATCCATTACTGTCTTTTTTGCCTTACAGATCCTGGCCATGATCTCCATCCTTTTCATCATCATTTCTACAATCTCATTATCGCTCAACACTCTGCCGGAACTTCAGGTTGCGGATGAATTTGGTCAGTTCAATGACAACCCCACTTTAGCCCATGTGGAAGCTGTTTGCATTGCCTGGTTTACCATGGAGTACCTGCTTCGCCTGCTGTCAGCACCCAACAAGTGGAATTTTATCAAAGCACCACTGAACATCATTGATCTGCTGGCTATACTGCCTTACTATGTGACTCTTTGCCTGACTGAATCTAATAAGAGTGTGATGCAGTTCCAGAATGTGCGCCGTGTGGTCCAGATTTTTCGTATTATGAGGATTCTGAGAATTTTGAAACTGGCCAGGCACTCAACTGGACTACAATCTTTAGGCTTCACTTTGCGAAGGAGCTATAACGAGCTAGGCCTCCTCATCCTCTTTTTAGCTATGGGCATTATGATCTTCTCTAGCTTGGTGTTTTTTGCAGAGAAAGATGAGGATGCTACCAAATTCACTAGCATTCCCGCCTCCTTCTGGTGGGCTACCATTACAATGACAACTGTTGGTTATGGGGACATTTACCCACAAACCCTTTTAGGCAAAATTGTTGGAGGGCTCTGCTGTATAGCAGGTGTGCTAGTTATTGCTCTTCCCATTCCTATCATTGTCAACAACTTCTCAGAGTTTTACAGAGAACAGAAAAGGCAAGAGAAGGCTATCAAGAGAAGGGAAGCTCTTGAACGAGCCAAACGTAGTGGAAGCATTGTTTCTATAAATGTAAAAGATGCATTTACACGGAGCATGGAACTCACAGATGTGTTGGTGGAAAAAAGAGAAGAGAACAAATGTCCTGTTGACAATCACCTTTCTCCCAGTCGTTGGAGTTACCACAAACACTACTCAAACACTGAGGTTGGTAGCCCAGTTAGGTCCCAAGAGTATCAAGAGATCACTCAGCAAGGCTCCCCTGAACGGGGCAAATCATCATCAAACAAGTCTTCCCCTCAACATCGCAATGCAAAGCTTCAAGAAAATCCTTACAAGACCACTGGTATCCAGGAAAAACAGAACAAACCTACAGGAGAACAGAGAAAGATGAATGCCTTGGCCTCTATTCAAGCACAGCAAACTTCCCCTAAAGTCAGCAATCCTGGAAAAGTTTCCACTGTGGTCGATAACCCTTTATTAGAAAGAGCAGAGAGAAGCTCCCTACTACCCACTGCTGAAGGAGGTCACACTAGTTTTAGGCAGCGTGTCCCACCACCCCTGGATCTAAGTCAGATCAGTACCATGGATCAGGGGCCTGACAGTGTCCTACCAATGACCATCATCAAAGAGGGTTTGTATGAGTTTGTGTCCAATCCCCAAAAATGTTCATCCGAAGAGAAAAATTTGTTAAAACATAGAAAGGAAAACATTGGTGTGGTCTGTGACAGCGCATGTAGCTCTGTGCAAGATTTTAGTAGCCCTCAAACAATGCAAGCCCTCAAAGTTGACTTCATCGGAGCTCAGGATGACATTCTTATGGCTGTGATGACTCCTGTCGCAACCCCAGCTTCCACTGGCTCCCCCAAGTGGAATCAGATACTTTCTGAGGACATGACTTCCAAGTTTTCTAAATCTCGTAGTTCTTTAACACATGAGGCTAATACTCTGCAATCAACCTCCCTGCCTCCATCCCCGAAGCAACAGTCTGCCAGTTCAAGCAACTCTCAAGGGGGAGGAGAGAGTTCAGCAGTCAGAAGCTTAGAAGGTGAAGTGCAGCTCACGGGCTTAAGCCAGCATGGAATGAATCACATGGAGAGGTCTGCTGTTGGCTCAAGCAGTGGTTCCAGTCGACTGTCATTGAAAATGAGCCCACTCAACTGCACACAGGAGATGGTACCTGTAGGGGTAGACGGCGATGGAAGACCAGGACATAGAGGGGAAAAACAAGAAAATCACATTGTTCTAGATGGAAGCTTAACCCCACAGAGTGAGACAAGTATGTGAACTAAAGAGTTAGGAAAATAAACTCAGGGTGAAGTGTATTGCTTGACAGCAACATCCATAAGCCACACTAACCTGGTGTGAGCTTTGTACCTGTTGAAAAAGGTACACTGAAGCACAATAATGAAACCTATAAATGTTTATTAAACAAGACCTGTGACTTTTCTCTTGTTTGATGAACTTTGCGGTCAAGAAACAAACATTACGGAAATGTTAACAAATGACCTGAATCAATTCTTATGCACATGTGTACTTGTCTTGGTACTCTGTGACATTTTGGGCTCTCCTCACTACTGTGAGGGGAGCATGGTCTTGCCCAGGGACACTTTGGTATACTGCAGGGCATGGGACCGAACCTCTGATCTTCCAAATGGAAGATGCTGACTGCAACTGGTCTAAAGCTGCCCATCATTAAACAGTTTTTGTGCAGGACTCAGTGGTACCAGATACCCGTTGCTTGCTACCAAGCAATGTTGTCATAATACACTAAAAGCGTTATGAGGTAGAAGAAAAAAAACATCTTTACATTTTTCAAATCAACTTAAAAACACATGTAAAACAGTTATATGTTTATAATTCTTGCTAAAGATTTCACTGTTACTGAGCATATAGCGAGGTGTAGTCTGAGGATTTGTGCATCGGAACACACACTTGTTTTGGTGTTTAAACAATGTATGTTCTGTTTCATGAATTTTCAAACATTTTTGTTGTCTGTTTTTTCCTGAGCTTTGTCAAACCTGCTCTCACAGCAGGGCTATAAACGTACAAAAAGTAAAAAAGTAGAGAGTGATTTGTCGTGTGTTCACCACTGTTGGCACACATTTCAAAAGGAAGGTTTCCTGAAAACTTATTCATTCTAGATACCAGTACATATTTAATGCGGCAGGTGAAAAGATTCATAAAGACAGTGTTTTATGTGTCATCATGTTAAGTGTATCGTATTGGCTTTATTCTTAAAAGAAGCTCCTGGTGAGCTTAAGAAGTGGTTGTTTATTAATGGCCATATGTTCAACCGTTTTAACCGAATCGTTAAATTCAGGAGTTTGAACTGAACGTATGTCAGACCTTTGTTTGGTCTCTGTGAGACCGTCTTATCAAAGGATCATTTCACTTTATTTCAAAATGGCTCTTGTTCTGTAGTTTTTACTACATTTTTGTCAGTAATAAAATCAGTCGCATACATGGAAATGGAGTTTGGTAACATGATGTCAGTATTTAAATTAATTTTATACTTCCTCTAAGTTATGGGTCTGGAGTCCGCAGATAAAGTGGCTCCTTGAAGCCAGTTTAGACCAAAAACATCATAAACCTGAATAATGTTTACATGTAAACTGATGAAACAAACGAGGATTTTTAGTAGTTTTCCTACCCACTTGTTTGCAGTTTTTTCAAGAAGTCATTCAGGTGAGTTGGGTTGACTATGAGCTTGTATTGTATTTTATATTTTTACAAAAATGACTACATATCAGTTAATCTAAATATACCATGTCCACAACTTCCCATCCCTTCAGTATCCAAATGAACTGATTATGGCTTGAGTTTTCGCTATAACATGTTTTAAATGATCTATTTTAAAATGTTAGTCTCATTCCTGCTTTGTTAACAACTTTCTGACAAAGCAATTTCACTTCAAATCCACCAGAAAAATAACACTTTTTTATTTTACAAAAACTTGAGTCATATTTCTGTAAAAGCAAAAGATTGTTTAGCACATCTATTGAAATTGCAAAGTTTGAAGATATCAGAAATATATTAGACACACACAAACTAGTTGTAATCAAGCAGTAAACTGGTACAAATCTTTATGTTTGTCTTTATTCAGACATTATATTTTAACTAAAACTGTTTTCCCAAAGTGGGAAGCTTAATAATAATAAAAACTATTTTTTTTCTCCTAAAAATGTAAGGAAATAACTAAACTTTGTGGCTTTTTTACTAATGCTTATTGAACAGGAATAAATAATGAGAAAAACTCTTTCAGTTGGGCAGAATTGTGGCGCAGTTGGTAGAGCTGCCACCTCTCAGTGAGCAGGTTGCCCTGGTTCAAATCCTGGCCGGGGGCCTTTAAGCTGGAGTTTGCATGTTCTCTCTGTGCTGGTGAAGATTCCCAGTCATCCAGGACATGATGAATTCAAAAAGCGTTCAATACAAAAACAACTGGGCTTTATTTGTAACAGAAGACATTTCGCTCCTCATCCGAGGAGCTTTCTCAATTCAAAGAGCAGAGAGTGAGAGATACAGAGTCAGAGAGTCAGAAAGTCAGAGTTTCTTTATTGTCATTCACACCTCATGTGGTACATGTGGTGGAGCGAAATTATGTACACAGGGTAATACAGGTTATAAGGCTGAGTGAGATAAGACACACACACACATAAGACACACACACACACATATGTAGATTGGCAGTTCACACCTAAACACCTAAACAGTAGGTCTTTGTTCCTCTAATTCACTGACAAGGCCCCTCTGTTCCCATCAGGTGTGAAAACCGGCTGGGAATCTGTT
>NC_056506.1:11744331-11753115 GCF_014905685.2 Nematolebias whitei | reverse complement strand
AACAGATTCCCAGCCGGTTTTCACACCTGATGGGAACAGAGGGGCCTCGTCAGTGAATTAGAGGAACAAAGACCTACTGTTTAGGTGTGAACTGCCAATCTACATATGTGTGTGTGTCTTATGTGTGTGTGTGTCTTATCTCACTCAGCCTTATAACCTGTATCTCTCACTCTCTGCTCTTTGAATTGAGAAAGCTCCTCGGATGAGAAGCGAAACGTCTTCTGTTACAAATAAAGTCCAGTTGTTTTTGTATTGAACGCTTTTTGAATTCATGTTCTCTGTGAGCTGTGTGGGTTTCCTCCCACAGACCAAAAACATGAATATTAGATTGATTGGTAACTCTAAATTGTCCCTAGGTGAGATAGTGAATGGCTGTTTGTCTTGTTTGTCTCTGTGTCCCTGTGATGGACTGGAGACCTGTCCAGGTATCCCTGTGATGGACGGGAAACCTGTCCAGGGTGTCCCTGCGATGGACTTGAGACCTGTCCGGGTGTCCCTGCGATGGACTGGAGACTTGTCCGGGTGTCCCTGCGATGGACTGGAGACCTGTCCGGGTGTCCCTGTGATGGACTGGAGACCTGTCCGGGTGTCCCTGCGATGGACTGGAGACCTGTCTGGGTGTCCCTGCGATGGACAGGAGACCTGTCCAGGTATCCCTGTGATGAACAGGAGACCTGTCCAGGGTGTCCCCTGTCTCTCTCACAGTGACTGCTTGACGTGGGCACCAGTGACCTAAAAATGAAGAAGCAGGTAGAGATAATGGATGGATGGACTCTTTCAGTTGTAAATCTCTGCTGTAGAAAGTCTAAATTATTTTTGGTGATGCTCCACCAGGGTCATGGCTGACATCACACCCATCCCTTACGAAAAAAGAAAAATAAATAAATAAGTATACCCTCTTTGAACCATGGTGGAATAACATAGAATCACATAAACATGTCAAAAATGTTCCAAATACAAATGTGCAAAGCATGTTTTTAACATGAATTTCCACATGAAGTTCATATGTTTGTTTTTTTTTCTAGAAGAAATTGCTTTTTTTTTTTATATGAAACTGGAATTGCTGGTTTGTTTTGTTTCTTGACGCACATCATGTTGGTGAACATGACACCACTGGGATTCTGAGTTCAGGGAGAAAATGTTTCACTTTTACAAGAAAGCCACAGTCACAAAAAAATGACAATGTTTATTGTACAACATGAGAAACAGACGTATAGATCATGTGATTCTTTCTGCATCTCTGGTAAGTAGGCCTAAAAAACAGCTAGCAGTTGGACATGACCTCAGCAACACTTCTTGCTTTACATGCAATCACTCTGATTCTGGCTACAATGACTTCTGACCAACAACTCAACAATCTAAGCACCACCATACTGCTTGAACTTTGTCACCACCAGAAAAGCTTAATTCTCATCGTGATTGTTGAAACGTAAGACCAGACACTAAATGCAAGGCTTTATATGCCCCGTTTGACTGTGAGGGAACTCCTGAAGCTTCATCCTTTCAAAGTGCACATCCTCTGCTGAGACCTGGAACAGACATGGGCAGCACGATGACTCAGTGGTTAGCACTGTTGCCTCACAGCAAGACAGTCCTGGGTTCAATCCCCAGTTGGACCTGGGGTTTTTCTGTGTTGAGTTTGCATGTTCTTCTCCTGCATGCATGGGTTTTCTTTGGGTATTCCAGTTTCGTCCCACAAACCAAAAACATGCATGCTAAGCTGCCTTCAGGCCCAGGCCTTCCTTGCAAAAAAAGATCTGTGATCTCAGAGGATTTGCCTGGTTAAATAAAAGTTAATAAATAAATAACATCTGCTCTACCTGTACTGTCATTTCATTGGATTAGACACCGATTGCTTGTACTGCTCTTTTATTGTACTGAAACATTCTTCTGTTTGTCTCACATCATTGAAAAAAAGCTAGACTTGAAAATATTTTGCTTCTCATGCCAGGAGCTGTCTAACTTCAAACTTCAAATTGCAATTTCAAGCTTAAAAACTGTGATATGAGGGAAATCAAACAAGTACAGATATGCTAACTGTTCTTCAAGTCAAAACCTCGTGGCCCACTTACACGTCAACTATAGGGAACATTCTTTAGAAGACTGTAACGTTCACATTTGGACAGAGAAGGTAGATGGATTGAGAGAGGAGAGAAGTAACACATCTATGTAAACCATCAACCATACGCACTCACCGGACTCTTTATTACGTACACCTTGTTAGCTGTTTGGACCCCCTCTATCTTCAGAACCGTCTAAACTCATGTTCAGTTTGGGTGACTGTGTGAACTTTGGTTTTCTGCTGAACACGATCTGTTTCAAGGTTGAACATGTGTTCACAGCTGGTTTTCTGCAGACCTGTGTTTGTGCTTTCCTGTCGTCTCAAACCAGTCCGACCTCTGCCCTCTGACATGAACAAGGCTTTTTATGGGCACAGATGACACTTGCCGGACATTTCCTCATTTTTTGGACCATTCCCTTTAGACCCTAGAGATGGTTGTGTGTAAAAATCCCAGCAGATCAGTAGTTCCAGTAAAACTCAGATCAGACCATCTGGCACCAACGCCACATTCAAAGTCACTTAGGTCCCCTTTCATAAATTAGTTTACCATTTATAATTTTATATACCAATAGCAACAATAATATATTGATTTATGTATTCCTTGCCTCAAAGGTAGAAACTGTCAGTTTGCTCAGAAACATTCTGGAACCTGAGCAGTTTTTTGTTGGTGGCCCATTCTGTTCTGACAAAGGTGGAAAAGTCAAACAAAGGTGACGCCTATAAGCATAAATCAAAAGGTATAAATTAATGAGAGGACACTTCTGATTTGTCCCATTCTGACAAATGAAAAAGCTTTTTTTTTTCTTCAAAAACAGACTGTTCATCTGCAGTAAAAAGTTAAAGTAAATAGACCAATGAAACATCAATGCTAAAGGTGTAAATTAAGGTTACGTCTTTCTAGAAAATGATGCTGCAACAGGAGTTTGACACTCCCTGCTGTAATAATCTAAAGTGACAACATGCAATGGTTCTGACACACCCTGACAGGATGTCAGTGACTGTTTGGGTGTATGCATTCTGAGAGGAACCCATTAAGGCTGCTACATACTCGACAAGACGTAAGACATCTGCTCTCACTGACGTTCTTTTTGTATGGACCTTTTATACTCTAAAGAGAAACTGTAGTAAGAACTTCTCACTGCAGAAACAACATAGCGATGGCATGGCTGGGAAACTGCATGCTCATTTCCAGCTGAAGATGGTGGAGTTGGAGGAGGAAGAATCTGTTGTTTTTCTTTTTGTTAATTGAGAAACTAATTTGTGCATTTGTCCTGAAGAAACTGATGACATATCTGAAAGACGGTGCAGAAACACACTGGGTCTGAATAAATGTCTCAGAAGCAAGCTGAGGGAGCGAGACCTTCTAGTCCTTCTTTGAAAAAGGAGGGTGTCCTTCATAGTCATTTAGGGCTGCCAGCGACAAAGACGGTAAGACAGATGATCAGAAGTTCCTGTAGTTGGGGCTGAGGCTTTAGCCAGGTGTGTTGGTCACATTGTTCTGCTGCTCTTCCTGTTTGCCGTTCTTACCTTGTGTGGAAGCAATACAGACAACAGAGTCCCTGTTCAGCAAATTCAGTCCCCAGGGCAATGGATGGCGTAACATACTCAGCCCTCAGGGAGGGGTCTCGCTGTTTGGGCGACCCAAGTAAACTCTCTTGATCTTCTCTTTAGAGGCCTCTCTTTATTGGGAAAAAAGAAGATCAGGCGGACATTGTATAATTTAATAGAACTTTTTTCTTAATCTCCTGTGTGATGTGATTATTTGAAGGTTCTGACTTTTTAGGTAAGCTTTTCTGCCAGTGTGACCCACAAAATGTACAATACTTTATCCAAATCAATAAAATGTATATTTTAAACAGTCCAATGTGAAATGGACATCTGTCTGTATTAGTAAAGCATATAAATATAAGAGTAGTATATATGGAGGCAGTGTAACATATAGTGGCAGCTGGAAGATGAGCAGGGCTCAGCTGCACTTCACTTCTTTCACCACTAGATGTCCCTCTCTAGCAGGGCGGCATGAAGCCTCCAGTATGAGCTTTTAGTCTCTCCACTGCTGTCTTACGTCCAGCAGATGTCACGCTCTCTACACCATAAATGTTGCGCACATCCATGAGGAGTCATCTGCCCACCCCGAGGGAGGTGAGGGAACAAGATACGATTTTTTTTTTTTTAATTATTTAAAAAGATTTAATTATTGAAAACACATCAAAGCACTTTTGCCATTTTTATACAATGTGTAAAATACAAAATTAACAAAAAACAACAACAACAACAAAAAGAACATCTCCCCACCCCCACCCCACCCCATGCCCCCGAATGATACTGTGGGGGAAAAAGGGAGGACAAATACGGATTATAATAAGAGAAAGAATGACACCATTAAACGTTGTGACGTCATCCGCGCAGCCTCCATGTTCCGCAGCGACGTGCCAGGATTCTGCGCAGTAACGTCCTGTGGTACGCGCACGGTGCTGAGGGAGATGGGTCCACTCTGACTGAGGGGTTCGGGGGGCAGCGGATCCGTTTCCCAGGGACCAGGTAGGAAACGACTGGACCTCCTGCACATGGTGATGATGAGGAGCACAGACAGACTGATGATGAACAGACAAATTATTATTAAGAGCATTCATTGAAGGAATGCATATCACCCGCCGCCATTCATGCCAGCTTGACTAAGATCATCATATGGATGATGAACAGAAGCGTTTAGTCAAACCTTTAAATAACCTCATGATTAGTCTCATGCAATGTCGCGAATTACTCTCAGCTACTACCACATCAAATTTTACCTCATTATAGTAAAATTATCTGTTATAGCCAATTCATTCAACCTTTATTTCTACACGTTAGACTCATTGAGCCTCGCGGACTCATTTACGAGAGACCAGTTTTAAACAAAGAACACAGAATACAGACAACAACAGAAATTCATATAAAAGCATATTAAATGAAAAGTAAATAGAAGAAATTATATATATATATATAAAAAAAAAAACAGCTACATTATAAAGCCATGTAAAATACTAAAAATAGGACCATGTCTGCGTTGGTTTTTGCCATGAACTCAGCAGTTGTTTAAAATCTCTTAGCGAAGTCAAGATCAAGAGCTTCAGATCTTTTTGCAAGGTGTTCCAGGAAACAGGAGCAGAGTGATCAATGCACACACACACACACGCACGCACGCACGCACGCACGCACGCACACACGCACACACACACACACACACACACTTTTTTTATTCAACCTTTATTTAGACAGGTTAATCCCATTGAGCCTTGGAGTCTCATTTACAAGAAAGACCTGATTTCAGCAAAGAGTGATGACAACAATGGAAAACAGCAACAACAATAGGCAGTTATAAAAAGGCATACAGATTATTATTATTATTATTATTATTATTATTTTACAAATAAGATGGCCAAAAAAGTAACAAAAATATCTAGATTATAAGGCAAATCTATAAAACTAAAAACAGGAATGTCTGCATTGGTCCTTGCCAGGAGTCCAACATATGCTTAAAGCCACTTAGAGAGGACAAGGTCGAGAGCTTCAGATCTTTTTGCAAGATATTCCAGGAAACAGGAGCGGAGTAGGAGAAGGCCCTTTTGCCAAGTTCATTCCGCACTGAGGGAACATTGCAGGTAATAATGTCCTGAGAGCGCACGCTGTAGCTGCACTCACGCAGAGTCGTGTAGGAGGAGATGTATGAAGGCAGCAGACCAAGAAGTGATTTAAAGATGAAAATGTACCAGTGGGAGAGTCTGCGTGAGGTTAATGATGCAGTGGTGGATACGATAATCACAACCAATTATGAATCTTAGTGCACCATGATAGAAAACATCCAACATCTGCAGGGTGCTAGTAGTAGCATTCATGTAAATAATGTCACCGTAATCAGTGGAGGGAAGGAAAGACAGTTACAAGGCGTTTCATAGCATTCAAAGTTAGACAGGATCTATTTCTGAAAAAGAAACCCAGTTTAACTTTCAGTTTCTTTACTACGTTTTCCAAGTGGAGCTTAAAACAGAGATGCGAGTCGACCAAGATACCCAAATATTTATAGGAATCGACAAACTCAATGGGGACACCATTTGAGGATAAAATCAGAGGAAGAACTGCTGGGACCGACTTCCTGTTTGAAAAAAGCATCCCTTTGGTTTTATCGGCATTTAAGACAAGTTTGAGGTGGAAAAAATCAGACTGGATGTTGTCAAATGCAGATTGCAAAAGCTGGAAAGCCTTAGCAACTGTTTTGGCTCAACAATAAACAAATGTGTCATCAGCATAGAAATGTAAGGATGCATCAGGGATGCTCTGACCTACATTACCTATGTAGATTGTAAAGAGGGTGGGTCCTAAGACTGAGCCTTGTGGTACACTATTGTTGACTGTTAAATACAGTGCCTTGCGAAAGTATTCGGCCCCCTTGAACTTTTCAACCTTTTGCCACATTTCAGGCTTCAAACATAAAGATATAAAATTTAAATTTCTTGTAAAGAATCAACAACAAGTGGGACACAATCGTGAAGTGGAATGAAATTTATATTAAGCACTTTGATAACAGTCTATCTGTTTTACATTGTGCTCTATAAATAAATACGACTTGACTTGACTTGACTTATTGGATGTGTCAAACTTTTTTAACAAATAAAAAACTGAAAAGTGAGGCGTACAATATTATTCGCCCCCCTTGCGTTAATACTTTGTAGTGCCGCCTTTTGCTGCAGTTACAGCTGCAAGTCGCTTGGGGTATGTCTCTATCAGTTTTGCACATCGAGAGACTGAAATTCTTGCCCATTCTTTCTTGCAAAACAGCTCAAGCTCAGTGAGGTTGGATGGAGAGCGTTTGTGAATAGCAGTCTACAGCTCTTTCCACAGATTCTCGACTGGATTCAGGTCTGGACTTTGACTTGGCCATTCCAACACCTGGATACGTTTATTTGTGAACCATTCCATTGTAGATTTGGCTTCATGTTTTGGATCATTGTCTTGTTGGAAGATAAATCTCCTTCCCAGTCTCAGGTCTCTTGCAGGCTCAAACAGGTTTTCTTCCAGAATGGTCCTGTATTTGGCCCCATCCATCTTCCCATCAATTCTGACCATCTTCCCTATCCCTGCTGACGAAAAGCAGGCCCAAACCATGATGCTGCCACCACCATGTTTGACAGTGGGGATGGTGTGTTCAGGGTGATGAGCTGTGTTGCTTTTACGCCAAACATATCCTTTTGCATTGTGGCCAAACAGTTGGATTTTGGTTTCATCTGACCAGAGCACCTTCTTCCACATGTTTGGTGTCTCCCAGGTGCTTGTGGCAAACTTTAAACAACACTTTTTATGTATATCTTTGAGAAATGTCTTTTTTCTTGCCACTCTTCCATAAAGGCCAGATTTGTGCAGTGTACGACTGATTGTTGTCCTATGGACAGACTCTCCCACCTCAGCTGTAGATCTCTGCAGTTCATCCAGAGTGATCATGGGCCTCTTGGCTGCATCTCTGATCAGTCTTCTCCTTGTTCGAGATGAAAGTTTAGAGGGACGGCCGGATCTTGGTAGATTTGCAGTGGTCTGATACTCCTTCCATTTCAATATGATTGCTTGCACAGTGCTCCTTGGGATGTTTAAAGCTTGGGAAATCTTTTTGTATCCAAATCCGGCTTTAAACTTCTCCACAACAGTATCTCAGACCTACCTGGTTTGTTCCTTGGTCTTCATGACGCTCTATGCGCTTTGAACAGAACCCTGAGACTATCACAGAGCAGGTGCATTTATACAGAGACTTGATTACACACAGGTGGATTCTATTTATCATCATCAGTCATTTGGGACAACATTGGATCATTCATAGATCCTCACTGAATTTCTGGAGTGAGTTTGCCGCACTGAAAGTAAAGGGGCCGAATAATGTTGCACGCCCCACTTTTCAGTTTTTTATTTGTTAAACAAGTCTGACACATCCAATAAATTTCATTCCACTCTTCACGATTGTGTCCCACTTGTTGTTGATTCTTCACCAAAAATAAAAATTTTATATCTTTATGTTTGAAGCCTGAAATGTGGCAAAAGGTTGAAAAGTTCAAGGGGGCTGAATACTTTCGCAAGGCACTGTAACTGGAGGAAGTATCATTATGTTGAACACATTACCTCCGATCTGAGAGATGGTTAGAGAACAAACCAGTGGTGTGTTCTGAGAAACTGATTTCTGAGAGTTTATGACACAAGATGTTATATCTTCAGTGATCCACAGTGTCAAGATCTTTAGACAGGTCTAAGAAAAGTGCAGCACAATAATCTTTAGCATCCAGTGCTTCAACAACGTCATTAAGAACCTTCAATGAAGCAGTCGTTGTGCTGTGTTGTTTCCTGAAAACATATTGATGGGGAGGTAAGATGTTAAATGAGTCCAGGTAATTTTTGATTTGTGAGTTTATCAGTTTTGCTAGAACCTTGGCTAAAATGCAGAGTTTAGAGATTGGCCGATAGTTGTTCAGTGAGGTGGGATCACCTCCCTTCAGCAAAGGCAGAACAAAGGCTGTTTTCCAAGCGTCTGGGACGAAGTTTTGTCTTATGGACAGGTTAAAGATGTGGGTCACAGGGACTGTGATGATATGAGTGACCAGCCTTAAGAAATAAGGTGGAAGTTCATCTGGTCCTGCAGAGTTTTTAGGATCAATATCTTTTAACAGTTTATTTACCTCACTAACTGAGAATGGAGAGAAAGA
>NC_056506.1:11742686-11744231 GCF_014905685.2 Nematolebias whitei | reverse complement strand
GTAGTAAAGGAGCTGTTAGCTTCACTACTAATTAATTATTCTTAAGGCTAGTTCAAGCACAAAGAATATTAATTGTTTAATTACAACGGATTCTGTTCTTTTTCGAGTTAAATTCCTGCCATGTGACCAAGATAACTTGTGAGTGGAGTGTTTAATCAGTGACATGAGACACCATTTTATCTTTGACCCATCAGAATAAATGCGGTCATTTATTTAACAGAATCAAAATTTAACATCAAAACATGTACACATTGATTTGCTGATCTGTTTCTGATTAATAAACTTGGCACGATTTACTAGACAAGACAACAGAACATTACTGATTGAGACTGATTCATCTCTGAAGGCATCTAGCTTGATTTACTGGCGAATAGAGAAGTTTAAAGAGGAGGAATAGATTTAAGGAGGAAGTTTAGATGGATGAAAGTTATGTGTTGAACCAGAGCATGGCACCCTTCCTCCGACATCCAGCTCAGCTCTCCGGTACACTTCAGAGCGTCAACGGCTTGTTACCTGAGATGGTGGATACCTCCACTCCAGAACAGAAGTCCATTGGCACGCTCCCTTTTCAGCGTCTCCGGTCAGAGTAGCTGGGGTCGTCAGAAATCGTGACGAAGTACTCGGTTCAACAGAATATGCTTCCTTAGAAGTTGAGCATTTATTGCTCGGGTTGAGTCACAGCCGAGGCAGGCTGTGACTACGCTGGAATGGAGAGACCCTTGGCACATGGTCAAATCCATCCGCTACTTAGTTGAGTCTCATCTTTGACTGAAAGTTCCAGCAAAACTGGAAAGCCTCGGAAGACTGGAAAAGACTGCGAAGACCTCGAAGACGACGAAGACTAAACCTCGTGAAGACTGAATAGTTCCAAGAAGTGTTGCCTTTTAAAGGGTATCCACTTCCTATTATGTGGTACTTCCTGATTGGTTGAAACAACCAGCAGGGGTGTAGTTTTAGTGACGTCAGAGGGTCACTAGGAGTCAGGAAACAGCAGGAATGTTTTAAGAACGGTTAGTACAGACGGCAAAATGTTTTTAAGAAATGAAAGGATGCAGGTGCCAGCAGTTCTTATTTACTGTCTGAGAGTTTTAAAAACAAGACACTTGGTTCTCATAACTTGTCTCTGACTTTCGACCGACATCCACTACTCCTCATTCAGATAGAAGACTAAATGCACACTTACTTCGTAAATAGACATTTAACTGTATGATCAAAGTCTAATGAGGTTTAAAAATCATTAATACTGTTTCACAGTCGATTTAAAGGAGTGGTTCACTTCAACATTTAGAAATGGTATGAACTAAACACACTTTTGATTATCAAGATATCTTAAAATAGTACTGATAATGTAAAAAGAAGAGTGTTCTTTCAATTGATTAATTAAGGATACAATTAAATAGTCTCTTGATGAGATAATTTGTATTTCTGTATCCAAATCAAAGAAATAGCAGTTCCTGTCCCCTGAAGGTCCTCAGAGACAGATTGATGTCAGAGGTCTAGTTCACTACACACACACGCACACACACACACACACATATATATATA
>NC_056506.1:11734394-11742586 GCF_014905685.2 Nematolebias whitei | reverse complement strand
TATATATATATATATATATATATATATATATATATATATATGTTTGGGTAACTCTTAGCATAACCATCAAAGTCGAAGTTAAAGTTTTTTTATTTGACATATGCACATGTGGTGGACTGAAATTGTGTACTCAGAGTCCCAGTTCCATCCGACAAAAGTGTAAAATGTAAAATAACAGTAATAAGATCTAAGATATGAACTGTGCTAAACTAAAAATATGCTAGTAGTACAAAAATAATACGCTGAACAACAGCAGCATGAACATGAGTCTTTGTGAGCAGGTGAGCACAAATGAACACAGCAGCGTGAAATAAATCAGCAGCATGAGATCAGCAGTATGGATAGCCAGCAGCACATATCAGAATCAGAGTCTGAGAGTTTTATTGTCATACACACTACGTGTGGTGGAATGACATTCAACAATCAAAAGGCATCAAAGTGACTTTTTTTTCACAGTGATTATCCTGGTTAGATATTCATGAGTCTAACAGCCTCAGGGTAGAAGCTGTTCCTCATTCTAATAGTTCTACACTTAATGCTCCTCAACCACCTGCCTGAGGGGAGTGGGGCAAAAACTGTGTGCTGGGTGAGTGGGGTCCTTCATGATGTAGGTGGCTCTCTTCCTGCATCTGGAAGTGTAGATGTCTGTGATGGTGGGGAGGCTGACACCAACATGTATGTTTGTTCCTTCTGAAGTACACAACCATCTCTTTCATCTTCTTCACATTGATGTGAAGTTTGTTCTTCCTGAATCAGCTCTCCAGGTGTTCCACCTCCTGCCTGTATCTGGACACATCGTTGTTTGTGATGCATATTACCACCACTGTATCATCTGCAAACTTTACAATATGACAGCCTAGATGGGAAGGTGCACAGTCACACATGAGCAGAGTGAACAGGAGAGGGCTCAGCACACAACTCTGAGTGAAGCCAGTGCTGAGGGTTATGGTGGAGGAAGAGAAATTGTGGATCCTCATAGACTGCGGTCTGTTCGTTAAGAAGTCTAGGACCCAGTTGCAAATACATGGTCTTAGTCCTAATGTGAGTAGTTTGGCCATCAGGGTTTTGGGAATCATGGTATTGAAGGTGGATGTGACATCCACAAGGAGCATACGGATGTAGGAGTCATTCTGCTCCAGGTAGGTGAGAGCAGTGTGGACCACAGAGGAGATGGCATCTTCTGTTGATTGATTCCCGCGGTATGCATGCTGGTGAGGATCCTCGCTGATGTTGGTGGTTGTTTTGATGTGGGTCATGACCAGTCTTTCGAAACAACTTTTGCGACTATCGGGATAAGGGCTACTGGCCGATAGTCATTCAGACCAGTCACTGTAGAGCTCTTTGGGACTGGGATGATGGTGGCGGTCTTCAGGCAGGTGGGAACTGTTGCCTGGAGGAGGGAGGAGTTAAAGAAGTTGGCCGACACATTGCAGAGCTGATGGGCACATCAGCACTTTCCCGGGGATGTTTTCTGAGCCAGTGGCTTTGTTTGAATTAATCCTCCTGAAAGTACTCCTCACTTCAGCTGAGGTCACGCTGAGAAACTCTTCTTCCCGTGGTGAGGTGAGTCTGGTGCTGGGTGGTCTGTTCAGGTCTTCAAAGCATGCATAGAACTTGTTGAGGGTATCAGGCAGTGATAGGTCTCTAGGGCATTGTTCACTTCTGCCTTTATTATCTGTTATGCACTTAATGCCCCTCCACATGATACTTGACCCTTCTCTGAAACTCAACAATCATGTAAATATGATTGTTAAATCCTGCTTTTTCCAGCTGAGGCGACTGTCTAAGCTGAAGCCCATATTGTCCAAAAATAACCTGGAGACAGTAATTCATGCATTCATTACATCCAGGCTCGACTATTGCAACTCACTCCTTTTTGGTATCAGTCAGACCTCCATAGCTAGACTCCAACTGGTCCAAAATGCAGCAGCCCAGTTTTTGACCAGCACGAGCAAAAGGGAGCACATTACACCTGTTTTGGCCTCCCTACACTGGCTTCCGGTTCACCTTCGAATCAAATTCAAAATACTCTTGTATGTCTATAAATCACAAAACAGCTCTGCCCCCTCCTATCTTACTGATCTGCTCCAGCCGTATGTCCCACCACGTTCTCTCAGATCAGCAGACCAGTTGCTCCTAACAGTCCCAGGAACCCGTCTCAAGCGCAGAGGTGACAGGGCCTTCTCTGTAGCAGGCCCAAGACTTTGGAATGAGTTACCTCTGCTGGTTAGACAGGCCCCCTCTTTCACAGTTTTTAAATCTCGCTTAAAAACACACTTCTATTCCCTGGCTTTCTGCACTGTGTGATCTGTGCTGAGTCTGTGTGCATCACACTGTGTTGGTCATGTTGCGGTTGTTGTTGTTATCCATTATTGTTTTTGTCGGTTTCTACTTTTTGGTGTCCTGTTATGTAATCTGTTGCTATGTGCTTGTTCTGTTTGTCCCTGTACAGCTCTTTGGTGTGCTTTGTCACTGTTTAAAGTGTTTTATAAATAAATTGGTATGGTATGGTATGGTACATGCTCTGCGGGTCTTGTGAGGTGAATTGACCCTGGATCCTCTGTGCATATGTAGCCTTGGCTCTCTTAATACCAGCAACCAGCTCTTTCCTTGTCCTTCTCAGCTCCTGTGAGTTGTCAGACCTGAAGACACTGTCCCTGGCTTCCAGCAGGGTGCGAACCTCTGCTTTCTACCAAGGCTTCTTGTTTGGGTAACTCTTAGCATATCTTATGGTGGTGATGTCATCAGCACATTTGATAATGCATCCCAGGACTGAGAATGTGTATTCCTCCAGGTCTAGCTCCCCCTCATTTACAGCAGCTTCTCTGAAGACCTGCCAGTCTGTGCATGCAAAACAGTCTTTCAGCATGGAGTCACTATTTTTCACCCAACTTTTGACTTTCCTTTTTATCGGTCTGAAGTGTCTCAGTGGAGCGAGGTAAGCAGGGGCTTGAAAAATGGAGATATGATCAGAAAGTCCTAGGTGGGGGTTGGGTGCGGCTTTGTATGTGTCTCATACATTGGTGTAAACATGGTTCAGCATGTTGTTTCCTCGTGTTGGTATGGTAAATGGTAAATGGACTGTACTTATATAGTGCCTTTCTATCTTATTTCAAGATACTCAAAGCGCTTTACACTACAATCTGTGTCCTCATTTACCCATTCATACAGCACTCTACTAGATCACTACAAAGGTAATTGAACAAATCATTGTAAAGAGACTAATCAGTGCTTTAGATCACATTCATACACTGATGGGACACACATCAGAGGCTATGAGGGGTTCAATGTCTTGCCCAGGGACACTTCGACATGTGACTGCTGGTGGATTCGAACCCCCAACTCTCGCATTGGAGGACGATTGCTCTAACCCCTCAGCCACAGCCGCCCCCATGCTGATAACATGCTGATAAAATGTTGGCAGAGAGTCTTTCAGATTTATGTGGTTAAAGACGCCAGTGTAAAATACCTCACAATGTGTTTTTTCTGTAGCGAGCTAATATTATCATGCAGCTCCTGCAGGGTGTTTGTAGCATTAGTGTCTGGAGCAATATAAACAACTATTATGAACACCGCCGTGAACTCACGGGGTAAATAATGTGGTCGACATTTCACTCTTAGCTGCTTCAAAGCCTTAGAGCAAGAGCTGCTTATCAGAGTACAGTTTCTGCACCAACCTGCAATTATGTAGACGCACACTCCACCTCCCCATGACTTTTTTTTTAAAATGAATAAACTTTATACCATACTTTCCTGTTAGCTCGCTGCAGCAGTCCACTTGAAAAAAAAAAGTCTGTTGTCCAACTGGAATGTTGAGTCCAGCATGTCGCTGTTAAGCCATTATTCCGTGAGACAAAGCACCGCACATTTCCTCATCTCCTCTGAGGCACCAAGTGTCAGAAAAAGCAAATTTTGTTGTCTAAAGAGCGGATGTTCAACAGAAAGAGAGAGGGTATCGGTAGTTTGCCAGCCTTAGTGTTAACTTTTATCATTGCTAGCACCCCCACGCAGCAACCTCTCTTCTTCCACCGTCAGCAGCGGCTCCTCTTCCCGTTTGAGCGCCCCTACTGAAGCTTTGAGGCAGATGACTTTAAGATCTGCATTCTGCCAAGTGTAGATTTGAGATTGTTGCTGACCGCTGCTGTATTCTGTTGTAAGTCCTCTCTCAAATGCATCAGTTCAGTTAGGGCAGTCCTTCTCAAATAGTGGGGCGCACCCCCCTGGGGGGGACCGGAGCAGTGCTGGGGGGGGGGGGGGGCGCATGTGACCTCGAGGAACATTTTGTGGCAGGGAGTTTTTTTTGCACCATTCTCATTTTGTCAGGGTGCGTTTGGCAACTGTTTGCTAAAATCAGGCAACTCCCAGTCTTAATAATAATAAAGTTATGAACAAATATGTCTGTCTTGTCATTTGGGGAGCCATGCTTGAACTGTATCGCTTCCCTCTGCTGCTGAGCAGCTGGTGACACTCGTCACCCGCAGCACGCGTTAACTGCCCCTCTTCCTTTTTAACTTTAACATTTTTTTGTTTGATTTTTACTTTGTCAAAGCACAATTTTGATGTTTTTTTAAATACAGAAGTAATGTTAATGTTAGGACTCTATTCTTTGCTAACAAGTCCTCTGCTCTGGAGGCATTTCACCCACAGCGTGCATGGAACAAAGATTATAAACTCAAAGCGAGAGCGACACCTGCCCCCTCTTTCCTCTTTCACATTGACAACATTTTTTAGTTTTATCGATTGTCAGAGTACAATTTTGATGGGTTTTTTTTTTATTTGTTGAAAAAATGTATGTTTAACAAATGATAGGACTCTATTCTTTGCTAACAAAATATATTTTATGTCATTAAACAACTTGTCAGGTTCTTCTCTTGTGAGCGCGTTCCCCTGGACACACACACACACGCACACAGAAACACACACACGCGCACACACACACACACCCAGCCCACCCAAGTAGGTATCTCTGCAGGCAAATTCGGAAGGCGTATCTGGGCGATCATATCTGATTGGACTATAGGAAAGTAGGCGTATCTGGGCGGTCATATCTGATTGGACTATATGAAAATGGGCGTGTCTGGCCGGCCGCATATGATTGGACGATAGAAAAACAGGCGTGTCTGGCCGGCCATATTTGATTGGACGATAAAAAAATAGGCATGTCTGGCCGGCCACATCTGATTGGACGATAGAAAAAAAGGCTGAACGATAAAATGCCATAACCACAGACATATGATGTCTAAAAACAAAACGTTATTGGCAGATTGTGTTAACCACAGGCATATTATGTCTATGGTGTTAACCGATTCGACATTAGCGGCGTCTCAGCTTCAACACTGGCGGCGTCTCGGTTCGACATTGCTCCAGTATACTGCCTCGGCGTCTCCATAACTTCTTTTTTCGCCTCTCTTAACACAGAACTTCCGGTTACATTTCAAAATAAGAGCAACATAACTGGGTAGTGGGGAGAGCTAAATTTTAGTTTTTTTTTTAATACCAAGCCGTAACATTAAAAAACAAATTCCATTTTGGTTGTTGAAAAATGTGAAAAAAGTTACAATCGATTCATAAAGAAAGAAAAATATAAATGATACTTAAACTGGCCTTGGGACAAAGAATGTTTCCTTTAACTTCACATTTTCTTGTTCAACCTGCAGTCACTACAGATGAGTGATTTGTCAGTTTCTGTAAGATTTCTGCAACTGGAGCAGGTATTTCTGTTTACTGGTTAACTTCCTCAGCTGTCTCACATTTTAAAGGTCAACCATACTCCATGTTTCAGTAGAAAACAAGCACATTTAGGAGTCAGTACATAACCAGACTTTTGGCCCTCACACCTATACCCAGTTGCTTATGCTGCATGATGAGATCAGATTTATCCATATTTTAGAAATTAAATTTAACTTAGTCAACAAAATACAATACAATACAAATGAAGACTGTCTGTCTTAAAAAAACCTCTTGGTTTTGCAGTAAGCAGCCTGATTTCAAACGGACATCTTGGCCAAAGGTAAAATAAAAATCTTTGTGTTCTCAGAAAAGTTGTTTCAGGACCTCCAATAAACTTATGTACACATCAAAGCACACAAGACAGATTCAGGAATTGTCTTTGTTTTCCAGATTTCACATTTGTTATTACCTTAAAACATACTCAGACAACATTTGATGTATCATTGAATTTTTTTATTGTGTTTATTGGGACATCCATTTTTAGAAGTCGCCGTAGCATATGTTGGAAACACAAAACATAGTACAGTTAGGGTGTTGCTAGTTGTTACTTATTGTAATGTGTGGGCATCACAGTACAGAAGCTAGACTACTAACCCTGCATCCATGGCACAAAAGTGGGTGCAGTACCCAGGAGTAATGGCTTCACTGTAGAAGGCCCTCAGCTCTCCTCTTTTGCCGCTGCCCCAGAAACCTGCACCACAATCTTTAAATTCTTCTCCACAGCTGAAGCAGACAGAAATTACATAAGGCTTTCTGTGCTCAGCCTGAAATACTTCAGGTTTCTTCGTTTATTTTGAAAGTCAACATCAGATGTTGGTCAAAGTTTTTGAGCAACATCTTGGGGTCTTCTAGAGTCAGCCTGAAGTGAGAGTGGTCCCTGACATGGCAGAAAGACATAGATATAATTAACAGCTTTTATTTATTTATTTTTCAGCTAATAACAACTTTTATTTATTTGTTTTTCATATTTTTCAGTTATACACAGCTTTTAAATATTTATTTTTCAAGTATTAAGAACTTTTATTTTCAGCTTTTATTTTGAAAAGCAACACCCAGTTGTTGTAAACGTGCACAATTAAGCCAGTGAGGGCTGCCGGAGCCGAGTGGAGGCTCACTTTACCTCAGTGCGTTACTTGCATGGGAATTCCCACCATGTTTTCACATGAGCTAAACTTCTAAAGCACAACAATGAGAGAACGGTCAAAACTATCGTGACCTACAATAAACGTACTTCAATAAAATGCATAAGTGAAAACATAACACGCTTTATAAGTACAATAAATCATATTTCTTTGTCAAACATCGCAAAGAAACGTTACCTCATCAATAATCCTCGTGACTTTGAGGGTTACCCATAGCCAATCAGTGTTCGCCGCCGACAAACGCCTATTAAATACTGTTAGCCAATCAGTGTTCGCCGCCCATAAACGCCTATTCGCCAGAAACGCCCACTTTTGGTCTGCAGAGAACTCCTTCTCAGCCCACCCGCTCTTGCGCTCTTTGCGACTTCTCTGCTGCTCTGAAGACCAAGTCCAGGTCCAGCTAAACACTGAGCAGGAGCTGAGAGTTACAGGATCACGTTTCAAACTGCGCTTCAAACAACTGTGCACTGCAAAATGCGCTCATTGTAGCCATTACTCCTGACTTCCTCATTTTGATAAAAAAAAAAAATCAGCAGAAATTGTTTTATTCATTTACAGATTAAATAAGGGTAAAAAAAAAATTCAGGCAAAATGATGTACTTTGTTTAAGTCTTTTCTGTTACAGACTATAAAACAATGTTAATAATATCCTGATGCATGCTCAATAATCCAGGTAGAAAAATCCAAAAAAGTTCAATCTGGTCCTCTGGACATTCAAAAAAAAAAAAAAAAAAACAAAGCAAAAAAATCTAGAAACGTTTCGTCTCTCATCCAAGAGACTTCCTCAGTCTGAGAAAGTTATGACACTCCTTAGTGACTTAACCACTTATGAACCTCTGAAAAGAGATCCAGGAAGTGGTTACAAGAAGAAATTGATAGATTGCCTGAAAAATTTGGAGCAGGACAAGGCTATTGACCGTATTCTGTACCACAGACTGTACCCAGGGGAGGCCACACCTAGTCTGTATGGTTTACCTAAAATCCACAAACAAGGTGTACCTTTAAGACCTATTGTTAGCATGATTAACTCTGTCACTTACAATGTTTCCAAATATCTGGCGTCTGTACTCATCCCTTTAGTTGGCAGCTCAGAACACCACATACAGAACACCATGGACTTTGTGGACAAGGTGAGGGATGTCATCATGGAGACTGATGAAACAATGGTCTCTTTTGATGTCACATCACTCTTTACGTGCATTCCTGTTGATGATGCAGTAGAGGTGGTCAGTTTAAGATTAAAATCAGACACCACTCTGAGCAGCAGGACCACACTTTCCACAGAACAGCTGTGTCAACTCTTGAAACTGTGCCTGCAGT
>NC_056506.1:11733986-11734294 GCF_014905685.2 Nematolebias whitei | reverse complement strand
TGCATTCCTGTTGATGATGCAGTAGAGGTGGTCAGTTTAAAATTAAAATCAGACACCACTCTGAGCAGCAGGACCACGCTTTCCACAGAACAACTGTGTCAACTCTTGAAACTGTGCCTGCAGTCAACCTACTTCACATATGGGGAGCAATATTATAGGCAGAAACATGGGTGTGCTATGGGGTCTCCAGTTTCTCCTATTGTTGCCAACCTGTACATGGAGGAGGTAGAAAAGAGAGCCTTGACGTCCTTTTCAGGGACACCACCAAGTCATTGGTTCAGGTATGTTGACGACACCTGGGTTAAAAT
>NC_056506.1:11731841-11733886 GCF_014905685.2 Nematolebias whitei | reverse complement strand
TATATATATATATATATATATATATATGTATGTATATGCATATGCATATACTGTATGTCACATATAAATGACATATATACTATATGCCACATATGACAACCCAGTTTTTGAAAGGAAACTTTCTTACACCTAGATTAAGCCACATACCAAAACCAAAGTTGGTACTTCCCTTAATTTTCAAGTTATTGTGCTCACAGTGCAATCAGATAGATGGAGGGAGGGTATTTCCTAATCCCCATCTCCACTCTGAGGCAGGGGACAAATACCCTAACATGCATGTTTTTGGTTTAAGGGACAAAACCAGATGCACAAGAAAAACATGTAAGCTTCACATATAAAGGCCAGGAAACAAACCAAATCTGTGACTTTCTTGATGCAAAGCAACTTGTCTAACCACTGTGCCACTGTGCTGCCCCGCTCGCCTATAGCCACATCAAACATTAACAGCATTTCTGTAAAAATGAGTTTTAACCATTTTTGTGTTTTGTAAGGTCAGCACAATTTATTCTTAGGTGGAACAACAAAACTCCTTTTATGGTCAGATTTGAAAATCTGACTGAACATGAGTCCAAATGTTCCATGTACAAATGAAAAAATCTTAACGAACTTCAGAAAACCATCAGAACTATTGGTTTTGATTAGTTTTCAAGTATTAAAGTCTTGCTCAACAAAGTAAACAAAAAAATAATGAATAACATTGAAATGTAATGTTCTCTGCATCGTGTGGCCAGTAGCTAAAAGCAAAATGGCATCTACAACTGATCATCTTTTAGAGTCAACATAATTCCAAATGCAACCACTGCTAAGTGACCAAAAGGTGTATAACTCAGTCATAAAAAGATAAACTTTGTTTAAAACGTGGGTATCTAAGGCAGCGGGAAATATGCATTCCTTAAATTTGATCTAGGCATTACATTTTGGATCCCCCCCCCCCCCCCTAAAGTTACTGATTGCAACTTGTAAACCAGATTTGTTCAAAACCTAGTAATATAAATGTGTGTGTATGTGCATGTGCGTGTGTGTGTGCGTGTGTGTGTGTGTGTGTGTGTGTGATGGTGGGTAGAATGGCATCCCTCTCAGAGCAGCTTCAGGAGGTTCGGAGTCAGGCTGTGGTGTGTCTTTTCACTGGAGGCAGGATTGCAGATGTGCGTGCTGGGGTGATGGCCATGGCTAACCTCCCCCTCCCCCCTTGCTCCAAATATCGCCACATTGCAGCAGAGACCATGGTGATAAAAAACAGCTCGGGTGTGAACAGAAAGGAGGTGAGAGAACTTGAGTTTGTAAGCAAAATTGCTTAATTCACAAGAAAATGTCCACAAAGCCCTAACCATGGGGCCTTGTCCATACGAGATTGTTTTGATTTTGATTTTTACAAAATAATCGTTTTATTTTTTATTTTTAAGCATATCTTAGATAAAGATAACACTGTTTCTAGAAGTGTTTTCCATGCAAAAACACAACAAACAACTTTAAATAATGTAGGAACCATACCAAGCCTGGTTGAGGTGCTATAACTCTGCCATAATAATACATCTGAAACATGAACCAAGCCATCTTAAAGCAGAGGTGCCCAATACGTCAATCACAATCTACCGGTTGATCTTGTGGAAGTCCTCGAATCCCATCTACAAGAAAATACTTTTAAGTAAGATATTTGTCTACTCTCATATATGCAAGAATACTCAAGACTATAAACTCTATATCCAAAAAAGTTCAATCTGGTCCTATGGACAGAGGACCAGATTGAACTTTTTTGGATTTTTCTACCTGGATTATTGAGCATGCATCAGGATATTTTGAACCACTTTGGCCAGGATTGCCTCAAACTAGTAAGATAGTTTGAGAAAACAGCAAGGAAGAGGGCAGACTACAGGAACCACTTGCAATTCAACCGCAGATGTCGACAAAGTGGCATCATTCCCAAGAGCCTGGAACTAAAATCATTGGTCAGCGGGCACGGGGCAAGCAAGATCCTTCAGAAGGCACAGACCCAGCTGTTGAATGAACGGGTGAGAAAGACCAATTTTACTATTGAGGCCTTGAAG
>NC_056506.1:11706547-11731741 GCF_014905685.2 Nematolebias whitei | reverse complement strand
CTTTATAAGACTTGACCTACTTTTTGTACATAAGTACGAACATAACACCACCCACATAACTTTCATTGTCAGTGCTTTAAAGGGCGAAGACTCCAATGGGCTCATGCTTACCTGCAGAAACGCCAGATTGAAGTGATAACTTGCTCTTCATTTCTAGAGGATTTACAATAGTGTTTCGACAAACCCCTGCAGTAGGAAGAAGAAACCCATCCATCCATCCATCCATTTTCTTTACCCGTTTGTTCCATTTTGGGTCACGGGGGTCGCTGGTGCCCATGTCCAGCAATCACTGTGCGAGGGGCGGGGTACACCCTGGACGGGTCGCAAGTCCATCGCAGGGCCACATAGAGACAAACAAGACAAACAACCATTCACTCTCTCACTCACACCTAGGGACAATTTAGAGTTACCAATCAGCCTAACATGCATGTTTTTGGTCTGTGGGAGGAAACCGGAGTACCCGGAGAAAACCCAGAACATGCAAACTCCACCCAGAAAGGCCCCTGGACCGGGGTTTGAACCAGGGACCTGCTCGCTGAGAGGCAGCAGCTCTCAGCTGTGCCATCATGCTGCCCACACAAACAAACAAACAAATAAAACAAACAAACAAAAAAAAGAACAAAACTCCCTTCAACTTCTTTATAAGAATTACAAAAAAAGCCAGAATAGAAGACATACTGCTGGTGCTGGTCATGAAATGATAACATCATGAAAAAGTTGATTTATTTCAGTATTTCCATTCAAAAAGTGAAACTTGTATATTATATTCATTCATTACACACAGACTGATACATTTCAACTGTTTATTTCTTTAAATGTGTATGATTATAATTTACAACTCATGAAACCCCAAATTCAGTATCTCAGAAAATGAGAATATTATTTAAGACCAATAAAAAAAAAAGTATTTTTATAAATGTTGGCCAACTGAAAAGCATGAACATGAAAAGTATGAGCATGTACAGCACTCAGTACTTAGTTGTGGCTCCTTTAGCCTGGATTACTGCATCAATGCAGCGTGGCATGGAGTCGATCAGTCTGTGGCACTTCTCAGGTGTTATGAGAGCCCAGGTTGTTCTGATAGTGGCCTTCAGCTCTTCTGAATTGTTGGGTCTGGTGTATCACATCTTCCTCTTCACGATACCCTATAGATTTTCTATGGTGTTAAGGTCAGGTGAGTTTGCTGGCCAATTAAGAACAGGGGTACCATGGTCCTTAAACCAGGTACTGGTAGCTTTGGCTCTGTGTGCAGGTGCCAAGTCCTGTTGAAAAATGATACCTGAATCTCCACAAAGTTGGTCAGCAGCAGGAAGCATGAAGTTCTCTACAACTTCCTGGTAGACAGCTGTGTTGACCTCAGAAAATACAGAAGCCTTCAGTCTGGTCCAGAAAGTTGAAAAGCTTTTCAGAACAAGGACCGGTCAATCTTTCACAGAGCTCCCCAACACCATGGATACTGTAGGGAGAGAATCAAGTGTATTAGAAAGCATGCTTCCTTCATGTCATGATGTGCAAAGAAAAATAACCAGCAGGTTCATCAGGCTGAGACTAACAATAGCAGCAAAACATATCTTCAATGAAAGTTAAACAGTTCTGTCCAAAGCCAGACAAAAAACATGAAGAAAAAACAAACAGCATCTTGTACAACAAGCAAGCCCCCACCAAACTCCTTATTTAATTTCACCAATTCTGCATAAGTTATAAGACTTATAAGACTTTCTACCATCCCTTGGCAGTTTCTTGCCTCTGAATAACATTTTCCTTTGACAGAACACACTTATAAATCACAAAGTGTTTAAAAGTAAATTGTAAATATGAACTGGTTTCAGTGGTGATTTGAGCCTCTTTAAATTTAAACTCAGCATCCCTGGAAAAATAAACAAATCATTAGGATTGTGTAAGTAACCATCTTTGTGAAAAAAAAAAAAAAAACCCGTCCATCATTAAACAGGGGCAGAGGCCTCTGTGTTCAATTGTCCCCCTCTTACAATGCTGCTATTGATAGTATCACTCAGCCCCCTGTGAATAGTAAACAGTCATCAGTGTGCTAATGATCCATCGTTAGGTTGATGGTCCTTCTTGATCATGTGAGCAGTTGGTTTTGGTTGTCAGCAGCAAACTGGTTGATCCACTCTGAGAAGGTGCTATTTATAAGACTGAGTTGAATACAGCTTCACAGACTGAGGAAGTCTTTCGGATGAAAGACGAAACGTTTCTACAACATATTTTTTTTGTTTTGTTTTTTTTTAATACCCAGAGGACCTGACTTAACTTTTTTAAGACTTGTTTCTTTTTCTGTCTTGAAGAGATTCTCATCTCAACTTGACCCATGATTACCATACACTAAACTAATAAAATTCTAATAAAACTATTTAATTTTTATTTGATTTCATTTTTATTCAGCTATTATTGTTTAAGAGAAGACAGAAAATTAGATCTTGTGATACTTTGAATGCAACATTCTTCAGCAGTTCACTAGTCATTCTCCTGTGGTTTACCTGGAAAACATAAAAAAAGGCTCATCTCCAGGATCATGTTTTTCTTTAATAACAATGTCCACATTTATGCTGCAGTCTTTGACAAAGGATCTATAACTTGAACTAAATTAACCACGTCAGTCTCGCAGAAAAACGGCTAATAATAACAGCTAATACACAACTGGCAAGTTAACATGTTTAATTAACTAAAACTGGCGACATGAAGTATTAATGTTGATAAATTGTGGTAAAGAACAGTCAGCTAACGCTTCACAATGGCAAAAAAGTGTTGTATTTTCATCAACTTACCAGATAAAACACTTCAGAAACACGGAGAATGAACTACGTTCAATGCTGGACCTGCTACTGTTTGGAACTATTTGAGACCAGTCAGTGTTGCCAGGTGAGAAATGTAGGATTATCGTACTAGAGACATAAAATTATTGTATTTTGAGGGAAATTATCATACACCCGTCATAGCCAAAATAACAAATCTATTGATGCACTATAGTAGTGATGATTCCGCTTCCAGATCGGCTTTGCTTCTTCTTCTTTTCTTTTTTTCTTTACCTCACTCATGGGGCGGGCGCAACCATAGATATCATATAAAAGCTAGATCCCTCATTGGCTGCTGCGGCGCAGGAATTTCGGCCGCCATCTTGGAGCGGTCGTCCTTATTTGGTTAAAGCAGAAGATGTCTCAGCACTTTGCAGCTTATTTCTGTTCAAATCGACGGACTGTTGACGTCAGATCTCGGGGGGTAACTTTTCACAAGTAAGATGAACATATTATTGTTAGTATTTTGTGAATAGAATATTACTGTACTGTATTTATGTCCACCAGCTGATGTGATGTTCAGTGTAACACGGTGTTCAGCTGCAATGAAGCTGACTGAGATCTGATGACAGGAATATTTTTCTAACAAGCATACTCACAATTTCAGTAGCTTTGGTTCATTATCAACAGATATGCATCAAAACTGGGGTTTTGTTTAAGTTCTAGGATATAAAAAAATAAAACTAGGGAGAATATAGGAAATAGAAAATAAGCTTGACCTCCTCTGTACAATGTTTTTGTGTAGACACAAATCTCCTATTTTCATTGTGAAGGTTTCCCAAAGAACAAGATGTGAGGAAGAGGAGGAAGTATCTTTGAGGAGGATTCATCTGAGCAGTGAGGATTTTAAACATGAGGATTTTGATCAAACTGATCAGACTGTTCGACTGAGAGATGGTGTGGTACCATCGGTTCACCTTCAAAGAGTAGGTGCATCATTATAAGTTCATTAGAGTTCATAAATTTACATATTTTATTGTCAGTCACAAGGTGAGACACCTCCATGTGTTTATATGAACAGGTAACTATAGACTGTAAAGTTCATATTCATTATGCTTTTTCATTTCAGCTTGAAAACTGCAGGACTTGTCACGATCAGCGGCCCCCGCTGACCCCCCATCAGCCCCTGTCTCACACTCACAGCCCCATCATGTCATGTTTCTGCTCCTCTTTGTCATCATGCTGTTTTTTCTTCTGTCATTAGCCACACGCCCCTCTGCACTTTCAGCTCATCAGCCCTGATTACACTCACCTGTTCAGCTCATCTAGTTCACCTGCTCTGCACCCTTTATAAACTCCATTGTCCCTCTCCACCGGGCTGAATTATTACACCTTCCCTGGTCCCTGATTTTCAAGCCCTCATAGTTTCATGCCTAGACCTCAAGCCTTGTTCTCTGGATTATTGACCTCACGCCTGCCTTCTGGATTTCCCGCTTTTTGCCTGCTCCTCATCTGGTTCTGTTCTGCCTCTCTGACCTTGGTAACGGACCTCCTCTTCAGTCTATGACCTCGACTCACGGATCACCCTTTTGGATTGCCCTTTGGACCACAAACTTTCATTGCCCCACTGTCCATAACATTAAAGGCCTCCCTCTGCAGCTACCAGCAGCCTTATTAATAAAAACTGTTAATTTTTGCACCCCTGTGTCTGGCTTATGTAGAATCCAAAACCTTGGTTCGTGACAGGAGTACAGGAACTCAACAAAAGCTGGAGCTGGTCTGTTTGTGGCCTCTCAGGAACGTGCACGTCACACACACAACCTTGGCCTAATGATGTGAGTATTTCTATTTTAAACTTTTATTTTTCATTTAGCCTTTATTTACACAGGTAGTCTCATTGAGTCACCAGAACTCATTTTCAAGAAAGACCTGTTTAGGAGCAGATGTTGGGGGTTAAGGGCCTTGCTCACGGGCCCTGAGTGGGGCCAATGAGGGTGGAGGCAGGTGTGGGTGTTTCACCTTTTCCACCCACATTTTGATGTTGACGGTACCGGGAGTTGAACCTGCGACTTTCCAATCACAGGCCCATCTTCTAACCTCTGTGCCACCACTCCCCCACATAACATGATATCATAATGGTAATTAAAATCTCACTGGTTGTCTTCCAGATGTGTTAAACAGCTACTGGTCCCCCTGATGTTTACAGGTGGCTGTGGTCAGTGGATGAAAAGCCTTGCATGAACAAGATGATGCTGGAGATCATCATTTGACGAGAGCTACCACCTTCTAACTGTGAAGAACAACAGCAGCTCAGTGAAGGTGCCAAGAGCTGCAGAGAGGCTGATTCATGGAGCTTCAACACAGCAACCTCCAAACATGTCCACCCTCACACACATCGTCCGTGAAGACACTGGACCAGAGCACAAGATAATAAGACACTGATAACGACAACAATAGACATTCACAAATGATTCATACAAATTTTTATTTTTTTATTGTTTATTTGTGTTACAATTGAAAAACAGTTTGTTATCCACTGTTGTCATCACTCTTTGTTAAAATCCAGGTCTCTCTTGTAAATTAGTCCTATTGACTCAGTGGGACTAAACTGTTACCTTTGTTGTTGTTTTATATATGTATATATGTATATATGATGTAGTAGTATATGTAGTAGTATATGTAGTAGTATATGTAGTAGTAGTAGTATATGTAGTAGTATATGTAGTAGTATAAGTAGTAGTATATGTACTAGTATAAGTAGTATATGTAGTAGTATAAGTAGTAGTAGTAGTAGTATATGTAGTAGTAGTAGTAGAGTATATGTTATATGTAGTAGTAGTAGTAGAGTATATGTAGTAGTAGTAGAGTATATGTAATAGTAGTAGTAGAGTATATGTAGTAGTAGTGTATGTGGTGTAGTGTGTATATATGGTATATATGTCTATATATCTATATCTGACTGAGTTTTGCAAAACATGTCATAAGAATATTTTATTAGTGTTAATGTTAACCCCACCTAGAATATTTAAATACACTGAATCATGTGTTCAGCTTTAATGGCTGTACTCCTAAGATTTACAGAGGAAAAAATCATGAGAATGAGTTTAGTATTCAGCTACGACTGATTAAACGCACAAATACTTCATTGCTCCTGTCAAACAGGTTACACTGAGTGGAGCGGTCGACCGTTCCAAGATGGCGGCCCTACAGCTCATCAGCGCCAGTAGGCGATAGCGGTCAATGCTGTATCTAGTGTTAATATCTATGACCAAAAACAACGTCCCTCGCGTGCTGCATAAAACGCGTCACATCCTCCAGTGAGTAACGTTCAAGATCGCTAGTGTTTAATAATTATTATTCATGAACACCACATCTCCCCTTTTAACAAATAAGGAAGCTTCTTATTTCTTTTCTTTTTTTCTCTCACAGGCTAGGAACACATAACATAAAATAACTGTAATTCAAACATAACCTGTTTCTTCAATCCAACCGGTTATCAGTCTTTTTAATAATTTTTATCTTTTTTTTTTTAAGGTCCAGTTTAGTAGGCTTTATCACTATTCTCCCTGATCTTGTTTTCACAACATCAGTTTTTACAGCAGTAACAGATGATAAAAAAGCTGATGAAGACTGCTCTGTAGGAACTTCAGTCAACCCCATTTTCACAGTCTTATCCTGCAAAGTTGAATGTAAAGGGATCAAATGCATACGATTGCGCCTCACTGATCCCTGGGGTAAATCCACTATGTAGGATGTTGGTGTGGCATGTTTTTGGATCACAGTCCCAGGTGTTTTTGCATGTGTAACCCAAACTTGTTCTCCCGATAGGTCGCACAAAGGTTTGGCACGATGGCGCCTGCTGAAGTTAGCGATGTCCATCATCCTCCTTTGTCTTTCCTTTTGAGCCAGGTTGTCACTGTCTGGCAGTGCAGGATCCAAAGTAGAGGGAAGTGCTGGTAGCGTTGTGTGTAATCGTCAGCCCGTTAAGAGCTCCGCAGGGCTGTAGCCATTCTGCAGCGGTGTAGCTCTATAAGCAAGAAGAGCTAAGTAGGGGTCTGCTGCTTGCTTTAACAGGTTTTTCACAGTTTGTACTGAGCACTCCGCTTCCCCATTACTCTGCGGAAATCTTGGACTGCTGGTGATGTGTTCAAACCCATAAGAGGCAGCAAAAGACTCGCCCAGAATACTGTGGTCCATTATCTGACATTAGGACCTCAGGGATACCATGTCAGGCAAAAATGGACTTAAGATTAATTATATCATTTGTTTTAGTCCTATTTAGAGGAGCTAATGCAACATATCTGGAATAATAGTCCACAACAAGAAGGTACTTTTTCCCTCCCAATTCAAAAAGATCTGTGCCTAATTTTTGCCATGGGCGGGCAGGGTGCTGGGAAGGCATCAGTGGTTCACTATGGTTGTGCCTTTCCTGTATCCATGTTCTACATTTTAACAACATTTCATTTATTTGCTGACTGAGTCCGGGCCACCACACTGACTGACGAGCACGGGCTTTACACTTAACAACCCACTGATGTCCCTCATAAAGCTTTTCCAACACATCATTGCGCATTGCTGAGGGAATAACAAGTCGTGAGTCTTTAAGCAACAAGCCATCTTTCACAGTGAGAGTGGCATGTTCCGGACAGTAATTTTTCAGCAGTGGTTCCTGGTTTGCACGATTTGGCCATCCTTGTGTGCACACCTCCATGACACATGCACAAATGTTGTCACTCTGTAGCTGTCCTTTAAGTGTGTCCAAGTATGAAGAACTAACTGGTAGATTTGCAATGATGTTGTCCACATAGATGTCAGTGTCCTCCATTAGTTCTTTGTCTAAACAGGACATCTGTCTTTTAATTGGTGAACGGGACAATGTGTCTGCTGTCCAGAGTGATTTACCTGGGGCGTACTGTATATCATACACGTAGCGCATGAGTCTCATCCTGAAACGCTGAATCCTTGGTGGAAGAAGGTCCAAAGCTTGTCCTCCCAGCAGGGAAATGAGAGGTTTGTGGTCTGTCTCTAAGGAGAAGTGTTTCCTTATGAGGAAGTCCCGAAAACGTTCACATGCCCAAGTAAGGGCTAAAGCCTCCTTTTCAACCTGTGCATAACGTTGCTCCGTTGGAGACAGTGACCGCAAAGCATAAGCTACTTGTCTCCAGCCTTCCTCCCACATCTGGAGAAGAACCCCTCCCAGTCCATATGATGAAGCATATGCAGAAACTTTGGTGTCTCTGTTTGAGTCATACATGGCCAGTACTGGAGTTGAGGTTAAAGCCTCTTTTAGAGTTTTAAATGCTTTGTCCTGGTCCGTGCCCCAGTACCAACTGTTTCTTTTTGATAGCAGATCACGCAGGGCCTTGTCCTTTTCAGCCAAATGGGGAATGAATTTGCCCATTTGGTTAACCATGCCCAGAAAACATCTAAGTTACGCCACATTACTTGGTTCTTTCATGTTTGTAATTGACTCTGTTTTCTTTGTATCAGGGCTGATGCCTGAATCTGTGATGATGTGACCTAAGAAGAAAACTTTGCTCTGTGAGAGATCACACTTTTCCACATTCAGTGTTACACCTGCTTTTTCCAGCCTTCGCAGTGTGGCGTGGAGACGGGCATCATGTTCCTCCTGGTTGTGTCCCCACACAAGCAGATCATCAATGTGACAAATCACTCCCTCCAGTCCTTCAATAACCTCCGCCATTATGCGCTGGAAGTGCTCGGGCGTGGAGTTGATTCTGAAAGGAAGGTGATTAAAGTGGAATCGCCCAAACGGTGTTATGAATGTTGTGAGCTTGGCTGAATCCTTTGATAAGGGAATTTGCCAAAACCCCATATTGGCATCCAGTTTACTGAACACTTTGGCTCCAGCCAGCACTCCCAGACTTTGATCGACTGATGGTAGTACGTACTTTTTTCTGCAAACATACTTGTTTAGTCCTGTAAAGTCCACACATGGTCTCAGTCTGCAACTGTTTGGTTTTGGGATGACCACCAAGCCGGCACACCAATCTGTAGGTTCCTCCACTCGTCTGATGACCCCCAGCTCCTCCATTCTGTGAAGTTCCTCCTTTACTTTTCCTAGTAAAGGCAGAGGAATTCTCCTAGGGGCATTGAGCGAGTATGGAACCACATCAGGTTTGAGTTTGATGTGGTAGGTTTGCTGCACCTCACCTAGTCCATTGCAGAGTCTGGGGTACACTGTTTTTAGAGTGTCCATTGATATAGCATTCACAAGCACCAGAAGACCAAGAGCTGTGATGGCAGGCAGTCCAAGCAGTGGTGTGGTGAGGTTTTTAACAACATAGAACTTTTCTATTGTACTCTTGTCCCTGTAGGTAAGCTGTAGTTTTGTGTAGCCTGCAACATCCAGTGATGTTCGGCCAGGACCTAACAGAGGTTTCACTGGTTTGACGAGAACAGGCTTTTCAGCACTGGGAAACAGTCTGTTCAAATCTGTCTGAGCCATGGCTGTGACGTCTGCACCTGTATCAGTTTTAAATGTTAGTATTGTCTCATTTATTTGTATATCAGCTGTCCATGCCTGATTTTCTGTGGTCACAGATACAAGGTAGAAACTTTCCTCCTTTTCCTCTTGTAGTGAACTTAACCTGATGTCAAGACTAAGCCTAAGGTCAAAACCCTTGACCTTAAGAACCTTGTGGGACAGGAACTGTCATTTCATTGATTTGAATCCAGAAATACAGGTTCACCCATCCTGAGACTCTCTTTCTTGAAAATCAAGTGGAAGAACACTCTCTTTTTATTATCATTACTATTTTACAAATGTTGATAATCAAAGTGTCTTAGTTCAAACCATTTTAGATGTTGCAGTGAACTAATCAATTTTATTAACTGTAGAACAGTGTAATGATTTTTAATGCTTATGCAAAGTTAGAATTCATGTTAAAGCTGTTACAGAGTAATTATGCATTTTCTGATTTCTGTCTTTGAATGAGCAAGTGTGCGTTTTGCAAGGTCAGGAGTCGAAGCAGACATGTGTTGGAACAACTGCCTTGTTTTTACATCCTCTCAGACGTCAACAGGGGGGTTTTGGCACCTGTTTCTACTCGCCAAAACAAAACACTCTCTGTCTGTGAGAACAGTTTAATCTGTTCAATAACATTCTTGCTGTCTTCTGACTTTTAGTAACCCTCTTACATCACAAAACACACCCCTGTCTGGTTGTTTTGGACCAATCTGGGACGATCAAATATACCGGAAATAGAGCTCTTAAAAATGCCGGTACTTCCTAGTTCTCTCAGAGTGGAGTAGAGTTGAGTTGAGTTGAGTTGAGTTCAGTTCAGTTCTGCGTGGAGAAGTTCAGTTCGGTGAAGCTTCTGAGCAGTTCGGTTCTGCGCTGAGAAGTCGTTTGGGAGAACAGAAGTCCAGCATGATAAGGCTCCTCCGAGTTGGATTATTGCTATTGCTGAGGTGAGCTGGTGTCGGACGGAATCTCGTCACTACTTCGGACGAGACACAGCCATCCTATGGAGACGCTGGACAGGTAGCGTTAACTGGACCTCCATATCTGCTGATTAATCTTCAGAGAGGTATGAGTCAAGTTTCCTACCGAAGCGTACCGAGGAAGGCTGGGTTCTGATGGAGAGTGTCGGTTCTGGTGAACACTTCCCCTCACATACCATCTTTTACTCCCTTTAAACTCCCATCTTTCCATCTTTAAATTCTTCTCTAAAGTAGAAATCCTTTCAGATATTTTAGAAATGTCTGTGTAAAGTGCTCATCCACCGCCGTGTGGATAATTGATCATAATTGTACAGTTTTCATAAATGTCTGTGGTGAAGCAACGGAAAATCATGGCCGTATGGTTTTCCTGATTGATGGATTATGTTGTTATTTTCATATTTTGCCAAATTAATGTAAATGTTTGATGTTAAACTTTGATTCTGTAAATAAATGACCGCATTCGTTTTGATGGGTCAAAGATAAATGACGTCTCACGTTTGCATTTCATTAAATTCAATGCACGTTTTATTCAGTCCAGAAAAATGAGGAATCCGTTTTTATTGATGAATATATCTCTGCATCTGTTCATCTACACTCTTCTTCGATACTTTGCACCTTTTTGCTAAATCTGCACATACGCTGATAATGTCCTTTCTTCCCAAAGAAATGACATTTAGCATCATTAGCAGGACACTCATATTTAGGATGAGGGGAGCCTCCACACTTGAAAGACTTTGTTCTTGATGTGCTTTTGCTGTCGACCTGTGGATGTGTTTTAGCGCTTTTATTTTAAACTTGGTATATTTGGTTTTCTCAAACTGTTGTCTGCTTTTAACAACTCTATCAACAGAGCTGACACTTGTCTGCATTACACTGGCTTCACATCTCAGAGCACTTTGTTGCTTTATAATCTCTTCCGATTGTCTTGCCATGTTTACAGCTTTCTCCAAGTCCAAATTTTTCTCCATTTGCATACACTCTGATAGACTGATGTCTGCTAAGCCCACTACAATTCTGTCCCTTATTAGTTCATCGTGGAGCGGTCCATAATTGCAGTGTTCTGCTAATGCATGCAGGGCTGTAACAAATGCATCCACAGTTTCTTTTGGCTCTTGTTTGCGCATATTAAATCGTGCGCGCTCATAAACAACATTTTTCTTCACTATGAAAAAATTTTGGAAACCCTCATTCACTTTTTCGTACTGGCGCTGGTCTGCATCATTTAGCTTTAATCCTCTCAGGACATCATCCGCTTCATCTCCCATGCAGTATATTACGGTGTTTACCTGGTTTTCATCTGAACTCAACGACAAGCTACTGGCCTGGCGGAACCTCTCGAAGCGACAGATCCATTTTGTCCATTCATGTGGCTTAGAAAAATCAAAAGGCTCCGGCGGCTGGATACTGAACGTAGTGCTGGGAGTGTTAGCCGCTATGCTAACTCCTCCTGCCCTCGGCTGTTCGTCTTCTTCATTAGACATCTTAAAAATTGCTGTTTCTTGTCTTTCCCCTTCTTATCCACGCCACACGGACCAAAGTGTCTCCTCCTCAGCAACACACCACTTCTGACACCACGTCGTGTTCTTATTTTTAGAACAAAGCGTGGAACTCTGTGTGCTGGCAAACACTCTTTATTAGTCCGTTATCAAAAACAACGTCCCTGGAGTGCTTCATAAAACACATCACATCCTCCAGTGAGTAACGTTCAAGATCGCTAGTGTTTAACAATTATTAATCATGAACACCACAGAATCTTGGCTTCGTTGCAGTCTCCCATCCTGAGCAAGCACAGTGGCAACAGTGGAAAGGATAAACTCCCTTTTAAAAAGAAGAAACCTCCAGCAGAACCAGGCTCAGAACAAGCGGCCATCTGCTTTGACCATCTGGTTGAGAGGACAGGAAGGAGAGACAGACGAACATAGAATGGTAGGTCCAGGTATAGGTCCAGGTGTATCTGAAAGACAAAAACACATGTTAAGGATAGAAAAAATAATTACATCTACAAAAACAGATTGAGCAGAGTAAGTAAAGACAGTAGTAGAGTGAAAATTGTGGTCAGTTTGTCCTCCAGCAGTCTAAGCCTATAGCAGCATAACTAAGGGACAGCTCAGGAAACCCAAGCCGACCCTAAATATAGGATTTAGCAAAAAGGAAAGTCTTAAGCCTAGTTTTAAAACTGGATAATGTGTCAGCCTCAAGGACAGAGATTGGAAGTTGGTTCCACAAGAGAGGAGCCTGATAACTAAAAGATCTGCCTCCCATCCTGTTTTTGAAAATTCTAGGAACCACCAGTAAACCTGCAGTCTGAGAGCGAAGTGCTCTGTTAGGAAAATATGGAACAATAAGATCTGTAATATAAGATGGAGCCAGGTTGTTGAGAGCTTTGTAGGTTAGAAGTAAGATTTTGAATTCTATTCTGGACTTGACAGGGAGCCAACGGAGAGAAGCTAAAACTGGAGAAATATGATCTCTCCTACTAACTCCGGTTAAGACTCTGGCAGCAACATTTTGGATCAACTGAAGACGTTTTAAGGAAGTATTTGGACATCCAGATAATAAACCATTGCAATAGTCCAGTCTAGACACGACAAATGCATGGACCAGTTTTTCTGCATCATTTTTAGATGAAATGTTTCTAATTTTAGTGATATTACACAGGTGGAAGAAGGCAGTTCTAGTAACGTTTTTAATGTGGGGGATAAAAGACATGTCCTGATCAAAAATAACACCAAGATTTTTAACATTAGAGCTGGAGGACAGATTAATGCCATCTAAGGAGGGAGAAAGACTGAAAAATTAATTCCTAAGGTGCTCAGGTCCAAAAACCAAAACCTCAGTTTTGTCTGTGTTCAACAGGAGAAAATTAAGGGTCATCCAGGTTTTTATGTCTTTAAGACATGCTTGTAGTCTAAGTAGCTGATTGGATTCATTGGGTTTAATGGACAAATATAATTGTGTGTTATCAGCATAACAATGGAAATCTATCCCATGCTGTTTAATAACTTTACCTAATGGAAATAAAGTAAAGAGTATTGGCCCAAGCACTGAGCCCTGAGGAACTCCATGACTAACTTTGGTGTATGAAGAAGATTTATTATTTACATTTACAAACTGGAATCTATCAGATATATATGATTTAAACCATTTTAGAGCCGTTCCTGTAATCCCAATATCATATTCAAGCCTCTGTAGTAAAATATTGTGATCAACTGTATCAAATGCAGCACTGAGGTCTAACAGGACCAGTATAGACACAAGTCCATTGTCTGAGGCCATGAGAATATCATTAGTGACTTTTACTAGTGCTGTTTCTGTGATATGATAAGCTCTAAACCCTGACCGAAACTCTTCAAACAGATTATTTCTTTGTAGATGTTCATGCAACTAACCTGCAACTATTTTCTCTAGAATTTTTGAGATGAAAGTTAGATTAGATATAGGTCTATAGTTGGCCAGAATTTCTGAATCAAGATCAGACTTCTTAAGTAAAGGTTTAATTACAGGAACCTTAAAGCGCTGTGGTACATAACCATCCATTAAAGACAAATTAAGTAGATCCAAAATGTGGACATTAATTAGGGCAAATACCTCTGTAAACAGTCTGGTTGGGATGGGATCTAGCAGACATGTGGATGTTTTTTTTTTTTTTTTTCTTCTATTCTCCGGTGGAACCAGACGTATTTTCCCTCTCCCCGCCTCCTCCTCACCCGCTTCCCTGCTGCGCTCTTTTGTCCTGTGAACCGTTAAAAAAGCTATTTTTTTTCTGCATGCCTCTTAATTGGAAGGATCAGCTGGTCTCTCAACAAAATCAATCAACTTCTCCCGACAGGAGTCAGGGTAAGGAGGACCCTCTTACCTCAAAGGAAACAAATTGGATTCATGATGACAACTAGATTCTACTGTTTGGGTTGGTGAAATCTTGGATTGTCTACAAATTCGTGTGGAGGTGTTGAAGCTTGACAGTGCTTGGACTGAATGTGGGAAGCTGTGTCAGGGAATTGGAGCAGCTGTTATCAGGCCTGTGATCTTCCTGGCAGCACTCATGAATGGTGGGAATAATCTGGAGAAGCTGTGAGCTCGAATTTTATAGGTAAGGATCAATTCGGCTGTTTTGGAGTTTCCATCATAGAATATGTACAGCAAGACTTTAAAGGCAGAAACAACAATTCACGAGTTCTGCCTGACCCAAACTGTGGCCTTGATGCCGGACTTATCTCAACTCCTCCTGGAATGTTTTGAAAACAACAAAGATGCTTTGACTGTTTCCTCACCCCTCCCTTCCCCAAGGCCGTGGACATGTAACAGAACCTCAACTGAGCTGAAGATGAATGTCACGTCTTATCTGGACAATGGCTGGGGGGGGGGGGGGGGGGGCTATGCCTTTCCCTTAAAAATTCAATGTCTTCACCGGCCTATATGTAAATGTATAATGTCTGTTTATGTTGCTTTGCTGTGGTAGTTTTTTTTGATGCCTCAAATTGTGCCCTGTCTAGGACATGGTGTGAGAGGTCTTTTTTTATACCGTCTCTCCTCATGCTTTCTTTCCTTTTCTCATGTAAGCAAAATATTATTCTGAATAAGAATAAGAAGGTTGCGCTAATTATTTATAGCCGCAGCTTCGTGCACTCCGCCCATCTTCAGATGACTCTACGTACATATTCGCTTTGTATCTCGGTGCAATGCCATTAAAGTTTCTTCTGATTCTGATGGTTTGGATGAGGTTATTATTTTTGACAATTCAGAGAGCTCAACAGGACAAAAACTGTCCAAACGTAAATCAAACTCTAGTGAAATTTTTTAAGTTGCCTCATTTGACAGGGGACTAGAGATAGTAGAAGGAAAGATGGTTTGAATTTTCTCTCTAATTGAAATAATTTTATTTATAAAGAATCTCATGAAGTCATCACTACTTATAGTTGTAGGGATACATGGTTCAACAGAAATGGGACTTTTAATTAGTCTAGCAATAGTACTAAACAGAAACCTAGGGTTATTTTTATTCTCCTCTATTAAAGATGAGTAATATAAAGTTCTAGCATTACGGAGAGCTTTTTTATATGTTAGCAGACTATCTTTCCAAGTTAAATAAAATTCTTCAATATTAGTAGAGCGCCATTTTCTTTCCTGGTTTCTAGATGCCTGCTTTAAAGTACGTAACTCAGAATTGAACCAAGGAGCCAGTTTCCTCTGATTGATTACTTTCTTTTTCAGTGGAGCAATTTTATCAAGTGAAGTTTGCATTGAAGTTGTAAGATGATCAACTAGATGATCTAAGTCACTGTTCTCTGATGCATTACTCTGCAAGACAGGAAAACAATGATGGAAGAGATTGTTTAAATTTGGTTACGGCATTTTCAGATAAGCACCTGCTGAGATGAAATTTACTCTCAGTGACTGTGTAGTCATTTAATGTAAACTCAAAGGTTATTAAAAAATGGTCAGACAGAATAGGATTTTGAGGAACTATTACCAAGTCCTTAATCTCTATACCATAGGTCAGAACTAAATCAAGAGTGTGATGATAAGAATGAGTAGATGTGTGGACATTTTGGGTAAAACCAAATGAGTCTATTAAATTATTAAAGGCTATGCTTAAGCTATCACTTTCAACATCTACATGAATATTGAAATTTTATCAGTTTTTATTAGTAAATCAGTTAATAATTCTGAGAATTCAGACAAAAACTGAGAGTAAACGCCTGGTGGACGATATATAACAACTAGTAAAAGTGGCTTTTCTGATTTCCATTTTGGATGAGAAAGACTGAGGGACAGCGATTCAAAAGAATCATAACTAATAACTGGTTTGGCATTAATCAATAATCCTGACTGAAAAATAGAAGCTACTCCTCCACCTCGGCAAGTTGTTCTAGGAACATGAAAATTTAAATAATTAACAGGAGTGGATTCATTTATACTAACAAAATCCTCCTGTTGTAGCCAAGTTTCTGTCAGACAGATTAAATCAATATGATGATCAGTTATCAGTTCATTAACTAACAGGGATTTAGAGGAAATAGATCTGATGTTCAATAATCCACATTTAATGATTTTATGATTTTGCTCTGGTAAAGTAACAGTGTTTATTTTAATCAGATTTTTATGGTTTTTATTTTTAGAGCTGATTTTTGGTTTATTTAATTTGAGCCGTGGGCGAGTTTACACTGTTTCAATGGGGGTGTGGGTGGGTAACAGAGGAGAAGCAGCAGAGAGGTGTGGAGGACTACAACTCTGCTTCCTGGACTGGACCCTGGGTTGTCAATAATTTGGGGGTTAAACAAAATCAGCCATATTTCTAGAAAGAAGAGCGGCTCCGTCCAAACTGGGATGGATGCCATCTCTCCGCATCAGACCAGGTTTTCCCCAGAAAGAACTCCAGTTATCTATGTAGCCCACGTCGTTGTCAGAACACCATCTAGACACTCAGCGGTTAAACGACGACATATGGCTAAACATGTCATCGCTGGTCAGGTTGGGGAGGGGGCCGGAGAAAACTACGGAGTCCAACATGGTTTTAGCAAAGTCACACACCGAAGCAACATCAATTTTAGTGACCTCCGATTGGCGTAACCGGGTGTCATTACCGCCGAGGTGAATAACAATCTTACCGTATTTAGCCTTAGCCTTAGTCAGCAGTTTCAAATAAGATTTTATGTCGCCCGCTCTAGCCCCCGGAATGCATTTAACTATGGCCGCTGGAGTCCCTAAAGCCACATTTAGGACTATGGAGCTTCCAATAACCAGGGTCTGCTTCTCAGCGAGTGTGTCACTGAGCGAGGAAAATCGATTATAAACGTGAACGGTTCGGTGGTGAACTGGGGGCTTAGCCTTAGGACTACGCTTGCTCTGGACCGTCACCCAGCTGGCCTGGGGTCCCAGCTGCTCGGCGTCTGCTGGAGGACTGCTAACGGGAGCTAGCCTCTGTGATTCTGCGCTGTCTAAGGGGACCTGACTAGCTACTGGTTTTCCTACAGCGCGGAGCCAAGCTTCCAGTTCAGAAAGCCTCTCCTCCAAAGCTACCATAAGACTACATTTGTTACATGTATCATTACCACTAAAGGAGGCAGAGGAGTAACTAAACATCTGACACACGGAACAAGAGAAAACAGAGGAAGCAGGGAGAGAAGCAGCAGCCATGCTAAGCTAACGCTAGCAGGAGCTAGCAGAACCAAATACACCAATAAAAACCGATAAGTGTTGAAAGATAAGAGGTGTTTTAAGCACTATCCAACAGTAGAAATCAACTGTACTAAGTGTGTTTGTGAACTAGAATGAAAAACTGTGCAAAAGACAGATAAATCCAGAAAACAGAGACAACTCGAGCAAACAATTCACTCAAGATACCGACAGACAAACAAGAAATGACATAATACGTCTCACCACGAATGTGCAACGTCACACCACAAGGAGGCAAATACGATAAATATCGTACACCTGGCAACACTGGAACCAGAGCCGCTGCATGACCCACGTGACTTCCGCATTCCATTCTTGCAAGAAGTCTATGGGAGTGTCCTAACGAACACAATTCATAAAACGTTCAATACAAAATCAACTGGACTTTATTTGTAACAGAAGAAGTTTCACTTCTCATCCGAGGAGCTTTCTCAATTCAGAGTGTGTACACAATCAACAAGCTACACGTTGCAGGGCAGAGAGAACTTCCGGGTCAGACCACTTGTCAAAAATTAAATAATGAAAATCAAAACTGAGCACTCGTTATCCGTTTTTTCCATTTTCGTTTTGTACACAAAATCGGAAATCGGTAAACAGTTCGTTATCCGATTTTTCAATTTGGTTTAATAAACGGAAAACACAAAACAAGTGTGTTTTTTTTTTTTTTTTCATTTTTTATTTCAAACGAAAAATTGAACTGCCTGAATGTACACGGACCGGTATGGTTGTCTACTGAGGACATTTCTTTAAAAGATACTCCTAGAAAACTCACACCCAGGTACATTGGTCTTTTCCCAAGTATCATCAACCCATCAGCAGTTCGGCTACAACTTCCTCCATCCATGAGGATCCACCCTACCTTCGATATGCCCCCCATCAAGCATGTAGTTACCAGTCCTCTGAACCCTCCGACCAACCTCCTTCCACCGCCATGTCTGATCAACCTTTGATCGACCTGCGTTCATGGCCAGACGCCTATTGGACGTATGCCGATGGGGTAGGGGTTTCCAATACCTGGTGGATTGAGAGGGCAATGATCCAGAGGAGCACTCCTGGGTGCCTAGGTCCCAAATTCTAGACCCTGGTCCAATTTCCTCTTTTTGCAGGAACCACCCTGAAAAAATAACTAAATCACCAAGAGATGATACTTGGTGGTGGTGGTGGGGTACTGTGGGCGTTCTGGTTCTGCTAGCCACACTCTCTCTCCCCCACAGCTGCAGCAGTTTCCTAATCAGCCATCAGTACACACCTGAACTTTATCTGAGGGACGACACTGGAGGAGCATAAAAGCCTCAGCCAGACACTCCTTCAGTGCCTGGACATTATCCTACCTATGTTCACTTCCAAGTCCTGGACTCATCTTGCCTTCCTAGGCTTCTGTGCTCCTTGTGTTACTCGTCCAAGATTTTGTCCCAGCTGTTCTCCAACACCTTCAGCCTGAAGAACCAGACACCTATGCTACTAAACCTGGTCCTCTCTCCAGCAGTACTTATCTGTTCTCAAATTAAGGAACGTCCTGGAACCGGAACCTCTCAGCCCTCTCCTCGAATCCAATCTACAAGGAAATACCTTTTTTTTTTAATATATAATATATTTTATAGAGCCAGTCAGACAAATTACAATATATAATTCTTATTGTACATATGTACTTATTAGTACACATAACAATATAATACTGACAGAATAGTGCCTACATAACAAGACAAAGAAAAATAAATGCAATACAGTACACCAGCCTTAGCCCTTTTTGTATTATTTTTTAACAAAAGAAAATAGACAACAAAATAAAATGAAACAAGAACAAACCAAAAACCCCTTCCCATCTCAGCTCAACGAGGTCACTACACACACAAACAAAAAGAAACAACCAAATCGGACATATACACCTGTCATGATCAGCGGCCCCCGCTGGCCCCCATCTGCTCACTTCCCTGCCTCTTCATGACATGCTATGTTTTCTGCCATTCTGGTCATAGTTTCTGTTCATGTTTATTCTCATCTCCTGTCAACCTGCACCTCTGCCTGCTCACTTCACCACACCCCCTCAGCTTATCACAGCAATCAGCCCTGATTCCACTCACCTGTTCAGCTCATCTGGTTCACCTGCTCTGCACCCTTCATAAGATCCATTTTCCCTCTCCACCAGGGCGAGATTATTACACCTTCCATGGTCACTGATTTTCAAGCCCTCATAGTTTCATGCCTAGATCTCAAGCCTTGTTCTCTGGATTATTGACCTCATGCCTGCCTTCTGGATTTCCCATTTTTTGCCTGCTCCTCATCTGGTTATGTTCTGCCTCTCTGACCACGGTAACGACCTCCTCTTCATTCTATGACCTCGACTCACGGATCACCCTTTTGGATTGCCCTTTGGACCACAAACTTTCAGTGCCCCACTGTCCATAGCATTAAAGGCCTCCCTCTGAAGCTACCAGCAGCCTTATTAATAAAAACTTAATTTTTGCACTCCTGTGTCTGGCTTATATTGAATCCAAAACCTTGGTCCGTGACATACACCCATATTCACAGTCAAAACAAACGATCATAATTACAAAAAAATCATAACGACAGACAACAACACTTGGGCAAAACCTCCAAATTTGAGAAATAGGATAGAAAACATTGCCATTTTATGCAAAACTTTTGTGTACACCCTCATAAAGTATATTTAATTTTCTCAAGCTTTAAAAACACATCATGTCCTTAACCCACAAGGATATTGAGGGACATTTATCAGATTTCCAGTGTAACAATAAAGAGCATCTAGCAATTAAAGATGTAAAAGCAACTAAAGAAGTTGCATTTCCTTCGAAAATGCACGTGTGAATGCCATTTAAGGCCCTCCCAGCAAAGCACCGCTCCGGCCATGCCGCGACCGCAGGAGCTTCAGCCCTCCACCCAGTCGCCATCGTGAACACTGTCATGCCAGTCCCCCACACGTTCACCACGATGCGCATTTCCTGAATGTTTGACATGGCCTTCTGTCCATTTCAGTACTGGTACAGCTAAAGGTTTTACAAGTATACGTGAAATCCGACTTTCCAGACAGGAGTTATTGTGACTTCCTGTTTTGTTGCGAACGTTTGACGAGCACTTCATATATGCTTTTCCACATGTTGTGTCGTAATCAACAGTTACAGTTTCCTTTTTATAAATTACACAGGGTCAAGCTGGAAGAGTCACTCAATAACTGACAGTTTATTCTCTGAGTGGGTGGGCCTTAAGTAATGTCATGATTCAACAATACCAAAGTGTCTTTAGGTGTTCACTGATCAAGCACAAAAAATTTCGTTCAGATCGGATGATGTGTCACTGAGATATTACTACTGGAAAAATGTAGGTGGTGCACTCAAGTCAAATGTTAAACAAAAAAGTGTCTAGAATGTGTATACAAGTGCTCACACATCATGCACAAAAAATCTGGTCCATATCAGATGATATGTCACTGAGATATAACTGTTTGAATAATCTAGGGGGCGCACTTGAGTCAAAAGTTAAACAGCAATACAAATGCGTGTATAATTGCTCACTGATCAAGCACAAAAAATCTGGTGCAGATCAGATGATGTATGACCGAGATATAAATGTAAGTATAACGTAGGGGGTGCTATTGAGGCTATTGGCCACTTATCATGGATTCCTGTTCAAGGGGTGGATAATGATTGAGCATACTGATTTTGGTGCACATCGGCTCAAATCTGTGGAATTTAGAGCCAAACGTATTGCGACGGCGTTACGTTTTACTTCGCTACGCCACGCCGCCCACATGCTCCACCCAAAACTGTCAGTGTTGGAAAGCAAGTTACACCAACATGTTCGGTCACTGGACACACTATCATGGTGATTAGATCACAGAGGTCAGCTTGGGGCGTTCAACGTAAAACTTTACACTTCCTGTTGTCAGGGGCGTGGCTTTAGCAATGTCATGATTTGACCATTCAGTTTTGCAGGGGACAGAATGTGGATGAATCACTGAAGGTTTCATGTCTCAGACAGTTTTTGTGTAGGAGTTATTAGCTTTTCGTTTTTCATGGCGAGATGTCAAACTTTGAGTTCTGGCCCCGCCCCTTCAGCATGCTCAAAAATGCAGCGTTTAGATAATTTTTTGTCCCCCATGCCTCTTGACCAAAATGACTAAATTTGAAAAGGTTTGAGCGAAAAATGTGCAGGCTATAAACCGGCAAATAGGTGTGAAAATTTGGTCAGGATTCAAAAATGGCCACCTTTTCTGTGTATCGTACAACGTTGGTGCCAGAAAGTTTTCTGTGCATCTTGTGGAATTGGGGAAGTGTACCAAATTTCGTGCTTCTACGATAAACTAAGGTTAATGTAGGATATTTTGAAAAGTGTCAGGTGGAGCTAGGTGGCGCTGTGGAGGCTATTGGCCACTTATCATGGACACCTGTTCAAGGGGTGGATAATGATCGATCATACTGATTTTGAGGCACATAGGCTGAAATCTGTGGATTTTAAGTAAGGTTAATGCGCAGGGTATTTTGAAAACTGCCAGATGGCGCTCTTGGTCTGTTTATTGAGAGCTCCATTCATTTAAAATGAGAGCCAAAATGGCAGAAAAGGCTAAATATCTCCAAAAGCTAAAGTTGCATCAATAAAAAAAAGTCATAGCCAGATTGTCCTGAAATAACTGAACGGTTTGATATATGATCTGTTCATATAGCACTAATCCTGTGTGAGTAGTGAGCTTCCAAAATTTGTACGTAATAATGATAGCAACTAGGAAAATAAATATAAACAGAAAAGCAATAGTGTGAATGCCTTGATGGCATTCACACAATAATATCCTTTTGCGCAGAACCCAGTCCTAAAGAAGAAGAGTTGAGGATACCCAATACAGCAACCAGTGGCTTAGGTTGCAGATTCACTTTAAGAACGGAAGATATAATTGAGAAGTAATTAGACCAAAAATGGTATAATTTAGGACAGGAAAAAAAACGTGGCCCAGATGACATGGGGAGCCTTTACATTTGTTACATATATCTACAACATTCGGGTAAATTTTAAAAAGTCTCCAAGTAGAGAAATGAACTCTGTATAACTTTAAATTGAATCAAACTAAGATGAGCACAAGAGGAAGAAGAGCGTATTCTGTCAATGGCATCATCCCAGAGCTCATCGCTTAGCTGTATACTCAACTCTTTAATCCATGCATTTTTAATTTTGACACTTGAATCAACCCTAAGGATTAAAATAAAATTATAATCTTTGATATCAAACTTTTCTGATGTGGATTATATGCAATACATTCTTCCCATGGCTGTTCGAGGGGTAGAGAAGGAAAATTTGGGAAACACTTAGAGACAAAATTCTGAATTTGTAAATAACGAAACAGATATGTACCAGGTAAATTGCATTTTGAAGATAAATTAGAAAAACTATTAAATACCCCTGATGTATATAGATGTCTTATACGTTTTATACCCCTATCATACCAGACTGAGAATGATGGATCAGAAAGTGATGGAGGAAACAAATGATTGTTAATCAAAGGGCACAAAGAAGAGGCAGCAACAAACTTAAAACACCTTCCAAATTGAAACCAGATTTTCAGTGTATTCAGAACAACTTGATCATTAGTGTATAAGAAGGGTTTTATAGGTAAGGAAGAAAAAATTAGACCAGGTAAAGAAGCTCCAGCACATGAAGATATCTCCAATCTGCACCAAGGAGAACTGGACGATTTTAACCAATAACAATTTTTTTTGTATGTGAGCAGCCCAGTAATATGATTGAAAATCAGGCAACGCAAGTCCTCCTCTGAGCTTGCATCTTTGGAGCAGTGTTTTACGAACTCGGAGAGGTTTCCCTTTCCAAATGAAACCATGAATTAATTTATCCAAAGAATCAAAAAAGTTTTTTGGCAAAAAAAGAAGGGTAGACTGAAATAAAAAAAGAAAATTTGGTAAAATATTCATCTTGACAACATTAATCCTACCCAAAAGAGAAAGCGGAAGATTAAGCCATCTCTGGATATCAGAAGTTGAAGTTATAATAAGAGGGGAGAAATTAGCTGAAGTGAGGACAGACAAAGAACGTGTCACGTTTACACCCATCCATCCATTTTCTTCCGCTTATCCGGGGTCGGGTCGTGGGGGTAGCATCCTAAGTAGGGAGGCCCAGACTTCCCTCTCCCCAGCCACTTGGGCCAGCTCTTCTGGGGGAATCCCGAGGCGTTCCCAGGCCAGCCGAGAAACATAGTCCCTCCAGCGTGTCCTGGGTCTTCCTCTGGGCCTCCTTCCGGTGGGACGTGTCTGGAACACCTCACCAGGGAGGCGTCCAGAAGGCATCCTAAACAGATGCCCAAGCCACCTCAACTGGCTTTTCTCGACGTGGAGAAGCAGCGGCTCTACTCTGAGTCCCTCCCGGATGATCGAGCTTCTCACCCTGTCTCTAAGGGAGAGCCCAGACACCCTGCGGAGAAAACTCATTTCGGCCGCTTGTATCCGAGATCTCATTCTTTCGGTCACAACCCAAAGCTCGTGACCATAGACGAGGGTGGGAATGTAGATTGATCGGTAAATTGAGAGCTTCGCCTTTTGACTCAGCTCTCTCTTCACCACGACAGACCTGTACAGCGCCCACTTCACTGCAGACGCTGCACCTATCCGCCTATCGATCTCATGCTCCACTTTTCCCTCATTCGTGAACAAGACCCCAAGATACTTGAACTCTTCCACTTGGGGTAGGACCTCCTCCCTGACCCGGAGAGGGCACTCTACCCTTTTCCGGCTCAAGACCATGGCCTCGGATTTGGAGGAACTGATCTTCATCCCGGCCGCGTCGCATTTGGCTGCGAACCTCTCCAGCGAAAGCTGTAGATCATGATCTGATGAAGCCAATAGGACCACATCATCTGCAAAAAGCAGAGACGCAATCCTAAGGCCACCAAAACGGATCCCCTCAACACCTTGGCTGCGCCTAGAAATTCTGTCCATAAAAGTTATGAACAGAATCGGTGACAAAGGGCAACCTTGGCGGAGTCCAACTCTCACCGGGAACAAGCCCCGACTTACTGCTGGCGATGCGGACCAGGCTCTGACACCGGTCATACAGGGACCTAACAGCCCGTATCAAAGGGCCCGGTACCCCATACTCCCAGAGTACCCCCCCACAGGGCCCCCCGAGGGACGCGGTCGAACGCCTTCTCCAAGTCCACAAAGCACATGTAGACTGGTTGGGCAAACTCCCACGCACCCTCCAGGACCCTGCTGAGAGTGTAGAGCTGGTCCAGTGTTCCACGGCCAGGACGAAAACCGCACTGCTCCTCCTGAATCTGAGGTTCGACTATCCGACGGACCCTCCTCTCCAGAACCCCCGAATAGACCTTACCAGGGAGGTTTAAGAGCGTGATTCCCCTGTAGTTGGAACACACTCTACGGTCCCCCTTTTTGAATAGGGGGACCACCACCCTGGTCTGCTAATCCAGGGGAACTTCCCCCGATGTCCACGCAATATTGCAGAGTCGCGTAAGCCAACACAACCCTACAACATCCAGAGCCTTAAGGAACTCTGTGCAAATCTCATCCACCCCCGGGGCCCTGCCACCAAGGAGCTTTTTAACCACCTCGGTGACCTCAGCACCAGAGATTGGAGGGCCCGACCCAGAGTCCCCAGGCTCCGCTTCCTCAGTGGAAGACGTGTCGGTGGGATTGAGGAGGTCTTCAAAGTATTCCGCCCACTGACCCACAACATCCCGAGTTGAGGTCAGCAGCACACCACTCCCACTATAAACAGTGTTGGTGGCGTACCGCTTTCCCCCCCTGAGACGCCGGATGGTGGA
>NC_056506.1:11690286-11706447 GCF_014905685.2 Nematolebias whitei | reverse complement strand
ATCCCTCACCGACGGTGTCCACCATCGGGTTCGAGGGTTGCCGCTGCAACAGGCACTGACAACCTTGCGGCCGCAGCTCTGGTAAGCTGCCTCGACAATAGAGGCACGAAACATGGTCCACTCAGACTCAATGTGCCCCACCTCCCTCAGAACATGTTCAAAGTTCTCCCGGAGGTGGGAGTTGAAACTCCGTCTCACAGGAGACTCTGCCAGACGTTCCCAGCAAACCCTCACAATACGTTTGGGTCTGCCAGGTCTGACCGGCATCCTCCCCCACCATCGGAGCCAACTCACCACCAGGTAGTGATCAGTTGACAGCTCTGCCCCTCTCTTCACACGGGTGTCCAAGACATGTGGCCGCAGATCAGATGAGACGATGACAAAGTCGATCATCGAACTGCGGCCTATGGTGTCCTGTTGCCAAGAGCACATATGGACACCCTTATGCTTGAACAAGGTGTTCGTTATTGACAATCCATGACGAGCACAGAAGTCCAACAACAGAACACCACTCAGGTTCAGACCAGGGGGGCCGTTCCTCCCAACCACACCCCTCCAGGTCTCACTGTCATTGCCCACATGAGCATTGAAGTCCCCCAGCAGAACAAGGGAGTCCCCAGAAGGTGCACTTTCCAGTACCCCCTCCAAGTACTCCAGAAAGGGTGGATAATCTGAACTGCCGTTTGGTGCATAAACACAAATGACAGTCAGAACCCGTCCCCCCACACGTAGGCGGAGATAGGCCACCCTCTCATTCACTGGGGTGAACCCCAATACACAGGCACCAAGTTGGGGGGCAATAAGTACTCCCACGCCTGCTCGGCGCCTCTCACCAGGGGCAACTCCAGAGTGAAAGAGTGTCCAGCCCCTCTCAAGGAAACTGGTTCCAGAGCCCGAGCCATGCGTAGAGGTGAGTCCGACTATTTCTAGCCGGAACCTCTCAGCCTCACACACCAGCTCAGGCTCCTTCCCTACCAGTGAGGTGACATTCCACGTCCCAATAGCCAGCTTCTGTAGCCGAGGATCAGACCGCCAGGGTCCCCGCCCTCGGCCACCACCCATCCCACATTGCACCCGACCCCTTTCGCCCCTCCCACAGGTGGTGATCCCATGGGAAGGGGGACCCACGTCTCCTCTTAGGGCTGTGCCCGGCCGAGTTCCATGGGTAAAAGCCCGGCCACCAGGCGCTCGCCCGCGTGCCCCACCTCCAGACCTGGCTCCAGAGTGGGGCCCCGGTGACCCACGTCTGGGCAAGAGAACACTAGGTCCATTTATTTGTGTCATCATCGGGGTCTTTGGGCTGCACTTTGTCTGGTCCCTCACCACGTTTACACCAAGATATTTAAATCCTGTGTGAGTCTGTTTAAAAGGAATGTCAGAATGTCGAAGACCATGAGCAGCAGTATTTATAGGAAAGCATTCACTTTTCTCCAAATTCAATTTATAGCCTGAAAAGGAGCTGAAATCACATAAAATATGCAAAACAGAGGGGATGGAAGTAGAAGGATTAGACACATATAGCAACAGATTGTCAGCATATAAAGACAATTTATGTTCTATTCCATTCTGGAGAATTCCTCTAAAGGAGGCAGAAGCGCGCAACGCGACGGACAAAGGCTCAATTGCAATAGCAAAAAGTAATGGCGATAACAGGCAGCCCTGGTGCGTTCCACATCCAAGAGGAAAATAATCAGAATATATATCATTGGTATGGACACTAGCTTTGAGGGATGCATAGTGGAGACGAATCCAGGAAACAAATGTATCACCAAATCCAAACTTCTTCAAAACCATAAACAAGTACTCCCACTCCACTCTATCAAATGCTTTTTCAGCATCAAGGGAAATTACTAATTCTGGTAATTCAGAAAAATGCTTTGAATAGATTATGTTGAAAAGCGTACGTATATTAAAAAATAGTTGTCGCCCTTTTACAAAGCCATTTTGCTCTTCAGATATAACCGAAGGGAAGGCTTTCTCCAAACGAGACGCAATCAACTTGGCTAGCACCTTTACATCTGCGTTTAACAAGGACAGTGGTCTGTACGAACCACACAAGGTTGGGTCTTTGTCCTTTTTGTGAAGTAAAACTATGGTATCCTGTGTCAATGTTGGCGGTAAAGTCTTATGTTCTAATAATTCATTAAACATAGCAAAAAGTAGTGGTGCCAATTTTTCTATAAACTTTTTATAAAATTCAATGGGAAACCCATCCGGGCCAGGAGCTTTATTTGGCTGCACTGCATTTATTGAACTCACTACTTGTGGTATTACAAATACTCGATATTATTCTAGAGCTGGCCTGCTGTCGTAACTGATGTGCCAATAAACGACTAGCCTTATTGCCATAATCATAGTGCGAACCTCGACTATGCAAAAGTAAGTGTTCAGCTTCTCTAGTAGAAATTAAATCAATTTCTGACTGAACACTAATACGTTCTTTGAATAACTCTGGTGAAGGATTTATAGAATATCTTTGGTCAATACTAGAAATGGCAGATGCCAATTCAGCTAGCTTTGAATTGTGTCCTTTATTAGAAAGTGACGTGTAACCAATTATTTGTCCTCTAAGATAGGACTTAAGTGTCTCCTATAACAATGAGTGAGAAGTAGAGTCATTCTTATTAAACACCAGAAAATCATAGATTGCTTTAGAAATAGTCACAAAATTCTACATCTGCAAAAGAGAGTTAAACCGCCATAAAGGTTGTCTGCATTTATATGAAGCAAACTGAATATCAAATATTAATGGTGCATGGTCTGATATTATTAGACTCAAATAATCAGATGAAACTACATGTGGATTGAGAGTCTGGTCAATAAAAAAATAATCAATTCTGGAGTAAGAATGATGCACCTAAGAGAAGATTTATTTATTTTTTTTTTTTTTTACTGGTTGGGTTACGGGCTCTCCAAGGGTCAATAAGACCATTTTGCATCATAAAATCAGAGAATTCTTGAGCCATTGAAGATTTGGTTAAATTGCGGGGGTTGGATCAATCTAACGTGTCCATGACACAAATTAAAGTCACCCCCCAAAATTAGCAAATAAGAATTCAAAAACGGAAGGCTGCTTAATAGTCTAAATCATCAATCATCAAAATTTGGGTGTATATGTTGGCCAAAATAACCTTTTTTTGCATTAACATACCAGCAACTATCACATACCTAACATATTTATCAGCTACAACATCAATGGGCAAAAATTGTATTGTTTTGCTAATCAAAATAGCAACTTCTCTTGATTTGGAATTAATATCTGAATGAAAAACTTGACTCACCCTGGGGCAGAGCAACCTTTTGTGATCCCTAATCCGAAGATGAGTCTCCTGTATGAACACTATGGAAGGCTTTAACCGTTTCAGGTGGGAAAAAACTTTTGATCTTTTGACTGGTTGACCCATGCCCTTGATATTCCAGCTAATAAAATGAAAATATATGCCTGGTCCTGCCAGGGCAGGGTCTACAGTGGTGTTAACCATAAAAAAAGGGGGAAAAATAACAATAACCATAATGAGCTGAGATGGACCCCCACCCCCAATAGAAAAAAAAAACAAATCCATAACAGAACAACACCCAAAGTCACCATTAGAAAAACAGAACAATGGAGACAGCAGTGTTATACACAGCACTGGAGTGTGAAACTGGAGATAAAGCAGAAAGAACAGATGCAGGAGTATATTAAGAGAAAGATTAACTCCTGCCAACTCCAAAATTAGAGTAAAAGTATGTGCTTGTTGTTCTTACCACTTTAAGATCAAATTAGTTATTTTGTAACCATCCTCCAAACAAGATTGAGACCAACAACATGTCTAAACACAGAAGAGAAATCTGTAGCATAATAATATATATTAGTTTAACTTATAGACATTCCCAAAGGTTACTAAAAGTTAGCTGAATGAAAAATAACTAATGATCAGTCATACCTTAAGTATCCAAGTGATATAAGTAGGCCTTAAATCTAAACAAAAGTAGAGAAATATATGTTCATATAAACAAAACAGACTATGGCCAGGAGCTCATTAAGAACGAGTAGAGCTAATAAGAATGAAATGTATCGTTATTGTATGTCTTTGAGTCAGAGTCAGAGTCAGAGTTTCTTTATTGTCATTCGCAACTCATGTGGTACATGTGGTGGAGCGAAATTATGTACACGGGGTCCCAGTTACATCCAACAATAAAATGTCTAAGAAAAACAGTAATAACATCTAAGATATGAACTAAGAAAAACATCAACTAAATATACACTAAGCACTCATAACATAAAACATTGAACATCAGCACAAACATGAACATGAGTCTGTGAGCAGATGTGCACGCATGAACACATCAACATTGAAACAGATCAGCAGCAACATGAAACAGATGAGTGAATGAATGTGAGATTGAGGTTGGGATTGTGTGATTGTGTCTGTGTATGAATGGGTATTTGTTAGGCTGAGACTCGGACTGCCCCCTCTTTGATACAACTGGGGGTGCTTGGCATCGCGCCCCTATCGCGCGGCCCCCTGGTGGGGTGTGCCCTTGCCTGCCGGCACGCTTGGGGCCCTTGGTATCGGGGGCTGGGCGCTTGGGCGCTTGGGCGTGTGTCGGCTCGGCCTGGTGTCTGCCTGGTGGGGCTCGGGTCCTCTGGCCCTGTCAGGCCTTGGCCTGGGTGGTGTGAGTCCTCGGTGCCCGGGCCTCGGTGCCTGGACCTGGACCTACATCGGTGCGGCGGGGGCCGACGGAGGCCTATGAGTTTGTCGCTGTTGGCCCCGGGGGGTCACTGTATGTGGTCGCTGGTGGGGATCTTCTGGTTCTCCCCTGTGGTCCGTTCTAGGGGGTGGGTGAGTGGTTCGTCCTGTGTGGGTGGCTCTGGGGGCTCCGCGGTCGGGGTCCCTCCTGGGGTCTTGGGCTCTGGTCCCCCCTTTTTCGTCTGCCTCTGGTCTTGGGGGTCGGGTCTCTGCTGCTTCACAGTTACTAATAAATGTTCTATTAGAGAAGCCTTATACACTTATGCATGCTCACAACCACACACAAATAGAAGCAGGGATGCTTATGTAGGCTTTATATGTAGATATATAGATATGTATGCGAGTGTATATTCATGTGTATGTATGTATGTATGTATGTATATAGGCGTAGGTATGGGTATATATATTTATGGAAACTTACTGCAAAGCCATGAATATTTTAAGTTCTTTATACATATGTATTTTGTTGCTGTGTTTTGTCATGTTCTTTGCAGGTGAACAGACAGTGGCCGGGTGTTTTGACGTGTGCTCTATTTGTATATATTTCTTATATTTTGGAGTCTTACTTTGTCTTTTCTTTCTTTCTATCCTATTAAAAAAAAAAAAAAAAAAAAAAAAAACTACACTAGATAGTCACTATAATAAATATTTCATAATAATGGTGTGGAGAGGATGGCTGTAAGGGGAGAAGGGAGGCCATCACAAAAAAAAGAAAAAAAAAAAAAAAGAACGAGTAGAGCTCACCCAGAGATCAAAGTCTGAACATTTTGCTTGGCGTCCTCAGATGTGGTGAACTCCTTCACAACACCCTTGTAGGTAATGCGCAGCTGCGCCAGGTAGAAAAGTCCGTACTTGACCACATCGATGTCAGGAAGTAGCTGCTTGACCTCGTTGAAGGCTGCCCGAGCCCGGGCAAACTTAGCAGTATGATCCAGAAAAACCGATATGGTCTCGGCTCCAATTTTAATTTGCTGGCGCTCTCTCACACTGCATAAAATATCCAGACAGTCGCTGTGGTAATGAAGCCTGCACACAATTACCCGCGGTCTGTCTCCAGGTTTGGGTTTGGGCTGAAAAGAACGATGAGATTGGTCCACCAGTGGTTCCTTCTCCAGTTCGAGCGCCTCCTTCAACAGCGTGGCCACAGCAGTAGGAGAGCAGGAGCCAGCACCCTCCTCCATACAGATAATCCTGATATTGTTGTGGCGCTATCTTGATTCTAGGTCCTCACACTTATCTTCCAACGTGGTAACTTTAGCAGCAAGCCGCTCGAGAGTTGTTTTCATACCGACAATGTCATCAGTACAACCCGTGAGTGCCTCCTCCACATCCCCCACCATAGCTATTAGCTTAACTAGCTTAGCATTGGTAGAAGCATAGTCACTCGCTAGCTGCATTTTCACAACTTGCAGTTCAGATTTAATGGATGACAATGCATCTCTGAGAACCTGTCGCAGCTCCTCCTTAATAATTCCAGCAATATCTTCTTTCAGGGTAGACAGTAGCTCTAGTTTTAAGGGGTCAGCGTCCAGATTCACCTGTGTAGAGACAGGCTCGACACCCGGCCTCAGCGGCCCAGATGTCGAGGCCTGCGAGCACGGCTTTATCTGCGTCTGAATAGTACGAGATTTTCCTCTTCCTGACATTTCAACGTGATACAAAAGTATGTAATCAGACCAAAAAAATGCAAAAATGTAGAGAGGAAACACTTGGTTTATATAAAAAAAAGCACAGTAAAATAAGAATTTTGACCAAACTTGGCAGGAGCTACAAAAACCCAAGTTTTACTCCATTGACCACTAACCCCCCCCCCCCCCCTCCAATACTTTTAAGTAGAACATTTGTCTACTCTCACATATTAAAAATGATTCAAGACTCAACTTTATATCGTGTCTCCTCTTCCTTTTCAGCCAACTGATCCCTCACCTGTAAATAACACCACTTATTTTGTATACTCTGTCTGTCTCTTGTTCGCTCTGCCACTTGGGATCAAACACTAACCAAAATCATGTTAGATCCACTGGCGGCAGGCGAATTTCTGTTCGGGAGGGCTATAACTTGAAAATAGATAAGCACGCACACGTGCGGATGCACACACACAGATAAACACACACACATATATATGTATATATATGGGTCGTAGACTTTTTAACCCGGTGGTGGACACCGGCGGTGAGAGATGCTGTCAGGCTGAAGAAGGAGTCCTATCGGGCCTTTTTGGCCAGTGGGACCCCGGAAGCAGCTGATGGGTACCGTGGGGGTGGTGTGCTGCTGACCTCAACTCAGGATGTCGTGGGTTGGTGGGCAGAATACTTTGAAGACCTCCTCAATCCCACTGGCACATCTTCCACTGAGGAAGTGGAGCTTGGGGACTCTGGGTCGGGCCCTTCAATCTCTGGTGCTGAGGTCACCAAGGTGGTTAAAAAGCTCCTCAGTGGCAGGGCCCCGGGGGTGGATGAGATTCGCCCGGAGTTCCTTAAGGCTCTGGATGTTGTAGGATTGTGTTGGCTTACGTGACTCTGCAATATTGCGTGGACATCAGGGGAAGTTCCCCTGGATTAGCATACCAGGGTGGTGGTCCCCCTATTCAAAAAGGGGGACCGTAGAGTGTGTTCCAACTACAGGGGGATCACGCTCTTAAGAATCTCTGGTAAGGTCTATTCGGGGGTTCTGGAGGGGATGGTCAGTCAGATAGTTGAACTTCGGATTCAGGAGCAGTGCGGTTTTCGTCTTGGTCTTGGAACATTGGACCAGCTCTACACTCTCAGCAGGCTCCAGAAGGGTGCGTGGGAGTTTGCCCAACTGGTCTACATGTGCTTTGTGGAATTGGAGAAGGCATTCAACCACGTCCCTCGGGGAACCCTGTGGGAGGTACTCTGGGAGTATGGGGTACCAGGCCCTTTGATACGGGCTGTTAGTTCCCTGTATGACCTGTGTCAGAACCTGGTTCGCATTGCCGGCAGTAAGTCAGGCTCGTTCCCGGTGAGAGTTGGACTCCGCCAAGGTTGCCCTTTGTCACCGATTCTGTTCATAACTTTTATGGACAGAATTTCTAGACACAGCCAAGGTGTTGAAGGGATCCATTTTGGTGGCCTTGGGATCACATCTCTGCTTTTTGCAGATGTTGTGGTCCTATTGGCTTCATCAGATCGTGATCTACAGCTATCACTGGAGCGGTTTGCATCCGAGTGCGACACAGCTAGGATGAAGATCAGTTCCTCCAAATCCGAGGCCATGGTCTTGAACCAAAAAAGGGTAGAGTGCCCTCTCTGGGTCAGGGAGGAGGTCCTGCCCCAAGTGGAGGAGTTCAAGTGTCTTGGGGTCTTGTTCACAAATGAGGGAAAAATGGAGTTTGAGATCGATAGGCGGATAAGTACAGTGTCTGCAGTGAAGCGGGTGCTGTACAGGGCTGTCGTGGTGAAGAGGGAGCTGAGTCAAAAGGCTAAGCTCTCAATTTACCAATCGATATACGTTCGTACCCTCATCTATGGTCATGAGCTTTGGGTTGTGACCGAAAGAACGAGATCTCGGATACAAGCGGCCGAAATGAGTTTTCTCCGCAGGGTGTCTGGGCTCTCCCTTAGAGATAGGGTGAGAAGCTCGATCATCTGGGAGGGACTCAGAACAGAGCCGCTGCTTCTCCACATCGAGAGGAGCCAGTTGAGGTGGCTCGGGCATCTGGTTAGGATGCCTCCTGGACGCCTCCCTGGTGAGGTGTTCCGGACACGTCCCACTGGGAGGAGACCCAGAGGAAGACCCAGGACACACTGGAGGGACTATGTTTCTTGGCTGGCCTGGGAACGCCTTGGGATTCCCCTGGAGGAGCTGGCCCAAGTCGCTGGGGAGAGGGAAGTCTGGGCCTCCCTACTTACGCTGCTACCCCCGCGACCCGACCCCATGATAAGCGAAAGGAAACGGCTGGATGGACTTCTTAACAAACAAACCACAGTCTATAAGGATCCTCAACTTCTCCTTCTCCACCATAACCCTCTGCACTGGCTCCCCTCGGGGCTGTGTGATGAGCCCTCTCCTGTTCACTTTGCTCACGTATGACAGTGCACCTTCCCATCCAGGCTGTCACATTGTAAAGTTTGTAGATGATACAGCAGTAGTGGGATGCATCACAAACAACGATGACCCCACTCACCCAGCACACAAACTTTTTATGTCTGTGCTGACATATTTTGACCTTGGTGTCTTCAGGCTGTTTCTGTGAGTAGCAAGTTGGCCATCTGGCCTAAAACATTTGATTGTTATACATGATGATTGATTGTTTTGGACGGATGGGTCCTTTTGCATCTGTTAAAAGCCTGCTTCTGAGATTCCAACAGGAGGTTGGCTTGAAACACAGCAATGAAGGCTACTTATGGGACAGATCTGGTTGGCAGGCCACAGACTGATGAAGTCTTCCGGATGGAAGACGAAATGTTTGTCCCTTAAAGAAACTGGTCCAGATGAAATTATTTAACCTTTTTTAGTATCTCATTATGTTCTCAGTCCTTGTCCATGCATGTATATATATTATCAATATTCTACAGCTTATCAATGATTGGGTCGCCGAGGTCCAGGAGAGAAACAGACACCCTAGTCACACTCTAGTAGCTCCTCATGGAGCATCCCAAGGTGTTCCCAGACCAGAGAGGACACTTTATCTTCCCAGCAAGTTTTAGATCTGCCCTGGGGTGACCTCCCACACCACAGACATGTATACAAACAAGATCATGTATATACTGTATGAAAGAAGAACAGAGTGATGTATAATGTACAGCGTCTGTGAAGAATTAGAGGTTTTGGTCAATTTTGTGTTTTTTAAGATTGCTTTGTTGTGGTGGCCATATTGAATTTGATTGACATATGTTACGCAGTTGTACATGTGCTGTAAGTCTAATGATTACCTTCTAAAAACTTCACTAAAATCTATTCAGACGATATTTTGTTAATAGAACAAATAAACACTCACACATACATTATTGCTCCACCGTCAACTTTGGCTGTGGGTAATAATAGTTTTTAAAAAATACAAAATGTTACAGTATAACCAGCATATGTGTGGATCAGTTGCATGTTCCTGTTCCATCTTGACACTGGAAACAGTTCAACTTCTGTGCTTTCTCTGCAGACACTTGCATCTCTACAGTGCTTTTCCACGGCGCTCAACATCCTGGAAAAGTATGGCTGTAATTTGACAAATCCCAACAGGCCAAAGTACTGGAGAACAGTCAAACACAACAACCCTGTGTTCAAGGCAACAGTTGATGCTATTCAGGTAACAACAACCTTACTCACTGATGACCAATTTGGGGTGTATCCTTTTGGGGGTGGCTGTGGCTGAGTGTGGGCGGCTGTGACTAAGTGTGGGCGACTGTGGCTGAGTGATTAGAGCAGTCGACCTCCGGTGCAAGAGTTGGGGGTTTAAATCCACCAACAGTGACATGCCGAAGTGTCCCTGGGCAAAAACCCTGAATTCCTCATTGCCTCTGATGTGTGTCCCATCGGTGTATGAATGTGATAAAGCACTGATTGGTCTCTTTAGAAAGATTTGTTCAATTAGCTTTGTACAATATAGTAGAGTGCTGTATGAATGGGTAAATGAGGGCACAGATTGTAGTGTAAAGCACATTGAGTGTTATTGAAGTCTTCAGACTATGAGAAACAACCTTCAGGACACACAGCCCAAAAATTGCCTCAACTCGAGATCATTCAGTGGAAGGAAGACAGAGTCAAAAAACACAGCCTGAGAAGTGGTTCTGAATTCAGACAAATATTTATTTTACATTCACAGCGCTGGAAAGGGAAATGGTCTCACATGCACCTTACATCCATCAAAAACACGTCTGAGTTACAAATGTATTTGCTTCGTTTAAATACAGCATTATCAGTTATATTGGGATTTCCTTATCGCAATGTTGTTCTCTGGGTCAGTCGATGTTCCTGGGTGTGGTCTGGCATGGTCTCGTTTTTTCGGCCACTGCCCCAGCTGACAGTGGTCTGTTCCAGCAAGATAGCAACAGTCTCTGGTTCTCTTTGTAGTGAACTAGGCCTCCGACCAAAACCTGTCTCTGAAGACCTTCATGGGACAGGATCTGTTATTTCATTGATTTGAATCCAGAAATACAAATTAGCTCATCAAGAGACTGTTAATTGTATCCTGAATTAATCAATTGAAAGAACACTGTTCTTTTTATATTATCATTACTATTTTACAATATCTTGATAATCAAAAGTGTGTTTAGTTCATATCATTTCTAATGTTGAAAGTAAACCACTCATTTAAATCAACTGTGAAACAGTATTGAGGATTTTAAAACCTCATTTAAATTAGAAATCAAGTTAAATGTCTATTTACAAAGTAATTATGCATTTTGATCTTCTGTCTGAATGAGAAGTCAGTGATGTCAGTCGAAAGTCAGAGACAGTCAGAAAACAAGTTATTAGAAGAAACTGTCTTGTTTTAAACCTAGCAGATGGTAAAAAGAGAAGCAACTGGCACCTGCTTCCTTTCACTTCGCCATAACATTTCTCTGTCTGTACTAAACGTTCCTAAACATTCCTACAGCTTCTCTTGACTTTTAATAACCCTCTGACATCACTAGAACCACCCCCTGCTGGTTGTTTCAACCAATCAGGAAGTACTAAGTGACTGGAAGTGAGGACTCTTTAAAAGTCAACACTTCCTGGAACTATGCAGTCTTTTGATCCGAGTCTTCTCGACTCTTGAGTCTTTGACCGCAGTCTTCCTAGAGTCTTTCATGGAGTCTTCCACTTCTGAGTGGAATCTTTGACTATGGATAGAATCACAGCGCCTCGCTGTGAACTCACCCGGGCGTAACGCCTACAACTTCGAAGGAAGCTTGTCTGTTGGACGGCGTCAATCGTCACGACTTCTGGCGATGACTGGAGACGCTGGAAAGGTAGCATTGAAATGGACCTCTGTACCAGAGTTGATTTATTTTCTACAAAAGTAATGAGTCGTCACGCATCGAGTGTACCGGGGTTTGAGCTGGTGTTGAAAGAAGCGTGCTAATTCTGGTCAACAAAACATACATCTTTCCTTCATCCATCTACTTTAAGCTTCTCCATTCCTTCCTTTAAACCTTTCTATTTCGCCAGTAAATCAAATCTAGATGCCTTCAGAAATGTTCTGTTGTCTTGTTAGTAAAGCGTGCCAAGTTTTCATTAATCAGAACCAGATCCGCAAATCAAGTGTACATGTTTTGATGTTAAATTTTGATTCTGTTAAATAAATGACCGCATTTATTCTGATGGGTCAAAGATAAAATGGCGTCTAATGTCACTGATTAAACAATCCTCACAGTTAGCTCGGTCACATGGCATTAATTTAACTCAAAAAATAAAGAATCCATTGTAATTAAATAATTAATTATCTTTGTGCTTGAACTAGCTTTAAGAATAATTAATTAGTAGTGAAGTTACAGTTAAGCTGACCCCCACATTTCACTACATTTGGTGGCCCATAAGGTTTCTAAAGAGATGAATTATGTGTGACATGAGATCTGTGTTATTGTAAAATAACGTCATGTTGGCATATAAAAAAGTCCGAGTTTTGAACTTGGTACAGGCATATTTTCATGCTTTTGGTGTTCAGAAAGCTGCAGGTTACGTCAATGTGTTCATTGTTAAAGCTGAAATTGTCAATCTGTTTGTGTAACTAAGCTCTATGCAGTGAGAATAACGCATCCATTCTGTTTGAAACTGTAGCAGAAAGGGGGTTCTGCGTGTCTGACCCGGTTCTGTTTGCTGGACTCGTTCGAGTCGTGTTTTGAATGGTAGTACGTTTGTTTGAAGCTGAGCGCCATCTCAGGAGCTGCTCCGATGCTGATCTGTTACGTTCACAGTAAAATTGTGCAATTTTTGAGGCTCTAATGAGCGATAATTTGACCGGACTGTTGATGCTAACTGCTAGCTTAAAGCTGTCACGAGCTGTGATTGGTTGAGAACCGCTGTTTGGGTCGTTCTGATTCGCTGAGAAGCTGGTGACGTATCCCTGTACGTCCTCTCACTCTGATGTCAGTGCGTAAAGCCCACCCCGATGTGCACGTGTCTGTAAAGTCACGTGACCCCAGAAATGAAGCTTGTTTTAACAGAGTCCTCCTTTGTGTTTAAAAACGCTGAATAAGGCCCTGTTTTTTGTTCCTAAACTCATGAGTACATGCAGAAAAGGTGTGCTTGTTGAGCGACGCGACGTTTATGCTTTAAATCCTTCCATAAATGCTGATTGGACCATGTTCGACCGTGTGCTACATCGTAGCTAACGGCTAACAACCGGATGTCAACAGGACGGTTCACAGGAAGTCGTTAGCGACTCCTACCGGTAAAAGTAAGCTTACACCGCCACCTGCTGTTGAAAAGGAGTATAACAGTTTTCCAGAAAGAGCTGTACACTCGCCTTTCATTTAAAATTTTTTTTTCCTGTTAATCAGAGCCTGGTTTATGCGTTACTGTTTAAATAGCATATTCTGGTAAATTAAACTGCTTAAAGAGCGTTTAAAACTACAAGTTGCTGTCAGACTTTAGAAAAATTGCAGGTTTATTAATTTTAAGTGCATTGGAGTACACTGAAATAGCCTGGTTCATTGTATCTTTTAAAAAATAAGCATATTAAGTAACACTGCCAGAAAGAGGCATTTACTTACAAAATTTATGGGGTAAGGCCTGAACAGGGGCCCATTTATTGAAAAGTTGGCTTATAACAGTACTGTTGGTTAGGCCCAGACCTAAAATAGTGTGAGACTCTCTGCTCACTTAAATACAAATATTTACCTGTTAAAAACTCTAAGTTTGCAACTGTTTAACCAGATAGGATTTTGCTGAACAGTGCATAACCATGGCAGATTTAACAGAAGCTGATGCTGCTCCATGTGATGAAAAGGACTGGTTAGAGAGAGCGTTAACACTGCTAACAGAATCCTTACATCCATATGGTGAACAGGTGGACAGCATGAACTCAACAGAGTTATTGGAGGAGCTGAAGGAAGTTGCAAAAAGTGTGACTTCCACAGCCATAAAAAAGTCAAGCTATGAACAACTATCCTGATGCATGCTCAATAATCCAGGTAGAAAAATCTAAAAAAATTCATTGGTCAAGTTCAAGTCATTGGTTCAGGTATGTTGACGACAACTGGGTTAAAATTAAATCTCAGGAAGTCCAACATTTTACTGACCACATCAACTCTGTGGATAAATACATCAAGTTCACACGAGACGATGAAAAAAATGGCAAGTTGGCTTTCTTGGACTGTGAGGTCTCAGTCTCTGATAGAGGACATTTGCAAACTGAGGTGTACCGCAAACCCACCCACACAGACCAGTATTTGCAGTTTGACTCCCATCCCATGATGGTGGACAAGATGGCGCCGTTGTACTTGGCTTGTCGTCTGTCTCTCCTCAAGTTGTTACTTTTTGTGCTATTTTTCTTGACTTTTGTTCAGATTGTGTCATCACTGTTTACTTATGAACGCCAGACACTTTTAAATATTAATTCCAGAGTGGTAAAAGTACCGTTTCGTGACCTTTATGGATGATCCAAGACTTTTCCTCCACCTCACCTGGCATCCATACCTCCATTTCTACGGAATCCTTGTGTTGTGGTCGCCCGCAGCGGGCGCCGTCGCAGGAGACGCGGCAGGAGGAGTGGGTTTCTTGTGAAGCTTCGGGCTCACTTCGCCTCTTCTTCATTCCAGTCTTTGCGCAAGATTCTCAGGAAATACAACTTTGTGGACATACGATGCCCCATGGAATATTCATACAGCTGGTTACGCGTCGTGGATACGGACACTGGCAGCGGCGCATTTCCTGGTCTTCGGCGTGCAAAGATCTGTAGGCGTGGCAGGGTTCAGGAGAACCTCCGCTCCTTTGGCCGTGCATCCCAGGATAACAGCCAGTGTTCCATCCGGATGGCTCTTCTGAACACTAGATCTGTCATAAATAAAAATTTTATTATCCACGATTTCTTATGCGCAAACTCTCTGGACTTTCTGCTGCTGACAGAAACATGGCTGACCAGGCGATAACAGCGCGTTTTCTGATCTCTCCCCTTCGGGCTGCTCCTTCTTCAGCTCCCCACGTCTGACAGGCCGCGGTGGTGGTGTTGCCACTATCTATAAGGACAATTTTAAATGCAGACTTCTGCCCACCATCACTTACTCCTCCTTTGAACTTCAGATGTTTGTGATTGAGCTCACCCCGAATGTTTTATGTGCTGTTGCCTATCGCCCACCTAAATATAATAAGGAATTCATTCAAGAATTCTCTGAATTCTTTGCTGATATTATTTCTAACTATGACAGTTTTTTTATTTGTGGAGATTTTAATATTCATATTTATTGTCCCACTGACCCACTGGCTTCTGAGTTTTTAAAGCTTCTAGCCTCTTTTAATTTAACATGTTGTGTTTTCTATCTTATTTCTCCACCCGAGCTCTGCTGTTACCGTTCCCCTGCAGGAGGAGTCAAGACACGCACTCAGAATACGACAAACGCACCTTCAAGTTTACGAATATTTAATAAGCAAAGAAAGTCACAGATTCACAAGCATAAACAGTGGATTAGTTAAATGCAGTCATTATTTTAACATATAATTAATTGGATGCGCATCCATTAAACTATACGATACAACACAAAGTTTGTTTTCTCAGTCATCCAGGTATATAACAACAAAAAAGGTTGAATCATGTCATCTGGACTTCGTTTTTTTTGTTAAAAAGAAACGTTTCGCCCCTCATCCAAGAGGCTTCGTCAGTCTGAGGCCTAGCCATCTGGTATTACCCAGAAGCCACCCTGACTCTTGTGTTTCAAGCCTGCCTCAGATACCCCTGAAGTCTGGCCTTTTCACTAATGGTTTCAAAAACACAAAGTTTGTTTTCTCAGTCATCCAGGTATATAACAAACTTCAGGGGTATCTGAGGCAGGCTTGAAACACAAGAGTCAGGGTGGCTTCTGGGTAATACCAGATGGCTAGGCCTCAGACTGACGAAGCCTCTTGGATGAGGGGCGAAACGTTTCTTTTTAACAAAAAAAACGAAGTCCAGATGACATGATTCAACCTTTTTTGTTGTTATACGATACAACCTTGTTAAGGAGGAATCTGAAGTCGACCGTCTCTCTGCTCCGTCTGGCTGCCGCTTCGAGGAGAAACTGCACTTTTCTTTGTCTCAAAACAGGGCGTTTCTTCACACATAAAAACTAACTTTTCATCGCGCTCTCAAGCCTGCTGTTATTGGATTGGCCAGTTTCAAACCAATCAGAAGTGTGAGACATCGTGTCACATGATGTAAACAGGAACAGACTTCAACAGAGAAATCAATCTGTGGGAGCCTCTTCAAAGTAAAACAGGAAGTGGGTCAATTTCAAAATAAAACAAGAAGTGGGAGTCAGATTCAACAAGGAACACAATCTTTATTTCACAACAA
>NC_056506.1:11679631-11690186 GCF_014905685.2 Nematolebias whitei | reverse complement strand
ACCCAGTTTAATTTAGTCTGTGCACAGATTTTGCCCAATTTTTGTTTTATGTTCTGGTTCATCCTTTCGACCTTCCCTTGAGACTGGGGATGGTACACGGTTCCAAAAGCATGTTTTAGGCCTAACATTTTTTCCACAGCCTGCAGATCTGTGTTTTTAAAATGTGTGCCATTGTCTGATCTGATTTTTTCTGGGAAACCGTGTCTGGGGATATAATGGTTAATCAGAAACTTCACCACTGTTTTGCTGTCTTCTCTTCTTGCAGGTATGGCTTCTGGCCACCCTGTAAATGCGTCAACACACATCAATACATATCTGAACCCTTTAACAGGTTCCAACATATCAGTGTAATCTAGAATCACCTCCTGTCCCGGTCGGTGCAGGAGAGGAAAAGAACCTCGTTCAGGTTTTACTGTAGGCTGAATGTTGTACTTTAAACAAACGTTACAGGTGTCAACATATGCTGTTACCATATTTTTTAGATGAGGGTGCCACCATTGTTGAAGATTCCTTAGCATTTGTCTGCATCCCACGTGTGCTAATCCATGTGCTTCCTGAAATACTGCCTGTTTTAAAGTCATAGGCAAGATCCACTTCTGATTCGGTCCTATCCATACTTTAAACTCCCCTTTCTTCTGACCTCCTCTGTTAAACCATAATGTCTTTTCCTCTGGGGAGGCTGTAGTCTGAGCCTCTGCTACATTTTTCTCATCCCAATGATTCATTTTCTGACATTCCTCTTCCACTGTCACCATCTGGACTCTTGGCAAATAGCCAGCAGCTATCTTGGCTGCTCTGTCAGCTTGCCTGTTTCCTTCCGCTGTGTCTGATTGTGTAACATCATGACCTTTGCACTTCACAACCGCCACTTTTGCTGGCCACGTCAAACTGTCAGCTAAATCCTTAATGAGTTCCTCATGTTTAATTGGTTTGTTACCTGCTGTTCGAAAACCTGCTCTTTTCCACTGTGGTAACTGAACATGAACTGCACCATAAGCATACGCAGAGTCTGTGTACACTGTAACCTCTTTTCCTTTGCTCATTTTCAAAGCCTCAACGACTTCCTGAATTTCAGCTTTTTGAGCTGACTGATGACCTTCTAGCTGCCCTGAGCTCAGTACCTCGTACTCATCACCATTCTGCTGTACCACAGCAAATCCTGATCTCAAAGACCCATCCTCAAGCCTGAAGCAGCAACCATCTGTGTAGAGTATATTTGAATGTGGTATGAGTTCAGTCTGTAAATCAGGTCTAATGCGTTCCTCCACGTACACTTTTTGCACACAATCATGTGCCTGTGTTGTTTGCATACCATCTGCCATGTTTATGCCTTCATGCAGGAACAATAAATTCGGTTCTGATAGGATGTTGCTCATGCGTCTTTGCTTTAAGGCTGTCATTGTAAAGAGCTCAGAATTAACATACGCTACTATGTTGTGTGTCGTTAGGATGTGTAGTGGGTGTCCCATGACGATGTGTGCTGTTTTTGAAACAATTCTTGCCAGACCTGCCGCTGCCTGTGTACATGTTGGATGACGCTTCTCAGTACCATCCAACAGCACACTTGCGTACATCAACACCTGTCTACCACCCCCCTTTTTCTGAAACAGAACACCATTAACAGTGTTTTCTGCTTCAGAAACATCAAGAAAAAACGGTGCGGAGTAGTCAGGCAGAGCCAAATCAGCTGCTCTGGACAAGAGTTGCTTCAGTTTAATAAACACATGTTCTGCATCTGTGTTCCACACAAGTGTTGCTTTCAGGTTTCTGTTACCTTGATCTTTTACCATCTGGCAAGGATTGTTTTAACTGGGATGGGTGACTCCTCCCTCAGCTGCGAGGGGGTGTCAGTGACCTCCCCCACCTGTAACATTCCATCTGTTATGTGATATATAGGGTACATTCCTGTGGGGGGATGTGCTGACTGATTGCTGCTTGAGTTATAAGGGGGGGGAGCTGAACTACCCACTTCCTCACTCTTTGTTTTAGGCTGCTCTATAAGTTGCTGTTTTTTCAACAAATGGGACGCACCCTGTGCCACAAAGACCAATTTCAACCACTCTTTTCTTTCATATTTAACCTCCCTCATTAATTTTCTGTATTTACCTTTCTGCAGGGCGTTTGCCTCTCTTTTTTGCTTGTCAAACTTATCCTCATCTCTCGAGCATTCTTTAATCTTTTCCCACATTAAAGATATTACATCCTGGCCCTCTTGAGCATTGTTTTCTATTTTTTGTAATTTTTTCACGAGAGCTTTTTTTAGCTTTTTATTATATTCCAACATCGCTAGTGCTTGTCCCACAACTTCAGCTTGCTCCTTTACCGGTTTAAAACTTTCCTGCTCGCACTTTTGTGACATGACACGCTGCGCCTCTGTGTCCATTCTCTCAGGAAATTTAGACACACACCACACCTTTTTGTTTTATGGTCACTGGAAAATTCTGGAACTTTTTTAGACTCTGGAACTCTTTTTCTACACATTCATACTGTGGTCTTATATTTGACAAAGACACAAACAACAAAATAAACAAACAAGATACTGACCACTTATTTCAACATTCACGCGAGTCACAGACGCCAGGAAGAATCACAATGGTCACCCTTGAAACTGTTGTTGTTTTTTTTTTTTGTTGTTTTTTTAAACAAAATGTGTTGACTTCCCTTTTAATATCTTAGAAGACAGCCCTAGTTGTGAACCTGTGAACTCTTATACCCACCACAGATCATAAGTTATTTTATTCAACAAATCTAATTATTAGTGCTGATTTTATTTTAATCTATTCGGTGCGTGCGTCGTATTTAATTAATTACTATTCCACCCAGCCTCGCGAACGCCCACCTACGGTCAATTGTGAGCGAACTTTAATTGATACTGTTTTAAAAGTTGACTGCCAATTCAACAAGTTTACAGTAAAACTTAGTCTAATGGAGTTACAGAGTTGAACAGCGGAACCATTTTCCTAGAACTTTCACTCCTCCGGCCGAGAGCCCGTCGGCTCCCCGGTTGGCTCGACTAATGCGCAGTTTATCCCTGAGGCTGGTATTTTACTTTATCTTACTTTTATCTTATTCTTATCGTCGACGTAAACTTCTCTATTTAAAACTATTTATTTGGGAGTCACACGCACTGAGCAAATTTGCCTATAGTAAGCCCAATTTACAGATTTCGTAATCAACTGGCTCTGCTTACCTTCTCTTTATGGCGCGCCGCAGATCAGTGTGATGGACTCGGTAACTGTTTTTCAAATCTCGGTGGAACCTCCATTTTGTTGTGTTTTCTATCTTATTTCTCCACCCGAGCTCTGCTGTTACCGTTCCCCTGCAGGAGGAGTCAAGACACGCACTCAGAATACGACAAACGCACCTTCAAGTTTACGAATATTTAATAAGCAAAGAAAGTCACAGATTCACAAGCATAAACAGTGGATTAGTTAAATGCAGTCATTATTTTAACATATAATTAATTGGATGCGCATCCATTAAACTATACGATACAACCTTGTTAAGGAGGAATCTGAAGTCGACCGTCTCTCTGTTCCGTCTGGCTGCCGCTTCGAGGAGAAACTGCACTTTTCTTTGTCTTAAAACAGGGCGTTTCTTCACACATAAAAACTAACTTTTCATCGCGCTCTCAAGCCTGCTGTCATGGGATTGGCCAGTTTCAAACCAATCAGAAGTGTGAGACATCGTGTCACATGATGTAAACCGGAACAGACTTCAACAGAGAAATCAATCTGTGGGAGCCTCTTCAAAGTAAAACAGGAAGTGGGTCAATTTCAAAATAAAACAAGAAGTGGGAGTCAGATTCAACAAGGAACACAATCTTTATTTCACAACAAACACAATCAGTGAATTCACCAACACATCATCTTGGCCATACTCTGGACCTTATTATTTCTCATGGACTGTCCATTTCTCACTGTGAAATTTCTGAGTCTGCCATCTCAGATCATTTCCCTATTTTTTTCCAATTTACAGCCCCCCACCCAGCCAGGAGGCCTCTGGCTGCGGGGTGTTATCGCCGCTGTCTCACCTCAGCCAGTGCCCGACAGTTTACCAATGCTTTTATGGACTCACAGTTTTATTCAGTTGGTCCTGATGTTTCTCTGTGTCCCAAAGATTTTTTGTCATTGTTTTCTGATACCTGCACTGGGATCCTGGACTCTATTGCTCCGGTGAAGTTCAGACACCCTAAACCCAGAGCTGAGCCTTGGCTGAAAAATCCTACTGCATGCAAACTCAGGAGACAATGTAGAAGGGCTGAAAGACAGTGGAAGCATGACAGGCAACATGATTCTTTGGTTTTATTAAGGAGAACTCTTGTTCTGTATCAGAGATCTGTTGATGCAAAATCACAATTTCTGTCTAACATTATCACAAACAGTAGCCACTGCCCCAGGGTGTTATTTAATACAATTAACTCTGTTTTAAATCCACCCACCTCAGTCTTACCTGATGCCTCAGCCTCCACCTGTGAGAACTTTCTCTCCTTTTTTATTGATAAAGTTGCATCGGTTAGACAAGCCACAGGCACACCTGCTACTTCTGTTTCAGAGTGTTCTTTTATCTCTGCTGGTTCTGCTTTATTCGAGCAGTTTGAACCAGTGTCTTATTCCCTCTTGGACAAAATCGTCAAATCCATTAAACCCACCAACTGCCCCACTGATTTTCTCCCCACCAGATTATTGAAAGAGGTATTTAATATTGTTGGTCCTTACCTTCTTCCTTTTTTCAATTCGTGTTTGTCCATTGGAATTATGCCTTCTGCTTTTAAACATACAACGGTCCGCCCCCTTCTCAAAAAAACAAATCTTGATCCCTTGGTTTTATCAAATTGTAGACCTATTTCTAATTTATCCTTCCTCTCCAAAGTTTTAGAAAAATTGTTCTTACGCAAATTCAGCGTTTTCTGGAAAAAAGCACAATCCTGGATAAATTTCAATCTGGTTTTAGATCCCGGCATAGCACAGAATCTGCATTATTGAAAGTACATAACGACATAGCTCAGTCAGTTGACTGGGTGCCCAGTAGCTCTGGTGCTCCTCGACCTCACAGCAGCCTTTGACACTGTGGACCACTCTGTCCTTCTGTCTCGCCTCCATGATTTTGTTGGGATTCGTGGTACTGCTCTGAAGTGGTTCATGTCCTATTTATCTGGTAGAACCTTTTCTATCTTGTTCAATGGCTCCTCTTCCTCTACAGCCCCTCTTCTGTGTGGGGTGCCCCAGGGTTCCATTTTGGGTCCTTTGCTCTTTTCATTATACATGTTGCCACTTGGATCTGTTATAAGACAACACTATGTCAACTTTCATTTTTATGCAGATGATTTGCAGATCTATTTACCATTAAGACCAGGATCCAATAACCCAATGCTTTCTCTCTTTGACTGCATCTCTGCAATCAAACATTGGCTAAACAAGAACTTCCTGTTTTTAAATGACAGTAAAACAGAATGGATTTTATTTGGTGACAAAGATGCAACTGACCTGGGAAATTTGGACATTAACTTCAGTGACTGTGTGAAAAACCTTGGGGTGACCTTTGATAAGGCTTTACACTTTGACAAACATATTGCCTCTGTTGTCCGGTCGGAATTCTTTTATTTACACCTTTTAAAAAAGGTCAAACCCTTTTTAAATTGTTGCGACCTGGAGAAAGCTGTTCATGCTTTTATCAGTTCTAGGCTCGATTATTGTAACGCACTGTATGTCGGTGTACCACAGTCATCACTGAGTCACCTCCAGCTTGTACAAAATGCAGCAGCGCGCCTTTTAACCAACACTCCTAGATGGGACCACATCACACCTGTTTTATTCTCACTACATTGGCTCCCTGTCCTTTTTAGAATAGATTTTAAACTTTTATTATTTGTTTTTAAAGCTCTGAATGGCCTTGCTCCTCCTTATATAACTGAGATGCTAAGTTTCCCAGCCCGCTCCAGATCTTTGAGGTCAGACAGCCAGCTCCTGCTCTCTGTTCCAAGGACTAAATATAAATGCTGGGGTGACCGTGCCTTTTCTGCGGCCGCACCTCGACTCTGGAATAAGCTCCCACTGATCTGCGTCAGATTACTGAACTTGGCCCTTTTAAATCGAAGCTTAAGACTTTTTTATTCCAACAAGCTTTTAGTACGTAAATATGTGGTGACATTTCTGGTTTTATTTGTGCTATTATGTTGTGTTTTCTTGCTTTTAACCTATTGTCATTTTAAGTACTGTTTTTTGTTAAGCACTTTGGTCACCATCACCATGGCTGTGTAAAGTGCTATAGAAATAATTAAATAAATAAAAATAAATAATCACCCTTTGGAGCAGAAGTTAGGAGTCATCAGGACTCTGTATCACGGAGCAGACAGCATCCCCACTAGCTCAGGAGCCAGGCAGAAGGAGAAATCCCACACAAGACAGGCTCTAGAGCAATGTGGATATCCTAACTGGGCCTTCCTGAAAGCAGAGAAGAAACCCAAACAGGACTCCAGTCAGCCAACAGGTGAAAAGGAGGAACCCAGACCCAGACCAGTGGTCATTCCATATGTTGAGGGAGTATCAGAGAAAGTGAGACGTTTATTTTCTAAACATAACGTCCCAGTGGCTTTTAAACCCCAAAATACATTACGGCAAAGACTGGTTCATCCCAAAGATCCAGTCCCCCGGCACAAACAGATTAATGTTGTGTATGCTGTTCAGTGTCAGGAGGGCTGTGATCAGTCTTACATCGGGGAAACAAAACAGCCACTGGCCAAAAGGATGGCCCAGCACAGAAGATCAACATCATCAGGCCAGGACTCTGCGGTCTACACTCATCTCCAGGCCAGTGGTCACTCTTTCAGGGATGAAGATGTGCACATCCTGGATAGAGAGGAACGATGGTTTGAGAGAGGAGTAAAGGAGGCCATCTTTGTGAAAATAAATCGTTCATCGTTAAACAGGGGTGGAGGCCTACGTGTTCAATTGTCCCCCTCTTACGAGGCTGTGATTGCTAGTATCACTCAGCCCTCTGTGAATAGTAAACAGCCAGGTTGCCGAGATGGCACTATACCACCTGGTACATGTGTCTATGGTTGACTCATTCCCATTTTTGATCGGCCAGGATTTTATAAATCGCTTTGATGCGATTATAGATTATGGTGAACAGACAATGTGGGCCAGAGTGTGCAAACCCCTGTCAATACTCATGCCTCCAGAGACAGTCATAGACTGCCCAACAGCAGGCACTGCAGAAGGCACCGAAGACTTCTCAGCAGAGAACACAGTCCCGGTAAGTAAGCCTTCAAAGAATGTGAAACTTAAGAGACCCAACCGGTGGACCCAACTCTGACTGAACAAGAAAGCCTCCTCTGCGAGCTGAGACAGTCAGAGCCTACCGGATACTACCTACCGTTGGTAGTTAAAGGTGTAGAGATCCAAGGATCCCACACCGAAGATGCTGTACTGTCGCTGTGGACAGATAAATCAGCTATTAACCAAGCTTTCTACGAAACGTTGGTTAAAAAACATTTGGGTCCAGTGCTGATCGAGAAAGCTTTCCGCTTTCCATTGTATCCCAACAGTTCACGAGTGATGACTGCAAAAGGAGTCATTAACCTGAAACTGATCTGGAACCAACGGGAACTGGTACACCCATTCCTCGTGGTCCAAGACTTACCACATGCAACCTACATAGGCTCTGACATCTTGGTAAGATTAGGTGTCCGAGTGGACACTAGCCACAATGTGCTGTGGTCACTAAAACCAGCCGAAAAGGATCCTCCTGTGCTAGACACAGCAAACCTTACAGCTGGACAGACCATTCCAGAGGTCTGCCAAGTTGCTAGCAACCAAAACACCTCAGTACCACCTCAGGTAACAAACCTAATGGTACGAGTCCACATTGGGGTGGGACAAGCTATTAGCCTTAAACAGGCGTACTTTCAACCATCTCTTACATTTTTCAAACTAGGACTGTCCATTGAGGCCGCAAGCCAAGTGAGCCTCGACTCCAGAACCACATCTGTTGCTGTGTGCAACACAGGCACAGAGGAGGTACTGATCCCGAGAAACACAAGGCTAGGATGGTTGATCTCCACAGATTTTCATGATTTTGAACTTGGCATTCCATTTCTGGGAGGACTCCCAGACAACCTGGTATCGAGTCAAGAGACTGGTCCAGTTTGGTTCACGAAACCAACACAGGCCATAGCTCTCTTCTCAACCAATGATGTCGATTTAGGACCTCAAACCTATAGTGTCTTACCTATAGACAGGTCTAACGACACAGAAGGGGACTCACTGGAGCTCCCCAAACATCAAGAACCCTTAGCAATCGCTTCACAGATTGAACAGGTGGTCGCCCATGCAGACGCCCTGACGACTGATGAAGAAAGGGAGAAACTCCGCCAAGTTCTCATGAAATATGAGAAGTCATAATCGACTGACTCAATGGATTGTGGGTTGACCTCGCTTCACACAGTGAGCATCCCAACTCTGCCAGACTCACCGCCTACATTTGTCAGATAATACAAGATTCCCCTGGCAGCACATCAACCTGTCAAGGAAATCATTGATGACCTTTTGGATAAAGGCATAATCAGACATTGTAATAGCACCTACTCTGCGCCTTTATGGCCAGTTTTGAAACCAAATGGTAAGTGGAGACTTACCATAGACTACAGAAAGCTAAACAAACAAGTTCCTTTATCTAGGTGGCCAATGACCCAGATCCAACAGGAACTGCCCAAGGTCACCGATGGTAGGTACTTTTCTACCCTCGATGTCGCCTCTGGTTTTTGAACCATTCCTGTGCGCGCCGAGGACCAACACAAACTAGCTTTCACTTTTGGTAGCCGACAATACACCTTCATTAGGTGCCCGTTTGGCTACGCTAACTCACCAGCTGAGTTCAACATCTTTTTGAACAAAGCATGTCCAGATGCCCACGAACGTGGGACACTGATCTACATGGACGATGTCCTTTTGAGGCAGCCAACACTGGACTTACACTTGGCTGAGATCGACCACGTTCTGAATCAACTGACTACTGCTAGTGCTAAAATCTCACTGTCGAAATGCCAGTGGTGCAGGACCAAGGTGGACTACGTTGGCCTACTAGTAGGTCCAGACGGAGTACAACCACAATTGACTCGCACCCAAGGCCTAGACAATCTCAAAGTCCCCACCAATTTCAGAGAACTACAAAGTTTTCTGTGCGTGTGCAATTACTCACGCCAATTCATGGAAAACTATGCAGACCTTGCGAAACCACAGACTGAACTTTTGAACAAAGACGTCCCATTTGTCTGGACTGATAACCAACAGCAGGCAATGAACGCTCTCAGGGACAGACTCAAGTCAGCCCCATGTCTAGTCTATCCAGACTACAACAAAGAGTTTCACTTGGAAGTGGGCTTTTCAGCTCACTGCATGAGTGCAGGTCTGTACCAGATGCACAACAAAGACAAACGTGTGGTGGCCTACGCCAGTAAGGCAATGGCAGGCCCCCAATTAAAGTTCTCAGACTGTGAGAAAGCTCTACTGACCACTGTGTGGGCAGTTAAACACTTCTCCAGTTACATCGGTGGACAAAAAAATCATTGTTGAAACACAACACCAGCCAGTAACTTTCCTGAATAGCCAACGCATCAGAGATGGTGTGGTGACAAACTCACGGGTAGCCACGTGGCTCATGGCGCTTCAAAGTTTTGACCTAGACATCCACTACGGACAAAACAAGAAGTCACATTTGGGAACCGACCTGGCACTCTGCCAGGAGTGTACACAAGATGTACCAGTCACCCATCCGCCAGCTGGGGAAAAACCCTCAGTAAGTGATGACCCGAATCACCACTACTTTGATAGCAATATCTGCTAAGATATGACAACACTGTACGTGGCTGGATGCTTATTCCATCACGAACAAACCTGCAAATCAGGTGTTGGAGGGATCCTCCTCCAAGACCAACAAGAGGTCACTTTTAGCTATAAATTAGGCTCTCAGACTTCTCAGTACGCTGAGATAGCAGGAATCCAAATAGCGCTCCAGATTGCAGTAGAACGCTCCATCCAAACGCTAGTCATCTGCACATACTCTAATTACGCTCGACTTAGTTTCTTGTGTCATCTCGCTCTGTGGAAACAGAACGGCTTTCTCACAAGCAACAGGAAAGTGGTCAAACACAAAGAGCTTTTCATGGCATGTGATCACTTGGTGACATCACATGACCTACAGGTCTACTGGAAAAAGGTTCCAGGACATTCAAGAGTCCTAGGCGATGACAAGCGGTATAATGACCTTGCAGACTTCCTAGCCAAGGACAGAGCCGTGGACGGCCCTCAGTGGTCCTTTGACCCCTCCTGGCTGCTCGCAACTCTGTCAGTACAACCTACAGCCGAGGTAATGGCAGTCACACGTGCACAGGCTGCAGCCAAGCCGGCTGACAACACAGCCTCTGTACAACCCGTGCTGACTGACCCAGACATCATCCAACTTCAGAAGTCGGATCCTGCGATAAACTCGAAGATGCTGTACTTGACTGACCCAGAGAAAAACACTCCATCCGAAGCCAACCTGGATTCCAATC
>NC_056506.1:11679073-11679531 GCF_014905685.2 Nematolebias whitei | reverse complement strand
TGTGTTCGTGGTCCCCCATGACCACAGGGGGGTGATGTTAGTTCATGCGCATGACCTCCCGTCCTCCGGACACAAGGGAGATAACACCACGCTGAAAGCATTAAAACAAGTTGCTTATTGGCCTGGAATGAAAAAGGATGTCAAGAACTACATAAAAGGGTGCCTGGTCTGTGGCCAGTTTCAGCCATCCAGACCACTCCACAGAGCACCACTGCAAAGTAGAGGGATTGCATTCCCATGGTCCGACCTCCAGATCGACTGGGTTGGACCACTTTCTAAGAGCACTAGAGGAAATAAATATTTTCTCATGGTAACTTGCGCATTTACCAAATGGGTAGAATGCCTACCAGCTCCTAACGACACAGCACAAACAACTGCTATGTTACTAATGAATCATGTATTTTCAAGGTTTGGACTTCCCCTCAGGGTGAACTCAGACCAAGGTACACACTTCACAG
>NC_056506.1:11660855-11678973 GCF_014905685.2 Nematolebias whitei | reverse complement strand
CTGGAGCTCCCCAAACATCAAGAACCCTTAGCAATCGCTTCACAGATTGAACAGGTGGTCGCCCATGCAGACGCCCTGACGACTGATGAAGAAAGGGAGAAACTCCGCCAAGTTCTCATGAAATATGAGAAGTCATAATCGACTGACTCAATGGATTGTGGGTTGACCTCGCTTCACACAGTGAGCATCCCAACTCTGCCAGACTCACCGCCTACATTTGTCAGATAATACAAGATTCCCCTGGCAGCACATCAACCTGTCAAGGAAATCATTGATGACCTTTTGGATAAAGGCATAATCAGACATTGTAATAGCACCTACTCTGCGCCTTTATGGCCAGTTTTGAAACCAAATGGTAAGTGGAGACTTACCATAGACTACAGAAAGCTAAACAAACAAGTTCCTTTATCTAGGTGGCCAATGACCCAGATCCAACAGGAACTGCCCAAGGTCACCGATGGTAGGTACTTTTCTACCCTCGATGTCGCCTCTGGTTTTTGAACCATTCCTGTGCGCGCCGAGGACCAACACAAACTAGCTTTCACTTTTGGTAGCCGACAATACACCTTCATTAGGTGCCCGTTTGGCTACGCTAACTCACCAGCTGAGTTCAACATCTTTTTGAACAAAGCATGTCCAGATGCCCACGAACGTGGGACACTGATCTACATGGACGATGTCCTTTTGAGGCAGCCAACACTGGACTTACACTTGGCTGAGATCGACCACGTTCTGAATCAACTGACTACTGCTAGTGCTAAAATCTCACTGTCGAAATGCCAGTGGTGCAGGACCAAGGTGGACTACGTTGGCCTACTAGTAGGTCCAGACGGAGTACAACCACAATTGACTCGCACCCAAGGCCTAGACAATCTCAAAGTCCCCACCAATTTCAGAGAACTACAAAGTTTTCTGTGCGTGTGCAATTACTCACGCCAATTCATGGAAAACTATGCAGACCTTGCGAAACCACAGACTGAACTTTTGAACAAAGACGTCCCATTTGTCTGGACTGATAACCAACAGCAGGCAATGAACGCTCTCAGGGACAGACTCAAGTCAGCCCCATGTCTAGTCTATCCAGACTACAACAAAGAGTTTCACTTGGAAGTGGGCTTTTCAGCTCACTGCATGAGTGCAGGTCTGTACCAGATGCACAACAAAGACAAACGTGTGGTGGCCTACGCCAGTAAGGCAATGGCAGGCCCCCAATTAAAGTTCTCAGACTGTGAGAAAGCTCTACTGACCACTGTGTGGGCAGTTAAACACTTCTCCAGTTACATCGGTGGACAAAAAAATCATTGTTGAAACACAACACCAGCCAGTAACTTTCCTGAATAGCCAACGCATCAGAGATGGTGTGGTGACAAACTCACGGGTAGCCACGTGGCTCATGGCGCTTCAAAGTTTTGACCTAGACATCCACTACGGACAAAACAAGAAGTCACATTTGGGAACCGACCTGGCACTCTGCCAGGAGTGTACACAAGATGTACCAGTCACCCATCCGCCAGCTGGGGAAAAACCCTCAGTAAGTGATGACCCGAATCACCACTACTTTGATAGCAATATCTGCTAAGATATGACAACACTGTACGTGGCTGGATGCTTATTCCATCACGAACAAACCTGCAAATCAGGTGTTGGAGGGATCCTCCTCCAAGACCAACAAGAGGTCACTTTTAGCTATAAATTAGGCTCTCAGACTTCTCAGTACGCTGAGATAGCAGGAATCCAAATAGCGCTCCAGATTGCAGTAGAACGCTCCATCCAAACGCTAGTCATCTGCACATACTCTAATTACGCTCGACTTAGTTTCTTGTGTCATCTCGCTCTGTGGAAACAGAACGGCTTTCTCACAAGCAACAGGAAAGTGGTCAAACACAAAGAGCTTTTCATGGCATGTGATCACTTGGTGACATCACATGACCTACAGGTCTACTGGAAAAAGGTTCCAGGACATTCAAGAGTCCTAGGCGATGACAAGCGGTATAATGACCTTGCAGACTTCCTAGCCAAGGACAGAGCCGTGGACGGCCCTCAGTGGTCCTTTGACCCCTCCTGGCTGCTCGCAACTCTGTCAGTACAACCTACAGCCGAGGTAATGGCAGTCACACGTGCACAGGCTGCAGCCAAGCCGGCTGACAACACAGCCTCTGTACAACCCGTGCTGACTGACCCAGACATCATCCAACTTCAGAAGTCGGATCCTGCGATAAACTCGAAGATGCTGTACTTGACTGACCCAGAGAAAAACACTCCATCCGAAGCCAACCTGGATTCCAATCCAGACCTTAAAGTCCTCTTTCAGCTGCACAAACAGCTAAAACTAATTAAGGGCATCCTGACTTTTGCTCATGGACCGACGTCCTCACCCGTGTTCGTGGTCCCCCATGACCACAGGGGGGTGATGTTAGTTCATGCGCATGACCTCCCGTCCTCCGGACACAAGGGAGATAACACCACGCTGAAAGCATTAAAACAAGTTGCTTATTGGCCTGGAATGAAAAAGGATGTCAAGAACTACATAAAAGGGTGCCTGGTCTGTGGCCAGTTTCAGCCATCCAGACCACTCCACAGAGCACCACTGCAAAGTAGAGGGATTGCATTCCCATGGTCCGACCTCCAGATCGACTGGGTTGGACCACTTTCTAAGAGCACTAGAGGAAATAAATATTTTCTCATGGTAACTTGCGCATTTACCAAATGGGTAGAATGCCTACCAGCTCCTAACGACACAGCACAAACAACTGCTATGTTACTAATGAATCATGTATTTTCAAGGTTTGGACTTCCCCTCAGGGTGAACTCAGACCAAGGTACACACTTCACAGCTGAAGTGATGAAAGAACTGTGGAAGATGCTAGGCATCAAAGTCAACTTCCATGTTGGCTACCACCCACAGGCCTCAGGCCAAGTGGAGAGAGCAAACAGAACTGTGGTAAGTATTTTGAACAAATACGTAGTCGCAAACCACAAGGACTGGGACGTGAAACTCCCTCTGGTCCTCATGGCCATAAGGGCCACTCCACACACATCGACTGGCATCTCTCCCTTCGAGATGATGACAGATCGACAAATGACTCTCCCTCTACACCTGTTGTACCAACCAGGTGATGCCGCCATGGCAACACCCTACACCACACAACAATACATGAATGACTTGGAAGAACACCTTAAAAACACCTTTGCGTTTGCCCAGAAAAACCTGGAAAAATCCGCTGAAGGACGAAAGGCGTACTATGACCAAAAGGCCTCTCACGAGGAACTCCAAGTGGGAGATAGGGTCTGGTACCACACGTTCGCCCCCACAACTGGGAAAAGAGAGTCTGGGACCGGAACTCTCGCCCGCAAACTGATGCCCAGGTGGACTGTACCCCACCTGATAACAGACAAACTGTCTCGAGTTGTCTATCAGATCAAAATCAGCAAAGGCCAAAAAGAGCCAATGGTTAAATGGGTACATCGAAACCAGGTTAAACTATACAAGGCGTTCAATAACTCCACAGGTGACAAAGATCTCACAAACTCAGCCTAGTAGGAAAAAGGGTCGTCCAAGCAGAAACTAAATAAGTTTAAGCTTAATTAAGTGTTAAGATAACAACTCAGATGCGATAACGTGATCAAATCTGACAATCAGAGTGAGTGTTGCAATGAAACGTTTCTAGTTGCTTAATCACTACTTTTGTCGATGTTGAAACGTTGTTTTTCTGGTTGGTTAATCACTACTTTTGTCGATGTTGAGACATCGTTTAATTGGTTTTTGGTATTGTTTCTTAACACCCCCAACAAGAATGAATTTTATGTGTACTTTAGTTAGAGACTAAGAGGACTTTAACTATGCCAACATGTAGTTAATTTGTTAAAATTCAATCTTTGAGGAGTCAATGTAGATTAATGTTACCTTAAGTGCCATAACCTACACTGGTCTCACGACGCTTAAGCCGAACCTACTCGACCAATCCTATTCGGGGGGGGGGGGCTAGCTAATCCTTCAGTTGAGTCTCGCCATAGACTCCAAAACATTTAGGGGGAAACCAAAAAACCAAACCTCAAGTCATTTGTCTAAAGGGACAACAGACAATTGAACCAAAATATATTTTGCCATGTAAATCTAACTTAAACCAAGTTAGGAATGGAAAAATAGTTTGCAATGCCCTTCTATAGGTATAAATTCCTATATATAATTTTCAGCATGACCCACCCTTTAACTGGTACCTGTAGCTGATCTACACCATGATAGCTTACACACCAGGTGCATATAGGTTAAGGTCTTATGTAAAATCCCACTCATAAGCCCAACTAAAGCCACATAAATGCATAACACATAGAACCAGAATGGCACCCACTGGGAACCACCAGCAGCAACCTACGCTGAAGGGACCTAAAACTCCAATGTGGGTCTCCAATCTCCATCCAGTGGTCGCCTCTGCAGTTCAATCGAGGGAACCCCTCTGTATGCTGATCAATCAACACTTCCGATTTGGGGAGTGGTGGCGCAGAGGTTAGAGAGGTGGGCTTGTGATCCGAAGATCGCCGGTTCACGCCCCGGCCCCGACAACATCAAAAATTGTGGGTGGGGTAGGTGAAACACCCACACTTGCCCCCACCCTCATTCGTCCCACTCTGGGCCCATGAGCAAGGCCCTTAACCCCCACCATGTGCTCCCTAAAAAAAAAAAAAAACAGGTCTCTCTTGAAAATGAGTTCTCGTGGCTCAATGAGACAAACCTGGATAAATAAAGGCTAAAAAAAAAAAAAAAAAAAATATGACTTTTTCCAATGGATTACAGACTTTGTTTCTAAGGGGTTAAAGCATTGCTACAATGGAATTACCAATAACACAATGGAATTACCAACAACATTATGGAATTACCAACAACGTTGTGGAATTACCAAAACTGTTGTGGGATTACTTTCTTTGACTTTTGTTTTCCTCTTGCTGGATTACATCAAGATCAAGGACATTCGGAGGCGTAAGTTCATGTTAGAATTCATCCCCATGGACAGGCGATGATTTCCAAAGGGGGGACTGTAGTGAACTAGGCCTCCGACAACAATCTGTCTCTGAAGACCTTCAGGGGACAGGAACTGCTATTTCATTGATTTGAATCCAGAAATACAAATTAGCTCATCAAGAGACTGTTAATTGTATCCTGAATTAATCAATTGAAAGAACACTGTTCTTTTTATATTATCATTACTATTTTAGAATATCTTGATAATCAAATGTGTGTTTAGTTCATACCATTTCTAAATGTTGAAGTGAACCACTCATTTAAATCAACTGTGAAACAGTTTTGATGATTTTTAAACCTCATTTAAATTAGAAATCAAGTTAAATGTCTATTTACACAGTAATTATACATTTTGATTTTCTGTCTGAATGAGAAGTTAGTGATGTCGGTCGAAAGTCAGAGGCAGTCAGAAAACAACTTATTAGAACGAACTGTCCTGTTTTAAACCTAGCAGATGGTAAAAAGAGAAGCAACTGGCACCTGCTTCCTTTCACTTCGCCATAACATTTCTCTATCTGTACTAAACGTTCCTAAACATTCCTGCAGCTTCTCTTGACTTTTAATAACCCTCTGACATCACTAGAACCACCCCCTGCTGGTTGTTTCAACCAATCAGGAAGAACTAAGTGACCGGAAGTGAGGACTCTTTAAAAGTCAACACTTCCTGGAACTATGTAGTCTTTTGATCTGAGTCTTCTCGACTCTTGAGTCTTTGACCGCAGTCAGAGTCTTTCATGAAGACTTCTGAGTGGAATCTCTGACTATGTATGAAGTCACAGTGCCTAGCTGTGAACTCACCCGGGCGTAACGCCTACAACTTCGAAGGAAGCTTGTCTGTTGGACGGAGTAAATCGTCACGACTTGTGGCGATGCACAGCCACCCTGACCGGAGACGCTAGAAAAGTAGCGTTGAAATGGACCTCTATACCGGAGTTGATTTATCTTCTACAAAGGTAACGAGTCATCACGCACTGAGTGTACCGGGGTTTGAGCTGGTGTTGAATGAAGCGTGCTAATTCTGGTCAACAAAACATACATCTTTTCTTCATCCATCTACTTTAAACTTCTCCATTCCTTCCTTTAAACCTTTCTATTTCGCCAGTAAATCAAATCTAGATGCCTTCAGAAATGTTCTGTTGTCTTGTTAGTAAAGCGTGCCAAGTTTTTATTAATCAGAACCAGATCAGCAAATCAAGTGTACATGTTTTGATGTTAAATTTTGATTCTGTTAAATAAATGACTGCATTTATTCTGATGGGTGAAAGACAAAATAGCGTCTAATGTCACTGATTAAACAATCCTCACAGTTAGCTTGGTCACATGGCATTAATTTAACTCGAAAAAGAAAGAATCCGTTGTAATTAAATAATTAATTATCTTTGTGCTTGAACTAGCTTTAAGAATTATTAATTAGTAGTGAAGGTACAGTTAAGCTGACCCCCACATTTCACTACATCTTGTACAAGGAGTTACACATATCATGAACTTCTTTGATGTGTATCATGATTTTGCAGTTTTTACCATAAACAGAGAAATATTTCATGTCAGAGAATAGCATAAAAGATGACATTATACAACATTTCCCCCTTTTGGTCCCTCCAAAGGGACCATCTCTTTGGCTACAAACATCTGTCCCTGACGAGTGTCCAGAACTTGTGCTGGAAAAATCCCCAGGGCAACGATATAGTGGTGCGGGGTAAAAACAGCACAATGTCTCACGCCCCTTGTGACGACGACCAAGATGGCATTCCAGTGCACTATCACAATCATCCTTACCCTGTGTCATAAGTTTAACAAAATTGCTGTGTAAATGATATAACAATAGCAATCAAATGAGCCATTAATAGGATAAATATAGCACAACTTAGTGAAAAACGCAATACAATGTCTAAAAATGTAATTCTCTGTCAGTTGGTCACAAAGCGCACAGTGGATGCCTGTATTTTAAAAGGGCCACAACTTGTTGGCCTACGTCTTTAACAATGACTACGAATTGGTCAGATGATTAAGGTCTATCTCATAGAGGCATCGTTCCGTCACGTTATCACAGACTGAAAGAGAGAGAGAGAGAAAGTTTCAGTAAAAGTTAAGCTGTGGCCACATGCATTTATCTACGTTTCCTATTGTTAGCAGTATAAAATATCCAAACCAATACTCAACTGTAATTTGGGAGCAGGGGAAGCAAAGTAACACATGTAATTATAATATGTATAAGAATCAACTTAAAGGAAAGAAAAATGGTGTAAAACACATGTTAGGAGACGGGTTATGAATCCAGTGTCAACAGTTCTCAGGTTATGCCACCAGGGAGAGCTCAAATTCCGTGTGGCTTGAAGAATCGCTGGTTGACAACATCTGATATCCAGAAGGTCTGTCCCCATTCTCTTTCTCGATGGTCGAGGTGATACAGCATACCACGAGTGATCTCGCACAGGGCACACAGCAGCAACCACATACGACCAGTACACACAGCGTCCTCAATCCCTCCAGTGCCCTGGTCACTGACCCATCAGGAGCTGTTGGGGATGAAAGTACAACACGTATCTCTAAACTCAGTCCAATTTCAGCCCTCTAAGGCATGTGACTGTATTTTCTATCTCTACCACTAAAAGGGGTTTGTCAATATAAAATATTTAATTATTACTTCTACACTGTAATGGTTTTATAGAACAAGATAAATCACATTCCATTCATACTTTCATCCCCCTTTTTCCACGTTTACAAACCTGAACCTCAAAAAGGATATGTTGGATTTCTCCAGAGTTCTTACTCTGGATCTTCCTAGAAGAAGCAAAGTTATTTTTCACAAGGAAACATAGCAATACGTGATTACCACATGCGGTGAAAACGAGTAATCAGAAGAGTTAAGGTTTCAAAGTTTAGTGGTGAAGATTTGGTATGTGATGTTAATTTTAGTTAAAATGATCAATTTTATTTGTCTTACCTCCTCCTGTCTGTGGGAAAAAATTTAGTAAACGCATGCGCAGAAAATAAGAAAATATATTCGTTGATCACCCTGTCCTCAAAACAGTACAATACAGCATTAAACATTGAGTTTGCTGATAAATGGAGCTGGAAAAATAAAAGGAAGTCAAAATCAGTTATTCGGCTCTGCCATAGCTCTTCCGGAGATCTGTTTAGGTAAAACAAAAACAAAAGTTTCACAATACACAACTATCGTAAAAATGTGGTTAAAACACTCTATACATGAAAACCCAATTAATTTCTTTCAGTCCAGTCCAGTCAAGTCAAGTTAAATCAAATCAAATGTATTTAAGAACACAGATCCACCACATTTTCATTGTTCTTCTGGGTCTAGGGGCGTCCCCCTAAGAGAACCGTCCTGTACACATTCAAAGGAAGAAAGAGAAATACTTTGGTTATTAAGAGCATCGTAACTTAAAATCTCCTAATTACACACAAATGATCTAGCAAAGCAAGTCTGCACATCAATCACTGTTCCTTCTCAGTCGCCCCCCTTAGTCTCCACATGTTCTTTTCTTCTGGTGCCGCCCCCTTTTGAAGTTCAGTAACCTGTTCAAGTTTGTCTTTTATCTCTTCCTCTGCTGTGACTGTCATCATCAAGGGAGAGTATCCTACTGTGGCTTTCGTTGCATTGTCAGCTGCTTGATTTCCCTGAGCTATGTAGGAGTCGCTGTTGTCATGTACTTTGCATTTTATTACTGCCACTCTCAAGGGCAGCAGAAGGGCCTCTGCTAACTCTTTCATGTCTGCTTCGTGTTTCATGGTTTTTCCTCCTGCTGTCAAAAAACCTACTCTAATCCATTGACAAAGTTCCACATGGACTGCTCCTACTGCATAGGCGGAATCTGTGTAAACATTCACTTTCTGATTCTCTGTTAGTTTCAGTGCTTCTACCACTGCTCTGACCTCTGCTCTCTGTGCAGATGGTGCACCTTCTAGCTGTTCCGCTTTTATCACTTCATAGCCTGTATCTGTTTTTTCCACTATTGCATAACCTGCTTTCAGGCCTTCTGTTGGATGTCTGTAACAACACCCGTCTGTGAATAAGTGTCTTACCTGTATTCTCCAAAGTGGGGATGCTTTTAGATCTGGCCTCACTTTCTCCAGCTTGACCACCAGCTCTTCACATCAGTGAGGCTCACCTTCTGCAACACAATCTGCCATATTTATTCCCTCGTGAGAACGTAATGTTGGAGACTTCTAAGATTTCCGATAGTCTGTGTTGTCTAAGAGCTGTCATCGTAAAACACTGTGCATTCACATAGGCAACCATGCTATGTGTTGTCAGCACCTGCATGGCGTGGCCCATGACTTTGCGTGCTATTTTTTAAATCAGTTTTGCTATTCTGGCTGCATGTTGTGTGCATGGAGGATGTCTTTTTTCCATGTTGTCCATCATAAGTGAGAGGTACTGTAATACTTTCCTCTCTCCCTATTTTCTCTGAAACAAAACCCCATTTATTGTGTGTTTTGTTACAGAGACATCCAGGAAGAAAGGACAGCTGTAATCTAGTAATGTTAATTCAGCTGCGTTGTTTTAGATGAGTAAAGGTGTATTCTGCTTCTTTTGTCCAGGTTAGTGGACTATTCAAATTACTCATACCTTGTTCCTTGACCAGATGGCACAAGGGTTGAGTCAGGTCCCTGTATGCTGGCAAGTAGCTATGACTATAACCGGTGAGTCCAAGGAAAGAAAACATGTCCTTCATCCATAGTGGTTTTGGATGTGTCAGGATGCTCTGCTTATGTGCTGAAGACATGCTAGTGGTTCCTGCGGAGATTGCACGGCCCAGGAATGAAACCTGTTTTCTACCAATCTGCAATTTAGTTTTACTAACCTTAAAACCAGAGCCGTGTAAGTGTTGTAGGACAAGTTGTGTAGCTTCCACGCAGAGAACAGCAGTGGGAGTGACTAACAGCAAGTCGTCCACATACTGGATCAGTGTGGTGTTGCCGGGAAGAGGACAGGTTTGTAAAACGTCCTTCAGGACCTGGTTAAAAATGCCTGGAGAGAGAGAGAATCCCAGTGGAAGTCTTGTGTATCTCCACTGTCTGCCTTTGTAGGTGAATGAAAACAGGTCACGACAGCTGTCCTCTAGAGGGAGACAAAAGAACGCGTTAGCCAAGTCAATACAGGTGTACCATTGTTGAGAAGTTTCCAATGCTGAGATGGATACATAAGGATTAGGAATAGGTACTGTTGGAGTGGACAATATAGCATTTATGGCTCTTAAATCATGGGCCATGCGATATTTTCCTGTCCCTTTCTTTTCTACTGGTAAGATGGGTGTATTCCAGTCAGAAGTTGAGGGTTCTAAAACCCCAGCCTGTATTAGACCTGCAATAGTGTCTGCGATTCCCTCCTCAGCTTGAGGCTTGTAAGGATATTGTGGTACCCAGATTGAGGTGTTTGTGTTTACCTTAAAGGTGACGGGAGCACAAGAGACTTGTCCAACATCAGTTGGAGACTGTGCCCAGAGAGAGTCATGAAGTGAAGCCAACATGTCCTCAGCAGTGTGATAATCTGTCTGTTCTCTCCCATGTTGGCGAGTCAGCAGGTCGTGTTCAAGGTCGATCTGTTCAGAACTTTCAAACTGTATTCTGTATGTGTCACATGATTTTGAATAATACAGACCTGGTGCTGTGGTGCGTGTCCAATCTGTAGTAGCTAGTACCATCCCTCCTAACTCCTTGGCTTGGCGGTCAGGATTTATAGAGAGAGATAAGTGGGGGACAGCTTCATCACTCAATTGATACCAGCTAAGCTGTTCAGTGGTCAGTGTTACTGCTGCTGACACTCCCTCAGGAGCTACATAAATGTTTTCGATTTTAATTTGCCAAGTCTTACCTCAAGGTCAGATGAGAAGGCTTCTTGGTACCAGTCTGTGTATTCCCGGTCATAGAAGAGGGTGATGTGAGGCGGGTCAGTAGGAGAAACGTAGGCACGCAGACTGATGAGCCAGGGCTTCCAGGTCTGGAATGTTTTCAGGAGACAGCTCGACTGTTCATGTGTCAACTGGCCCTAATAGATGTCTGCGTACTCCGGAGTGACAGGGTGTAACAAATACTGTCCATCTGTGATTGAGTCTCCACAATGCATGATGGAGCCATCTGGTAACAAAGCTGTCAGCCCATCTGTACCACACAGTACGGTAGCTCCCAGCTTGATCAGCAAGTCTCTTCCTAGTAAGTTCACAGGAGTAGATGGGGAGCAGACAAAAGAATGTTGCAACGTCTGGGCCCCTAGGTTAAAAGTCAATGGTTCTGTTAAGTGCAGACTCTGCTCTTTCCCCGAGAACCCCGTCAAAGACGCTTTTTTTGATGTTAAACTATTGATGGGGGTGCTGTTTATGTCAAATATGTGGCTCCTGTGTCCACTAGAAAGTTCATAGTTGACCTCCCACTCTGGCAGATAACATGGGGTCTGCAGAAGTCATGTTACCTGACTGGGTCTCAGGGGTGTGTCAATATTGTTGGTACACGTCTTCTTCCCACTGCAGGTACTGGCCACTGGCAGGAGGCGGTATGTTAGCAGGATTGTGTGGAATCATACCTTGTGACCCTCCGCCTTTACTCCCCTGCATGGGTGGGGCTCTGCACTGTCTGGCTCAATGGCCGGGTCCCCCACAGTTGTAGCAGATTTCGTCTTACAGGTTCCTTTGCCCGGGTGCACCCCGGCCCCCTCATCCATGCGCCAAACCTCCCTGTGCATGACCACTAGCACGCCAACCTCCTCCACGTCCAGTCCCACCAGACCTGCGCACAAATGGAAAAGACGGGAAGGGAAAAGAGGGATCGGGATATGGAGAGGAGACAACTTCTCCTCCAGGATACTGATTAGTCACAGGTGCAACATTGTTGTGTGTAAGTTGTGAAACATTCCCTGTTCCTGCAGCTAACATCATTTTCTCAGATTTATCCTTTTTCTTTGATACCTTCTGCCGTGCTTCCTGAAGCTGTAACTTGAGGAGCTGATTTTCTAGGTCAGCTCTTTCATCTTTTTTCTTTTTTAACTTGTCCTGTGCCGCCTGCAAATGATGTAGTAAATGTTTTTCCCACTTAGCGTGCTTGCACCCTGGGAGATCGGGATTTTTTACCATCAGCTCTGACACTTCATCAGGTACTCCTTTCAAAACTGCTTCTCTGAACAATTCAGTCAGATTGGACGGTTCACCTTTTGGATTAACTGTTGTGTGTCTCGTCCAAATCTCTACTGCTTGAGTGATGTAATCTTTTGGGTGGACCTTAGGGTCCCATTCAAATTTTGGTATTGCTGCCAGAGTAGACAAAGGAAACTGTTGCTTAATTTGTCTGGCTAATTGTGTAATTACCACTGCTAAAAGAGTGTGGTTTGGCTTAGTGTCAGTGCGAGCGGCTCGTTCCAACTCATGTCCCACCATAGGGGTGACACAACATCCTAAAATTGCCCTAAAATCTCCTAGTGCCAAAGTCATTCCTCTCGTGAGTCCATCCAGCTCAGACAACCATAAGCTTCCTCCTGCCGAGATACTAGGAAGCTTATCAACCAACGCGTCTCTATCTCCCAAGGGAAAAGGTACATATTTCAGTGTCCCTCCTGCTGACTGCAATAAGGGGTAGTTTCCCTCCGCCTGTCTTGACCGGAGTGTCATGGGGTGTGTCTTCTCACAGTACTCTGCACAAACTTCTCTTTCTTCTCTCTCATAATCTGCTAACAAGTCCTCGCATTCTCCTAGAAGCTCTTCTTCTGTCAGAAAACCTTTTTCTCCTCTCTTCGTGACCTTTCCCTTGGCAACCAGAGAGATGTTAACTCCAGTTTCATCTATACTCCTTTTATTCTGCTTTTGCTTCTCTGCCTGTTCGAGCTTTAGTCTAATTCTGGTCATCTCTTCCCCAGTCTCATGCAGTGATTGTTCTACTTCTTGAAATATCTGTACATGATCATCCAACTCGTCCGTCCTCCTATCTTCCTTGTTCTCTACCTCTTCCCCTGAAACAGAGGAGGAGGTGGAGCTAAGGGTTTTCTGTCTTTTTTCCGAGTCGATATCTCTTCTTGGAGTAGAGGTGATCTTAGGTTCTGTCCCCATTCACAGTGGGTTGTGAGGGGGTGGTGGTGTACATTATCTGGCAGCTGGCTGCACCAATAAGCTTCCATCTAGGATTTCAATGATTGGGTACAGCCCCTTAGGGGCTGTCCCTTTGTCTGGTAATGGGCCCGCCTCCTGAGTGGGCCCCTCACCACTCAGATAAGAAGGTGGCAGTGTTGATGTAAGCGAGCTGGAGGTCACATCCTGTTTTTTCTGCACCAGACTATGCTTTATTCCCTGCCAGGATACCAACATTTTATCACACTTCCTCAACTCTCTCTCGACTTCCTCTCTGTCTCTTTTACATTTATTTCTTGTAAACACCTTCACCTCCTGTTCTCTGGACATGCACTCAGTCAACCTAGTTTTCAATCCTCTCAAGTGCTTCAGCAAAAAAAAAATGCCCAATGCCCTGCACTCAGTGACGCTGGCTCCGTTTAACTGAGCTCTTCCGTTCTGGTCTTAATCTTGCCTCCCTTTTTCTTGTCATTGTCATAATGTTTTGTTAGGTACGTTATTAAATTGTCAACATGTGCCTGTAAAGTCACCCAGGACCTGTTCCCCATTGACTGTCATGTATTTGTTTGTCAAATTCTTCATCCATCCTAACAGCTTCGTCTTGTACGAAAAGTCTTTGTCAAATTCACTTTCACACACAACGGTGAGTAGTGAGAAAAATAAAATAAAACAACAGCCTTTGTCAAAATTCACGTTCTCACACAACGGTGAGTAGTGAGAAAAATAAAATAAAATAACAGCCTTTGTCAAAATTCACATTCTCACACAACGGTGAGTAGTGAGAAAAATAAAATAAAATAATAAAGGTTCATGCAGCGGTGAACAGCCACTCTCACGTCAATGAACACACACACACACACACACACACACTCTTTGTTGCCAGGTGAAAAGATATGATCGTCGCACTAGAGGCGTAAGAATGATCTTATCTTGAGACCTGGCAACCCCGCTCCACTCACAGAACACAGCTGTTTTCACATGGAGCGGTCTCATAAAAACAAAACACGATCGCTCGTCCGGCGCGCCTTCATTTTCTCTAGAGTTCAAAATCTCAATTTCAGCTTCTCACATGACTGTAAGTAAAACACTGCAGTCCACACGGCGGTGGACGATCAGTTATCAGTGGTGGGATGTAACTAAGTACAAATACTTTGTAACTGTACTTAAGTACATTTTTCATGTATCTGTACTTTACTTAAGTAGAGTTAAATTTGGGTACTTTATACTTTTACTCCACTACATTTTACATCAAGTATCTGTACTTTCTACTACACTACATTTCTATAATGCATTGCATTACAAGTTACATTCATGTTGCAGATTTTTTATTTGTTTGTTACTTTGAAAGTAACCAATGGTGAGAGGGGAGCTGGCCCAGTGAATCACTGCAAAGTGGACAGGTAACATTAGGCCTGCCTTCAAGAATAGCTGGGCCAATGACATACATTCAAGTATATATGTCACTGAGCTGGGAACACCTGCAACACCACTAACACACCCAGAATGGATTCCACCCCAAGAGAGTCAGCCAGAAGATATGCTCCACCCATGGCCTTATTGAAAGATTATTGAAAGACTGCTCAGTACAACAGGACAGATTCTCTCTCCCAAAAGAGCCAGACTGGACTCAAAAATCTTTGAAAACCAACTTCTTCTGAACTTGAAAAAGAAATTCTTGCTACAATATTAAACTGTGTCAGTTCATGATGTTAGGAGACAAGAGATGTCTCCAAATGGCTCGACACTCAGGTCCAAGTTTTAAAAATGGTGTCAGGAAGTTAAAATATTGTTAAAAATTGACCCATTACAAGGTCGACTACAGTATTTTAACTAGAGTTGATGACAAACTGGAGTTGAAATGTCAGTTGAAATTATCAGAGGTTTCTTTGTTAGTTGTGTCTAATGCCCCTTTTGTTCAGGCAGACAACTTTTACTTCAATGTGTTTACTACAGTTAAAATGACACATTGGTTTTGATTTGTGTTAAATAAAAACTTTCACAGGTATAATCATTCCTCTTTCTTATTTTTGATTAATGGCATTTAACTCTGCATGTCATCCCTGAAATTCTGCTGCATAGAATCACAAGTCCAAGTGTGAACTGTGTCACAGAGTAAACACAATAAAAACATGTATTATCTGCAGCATTGTTCATTAAAATGGAACAACACTATTAATGTATTACAGAAAATATACATATGGTAGGCAGACTTAAAGATATGTAGACCATTGCATTATGTAATATATTCAGCAAGTACTTTTACTTTTAATACTTTAAGTATTTTAAAAGCAAGTACTTATTTACTTTTACTTAAGTAAAAATGTTAATGTGGTACTTCTACTTTTACTAGAGTACATTTTTGTCTGTTTATTTGTACTTTTACTTAAGTACAGTGTTTGAGTACTTTCTCTACCACTGTCAGTTATGCTCTGACAGTCAAGCCAACAAAACAAACAGACCTGAATCATGAACAACACATAAACACGAATCACCTTGTTGTCTGGACAACGCCACCAACTGACAAACAAGAAACCAGAATCATAAATAGAACAAATAAACACGGCCACTAGTGTAAATTACCTCTTAATATAAGAGACAATGTTGTTTTAATCTTTAGTCCTCTCATTACCATGTATGGATCTCTGAGGGACTCAGCGCTTTCTCTTATTATTCTCAGTGTATCCAGCTTCTTGTTATTATTTGCGAATAGTCACTTCTCGAGGAAACTCAATGAAAACCCAGCAATCATCTCTCCCCGCGTCCGGTAGAAAGTGGGGCATGCCAACTTCCCGACTTTGCAGGTCCCAGACCTGTCTGATGACTCACACAAACTATTTTTCCAAACTCTTTCTCTCAACACCGGTTTAAGCAATATCAACTTCTTAAAACAACCAAATCACTTCACCACAATCAAGGCTGTTAATTTTAGCAGACAAACTGACGCTGCATGGCCACACTGTGAAGAAAATTCCTATTGTTTTTTGCCGGCACGTGCAGGTGTGCAGAGTCCGTTTACTTGGATTCAATTCACATTTAACAATTACTCCTGTCTTCCATTCACACTGCCCGCATCCTCCACCAAATTGTTGAGGTCTTCAGACTCTGAGAAACAACCTTCAGGACACATAGCTCAAAAACTGCCTCAACTCTTGATCGTTCAGTGGAAGGAAGACAGAGTCAAAAAACACAGCCTGAGAAGTGGTTCTGAATTCAGACAAATATTTATTTTACCTTCACAGCGCTGGAAAGGGAGACGGTCTCACATGCACCTTACATCCATCAAAAACACGTCTGAGTTACAAATGTCTTTGCTTCGTTTAAATACAGCGTTATCAGTTACATTGGGATTTCCTTATCGCGATGTTCTCTGGGTCAGTCGATGTTCCTGGGTGTGGTCTGGCATGGTCTTGTTTTTTCAGCCACTGCCCCAGCTGACAATGGTCTGTTCCAGCAAGATAGCAACAGTCTCTGGTTCTCTTGTACAAGGAGTTACGCACATCATGAACTTCTATGACGTACATCATGATTTTGCAGTTTTTACCATACACAGAGAAATATTTCATGTCAGAGAATAGCATAAAATATGACATTATACAACAGTGTCTTGATAAGATAGAAAGGCACTATATAAGTACTGTACATTTACCATTTTTTCTTTTAAAGCCTAAAACACATTGCACTACTTTATCTTGTTAAACATCTAAAACATCAACCTTTTTTCTGCCTGTAAATTATTTAGCCTGTTTTTTAATAGAACCGCCCATATTGACTGTGACTCCAGTAGACATTTGGCACAGATGTTTGTGTACACTATTCCAGCCACTTAATTATGGTATTTTGTACCCTTTGCCTCCTGCATCTTGGATCTTGTCTGGTATAGCAGACTCCTCCATGATTAGTGCCTCTGTGCTGTCCTTCATTCCAGAACTCTCAAGCCACTGGTAGGACTTCTTGATAGAAGCCACTTCCTCAATCTGCTGGTGGTGGTTTTCGTGCGCAGGATTATCGTTCCATGATGTATCCAGTGCTTAATTTGAGCCAGATCCTACTGGAACAAAATCTGGGAACTCTTTTGTTTTGACATGGTGTGTTCCGGCAACTGTTTGCTTGGCTCTGGCAACTCTTAAGCTTACTAATAATAATAATGTTATGAACAAATATGACTGCCTTGTTGTTTGGGGAGTGTAACGAACCCCTTTTAGTTTGGACCAAAATCACCACACAAATGAAGAGAATAAAATAATATTCATTTTCTAGGAGAGATATTGCAGATTGGACCGGTTCTGGTGCTGGTTCTGGTTTGGGTTCGGGTTATGGTACTGGTTCCCGATCAGGGACAAGTCTATGAGATAGAGATCGGTTAGTGGTCGTGCAGGAGATTATGGGGAGCAGAAAAGTCAAATAAGAAGGACCACTAACCGTCTCAGATGATCCTGGGGGTTCTGAAGAGTAACAAAGTCCAAACTGATCCGGACCGCTGCAGGAGAGGCTGAGTCCGGTCAGGGGCTGCAGCGACAGGTGTGTGGTGAGTCCATTGAGCGCAGAGATGTAGTCACACAAGCCTGGGTCCAAAACCGGAGAGCAGATGACAGGAGGTACCGGAGGAGAAGACGAGGAGGCGTAGTCGTGCAGGCAAAGGTCAGAACCGAAGACAGAAGACGTGGTAATCCAATGGGTCGAGCGAAAGACGATGTCCACATAAGTCGTGGGTTCAGGAGCCGGGAGGTCAAGCCAAGAGGGAAGGACATGAACCAGGAGAGGGACAGGAACGAGGAGACAGGTAAACTATGACAAGGGGACATGAAAGGCTAAGGAGGAACAAGGCAGGATGAGTAACGCGAGGTATCTACTTACAGTGAACTGTTTTCAACTACCGGGCACCAAGAAGAGAAAGAGTGCAGCTTTTAAAGGGTGAGAGTGACAGGTGCAGCCAGTTGAGTTCAATCAGCTGCTGCTGGCTGCAGTGAAGACAAAACTAAACAACCGTGACATCACCCTCAACCAGCATGCAAAGAAGACAAACTAAAACTCA
>NC_056506.1:11654365-11660755 GCF_014905685.2 Nematolebias whitei | reverse complement strand
TTCCACTGTCACCATCTGGACTCTTGGCAAATAGCCAGCAGCTATTTGCCAAGAGTCCAGATGGTGACAGTGGAAGAGGAATGTCAGAAAATGAATCATTGGGATGAGAAAAATGTAGCAGAGGCTCAGACTACAGCCTCCCCAGAGGAAAAGACATTATGGTTTAACAGAGGAGGTCAGAAAAAAGGGGAGTTTAAAGTATGGATAGGACCGAATCAGAAGTGGATCTTGCCTATGACTTTAAAACAGGCAGTATTTCAGGAAGCACATGGATTAGCACACGTGGGATGCAGACAAATGCTAAGGAATCTTCAACAATGGTGGCACCCTCATCTAAAAAATATGGTAACAGCATATGTTGACACCTGTAACGTTTGTTTAAAGTACAACATTCAGCCTACAGTAAAACCTGAACGAGGTTCTTTTCCTCTCCTGCACCGACCGGGACAGGAGGTGATTCTAGATTACACTGATATGTTGGAACCTGTTAAAGGGTTCAGATATGTATTGATGTGTGTTGACGCATTTACAGGGTGGCCAGAAGCCATACCTGCAAGAAGAGAAGACAGCAAAACAGTGGTGAAGTTTCTGATTAACCATTATATCCCCAGACACGGTTTCCCAGAAAAAATCAGATCAGACAATGGCACACATTTTAAAAACACAGATCTGCAGGCTGTGGAAAAAATGTTAGGCCTAAAACATGCTTTTGGAACCGTGTACCATCCCCAGTCTCAAGGGAAGGTCGAAAGGATGAACCAGAATATAAAACAAAAATTGGGCAAAATCTGTGCACAGACTAAATTGAACTGGGTGGAAGCATTACCAATTGCCTTAATGACCGTGAGCACTTCTGTTAATAATGGAACTAGCTTTTCTCCCTATGAGTTAACTACAGGTAGACCCTTTCCTGGACCAACCGTATGCTCACTGACCAGAGAGGAGGACCGTAAGATGGACCATAAGGTATACTTTGATGAGTTAAAAGCATTAGTGTCTAACTTTACTCAGCAGGTCCACCACAAACAGAGCATGACAGAAAGACCAGAGGAACCTGGTCTCCCCACCGCGGAGTGGGTCTTTCTGAGGGTCATTAAAAGGAAGTGGCAGGAGCCCAGGTGGACGGGCCCCTATCAGGTGACAGAGAGAATGTCCCACGCAGTCCGCCTCAGAGGAAAGGGGGACGTTTGGTACCACTGGAGCCAGTGTGCGCCTGCCTCAGAGCCAGGAAGAGCGAGAGAGCTGGCAGAAACCATCTAAAGTCGTAAAATTGGACATTCATGTCAAGGTAGACCAAAGCAGCCTGGTGTAGTTGCGTGCGGGCCCTGAAGGACTTAGTTTGAGTGGGTCACCGGGTGCTGGAATAGCCACATTTAGTACAGACACCTAGAAACGACAAAAACACGACATCTTAGAGTCTCACACTTCACGAAGAAAACTCAGAGACATAGGAGGAACGGTCTCTGAGCACCCCAGGGTATGCCCTGAGTACTTGTGATTGTAACAATATTGTATGACATGTGTACTAACCATTTTTCTCTTATCTTTTAATTGCAGTTTTGATTTAGAGCGCATCCATTTATTAACTTAGCTTGAAAGTGATAAGTATATTCAGTTTGTAACGTTAAAAAGAAATATCTATAATCAATTATAAGCAGTATATTAACAGAGTGTTATTTTGTATTCATTTTGTGTTAAAGGAACTGCTTGCCTGGCTGTCTGCTGAGGAAGTCGCTGTGCGAGACATCTTCATTTATTGAGTACAGTTTCTGTTTACAAGATCAAAATCCGGTGGCCACCAAAGCACGTGGTGATAGGGATAGGTGTTTTGTCATCCATCGTGTTGTCACTCATTTTCTCTTTTGAATATTTCTGCATTATTCCCGGTTTACCAGAGTGTGAGCAGACTGGTGCAACAGGCAGGGTGCGAAGGAGTGTGACACCACATACAGTCATGAAAGATGCGTATGGCCTTCCGGTGCTGAAAGTAGAGTATCCCAAAGACACCACTACTACCCTAAGCCTGCCAATCTGTGACATGTTTTATTGTACGGATTACCGTATTGCGAGTGCAGCCTTTTATATTTGTCCATGTCCCAATCCATCCAGATGTTCGTGGTGCCATGAGTGGAATTATGTCACGTTGTATTCGGGATCATGGAAACCTGATATGTCTGGACATCAGACTAATTACAGAGATTGGTGGAGGGCGCATGCCACCTTGGCAAAAAATAACAGATACTTGTTATTGTCCTTTCAGTATGTTCGTACTTGGAATAAGTTAACCAGAATAAAGCGTGAGATGATCTACACCTTGGTGACGGAACCCATTTATGTGCTTGTAGCCGCGGATGTCGCTGGCAAGGACCCTTTCCGGGTGTTACAACTCGCTCTTACAGAGTTGCCAGTCCAAGACCCTACTCCTCCTCCGACCCAGGAGTCATCGCTCCCAATGTCTATGCGAATTGATAGTGCTGACTATACCAGCTTAACCCCTGTGGATGTGATTGCTATGTCCACTGGCTATACTGACTCTAACATTTGGTTAGCTTGGCTCGCTGAGGCTGCTAGACAGGCTTCTTTGTCTGAATGTGTAGCTTGTGCTGCAGCTCGACCGAATTTGTACACCCAGCCAGCTCCATTACACCTAGAGGACGCTTGGGGATTTCATTGCATGTTAAGTCTGACTATGAGAAAATATACTAAGAATTGCACTATATTAGATCAGGTGTTCCCAATTATTTCTAATATAACCAAATTAGGCTTGTTTACTCCGGTAGAACGATTTGACTATTACTGTTTTAATTACACCTCAACTGCAAATAAAAGAGTTGCCTTAGGACAAATTCAGGATGAATGGTGTAATAACACGCAACAAAATGTCTCTGACAACACCCGTGTGGGTAAGGTGGCTCGCGCTGATCTGTATTATTATTGTGGTGGTAAACGTTTACTAACACATATCCCTCAGGATTCTGTGGGATTGTGTGCATTAGTACGCTTAGCTGCATCGTTAACCTTGATTGGCCCTCGTTTGGAAGTTTTAAATGACACCTCCATCTCTCCCAGTAGGAAGAGACGTTCAACGCATAATTTTGACCCCACTGTGGGCTCCACTACATATATTGATGCCATAGGAATCCCTCGGGGAGTTCCTGATGAGCACAAATTAGTAGATCAGATTGCGACAGGTTTTGAAAATTTACCTGTTGTTTCAGCATATTTCCCAATTACACCAAATAAAAATGTTGACCGAATAAATTACATACATTACAATGTCATGCGTCTGTCCAACCTTACCAGAGACGCTGTTGAGGGCTTAGCGGAGCAACTAGCTCCAACTTCTCTGATGGCTGTACAAAATCGAATGGCTCTAGACATGATTTTAGCTGAGCGACAAGGAGTGTGTAGTATGTTTGGTGAGTTATGTTGCAGTTTTATACCAAATAACACGGCGCCTGACGGTAAGGTCACTAGGGCCCTAGAAGGCCTGCGCACCCTCTCAAACGAGATGAAATCCCACTCTGGTGTAGATAATCCTCTTGATGAATGGTTCCTCAAAGTGTTTGGCCCCTGGAAGCAGATGATTGTGTCCATGTTGATGTCAATTGCAGTATTTGCAGCTATTTTAATCACATGTGGATGTTGTTGTATTCCCTGCCTGAGATCCCTGTCAGTACGTCTTATCACTTCCACTTTAGAGAAGCGGGACCCTGAAATAGCTCGTCAGCTCCTAATGCGCAGAGGTTATGAACTTTCTGATTTTGAGATGCAACCACGCCGGCGCAGAGAAGCATATTCTTCCGCTTGATGTCGACCTCTTTAGATGAGGTCGAAAGGGGGAATTGTTGTGAAATAAGATTGTGTTCCTTGTTGAAATCTGACTCCCACTTCTTGTTTTACTTTGAAATTGGCCCACTTCCTGTTTTACTTTGAAGAGGCTCCCACAGATTGAAGTCTGTTCCTATTTACATAATGTAACACGATGTCTCACACTTTTGATTGGATTGAAACTGGCCAATCCCATGACAGCAGGATCAGAACGCGCGGTGAAAAGTTAGTTTTGCTGTGTGAAGGAACGCCCTGTTTTTAGACAAAGAAAGTGCAGTTTTCTGCTCGAAGCAAAAAGCAGACGAAGCGGCAGCCAGATGAAGCAGAGAGACGGTCTTCTTCAGATTCCTCCTTAATAAGGTTATATCGTATAGATTAATGGATGCATCCAATTAATAATATGTTAAAATAATGACTGCATTTAACTAATCCACTGTTTATGCTTGTGAATCTGTGACTTTTTGACTTTGTGACTTCTGACTTTCTTTGCTTATTAAATATTCGTAAACTTGAAGGTGCGTTTGTTGTATTCTCAGTGCGTGTCTTGACTCCTCCTGCAGGATGACCGGTAACAGAGCTCGGGTGGAGAAATAAGAGAAATAAACACAACAGAACATACAACGATGACAACACATAGCACTTTATTATTTATGTATTATTATAAAAATGTGGTACAGTATTTTGGAAATACGACAAAATGCATGGAAAATGAAAGAAAAGCAGCCACGAGGAAACTCTGCAACAAACTTCCAGCAGATTCTCCAAGCAGGGCTGCGAAGATTTACCACTCCATCACTTGCAGAGGATTTACAAGCAGACAGTCGAAGATGAGGGGTTTAGGTTAATTTTTAATATGCTCAACCCAACTTACGTTATTACTTCATGTAGCTTGTTTTTTAGCAATAAAGCAGCATCACAACTCCATCATGAAACAAGGAATGAAGTGGGATAAGCTCTGATGCAGCTTCAACTCAAAGGGTAACTGTTTTTTCTCATATTAAACTAAAACTTAAATAGACGAGTTATACAAAAATCAATGCAATTTGTCTTTTTAACAGGTTGAAGAGTGGCCAGATGAGACACATTCCTGGAGCCAGTATACAAGATGGTTTTAAATTACAGTTCAGAAGAGTTTTTGTGCAGACTTGCTCAGGTTTTAAAATTTTGTTAAAGATTTACCAAATTTCTCTCTGTGTTCCGGTGAAGACAGACGTGTCTCCCTGTGTTCTGTCTCCCCCGCCTCCCTGCTTGCTCTCTTTTCTTGTGAACTCTTAAAGAGCCTCTTTTTTTTCCTGCATACCTTCCTAATTCGAAGGATTTGATCAGCTGATCTCTCAACAAAATTGATCAACTTCTTCCGACAGGAGTCAGGGTAAGGAGGACCCTCTTACCTCGACAGAAACAAATTGGATTCATGATGACCCCTGGATTTTGCTGTTTGGGTTGGTGAAATCAGGATTGTCTACAAATTTGTGTGGATGTCGAAGCTTGGCAGCACTCAGACTGAATTATGTGGAGCTGCGTCAGAGCTGGAGCAGGCTGTTATCAGGACTGTGAACTTTCTGGCAGCACCCATGAATGGTTGGGAATAATCTTGGAGAAAGCTGTGAGCTCAACTTTTGGCGTAAGGAATTATTTAGGCTGTTTGAAGTTACCATCAGAGAAATGTACCAGCGAGACTTTAAAAGGCAGACATGGCAATTTACGAGTTCTGCCTGACTCAAACTGTGGCCTTGACGGCAGACTTATCTCAATTCCTCTTGGCATGTTTAGGAAAAACAAAGATGCTTTGTCTGTCTCCTCACCTTCCCTACCCCAAGGCCATGGAAATGTGACGGAACCTCAATTGAGCGATGATAAATAATACCTCTTATCTGGACATTGGCTGGGGGGGGGGGGGGGTGCTCTGGACTATGCTACGACCTTCCCTTAAAATTCAATGTCTTCACCGGCCTATATGTATCACGTCTATTTATGTGCTATGCTGTGGTAGTTTTTTTGATGCCTCAAAATGTGCCCTGTCTAGGACAAGGTGTGAAAGATCTTTTATTAATACTGTCTCTCCTCATGGTTTTGTCCTTTTTCTCATCTAAGCAAAAATATTATTCTGAGGAATAATAAGAGGACCCTGCTTATAGCAGCAGCTTTGTGCACTACGTCCATCTTTCGGATGACTGTACGTACATGTGCTCGTTGTATCTCACTGCAATGATAATAAAGCTTATTCTGATTCTGATTCTGAAATATGAATGAATATGATTAAGACTGTGAAGTCTGTATATTTCATAGTAGGTTAAGTTTTGAGAATAGAGCAAATGTTTGTGCAATATGGTTAAAAAAACTGAAGTCTATTTTATGTTGAGTTAAAGGTTAAGGCACTATAGTAGGCTGAAATTTGTTTACTTTATATATTTTGAATTATTTGTCTGTGATGGACTTGAGACTTGTCCAGGTGTCCCCTGCCTCTCACACAGTGATGGCTAGATATGGGCACCAGTGATACCCGTGACCCAAAAGGAAGAAGTGGATAAAGATGATGGATGGATATCCATCCATCAT
>NC_056506.1:11649091-11654265 GCF_014905685.2 Nematolebias whitei | reverse complement strand
GGCTGTCTTCCACTCATCACCTTCACAGATAGGGACCAGATGATAAGCATTGCGGAGATCAAGTTTGGTGAAAATGTTGGCTCCCTGAAGAGCATCGAAGGCGGATGACATGAGGGGTAGAGGATACTTGTTTTTTATAGTAAGTTTATTGAGTCCTCTAAAGTCTATGCATGGACAAAGTGAGCCATCTTTCTTTTTGACAAAGAAGAAACCTGCCCCAGCAGGTGAGGCAGATGGTCGGATAATGCCCGACTTTAATGAGTCTTGGATGTACTCCTTCATAGAGAGTTGTTCGGGAGCGGAGAGAGAGTATAACGCACCCCTAGGGGGAATGGAGCCTGGGAATAAATCTATTCCACAGTCATAGGGATGGTGTGGAGGCAGTGAGGTAGCTTTAGTCTTATTAAATACCTCTTTAAGGTCATGATACTCTTTAGGTACTTTGGAAATGTCTGGATAAAAATTCTCATGCGGGGTAACAGTCTCGATAGGAATGACAGCATCAAATAAACAAGTGGTCAAACACTCCTCTGACCACCCTAAAATCTCCCTCCTTCTCCAGTCAAGATGAGGGTTGTGTTTGGTTAACCATGTGGCTCCCAACACGATCGGAGCCTGGGGAGATTTAATAACCACAAAGGTTAGTTTCTCTTTGTGGTTACCACCGAGACATAAGACCACCGGTTCAGTAATTAAAGATGATGAGTTCAGAGGATGGCCATTGAGAGCCACCACAGAAAGTTCATGAGCAGATTTGTAGAGCTTTATTCCCACCGATTTAGCAAAGTCGAAGTCTATGAATTCAGTATCTGCACCGGAGTCAATAAACACCTTAACCAGTGACCGAGATTTGTCTGGTGTAATAAGGTAAGCAGAAACAATAAATTGTGAGGAGAGTTCTTTGGGGTTTGTTCGGCTCAGTAGATATCTCCTCTTGTCTACTGAGCAACCCCTTTTACCAGAAAGTTGGTGACGAGGTGTCCTGGCTCTCCACAGTAGAAGCAAAGATGTCCCTTGCGTCTCCTCTCGCTTTCACCCTGCATGAGTCGGCTCCTGCCCAACTGCATAGGTTCCTCTGCAGGTTTTGGAGAAGAAACAGGAGTATGGCGAGTGGGTCGTGGTTGAAACTGAAACTCACCAACATGTTTAGGGACTGGTGATGTCTTAGGTCCTCTCTCTCTTGCTCATTCGGCCAGTCTTAAATCCACCCTGGTGGATAAGTCTTCAAGATCCTGCAGAGAATCTGGGTAACATTTAGTTGCAAAACCATCTTTGATGTCGTCGTTCAAACCCTTGTAGAACGCGTCGGTAAGGGCCTCCTCGTTCCAGTGGCTGCCAGACGCTATGGAGTGAAACTCAATGATATAGTCTGTGACTCTCCTGTTACCTTGATTTATGGAGAACAGTCATCTGGCAGCCTCACGCTCTGGGAGGACCGGGTCAAACACCCTGCAGAGTTCCTTAGTAAATGCCTGGAGAGAGTAAATGTTAGGAGAGTCCCTCTGCCATTCAGCAGTTCCCCACTTCTTAGCTTTGCCTGAAAGTAAAGAAATAATGTACGCCACTTTAGCTTTATCTGAAGGAAAAGAAGATGGTTGAAGCTCAAATTGGGTATTGCACTGAGTGATAAATGGATGACACTGGTCCGGTTCCCCTGTGAAAAGTTCAGGTGGGGTCAATCTTGGCTCCCTGATGGGTTCAGAGTGGGGTCTAACCACCACTGAGTCCTGAATGGAAGTCTGAGTGGTTGAGTTCTTAAGCATGCGGACCATGTCCTCCATGCCAGACTCCAACTTCATAATAGCTCCTTCTTCTCCAGAGCACCATCTGGTGGTGAGTGGTCCATCATAGCCCAGTAGTTCTGTAACAAACCCCTTTTCGTTTGGACCAAAATCACCACACAAATGAAGAGAATAAAATAATATTTATTTTCTAGGAGAGATATTGCAGATTGGACCGGTTCTGGTGCTGGTTCTGGTTTGGGTTCGGGTTCTGGTACTAGTTCTGGATCAGGGACAAGTCTATGAGATAGAGATCGGTTAGTGGTCATGCAGGAGATTATGGGGAGCAGAAAAGTCAAATAAGAAGGACCACTAACCATCTCAGATGATCCTGGGGGTTCTGAAGAGTAACGAAGTCCAAACTGATCCGGACCGCTGCAGGAGAGGCTGAGTCCGGTCAGGGGCTGCAGCTGGCTGCAGCGACAGGTGGGTGGTGAGTCCGTTGAGTGCAGAGACGTAGTCACACAAGCCTGGGTCCAAAACCGGAGAGCAGATGACAGGAGGTACCGGAGGAGAAGACGAGGAGGCGTAGTCGTGCAGGCAAAGGTCAAAACCGAAGACAGAAGACATGGTAATCCAATGGGTCGAGCGAAAGACGATGTCCACATAAGTCGTGGGTTCAGGAGCCGGGAGGTCAAGCCAAGAGGGAAGGACATGAACCAGGAGAGGGACAGGAACGAGGAGACAGGTAAACTATGACAAGGGGACATGAAAGGCTAAGGAGGAACAAGGCAGGATGAGTAACGTGAGGTATCTACTTACAGTGAACTGTTTTCAACTACCGGGCACCGAAGAAGAGAAAGAGTGCAGCTTTTAAAGGGTGAGAGTGACAGGTGCAGCCAGTTGAGTTCAATCAGCTGCTGCTGGCTGCAGTGAAGACAAAACTAAACAACAGTGACATCACCCTCAACCAGCATGCAAAGAAGACAAACTAAAACTCACGTATATATAAACAAACATTACCTGAGTGGACAGAATGAATGAAACTTACAGAAAAGATCTATTGCAAACTTTAAAGGGTGATCAGGGTGACAGAAAATAAAATCTATGGAAAGTGATTCGTGACAGATCCCCCCCTAAAGGAACGCCTCCCAGCGTTCCACCAGGTTGATCGGGGTGCAGGCGATGAAAATCCCAGATGAGGCTGCGGTCCAGGATGTGGCGGGAGGGAACCCAGGACCGCTCCTCCGGTCCGTATCCCTCCCAGTCAACGAGATACTGGAGCCCCCGACCCCTCCGTCTAGAACGGAGGAGTCGGCGAACAGTGTAGGCGGGAGAGCCGTCAGACGGGCGAGTGGGGGGGAACGAACGGGAGAGGTACTGGGAGGAAATGACCGGTTTAACACAAGAAACATAGAAAGTATGGTGAACACTTAAGGACTTGGGTAATGTCAGACGAACAGACACGGGGTTGATAACCTTGGAAATGGGAAAGGGTCCAATTAATCGGGGGGCGAGTTTGTGGGACGAGACCTTAAGAGGGAGGTTTTTAGTGGCCAGCCACACTCTCTGTCCCACGGCATAGTCGGGTTGTGGGGTTCTGTGGCGGTCAGCTTTTCTAGTGTACGCCGCCCTGGATTTTAAGAGAGCCTTTTTGTCCCTTCTCCAGACTCTGGCAGCGGAGGGCCGCCATGTGAGCTGAGGGAACAGAGGCTTCACGTTCCTGGACAGAGACTGCAGGGGGTTGAAAACCAAAACCAACATAAAAGGGAGACAAACCGGTGGCTGATGAGGGAACAGAATTAAGGGCATGCTCGATCCAGGGCAGTGATGAGCTCCATTTCTCTGGATCCTGTTGACATAGGAGCCTCAGTTTGCCCTCCACCTCCTGATTAGCCCTCTCCGTCTGGCCATCTGACTCAGGGTGGAAGCCAGAAGAGAGACTAATGGAAATACCCAGAAGGTCACAGAACTCCTTCCAGAAGTGGGAGACAAACTGAGGCCCCCAATCAGAGACAATGTCTAGTGGCAGTCCATGGAGCCTAAACACCTCCCGAGCCATAATGTGGGCTAGGTCCTTGGAGGAGGGTAGCTTGAGCAAAGGGACTAAATGAACCATCTTAGAAAATCGGTCAACGATAGTTAGAATGATCGTGAAATTATTGGATGGTGGGAGACCGGTAATGAAGTCCATACCTATGTGCGAACAGGGGCGTGAAGGACAAGGGAGAGGATGAAGTAATCCTGAACGGGGACTTCTGGAGGTCTTGGACTGGGAACACGCCGGACAGGATCGCACACAGGCACGGACATCCCTGGTCATAGTCTCCCACCAAAACTGAGCTCTGACAATAGAAAAAGTTTTAGTTAGACCAGGGTGGCAGAATAATGAGTTGTGACAAAAATTCAACACCATGAATGATCATGTTAACTGGTACAAAAAGACGGTTCTGAGGGCTGTTGGCCGGGGGAGGACGTGTCCGGCTGAAGTTTCTCAGGTCCAGCTCTAACTGAGTGATGGCCAGGCGAGCACTCTCAGGAAGGATAAAGTTCTCCTCCTGAGCTGAGGGGGAATTATCCTCCTCCAAAACACATGACAAGGCATCAGGCTTGGTATTTTTCTCACCAGGACGGTAAGATAGGGTGAAATTAAAGCGGAAAAAGAACAGTGCCCACATGGCTTGGCGAGGATTAAGGCGACGAGCGGACCTGAGGTACTCCAGGTTCTTGTGATCCGTCCACACCTGGAACAGGAACCTGGAGCCCTCCAACCAGTGACGCCACTCTTCCAGGGCGAGCTTGACAGCAAGGAGCTCCCGATCTCCAACATTATAGTTGCGCTCAGCCGAGGAGAGACTCCGAGAGAAAAAGGCACAAGGGTGAAGACGCCCCTCCTGGCCGTGCTGACTCAGAATGGCCCCCACCCCAGTACTGGAGGAATCAACCTCCACCATAAAAGGTTTGTCGGGGTTGGGAGCCTGGAGAATGGGAGCAGAAACAAACAGGTTCTTTAATTCATTAAAAGCGGTCTCTGCTGTGGTGGACCAGTGAAAACGGCATTTAGTAGAGGTGAGCTCGTGAAGAGGCTTGGCCTTCTGGCTGTAGCCTTTAATGAAGCGTCTGTAAAAATTGGCGAACCCCAGGAACCACTGAAGCTGTTTGTGGTCCTTAGGGATGGGCCAATCTACCACAGCAGAGACCTTGCTGGAGTCCATCCCGATCTTGTTAGGAGACATAATAAACCCCAAAAAGGAAGTGGAAGACACATGAAACTCACACTTTTCAGCTTTTACAAAGAGACCATTCTGGAGGAGCCTGGTAAGAACAGATCTAACATGTTTGCGATGAGACTCTCGGTCCTTAGAAAAAATGAGTATGTCGTCGAGATAAACAAAAACAAACTTATTTACCATGTCCCTCAAAACGTCATTGACTAAAGTTTGGAAGACAGCC
>NC_056506.1:11639712-11648991 GCF_014905685.2 Nematolebias whitei | reverse complement strand
CGCTTCTCTAAAGTGGAAGTGATAAGACGTACTGACAGGGATCTCAGGCAGGGAATACAACAACATCCACATGTGATTAAAATAGCTGCAAATACTGCAATTGACATCAACATGGACACAATCATCTGCTTCCAGGGGCCAAACACTTTGAAGAGCCATTCATCAAGAGGATTATCTACACCAGAGTGGGATTTCATCTCGTTTGAGAGGGTGCGCAGGCCTTCTAGGGCCCTAGTGACCTTACCGTCAGGCGCCGTGTTATTTGGTATAAAACTGCAACATAACTCACCAAACATACTACACACTCCTTGTCGCTCAGCTAAAATCATGTCTAGAGCCATTCGATTTTGTACAGCCATCAGAGAAGTTGGAGCTAGTTGCTCCGCTAAGCCCTCAACAGCGTCTCTGGTAAGGTTGGACAGACGCATGACATTGTAATGTATGTAATTTATTCGGTCAACATTTTTATTTGGTGTAATTGGGAAATATGCTGAAACAACAGGTAAATTTTCAAAACCTGTCGCAATCTGATCTACTAATTTGTGCTCATCAGGAACTCCCCGAGGGATTCCTATGGCATCAATATATGTAGTGGAGCCCACAGTGGGGTCAAAATTATGCGTTGAACGTCTCTTCCTACTGGGAGAGATGGAGGTGTCATTTAAAACTTCCAAACGAGGGCCAATCAAGGTTAACGATGCAGCTAAGCGTACTAATGCACACAATCCCACAGAATCCTGAGGGATATGTGTTAGTAAACGTTTACCACCACAATAATAATACAGATCAGCGCGAGCCACCTTACCCACACGGGTGTTGTCAGAGACATTTTGTTGCGTGTTATTACACCATTCATCCTGAATTTGTCCTAAGGCAACTCTTTTATTTGCAGTTGAGGTGTAATTAAAACAGTAATAGTCAAATCGTTCTACCGGAGTAAACAAGCCTAATTTGGTTATATTAGAAATAATTGGGAACACCTGATCTAATATAGTGCAATTCTTAGTATATTTTCTCATAGTCAGACTTAACATGCAATGAAATCCCCAAGCGTCCTCTAGGTGTAATGGAGCTGGCTGGGTGTACAAATTCGGTCGAGCTGCAGCACAAGCTACACATTCAGACAAAGAAGCCTGTCTAGCAGCCTCAGCGAGCCAAGCTAACCAAATGTTAGAGTCAGTATAGCCAGTGGACATAGCAATCACATCCACAGGGGTTAAGCTGGTATAGTCAGCACTATCAATTCGCATAGACATTGGGAGCGATGACTCCTGGGTCGGAGGAGGAGTAGGGTCTTGGACTGGCAACTCTGTAAGAGCGAGTTGTAACACCCGGAAAGGGTCCTTGCCAGCGACATCCGCGGCTACAAGCACATAAATGGGTTCCGTCACCAAGGTGTAGATCATCTCACGCTTTATTCTGGTTAACTTATTCCAAGTACGAACATACTGAAAGGACAATAACAAGTATCTGTTATTTTTTGCCAAGGTGGCATGCGCCCTCCACCAATCTCTGTAATTAGTCTGATGTCCAGACATATCAGGTTTCCATGATCCCGAATACAACGTGACATAATTCCACTCATGGCACCACGAACATCTGGATGGATTGGGACATGGACAAATATAAAAGGCTGCACTCGCAATACGGTAATCCGTACAATAAAACATGTCACAGATTGGCAGGCTTAGGGTAGTAGTGGTGTCTTTGGGATACTCTACTTTCAGCACCGGAAGGCCATACGCATCTTTCATGACTGTATGTGGTGTCACACTCCTTCGCACCCTGCCTGTTGCACCAGTCTGCTCACACTCTGGTAAACCGGGAATAATGCAGAAATATTCAAAAGAGAAAATGAGTGACAACACGATGGATGACAAAACACCTATCCCTATCACCACGTGCTTTGGTGGCCACCGGATTTTGATCTTGTAAACAGAAACTGTACTCAATAAATGAAGATGTCTCGCACAGCGACTTCCTCAGCAGACAGCCAGGCAAGCAGTTCCTTTAACACAAAATGAATACAAAATAACACTCTGTTAATATACTGCTTATAATTGATTATAGATATTTCTTTTTAACGTTACAAACTGAATATACTTATCACTTTCAAGCTAAGTTAATAAATGGATGCGCTCTAAATCAAAACTGCAATTAAAAGATAAGAGAAAAATGGTTAGTACACATGTCATACAATATTGTTACAATCACAAGTACTCAGGGCATACCCTGGGGTGCTCAGAGACCGTTCCTCCTATGTCTCTGAGTTTTCTTCGTGAAGTGTGAGACTCTAAGATGTCGTGTTTTTGTCGTTTCTAGGTGTCTGTACTAAATGTGGCTATTCCAGCACCCGGTGACCCACTCAAACTAAGTCCTTCAGGGCCCGCACGCAACTACACCAGGCTGCTTTGGTCTACCTTGACATGAATGTCCAATTTTACGACTTTAGATGGTTTCTGCCAGCTCTCTCGCTCTTCCTGGCTCTGAGGCAGGCGCACACTGGCTCCAGTGGTACCAAACGTCCCCCTTTCCTCTGAGGCGGACTGCGTGGGACATTCTCTCTGTCACCTGATAGGGGCCCGTCCACCTGGGCTCCTGCCACTTCCTTTTAATGACCCTCAGAAAGACCCACTCCGCGGTGGGGAGACCAGGTTCCTCTGGTCTTTCTGTCATGCTCTGTTTGTGGTGGACCTGCTGAGTAAAGTTAGACACTAATGCTTTTAACTCATCAAAGTATACCTTATGGTCCATCTTACGGTCCTCCTCTCTGGTCAGTGAGCATACGGTTGGTCCAGGAAAGGGTCTACCTGTAGTTAACTCATAGGGAGAAAAGCTAGTTCCATTATTAACAGAAGTGCTCACGGTCATTAAGGCAATTGGTAATGCTTCCACCCAGTTCAATTTAGTCTGTGCACAGATTTTGCCCAATTTTTGTTTTATATTCTGGTTCATCCTTTCGACCTTCCCTTGAGACTGGGGATGGTACACGGTTCCAAAAGCATGTTTTAGGCCTAACATTTTTTCCACAGCCTGCAGATCTGTGTTTTTAAAATGTGTGCCATTGTCTGATCTGATTTTTTCTGGGAAACCGTGTCTGGGGATATAATGGTTAATCAGAAACTTCACCACTGTTTTGCTGTCTTCTCTTCTTGCAGGTATGGCTTCTGGCCACCCTGTAAATGCGTCAACACACATCAATACATATCTGAACCCTTTAACAGGTTCCAACATATCAGTGTAATCTAGAATCACCTCCTGTCCCGGTCGGTGCAGGAGAGGAAAAGAACCTCGTTCAGGTTTTACTGTAGGCTGAATGTTGTACTTTAAACAAACGTTACAGGTGTCAACATATGCTGTTACCATATTTTTTAGATGAGGGTGCCACCATTGTTGAAGATTCCTTAGCATTTGTCTGCATCCCACGTGTGCTAATCCATGTGCTTCCTGAAATACTGCCTGTTTTAAAGTCATAGGCAAGATCCACTTCTGATTCGGTCCTATCCATACTTTAAACTCCCCTTTCTTCTGACCTCCTCTGTTAAACCATAATGTCTTTTCCTCTGGGGAGGCTGTCGTCTGAGCCTCTGCTACATTTTTCTCATCCCAATGATTCACTTTCTGACATTCCTCTTCCACTGTCACCATCTGGACTCTTGGCAAATAGCCAGCAGCTATCTTGGCTGCTCTGTCAGCTTGCCTGTTTCCTTCCGCTGTGTCTGATTGTGTAACATCATGACCTTTGCACTTCACAACCGCCACTTTTGTTGGCCACATCAAACTGTCAGCTAAATCTTTAATGAGTTCCTCATGTTTAATTGGTTTGTTACCTGCTGTTCGAAAACCTGCTCTTTTCCACTGTGGTAACTGGACATGAACTACCCCATAAGCATATGCAGAATCTGTGTACACTGTAACCTCTTTTCCTTTGCTCATTTTCAAAGCCTCAACGACTTCCTGAATTTCAGCTTTTTGAGCTGACTGATGACCTTCTAGCTGCCCTGAGCTCAGTACCTCGTACTCATCACCATTCTGCTGTACCACAGCAAATCCTGATCTCAAAGACCCATCCTCAAGCCTGAAGCAGCAACCATCTGTGTAGAGTATATTTGAATGTGGTATGAGTTCAGTCTGTAAATCAGGTCTAATGCGTTCCTCCACGTACACTTTTTGCACACAATCATGTGCCTGTGTTGTTTGCATACCATCTGCCATGTTTATGCCTTCATGCAGGAACAATAAATTCGGTTCTGATAGGATGTTGCTCATGCGTCTTTGCTTTAAGGATGTCATTGTAAAGAGCTCAGAATTAACATACGCTACTATGTTGTGTGTCGTTAGGATGTGTAGTGGGTGTCCCATGACGATGTGTGCTGTTTTTGAAACAATCCTTGCCAGACCTGCCGCTGCCTGTGTACATGTTGGATGACGCTTCTCAGTACCATCCAACAGCACACTTGCGTACATCAACACCTGTCTACCACCCCCCTTTTTCTGAAACAGAACACCATTAACAGTGTTTTCTGCTTCAGAAACATCAAGAAAAAACGGGGCGGAGTAGTCAGGCAGAGCCAAATCAGCTGCTCTGGACAAGAGTTGCTTCAGTTTAATAAACACATGCTCTGCATCTGTGTTCCACACAAGTGTTGCTTTCAGGTTTCTGTTACCTTGATCTTTTACCATCTGTCTGAGTGGAGTGGTGAGTTCACTATAATCAGGTATATAGTGTCTGCTGTACCCAGTTAAACCTAAAAAGGATAACATGTCTTGTACAGTGGTGGGTTTTGGATGATGTAGTATAGACGCCCTGTGTTCTGCTGAAAGTATTGTACCATTAGCAGAGACCAACCTACCGAGGAAAGAGACCTGTGTACGAACTGCTTGAAGTTTAGATTTACTAACTTTAAAACCTGCATCATGCAGGTGAAGCGGGACAGCCTGAGTGGCTGTAAGACAGTCATGTGCTGTTTCAGAGGCTATCAGTAAATCATCAACATATTGGACCAAAGTGGTGCCTCTGGGGAGTGGAAGCTGTACAAGAATATTCTTTAAAACATGATTGAAAATGCCTGGCGATAATGCAAAATCCTGTGGCAATCGAGTGTATCTGTACTGGCAACCGTTAAATGTGAACGAGAAAATGTCACGCAATTCCTCTGATAAGGGCAGGCAATAAAAAGCGTTAGCCAAATCAATGCAGGTCATCCACTTCTGGTTCGGAGTCAGTTGGGTCAGTGCAACATAGGGATTTGGTACTGGTGACGTAGGTGTCTTAAGTATGGCGTTGATCGACCTAAGATCATGTACCATTCTGTACTTTCCAGTCCCCGCCTTCTCAACAGGTAGAATGGGAGTATTCCAGTCTGAATGTGAGTGTTCGAGGACCCCTGCTCTCAGCAACCCTTGGACTGTGTCAGTCAAACCTTGTTCAGCCTCAGGTCTATGAGAATACTGATACAACCATATAGGTTCGTTGTAGGTCAGTTCAAAAGAGATTGGGGGACATTTAACATGACCTACATCTTCAGGTCCCTGAGACCAGAGAGATGCAGGAAGTGTATCTAACATATGAGGAACATCTGAATGGTCAGTTTTTTCTCTGCCATGGTCTCTGGAGATCACCTCATGGTCTAGCTTACCTACATCATGAACAGCTAAGTCAATGCTATAGCAGTCGGTTGATGATGAGTAAGCGAGCTGAGGTATTTGTGTTGGGACCCAATCTGTGGCAGAGACAGCAGCCTTCACCATTGGGCCCAAGTCTTTAGCCTGATGTGTGGGAGCTAAAGCTAATGAGACGTGTGGGATCGCTTCAGACGACATCATGTACCACTCCAATTGTGATGGTGTGAGGGTGACGTGAGAAGCCACGCCTTGTGGACCAACTATAAGCCGGTCTGATATTAATGGCCACTCAGTGTCCTGCAAGTGCTGAGCAAAATGCTCCCTGTAACAATCGTCAGAATCACGGTCATAAAAGAGAGTGACATGTAAAGGATCTAGAGGTGGGACATAGGGACGCAGAGCATCAAGCCATGGCCTCCACAACAAGTAGGCAGAGTAAAGTCCAGTGTGTTCAGGTGTCTCGGGGCGCAGCAACGCCCAGTAGATGTCAGCTACTTCCTCATTTATCGGCTGTACCAAGCACTGTGATGACAAAGAGGAGGAAGAAGCAGAACAAGTCCAGGTCACACCACTTGGTAAAGTGACACGTAAACCAGTTTGTTCACACATTATTGTTGCACCAAGTTTTTTTAACAAGTCTCTTCCAAGCAGGTTGACAGGTACACGTGTGGACAGAACAAATGGATGTGTCACTGTTTGAAGTCCTGCTGTTACTACGAGAGGTTCAGTTAGAGACAGTTTTTGTTGCACCCCAGCGAAACCGATCACAGACACAGTGTCCGCACTGGCATGTTCATCAAATCCCTGCTCATTGAGGGTTGAATAGGTAGCTCCAGTGTCCACGAGGAATGATAGGTCTTTATTCATGACCCTCATCTTCACCATAGGGTCTGCTCCTCCCCCTATGGTGTGATTACTCTGTGGGGTGTGTCATTGCTGGTAGTATCCACCTGGTGGCGCCCAAGGTGGATCCTGCTGGCCAGAGGTAGGTGCCGGTGGCGCCATCTGGTGGTTGGGAGCTGAGTAGTGATGTGCTCCTCCTCTTTGGGCGTTGGCCTGCTTGTGATAACAATCCCGTGCCCAATGACCTGGTTTGTGACAGTAGTGACAGACATCTTGTGCTCTGCCTCCCTGCGTGTACCCCCGACCGAAACCTCTACCCCGAGACCCCCCTCTTTCTCCCCACTGCCCTCTGGGCCGTCCCCGAGGATATACAACAGGAAGCGGGGGTTGGGCGGTTACAGGACACTGATAAGCAGCCTCAGAACACTGAAAAACAGTGTCAGCTTGTACCATCTGTTTTGACTCTTTTTTAGATTGAACTACATCCCTAGCCTGTTTCAATTGTAGCTTTAAGAGCTGCGTTTGCATATCTTTCAGTTCAGAGGAAGTTTTAGTCTCCTCATCAGCCACACATTGCAGATGATGAATAAGATGCCGTTCCCACTGGGCAGCATCTGCTGTGGGCAAATCAGGGTTAATTTTCATTGCCTTACTGACTGCTGCGGGTACACCATCTAGTATTGCTTGTCTAAAAAAATACTTTTGATTTTCCCCCTGACCATGGCAGTGTGTTCTGTCATACCAGTCCTGTTTACACACATCTAAATATGCAATGGGGTTCTGACCAGGCTTCCAGGTGAACTTAGGAACCCCTGTACCTTCTGGAAGGGGATAAGCCTGTCTGAGAGCGGCGGCAAATCTCTGATACTGCAACAACATGCAAGTTGAGTCAGGTATGTTACGATTCCACCCAGCAGCTCTCTCTATCTCATCCATCCTAGTAGAAGTTACACACCTTCCCAACAGCGCCCTCATGTCTCCCACAGCTAAATTAATACCTTTAGTTAAGGAGTCCACTACATTCAACCACTTACTTCCTCCTTCTGTGAGGGGAGGGAGTTTGTCCACTAACGCCTGCACATCACCTAGCGCAAGAGGTTTATAACGTATCTGATTTCCTGCCTGCAGAAGGGGAAAAGAACCAGTACTTAACGATGGATCCACGTTTTCAACAGGGATAGAAGCGTGATCTGGTGGTGGAAGAGCTGCCGACAAATCAGAAGTAATTCGTATTGCCTGTGGCCAAAAAGGATTCTGTACGCGTGTCTGGGGCGTGGCAGGCAATTGGTGAGTACAGGTGAGCGGGTTTTGAGACAACCCTGCACGATTCTTCCAACCCTGCAGACTCACGAGCGCGCCCTCTCCATCATGAGAGCTGTCAGAGGGAGATGCTGAGGGTGCAAAGAGGGAAGAAGTGTGCGAATCAGGGTGTCCTGTGGGATTAGCAGACTGACTCCACCCATCTGTAATCACCCATTGCTGCGTGTTCTTTGTGTCCCCTCCACCCTCGGTTTGGAATGGTGTACTGGTGGACTGTGTAAAACACAGCTTCATTCCTGGTGTCACAAGGGGTTTTGTTTTAACTGGGATGGGTGACTCCTCCCTCAGCTGCGAGGGGGTGTCAGTGACCTCCCCCACCTGTAACCTTCCATCTGTTATGTGATATATGGGGTACATTCCTGTGGGGGGATGTGCTGACTGATTGCCGCTTGAGTTATAAGGAGGGGGAGCTGAACTACCCACTTCCTCACTCTTTGTTTTAGGCTGCTCCACCAGTTGCTGTTTTCTCAACAAATGGGACGAACACTGTGCCACAAAGACCAATTTCAACCACTCTTTTCTTTCATATTTAACCTCCCTCATTAACTTTCTGTATTTACCTTTCTACAGGGCGTTCGCCTCTCTTTTTTGCTTGTCAAACTTATCCTCATCTCTCGAGCATTCTTTAATTTTATCCCACATTAAAGATATCACATCTTGTCCCTCTTGAGCATTATTTTCTATTTTTTGTAATTTTTGCACGAGAGCTTTTTTTTTTAGCTTTTTATTATATTCCAACATCTCTAATGCTTGTCTCACAATTTCAACTTGCTCCTTTACCGGTTTAAAACTTTCCTGCTCGCACTTTTGTAACATGACACGCTGCGCCTCTGTGTCCATTCTCTCAGGAAATTCAGACACACACCACACCTCTTTTTTTATTGTCACTGGAAAATTCTGGAACTTTTTTTTTCTACACATTCATACTGTGGTCTTATATTTGACAAAAACACAAACAACAAAATAAACAAACAAGATACTGACCACTTATTTCAACATTCACGCGAGTCAGACGCCAGGAATAATCACAATGTTCACCCTTGAAACTGTTGTTGTTGTTGTTTTTTTTAAAACAAAATGTGTTGACTTCCCTTTTAATATCCTAGAAGACAGCAATATTTGTGAACCTGTGACTTCCTCTACTCACCACAGATCATAAGTTATTTTATTCAACAAATCTAATTATTAGTTCTGATTTTATTTTAATCTATTCGGTGCGTGCGTCGTATTTAATTAATTACTATCCCACCCAGCCTCGCGAACGCCCACCTACGGTCAATTGTGAGCGAACTTTAATTGATACTGTTTTAAAAGTTGACTGCCAATCCAACAAGTTTACAGTAAAACTTAGTCTAATGGAGTTACAGAGTTGAACAGCGGAACCATTTTCCTAGAACTTTCACTCCTCCTGCCGATAGCCCATCGGCTCCTCGGTTGGCTGACTAATGCGCAGTTTATCCCTGAGGCTGGTTTTATTACTTTTATCTTACT
>NC_056506.1:11635333-11639702 GCF_014905685.2 Nematolebias whitei | reverse complement strand
AGGAGGAGTCAAGACACGCACTGAGAATACAACAAACGCACCTTCAAATTTACGAATATTTAATAAGCAAAGAAAGTCAGAAGTCACAAAGTCAAAAAGTCACAGATTCACAAGCATAAACAGTGGATTAGTTAAATGCAGAGCAATTCAGGATTAGGTGTCCTGCTCAAAGACACCATGAGATGTGCAATGACTGGGGATCGAACCGAAGACCTTTGGATCCCGAGTCGGCTGCCCTGCCCCTACACCATCATCTTACAATGTTATGTTATTGTCTTCAGTCAGCGTCCCTTTGTCTCCTGTTAGTCACTATTGAGCACGTTGCATCAGAGGTCCTGCTGCTGTTCACTTTTATATTTTTTTATAACTAGTTGTGTTAGTTTATTTTTGCTAATGTTGTTGTTTGCTGCAACTTGAGTAGGAGTGTAACGCAATTTCAATTTCTATGTATGTCCTGTACATATGCAGAATTGACAATAAAATCAATCAATCAATCAATCAATCAAACAATCACACTCTTGTTAAGCTTTGTCTTTCCCCGGAACATTGTAGGATCTGAAATTATTTTTAAAGACAAAGAAGCAGGTTGAATTGTTGAATTGCACTGTCCTCCTTCCTCATGCTAGCAGGCTCCATTCAGATAGAGGGATCTGTCTAACTAGCTTGCTGTACGGTGACCTACAGAGCCAAATTCTATGGCGGTGGAGCAGACATGTAATGCGATATACAGTAAGCTCGGGAGTAGGAGCGGAAAAATACAACAACTTTAATTCATTTTAAAATTGATTTATGGTCCTTTAGAATCTTTTTTTTTCTCTCTGTGCTCCGGTGAAGACAGACATGTCTTCCTGTGTTCCGTACCCCTGCTTCCCTTCTTGATCTTTTTTGTCTTGTGAACCCTTAAAGAGCCTCTTTTTTTCCTGCATACCTTCCTAACTCAAAGGATTTGATCATCTGGTCTCTCAACAAAATTGAACTTCTCCCGACAGGAGGCAGGGTAAGGAGGACCCTCTTACCTCGATGGAAACAAATTGGATTCATGATGACAACTGGATTTTGCTGTTTGGGTTGGTGAAATCAGGATTGTCTACAAATTTGTGTGGATGTGTTGAAGCTTGGCAGCACTCAGACTGAATTATGTGGAGCTGCATCAGAGCTGGAGCAGGCTGTTATCAGGACTGTGAACTTTCTGGCAGCACCCATAAATGGTTGGGAATAATCTTGGAGAAAGCTGTGAGCTCAACTTTTGGCGTTAGGAATCAATTCGGCTGTTTGGAGTCACCATCAGAGAAATGTATCCACAAGACTTGAAAAGGCAGAAATGGCAATTTACGAGTTCTGCCTGACCCAAACTGTGGCCTTGATGGCAGACTTATCTCAATCCCTCCTGACATGTTTAGGAAAAACAAAGATCCTTTGTCTGTCTCTTCACCCCTCCCTTCCCCAAGGCCATGGACATGTGATGGAACCTTAACCGAGCTGATGATAAATAACACCTCTTATCTGGACAATGGGTGGGTGGGTGGGGGGCTCTGGACTATGCTACGACCTTCCCTTAAAATTCAATGTCTTCACTGACCTATATGAACATGTATCACGTCTACTTCTGTGCTATACTGTGGTAAGTGTTTTTGATGCCTCAAATTGTGCCCTGTCTAGGACAAGGTGTGAGAGATCTTTTTTTATACAGTCTCCTCATGTTTTTGTCCCTTTTCTCATCTAAGCCAAAATAATATTCTGAGGAAGAATAAGAGGGCTGTGCTAATTAGCCGCAGCTTTGTGCACTATGTCCATCTTTCAGACATTGTATGTACATGTTCTCGTTATATCTCGGTGCACTGATAATAAAGCTTATTCTGATTCTGATTCAGAATCACTAGGACTAGGAATCTTGATTCTTTAAAAAATAGATTTTTTTCTGCACCCCTAGTTAGGACTCTATTATTTGCAAAAAAAAAAATATTCAAGTCATTAGCCAACTTGTCAGGTTCTTCTCTTGTGAGCACCCCCACCCCAGCCAGCCCACCCACTATTTGCATTCCAGCAGTGATCCATTTACAAATTAAGCCTTGGATGTATCCTTTTATTGCTCCACTTCCACATTGGGTTCCTGCTGTCTGACATGTTCACTCATTTTTTCCTGATATAGTCCAGGATCTTAGATGACAATCACCTAGTAAGAAGTTGCCTGAATCTGACTTTTTCCCCCATTAACCTAAGTTTTTTCTTTATGACAGTCTAAACATCAAAAATAACCTTCTCTTCTTTCAGCTGCTCCCTTCTTCAGAAGTTGCCACAATGAACTAACTCACATGAAGACTTAGCAATTGTTTTTACACTGGATGCCCTTTCTGATACAACCACAGACCACCAAGCTACCACAGCCCTCTGTGTGGATCAGAGAGCTGCTATCTAAGGTGTCTGAGGAAGCAGATGGTGGGGGTTAAGGGCCTTGCTCAAGGGCCCAGAGTGGGACAAATGAGGGTGGACGCAGGTGTGGGTGTTTCATCATTCCCACCCACATTTTGATGTTGTCTTTCTGGGGAGTTAAACCCAGGGGTTAATTTGAGCCGAATCCTGCCGGAACAAGATCCGGGAACTCTCTCATTTTGACCAGTGTTTTCCGACAACTGTTTGCTCAGATCTGGCAACACAAATCTCTGCCCCTAAAAGTCCAAAGTCATTGCACATTTTTATTTTGAATATTTATTAAAAATGCAACAAGAGGAAGGAGATGTTTCTCAATCTGTGGAGTGGATATTCCAGCTGCAGCACGTGCACCAGCTCACTCACACGCTCCTGCCCAGCCTGGGCGGAGCAGGAGAGGAGACTCTGGAGGAGGTGGGAGGGTGATGATGGAGGGACAGATGGTCACATTTACACATGGAGGTTCTGCAGCGGAGTCCTTCTCTCTTCCTCCTCTCCAAACATTGTCTCTCCTCAGCGGTGCTGTGCACTGAAAAACACCCCCTCTCCCCTCCTTTCGGACCCCCCCGATCACTTAAGGAGTGTGTGTGTGTGGGGGGGGGGGGGGGGGGGGCTCCAGCTCACATGAAGCTGCTGAACTGATCGGTTCAACAACAGAAACAATAATTTATTCAACAGAATAAACAAGAAAATTTATTTCATGTTCATGGATGAAAAACAGCTTCAGTGTCTGTTAGCGCATTGTGTCTGAAACGTGGACTGCATGTCCCGCGAGGATGAAGTGTCTTAATCCAACACATTCATCGGCGTGCCCTGCAGACAGTGCACGTTATGCACAGGAGTGTCTCCAGACTTCAGACAGCTCTACACAGCGTGCGTACAACTGCTCAGGTGTCTGAACTCCTGCATATATTTCAGACATAAATAAAAAAAAGCTTGCAGTAAAAAAATTTATTAAAAATACACCGAGAAAAATGTTTGATGCGTTATTCACATTACATCACATATCAAAACAAAGGACTGAATTTAACGAAGAAGAGTTCAGCTCAGAACCATGAAGTGAGGGAAGATGTGGGTAACAATACCCAATTACGCCAATCAGAAGTCACAGAGATTAATTTTTCTTCAGTGTGTAACATAGCAGAAACAATATACAGTATATAAGAAACAGTATACAGTATATAAGTGCTATATGTTGTCATCATTGTATGTTCCCATAAAGTTGAATCTTTGCGTTTAACCCATTACACATGGGATACACCCAGGTGGAACAGTGGGCAGCTATTGAGGACCCAGGGAGCAATTAGGGATTAGGTGTCTTGCTTAGAGCCACCACAATATGTGGGAGTGACTGCAACTTTCTGGTCCCAGGTTGGCTGCTCTTCCTCTACCCCATCTCAGCCCCCAATGTCAGACTCTGTAGTTTTCTCTAGTCCCCTCCCCAAAACTGTCCAACGATGGCGTTTTTAGTAGGGCTTAAACAGACTACTCGCGTAATCTACACAGATTCCTAGGACATCTATCGAGTTTTAAAATTTCCCGTCGAGTATTCGCAGTGACGTTATTGTGTCACGTGATCCGCACCAGGCTACTAGTAGAAGCTACTAAATGTATTTCCTGATACTTGCTCAATAATCCAGGTAGAAAAATCTAAAAAAGTTAAATCTGATCCTCTGGACATTCAAAAAAACAAAACAAAGCAAAACAACAAAAAAATGTAGAAACGTTTCGTCTCTCATCCAAGAGACTTCCTCAGTCTGAGGTGCTGTATTCAGGTCAGTCTCTTAAATAGCACCTTCTCAGAGTGGATCAAGCAGTTTTGCTGCTGACAACCAAAACCAGCTGATCACATGCTCAAGAAGGACCATCAGCCTAACAATGGATCATTAGCACACTGATGGCTGTTTACTATTCACAGAGGGCTCAGTGATACTAGCAATCA
>NC_056506.1:11594530-11635233 GCF_014905685.2 Nematolebias whitei | reverse complement strand
TTAATTTTAAACTGACCACCTCTACTGCATCATCAACAGGAATGCACATAAAGAGTGATGTGACATCAAAAGAGACCATTGTTTCATCAGTCTCCATGATGACATCCTCACCTTATCCACAAAGTCCATGGTGTTCTGTATGTGGTGTTCTGAGCTGCCAACTAAAGGGATGAGTACAGACGCCAGATATTTGGAAACACTGTAAGTGACAGATATAATCATGCTAACAATAGGTCTTAAAGGTACACCTTGTTTGTGGATTTTAGGTAAACCATACAGACTAGGTGTGGCCTCCCCTGGGTACGGTCTGTGGTACAGAAAACGGTCAATAGCCTTGTCCTGCTCCAAAATTTTCAGGCAATCTATCAATTTCTTCTTGTAACCACTTCCTGGATCTCTTTTCAGAGGTTCATAAGTGTTTAAGTCACTAAGGAGTGTCATAACTTTCTCATGATAGTGAGATGTGTATGCTGTTCAGTGTCAGGAGGGCTGTGATCAGTCTTACATCGGGGAAACTAAACAGCCACTGGCCAAAAGGATGGTCCAGCACAGAAGATCAACATCATCAGGCCAGGATTCTGCGGTCTACACTCATCTCCAGGCCAGCGGTCACTCTTTCAGGGATGAAGATGTGCACATCCTGGATAGAGAGGAACGATGGTTTGAGAGAGGAGTAAAGGAGGCCATCTTTGTGAAAAGAAACCGTCCATCATTAAACAGGGGTGGAGGCCTACGTGTTCAATTGTCCCCCTCTTACAATGCTTTGATTGCTAGTATCACTGAGCCCTCTGTGAATAGTAAACAGCCATCAGTGTGCTAATGATCCATTGTTAGGCTGATGGTCCTTCTTGAGCATGTGATCAGCTGGTTTTGGTTGTCAGCAGCAAAACTGTTTGATCCACTCTGAGAAGGTGCTATTTAAGAGACTGAGCTGAATACAGCACCTCAGACTGAGGAAGTCTCTTGGATGAGAGACAAAATGTTTCTACATTTTTTTGTTGTTTTGCTTTGTTTTGTTTTTTTGAATGTCCAGAGGACCAGATTTTACTTTTTCAAATACTAAATGGATTCCTCCCAGCAGATGAACTGAGTGGAGCAGGCCCAGTCTTGGCAAACAGGTAGAAATGCATCAATAGTATGGAAATATTTCACTAAAGATGAATCTTCCGGTTCAAGTACCCTAGTTCAAAAAGTGTTCAATACAAAAACAACTGGACTTTATTTGTAACAGATGACGTTTCGCTCCTCAAGGAGAAATCCTTGTATCGTATGATGTGACTTCTCTTTTCACATACATACCCATCTCTGAAGCAGTAGAAACCGTCAGAAAACAACTTTTACAAGACAAGGACTTAATCAACATGACCAACTTCACCCCAGACCAGATCTGCACCCTATTGGATCTCTGCCTCTCCACCACTTATTTCAAGTTCAATGACAGTTTTTACATACAGAAGCACGACTGTGCCATGGGATCTCCAGTGTCACCCATTGTTGCCAATCTCTACATGGAGGAAGTGGAACAGAGAGCCCTAAACTCCTATGAGGGAACAACGCCAAGCCATTGGTTCCGTTATGTGGATGACACCTGGGTCAAAATCCAAGCCAAGGAAATAGAAGCGTTCACAAGACACATTCACTCGGTCAATAACAACATCAAGTTCACCAGAGAGGATGCAAACAACAACAAACTGCCTTTTTTGGACTGCTTGGTTCAGATGAAGAGAGAGGACAGCCTCAACATTGATGTTTACAGAAAACCAACCCACACAGACCAGTATCTTCTGTTTGACTCCCACCATCCACTGGAACACAAACTCTCTGTCATCAGAACTTTACAACATCGGGCCGAATGCCTCCCCACGAAGACAGAAGGTAAGGAAAAGGAACAGAAACACATTCAAGAAGCTCTTCAAACATGTGGATATCCTAACTGGGCTTTTGTCAAGTCAGTGAGGAAATCTACAAAACACATTAATAAACAGAAAAAGGAGAACAGCAGACGTAAAAACATTGTCATCCCTTATGTTGCTGGAGTATCAGAGAAATTCAGAAGGATCTTCAACAAACACAAGATCCCAGTACATTTCAAACCCAGCAGGACTCTCAGACAGAGGCTGGTCCACCCTAAAGACAAAACACCCATACACAAACAGAGTGGTGTAGTGTATGCAGTCCAGTGTAGCGAGGACTGTCCTGACCTCTATATTGTAGAAACTAAACAGCCTCTTCACAGACGCATGACTCAACACAGGAGAGCCACCTCCTCTGGACAAAATTCAGCTGTTCACCTCCACCTCACAGATAAGGGACACTCTTTTGAGGACCAAAATGTGCACATTTTGGACCAAGAACACAGATGGTTTGAGAGGGGGGTGACGGAAGCAATTTATGTAAAAAGAGAAAAGCCGTCTCTTAACAGAGGAGGAGGCCTCAGATTTCCACTTTCAAAAACCTATAATGCAACTTTAAAACAGATTCCCAGCTGGTTTTCACACCTGATGGGAACAGAGGGGCCTCGTCTGTGAATTAGAGGAACAAAAGACTCTTACTGTTAAGGTGTTTAGGTGTGAATTGCCAATCTACATATGTGTGTGTGTCTTATCTCACTCAGCCTTATAACCTGAATCTCTCACTCTCTGCTCTTTGAATTGAGAAAGCTCCTCGGATGAGGAGCGAAACGTCTTCTGTTACAAATAAAGTCCAGTTGTTTTTGTATTGAACGCTTTTTGAATTCATCATGTCCTGGTAGACTGAGAATCTTCACCAACTACCGTAAGGAAACAGAAAATGAATCAACTTCCTGACTGTTTGGAGCTTGTTGCGAACCGATGTTATACCACATTCTGTGACCACCGCATATTGTGACCGTAGTGGGCGGTGTTACATGCACTGTTGCTGGTCACAGAATATGGTGTAACACCGGGTCCAATGACCGAATCAGAACCAACTTCCTTCTGACCTTATTTCACAAACAGAAAGCAAAAAATATTAATCTCTAAACCTATAAAAACCTATAAACATATTAATCTCTAAAACTAAACATAATGCGCACTGCAGCTGGCGGTGGTGCGGGATGGTCATCCGCCCCACTGTTTTTAGTTTCGTTTTTGACGTGCTGCACATTATTTCTTTCACTTTTGCAGCTTAATAATAATAACTAATAGTTTTGGTTTTACTGTGACTTATTTGCAGTATGATGAATGGTAGGAGCATAATATACTCTCCCAATATCCTGATGCATGCTCAATAATCCAGGTAGAAAAATCTAAAAAAGTTAAATCTGGTCCTCTGGACATTCAAAAAAAACAAAACAAAATAAATCAACAAAAAAATGTAGAAATGTTTCGTCTCTCATCCAAGAGACTTCCTCAGTCTGAGGAGCTGTACTCAGCTCAGTCTCTTAAATAGCACCGTCTCAGAGTGGATCAACCAGTTTTGCTGCTGACAACCAAAACCAGCTGATCACATGCTCAAGAAGGACCATCAGCCTAACAATGGATCATTAGCACACTGATGGCTGTTTACTGTTCACAGAGGGCTGAGTGATACTAGCAATCACAGCATTGTAAGAGGGGGACAATTGAACACGTAGGCCTCCACCCCTGTTTAACGATGGACGGTTTCTTTTCACAAAGATGGCCTCCTTTACTCCTCTCTCAAACCATCGTTCCTCTCTGTCCATACTCTCCCAATGTTTTGTTGGTCTGTTTTTTGTTGTTGTAAAAAATAAATGAGTTTTATTTGCGGTTTTATTTTTTATTCATTTTTTCATCTTGAGATCCTATGACGTCATAAACTGCTCGAGTTCTACTCGAGTTCTATTTTGTATAGGCTTCGCCCTTTAAGGCTGTTGCTGGTGGGTTTTATCCCATCATGCGAAGCATTGCACTGAAAAATTTAGTCCACGCCCACCTGCTGTGTGGGCCCCACCCGGTCCGTATAAATTACGTTAAAAGCAGGTAATCGGCTCCCATTTTTCTTCAGCAAGCTAATAGTACTGTCAGAAGAACGAAGAAGGAAAGTTGTCTAGCTTGACCAACCTTTGTCAAGACTGCCTGTGGCCCCGCCACGTCAACCTCCTGTTGTCCCGGTGAGTTCTCCTCCTTGAGGAGAAGCAGACGAGCAGTCTTGTTTCAAGGTGAGCACCAAGGAGTATTCTCAGTGGCAGGTCGCTACACGCTGGACGACGCCATCTTGTAATTTTCCTCTTATCGCTGACTCTCGGAATGAATTGGATGGTTCCTCCGGGACAGGCGATGTCAGTAGCAGCCCCCCGCTGCTCATTCCCTCCTGGAGAGCGTAGTGTCGGTAGTGGGGGGCTGAGCACATCCTCCCCCTACTTGTTTTGCATCGGCAACCACACCGCTCCCAGCTGCCGGTGCCCTCCTCTGGAGCTGCCTGGCATAATCCAGGAGGCAGCTGACATGAAGGGATTTTTCCATCCCTCTCCTTTCCCCGCCCAGATCGGACGATCTAGCGGGAAGGTTTCTGTGCTTCATTCCGGCTCGCCGTCCTGATCCTATCTGGCCTCGTTTTCCCAGCAGTGACGTCCTACTGGGACAAGGCCGCAGCTAGTTCCTGGTAGAATAGGGCGGAGGTTCCCATATCCGCGCCCATCACCAGAGTGGAGGGGTTTCACCGAGCGGAAATTCCCTCAGTGCCCCCCTGTAGCCGAGCCTGGCAGAGGCTTTCAGAGCAAAGATGTCCAGGTTGGACCAGCATCCTGCGCTTCCGGGTAAGCATGAACAGACGGTGACGTCACTCTCCAACCAAGCTCACCAGTGTGCGTTCCAGGCGTTCGCAGCGAACAACACGTTACGCTGCTGGCGTACAACGTTCAAGAGGCGGGATGAGACGTAACGCTCCCTCTGCAAGGCAGCTGACATCATCCTCAACCTGTGCACCTCTTTATTGTCTGCCGGTCTCGCATCGCAGCCGGAGGATGAGGTTTTCCAGAGGTCCACCTGGCTTGTCACTCCACCTTCCTCTCGGAGGAGCTGTAGAAAGTCTTTTTGTTGGAGTGCTCCCATCAACGAGGGATCGTTTTCAAGACGCTCCACAGCTGCACAATGTCTACCCGCTCCACCAGCCCCACCCGTCAGACATCCCCGGCATCTGGAGGTTCATTGTTTCCCGGAGATCGCCAACAGGTTGCGCCCTAGGACAGCAAACCACAGAGCTCAGGGGGAGATGACTCAAAATGACGGTTTGCGGAGGATGTGTGTGAAGATGACACGAGTTTTTGGAAAAAAACATCATTTAATGATGAAAGTGTTTATTTTAGCCAGTCTGTTCGCTCGGATGACCTGACAGCGGCTCCTTCACACATCCTCCACACGAATGAGCTGGTGGCCTTTAAAAGGTTTTTTCAATCACCGTCATTCTATAAAAAGGCGAGATGCCCGCATGACACAACTGTCGTAAGCGAATGTGGTCCGTACAATGAGTTCAGTGGAATAACTCGTTTTCAGCCCAAGCTGCACACCCCTCACCCAAGCAGTGTCAAACGCGCACTCCAGCAACGTGAGCAGCCTTCACCCAAATGGCGATGCATTGATGAAGGCGCGCACACAGCTTCTCAGCGCTCGCCTGCTCGCATCAGCATAAACGTGAGACCGCTGAACAAGCCCAGTAACGAATCTCGCTCTCGGCAGGAGCGACACGCATCTCACCGCAGTGGTGTCAAACTCACGTTCCCGTGGCGTCAACAGTTTTCACACGCCTCTCTCAACACACGCCGGTCCACATAGACATGAATGTGGACCCGCAGCCCGAGTGCAGCACACAGAGCTGTAGGGACGCTGTGGCCTTTCTCACAACAGCTCATACAAACGTTCTGGAATGTTGCACGGTTCTGAATGTGATTCAACACTTTGTTTCAACATATTTTGATTCACACAGACAACAAGGTTACTGCTGCATACATAAACCGGCAGGGGTATGTGCACTCAGCCCAAATGTTACACATTGCGAGAAAATTACTGTGTTAGGCACACCAAAATCTGTTCTCCATCAGAGCAGTGTACATCCCTGGTGTTCTGAACAAGGGGCAGATGTGATGTCCAGGGGCGGTCTGCGTCACAGGGACTGGACCCTCCACTTTGGTCTGATGGCCCAGACATGGCAGAAATTTAGCAAGCGGCTGTGGACCTGTTTGCAGCATGAGAAAACGCTCAGTGTCAACTATGGGCTTCACTGAGCCCGCGAGATGAACCACCATTGGGGGTGGACATGTTTGCTCACAGCCCATGGCCCAAAACGCTTCTTTAGGCGTTCCCCCCACCTCCTCTGATATTACTGTTTCTGAACCGAGTTCAGGAGGAGGGATTGACAGCTCTCCTGGTGGCTCCCAAGCGCGTGAACGCACCATGATTCCGGTTCTACGATGCCTGTTATCGGGGCACCCGTGGAAACTGCCGTGGAAGGAGGATGGTCTCCTCCAGGTGGGAGGAGCGATCAGGAGTTACCCAGAAATAGGCCAGCACCTGTGGGCCTGGCCGCTGAGCGGATCCGCTTAGAGAGGATGGGTCTCCCGCAAGATGTAGTGCGCACAATCCAGGATTCACATGTGGCATCCACCATAGCGCTGTACACATCAAAGTGGACAGTTTTTCAGCGCTGGTGTACAAAGAAAGGTGTAGAGGCCACCTTATGTCCACTAGGCGGCGTGCTGTCTTTTCTGCAGCAGCTGATGGACAGAAATTTGGTGTTCAGCATGATTAAACATATGCTGTAGCCATCTCTTCCTGTCACAAAGTTTTCGGAGACAGAATAGCCTTTAATCATCCGCTATTAAAGCGTTTTGTAAAAGGTGTACAGAGAAGGTGTAGAGGCCACCTCATGTCCACTAGGCGACGTGTTGTCCTTTCTGCAACAGCTGATGGACAGAAATTTGACGTTCAGCACGATTAAAACGTAAGCTCATCTCTTCCTGTCACGAAGGTTCGGGGACAGAACAGCTTTTTTTAAAAGGTGTACAGAGACGCAGGCCTGTTTCATGCCCACTTGCTCCACAGTGGGATTTAACGCTGGTCCTGCGGGCCCTGATCAAGCTCCATTCGAGCCAATGAATCAGGTTCCAATTAAATTCTTGTCTCTTAAAACAGCCCTGCTGCTGGCTTTAACATCCACTAAGAGGGTGAGGGATTTATCTGCCCTTTCTGTCGTTCCATTATGTCTTAGAATTCAGGCTGATGGCAGCTCAGCTGATCTAAGACCGAATCCAGCTTTATGCCTAAAACATCACGAGCTCTTTTAAATCAAGAGCAATATTGTTGGAGGGGTTTTTCCCCTACCCCACCCCCCCACAAATCAGAAGAAGAAACATCTTTCCATCTGCTCTGTCCTGTGCGGGCGTTGACGTGTTACATAGCACGCACAGCTGCAATGCGTCAAACTCAACATTTGTTTGTGCATTATAGAGATGCATCTGCAGGTCACCTGTTATCCACCCAGCGCCTGTCACACTGGTTGTGTGAGGCCATTCCTGAAGCCTACAGAGCATCAGATTTAGAGCCTCCTGATAACTTCAGGGCGCACTCGACCAGAGGTATCGCATCTTCGACTGCTTTGCATAATGGTATGACAATGTAGGATATTTGCACTGCGGCCGCGTGGTCAACACCCTGCTCATTTATTCGTTTCTATTTACGTGATGTGACGGCTCGTTCCATGACATATTCTGTACTTAGTGTTCTAACAGAATGAATATTGTTGTTTCATGGAACCCCGTTTAAACTCACATCTGACTGCATGCATTACAGTGTGAGATGTTATCAGTCACAAGTTGTGACTGTTATTTTGGTTCTATTGTCACTAATCAGTTCATGACTATTGTTACCAATCAGTTCATTTGATTAATAATCAGTTCACTTGTTATTATTAATCTGTTCATACTGTTCAGCCGTGAATTGGTTGGTTCATGGCTCCTTTTCAGCATTTTCCCTCCCCGTTGAAACTTTTCCGGGGCGTTCATGCATTCAGAACGCATAACTACACAGCATGCATCTGTGCATGGTACACATAATTACGCAACGCGTACGTTCAACCCCTAGTTTTTAGATGCATGTAAGCAACCGCTGGCTATCCAGGTGGTGTCCTGAAAACAATGTGGGCTACGTAGATAACTGGAGTGAATTTAGTGAAAACCTGGTCCGATGCAGAAAATAATAATAATGGAATATTTACATTTAGTTACCACACTTTCTGATTACCATATTCTGTGAAGAAATGTTGAAGTTCAAGTCAATTTTATTGTTATTCTCATCACATGTGGTACATGAGATGGAACAAAATTATATACACAGCATCCTAGGAAAGTTAATGGTAATGGTATGGTATAAAGTTTATTCATTTTAAAAAAGGTACAAAACAATTCCATAACAATATAAAGAAAGATACAAACGATTTAAAATGAAAGGCAGCAGAAAGAAGAAAAAAATCTTATTATATCTGCCCCTTTTTCCAAGTAGGTATCTCTGCAGCCAAATTCGGAAGGCGTATCTGGGCGGTCATATCTGATTGGACTATAGGAAAATGGGCGTATCTGGGCGATCATATCTGATTGGACTATATGAAAATAGGCGTGTCTGGCCGGCCGCACCTGATTGGACGATAGAAAAATGGGCGTGTCTGGCCGGCCATATTTGATTGGACGATAGAAAAATAGGCGTGTCTGGCCGGCCACATCTGATTGGACGATAGAAAAAAAGGCTGAACGATAAAATGCCGTAACCACAGACACATTATGTCTAAAAACAAGGCGTTATTGGCAGATTGTGTTAACCACAGGCATATTATGTCTATGGTGTTAACCGGTTCGACATTAGCGGCGTCTCAGCTTCAACACTGGCGGCGTCTCGGTTTGACATTGCTCCAGTATACTGCCGCGGCGTCTCCATAACTTCTTTTTTCGACTCTCTTAACACAGAACTTCCGGTTACATTTCAAAATAAGAGCAACATAACTGGGTAATGGGGGAGCTAAATGTTAGGTTTTTTTTTTTTAATACCTAGCCATAACATTAAAAAACTAATTCCATTTTGGTTGTTGAAAAATGTGAACAAAGTTACAATCGATTCATAAAGAAAGAAAAATATTAATGATACTTAAACTGGCCTTGGGACAAAGGATGTTTCCTTTAACTTCACATTTTCTTGTTCAACTTGCAGTCACTACAGATGAGTGATTGTCAGTTTCTGTAAGATTTCTGCAACTGGAGCAGGTATTTCTGTTTACTGGTTAACTTCCTTAGCTGTCTCACATTTTAAAGGTCAACCCTACTCCATGTTTCAGTAGAAAACAAGCACATTTAGGAGTCAGTACATACCCAGACTTTTGGCCCTCACACCTATACCCAGTTGCTTATGCTGCGTGATGAGATCAGATTTATCCATATTTTAGAAATTACATTTAGCTTAGTCGACAAAACAATACAAATGAAGACCGTCTTAAAAAAACCTCTTGGTTTTGCAGTAAGCAGCCTGATTTCAAACTGACATCTTGGCCAAAGGTAAAATAAAAATCTTTGTGTTCTCAGAAAAGTTGTTTCAGGACCTCCAATAAACTTATGTACACATCAAAGCACACAAGACATCCATCCATCCATTATCTTTACCCGTTTATTCCATTTTGGGTCACAGGGGTCGCTGGTGCCCATGTCCAGCAATCACTGTGCGAGGGGTGGGGTACACCCTGGACGGGTCGCAAGTCCATCACAGGGCCACATAGAGACAAACGAGACAAACAACCATTCACTCTCTCACTCACACCTAGGGGCAATTTAGAGTTATCAATCAGCCTAACATGCATGTTTTTGGTCTGTGGGAGGAAACCGGAGTACCCGGAGAAAACCCATGCATGCACGGAGAGAACATGCAAACTCCACCCAGAAAGGCCCCTGGACCCGGGTTTGAACCAAGGACCTGCTCACTGAGAGGCAGCAGCTCTACCAGTTGCGCCACCGTGCTGCCCGCACACAAGACAGATTCAGGAATTCTCTTTGTTTTCCAGATTTCACATTTGTTATTACCTTAAAACATACTCAGACAACATTTGATGCATCATTGAATTTTTTAATGTGTTTATTGGGACATCCATTTTTAGAAGTCATCGTAGCATCTGTTGGAAACACAGAACATAGTACAGTTAGGGTGTTGCTAGTTGTTACTTAATCCTGGATTGGATTTTAAAGTTAATTTTGATATTTTTTTCACAAGGAAAAAAAAAGTTGATTTCCTAAAGTTTAACTATAAATGAAGGAATTTGTACATTCAGGTAATTTAAAATTAAGTAATTTCTCTAACATCCAACCCATTTTAGCCACTGAGCCATACCAAACACCCATAATCTATTCTTGAATGAATTATTGACTATTACTGACAAATTACAGACTTTTTATTGAATAAGTTATTACTCATTATTGAATCATTGACAATTTACACTCATGTTTGTGTTAACTCATGTTGCAACAAGGTCAGCAAATTTTGACTATTACTATGAACTATGTTAAACTTTGGAGGCGATTTATTTTGAAGGTCAACATCAGATGTTGGTCAACATTGTTGGGCAACATCTTGGGGTCTTCTAGAGTCAACCTGAAGTGAGAGTGGTCCCTGACATGGCAGAAAGACATAGATATAATTAACAGCTTTTATTTATTTATTTTTCAGCTAATAACAACTTTTATTTATTTGTTTTTCATATTTTTCAGTTATACTCAGCTTTTAAATATTTATTTTTCAAGTATTAAGAACTTTTATTTTCAGCTTTTATTTTGAAAAGCAACACCCAGTTGTTGTAAACGTGCACAGTGAGAGCTGCTGGAGCCGAGTGGAGGCTCACTTTACCTCAGTGCGTTACGACAACAACGAGAGAACGGTCGACACTATCGTGACCTACAATAAACGTACTTCAATAAAATGCATAAGTGAAAACATAACATACTTTATAAGTACAATAAACCATATTTCTTTGTCAAACATCGCAAAGAAACGTTACCTCATCAATAATCCTCGTGACTTTAAGGGTTACCCACAGCCAATCAGTGTTCGCCGCCGACAAACGCCTATTAAATACTGTTAGCCAATCAGTGTTCGCCGCCCATAAACGCCTATTCGCCAGAAACGCCCACTTTTGGTCTGCAGAGAACCCCTTCTCCTTTTTTCAAACAATTATTTCAATCATAATAATTTTCAAGGAACAGAACAAAATGAATAACTTTCTAATTTTTCTAATTCTAATACAAAACACACACTAAGCCACTTCATATATACATTTTTAACAATTCAGCTTTGATCTTTTTCTTAAATGTACACATTGACTTGGCATTTTTAACATCACTCTCTAGACCATTCCACAATCCAATTCCTTGGATTGAGGTAGACCTTCCCTTCAGACTAGTTCTGAATTTTGGTTTGACAAATATCTCTATCCCCTTAAGATTATAACAACTTTGTCTTTTAACAAAATTTCTTTGGATATTTAATGGTTAAGTGTTATTTTGAGCCCTATACATAACTGATAAAATACTGTAATTTACCAAATCATGGAACTTCAATAACTTTAGTTGATAAAATAATGTGCTTGATGGGTGACTGTAATGCTTTCTGGTGATAATTCTTACAGCTCTTTTCTGTAAAATAAAAATAGGTTTTGTAAATGTTTTACACGCTTTCCCCCAAACATCAATGCAATAGATTAAATGTGGAACAATAATTGTGTTATACAACATGTACAGAGCTTTATCATTTAATAATTCCCTGACTTTGTATAGTACTGCAATAGATTTAGATATTTTTGTTCTTACAGAATTTATGTGATTTTTCCATGTTAGCTCTTCATCAATGATTACACCCAAAAATTTCATTAACTCTACAAATCTCAACACCCTCAATTTTAAATGGATCGTCAACAGTTCTCTTTTTGTTACTAAATATCATGTATTTAGTTTTATCTAAATTTAAAGATAATTTATTAATTTTAAACCAAGTTTGTATTTTATCAAATTCTGTCCATCAATTCCAACATCCGTTTTACATCTTTACCCAAACAAAAAAATGTGGTGTCATCTGCAAAAAGGACACATTTGAGGAGTCCTGATACATTCACTAAGTCATTCACATATAAAATAAATAACTTTGGTCCAAGTACAGAGCCTTGAGGAACTCCACAAGTGATATTGCACATGTCAGATCTTACACCATTTATTTGTACAAACTGTTTCCTATCTTTCAAATAGCTAGATACCCAGTGTAATGCTGGTCCTCTTATACCATATTTACTTATTTTTTCAAGGAGAATAGTGTGGTCAATAGTATCGAATGCTTTTTTTAAATCAACAAAAATACTAACACAATACTGTTTTTGATCGACAGCAGTAGTTATTTGTTCTATTAATTTCATGAGAGCCATTGATGTAGAGTTTTTTGCTCTAAACCCATACTGACTGCAACTTAGAATGTTTTGTTTAGTAATAAATTTATCTAATCTGGTCGCAAATAGTTTTTCTAGAAATTTTGAGAACTGTGGTAATAAGGATATTGGTCTATAATTATTGAACACACATTTATCACCATTTTTAAAGAGAGGAACTACCTTAGCTACTTTCATATTATCTGGAAATATTCCTTTTGAAAATGATAAATTACATATATATGTTCCATTAAGAAAAATACTGTTGTCACAACTTATAAGTGAATGGTTCACATTATTGTCTACTTTTGGTATTTTAGCTGCAAGGCTTGATCCAACGTTCACAAAATGATGATTAAATCCATTTACAATTTCATTTTCATCATGGATTTCATTGTCATCCTTCAAAAAATATTGTAAAATACCTGTTTTTTGCTTTATGACTTTTTAGAACACTATTTATTACTCGCCATGTAGCTTTCATATCACCATTACATTTATTTAATAAATCACTATAATATTCCTTCTTGTGTTTCCTTATAATCCCTACTAATTTATTTTTATACTTCTTATATTTATCTTGGCCTCTTGTGTTCTCAATTTCAAGAAACATCCATCCATCCATCCATTTTCTTAACCCGTTTATTCCATTTTGGGTCATGGGGGTCGCTGGTGCCCATGTCCAGCAATCACTGTGCGAGGGGCGGGGTACACCCTGGACGGGTCGCAAGTCCATCACAGGGCCACATAGAGACAAACGAGACAAACAACCATTCACTCTCTCACTCACACCTAGGGACAATTTAGAGTTACCAATCAGCCTAACATGCATGTTTTTGGTCTGTGGGAGGAAACTGGAGTACCCGGAGAAAACCCACGCATGCACGGTGAGAACATGCAAACTCCACCCAGAAGGCCCCTGGACCGGGGTTTGAACCAGGGACCTGTTCGCTGAGAGGCAGCAGCTCTACCAGTTGCGCCACCGTGCTGCCCATTTCAAGAAACATGTATACAATTAATTCTTTTTTACAAGCGTTTCTCAAACCTTTTGTCATCCATGGTTGGTCAACAACATTTCTCTTTGTATAATTATTTTGCACACAATTCTTTTCATACAGAGCTCCCAAAATATTCATAAACTCATCATATGATCTGTTCACATCATCAACGTACACGTTTTTCCAGCTTTGTTTATGTAAATCATCTTTTAATTTGTCCATTGCTTTTTTTGATGTGTTTATTGTTTTTTTTCTTAATTGTAATTTATTTTGTAATGCTTTGATCATTTTTATAAATAGTGAAAACTGGTAAATGATCACTCAAATCACTCATTAAAATATCTCCCATCACATCCCCATTTGTTACATTTGTGAAAACATTATCGATTATTGTAGCACTATGAGTTGTAATTCTTGTTGGTTTTGATAATAACGGATAAAGATTTAAACTATACAATGAATTTGTAAATGTACTGATGTTATTTGAATCTGTTTTATTTCCCAGGTCAATATTAAAGTCTCCACACAAAAAAATGCTTTTATTAAAACTCTTGTCCAATAGTTGAACGATTTTATTAGTGAATATTTCTATATTTGATCCTGGAGATCGATATACACAACTTATCAATATGTTTTTATCATTCTTGTTTATTATTTCTATTGTTATTATTTCCATGATATTATCAACAATTAGTGACATTTCATTAATTAACTTACATTTTATTTCATTTTTAACAAATAGAGCCACTCCACCACCTCTTTTGTTGCTTCTGTTCACATGATATAGTTCATACCCTTCGATGTGAACAAGTAAAGATATACACTCACTTTGGGGCGGCTGTGACTGAGTGGTTAGAGCTGTCCTCCAATGCAAGAGTTGGGGGTTCGAATCCACCAGCAGTCACATGCCAAAGTGTCCCAGGGCAAGACACTGAACCCCTCACTGCCTCCGATGTGTGTCCCATAGGTGTATGAATGTGATCTAAAGCACTGATTAGACTCTTTAGAAGAATTTGTTCAATTAGCTTTATAGCAATCTAGCAGAATGCTGTATGAATGGGTAAATGAGGACACAGATTGTTTTGTAAAGCGCTTTGAGTATCTCAAGAAGATAGAAAGGCGCTATATAAGTACAGTCCGTTTACCATTTACTAAGAAATATGCCAAATGAACGCCAAACGGCAATCCAAAAGATTCCAGATGTATGCTAAATACAATTAATGTAAAACAATACGGCGTAACAACAGTAGCACAAACATGAGTCCATGGTGAGCAGATGGGTACAAATGGATACAGCAACATGAGATCAGCAGCATGGATAATCAGCAGCACAGATAAGTCACACATCACTAATTGAAGTGGCATTACAGTGATTTTTTTTACAGTGATTATCCTGATTAGAGATTTATGAATCTTAACAGCTTCTGGGTAAAAGCAGTTCCTCAGTCTAGTGGTTCTACACTTAATGTTCCTCAACCTACTGCCTGAGGGGAGCAGGGTAAAAAGTGTGTGTGCTGGGTGAGTGGGGTCCTTCGTGATGCAGGTGGCCCTCTTCCTGCATCTGAAGGTGTAGATGTCTGTGATGGTGGGGAGATGACTCCAACAATCTTCTGTGCAGCCTTCACCACTCTTTGCAGAGCTTTTCTTTCTGAAGCTGTGCAGCCTCCATGTCACATGTTGATGCTGGATCACAGGATGCTATCCATTGCACACCTGTAGAAGGAGGTGAGGACTGAGCTTCCCAGTCCAGCCTGCCTCAGCCACCTGAGGAAATAGAGTCGCTGATGTGCTTTCTTGATCAGGCTGGTAGTGTTGTGGCCCCAGCTAAGGTTGTCGTTTAGGTGCTCACTCAAGTACTTGTAACTGGAAACTACTTCCACCGCAGATCCTCCGATGTTCAGGGAAGGGTAGATGTCTTTGGTCCGTCTGAAATCCACAACCATCTACTTCATCTTCTTCACATTGACGTGAAGGTTGTTCTTCCTGCACCAGCTCTCCAGGTGTTCCACCTCCTGCCTGTAGCTGGACTCATCATTGTTTGTGATGCATCCAACCACTGCTCAAGCAACTGCAAACATTACATTATGACAACTTGGATGAGTAGGTGCACAGTCATATGTGAGCAGAGTGAACAGGAGGGGGCTCAACACACATCCCTGAGGGGAGCCAGTGCTGAGGGTTATGGTGGAGGAGGATAAGTTGTGGATCCTCACAGACTGTGGTCTGTTGGTTAAGAAGTTCAGGACCCAGTTGCATAGGGAGGGGCTTAGTCCAAGTGTGAGTAGTTTGTCCATCAGTGTCTGGGGAATCATGGTGTTGAAGGCAGATGTCAAGTCCAGTAAGAGCATACGGACGTAAGAGTACTTCTGCTTCAGGTGAGTGAGAGCAGTGTGGACCACATAAGAAATGGTGTCCTCTATTCTTGCAGTATGCATACTGGTGTGGATTCTCGCTGTCGATGGTAGTTTGATGTACTTGGCAAAAATACATTTTCCTAGTCAGCATGCTGTGCATGCATGCAGCATCCTGTGAGCATGCATCAGGATATTTTCCTAGTCAGTTCCTAAAACCTGGAACACTTTGCAACATGAACTGAAGTTGTCCACTTTGATTTCTTTTTGGGGTTTCAAACATTTGATTATGTCAATAGAAAAATCAAAGTGAATATGTTCTTGTTTTTGGTATTTCACCGTTTTACAACACCCTGATTTATTGTTTTGTACACTACTCTTATTTTAACTGCATTTTTTAACCGTCATTTATTGTTGTCATTCATTCAACTTTCATTTAGACAGTTAATCCCATTGAGCCTCAGGGACCCATTTACAAGAGAGACCTGATTTCTTAACAAAGAGTGATGACAACAGTGAGTAACAACGACAACAATAGACAGTCAAAAAAGAGTCAGACAAAATTTAAATTTCTTTTTTTGAGCAAATCAAAACAAAATAGCAACCAAAAGGACAGTCAAAAGGAAAAGTAGTGAAAAGAGAGAGAGAAAAAAACAGCTAGATACAAGGCGATGTAGGAAACTAAAACAGGAACATGTCTGCATTGGTTTTTGCCTGGAAATTAAAAGCTGTTTAAAGCCACTTAGCGAGGTCATGGTCGAGAGCTTCAGATTTTTTTGCAAGATATTCTAAGAAATAATAATGTCCTGGGAGTGCACACTGTAGTTGCATTCACACAGAGACATGTAGGAAGAGATGTATGAAGGTAGCAGACCAAGAGGTGATTTAAAGATGAAAATATACCAATGAGAGAGTCTGCGTGAAGTTAATGATGTCTAGTTAACCAGTGAATACAGGGTGCAATGGTGGGTACGGTAATTACAGCCAGTTATCATACCATGATAGACATCCAGCATCTGCAGGGAGCTTGTAGGAGCCTTTATATAGATAATGTTACCATAGTCAATGGGGGGGGGGGGGGGGATTGCAATTTCAAGGCATTTCCTTGTATCTATTTCTAAAAAGAAACCCAGATTAATTTTCAGTTTCCTTACTAGGTTTTCCATGTGAAGTTTAAAAGACCAAGATACCCAAATATTTGTAGGACTTGACAAACTCAGTAGGGACACCATTTGAGGATAAAATCAGAGAAAGAACTGCTGGGACTGACTTCCTATTTGAAAAAGCATCCCTTTGGTTTCATCTGCATTTAGGACAAGTTTGAGATGCAGCAAGTCTGTCTGAATGATGTTAAATGCAGATTGCAAAAGCTGGAAAGACTTAGCAACTGTTTTAGCTCAACAATAAACAATTGTGTCATCAGCATAGAAATGTAAGGATGCATCACGGATTCACTGACCTACATTACCTATATAGATTGTAAAGAGGGTGGGTCCTAAGACTGAACCTTGTGGTACACCATTGCTGTCTATTGAATAATGGGAGGAAGTACCATTATGTTGAACACATTGCCTGCGGTCTGAAAGATAGTTAGAGAACCAACCAATGGTATGATATGAGAAACCAATTTCTGAGTGCTTATGACACAAGATGTCATGATCCACAGTGTCAAAAGCTTTAGACAGGTCTAAGAAAAGTGCAGCACAATAATCCTTAGCTTCCACTTCTTAAACGATGTCATTAAAAACCTTCAGAGAAGCAGTTGTTGTGCTGTGTTGTTTCCTGAAACCAGACTGATGGAGAGGTAAGATGTTAAATAAGACCAAATACTTTTTGATTTGAGAGTTTATCAGCTTTTCTAGAACCTTGGCTAAAATGCAGAGTTTAGAGATTGGTCAATAATTTTTCCGTGAGGTGGGGTCACCTTCCTTCAGCAAAGGTAGAACAAAGGCTGTTTTCCAAGCATCTGGAATGGAGTTTTGGCTTATGGACAGGTTAAAGATGTGGGTCATGGGAACTGTGATGATATGAGCGGCCAGCCTTAAGAAATAAGGTGGAAGTTCATCTGGTCCTGCAGATTTTTTAGAGTCTAGACCAATTAATTAACCTCACTAACTGAAAACGGAGAAAGAGAAAAGGTGTGATTTACTGAAGATTGACTTGTAGGAGAGATATGGTTTGTAGAAGTTTGGCTTTTTGGGGAAGTGGCTGATTTTCCATTAGTAACTGTGTCAAATAAAGAACTAGAAGCGACAAAATATTTGTTGAAACAGTTCAGGATCTCGCGCTTATTAGACACAGGAACAGAGTTAACATGAAGTTGTGATGGGAGGTCAGATGATTGGGAGCTGTCTGAGAGAGATTTGATGGTTTTCCAGAATCTTTTAGGGTCATTTATATTTTTGGAGGTCTGAGATAAGAAATAGTTACGTTTTGCAGCTTTGATGGAAGTTGTGCTTGAAAACTCAACCAATCAGTGTCTGAGCCAGATTTTCTCACTGCGGCTCAAAGATGATCTTTCCTGTGCAGGAGGTCAGCTAGCTCAGGAGTAAACCAGGTGCTTAAACCAGGGGCTTAATCTGGACTTAGGGTGTGGAAGTTTAGTGTCTCTGAGAGCCACTGTTACACAATGATCACTTAAAATTTTGGCAAAAACACATATCTGGGAATTTGTTAGGCATATTTTTTAGAAATAGATCTAAGGGGATGTTTACACGGTGCTTATTTTGAATGAATCCGTAGCTTTCTCTCTGCGGTTCTGCTGTTCATTTAAATGACACCAGCGCGCCCCCTCTTTGAATCTGGAGGTTTCCGAACCCACCTTCCAGAGTGGAAGTTTTTCACTGATAATGTAAACATGTAAACATCTCCCGCTGAGGCTTTGTGTTAAACCACATTTGCACACGCATACGTGGACAGCCGGCATATGTCTATGAACAGTGGCGTTTATTGTACTTTCTGAGCCACGACTGATGGAATATATTTTTAATCTCATAGTTAATCTACGTCAAATTCCAGGTGCTGTGACCAACATCTGTGCTGGAAGAGACACAGTCTGATCCAGTTCTAATATCGCTGTTTATAGAACGAGGCAGGCGGACATGTTGCGCTGCACTATAACATACTAAATGTGCTAAATAATAACATTTTAATAATAATAAACAGTATTTATGTTAGTGTGAGAGATATAATGAAGCTCTGAGCTAGATGAAACTATCTGGACATGTAAATCAAATTACGTGATTAAAATGATGCTAAACATATTGTGTATTACTCAAGTTGAAAATGAAGACCATCCATCCATCCATCCATCCATCCATTATCTTCCGCTTACTCCGAAGTCGGGTCGTGGAGGCAGCAGCTTGAGCAGGGAGGCCCATACATCTCTTTCCGAAGTCCGATGTCCGAAGCACCTCTCTAGGGAGGCACCCAGGGTGCATCCTTACTAGATGCCCAAACCACCACAACTGGCTCCTCTCGACGTGGAGGAGTAGCAGTTCTACTCTGAGTCTCTCTCGAATAACTGAACATCTCACCCTATCTCTAAAGGAGAGTCCAGCTACCCTGCAGAGAAAATTCATTTCAACCGCCTGTATCCACAATCTCATTGTTTCGGTCACTACCCAGAGTTCATGACCATAGGTGAGGGTAGGAACGTAGACCGACCGGTAAACAGAGAGCTTTGTCTTACAGCTCAGCTCTCTCTTCACCAAAACAGACTGGTACAGAGTCTGCAATACTGCAGATGCTACACCAATCCATCTGTCAATCTCATGCTCTATTATTCCCTCACTCGTGAACAAAACTCCAAGATAGTGAAACTCCTCCACTTGAGACAGAACCTCACCCTCGACCTGAAGAGAACAATCCACCCTTTTCCGGTTGAGGACCATGGCCTCAGATTTGGAGGTGCTAATTCTCATCCCAGCCGCATCACAAAGCTGCTTCACACTCAGCTGCGAACCGCTCCAGTGAGAGCTGAAGATCACGGCACGATAACGCCAACAGGTTTCTCTGCAAAGAGCAGAGATGGAATCCTGAGGCCACCAAACCGGAAACCCTCCGCCAGCTGGCTGCACTAAAAAATACTGTCCATAAAAGTTATGAACAGAATTGGTGACAACGGGCAGCCCTGACGGAGTCCAACTCCCACCCTGAAGGGGTCCGACTTACTGCCGACAATGCGAATGAAACTCTCGCACTGCTTGTATAGGGACTGAACAACCTGTAACAACATGCCTCCAATCCCATACTCATGGAGCACCCCCCACAGTGTACCCCGAGGAACACGGTCGAATGCCTTCTCCAAGTCCACAAAACAAATGTAGACTGGAATGGCAAACTTCCATGGCCTCTCAAGGACCCTAGTGAGGGTAAAGAGCTGATCCAGTGTTCCACAGCCAGGACAGAATCCACATTGTTCCTTTTGGATGTGAGGTTTGACCAATAATCAGACTCACTTCTCTAGTACCCCTGAATATACCTTACCAGGGAGGATAAGGAGAGTGATGCCCCTATAATTGAAGCACACCCTCGGTCCCCCTTTCTGAAGAGGGGAACCACCACCCCAGTCTGCCAGTCCAGTGGCACTGCCCCCGATGTCCACATGATGTTGCAAAGGCGTGTCAGCCAAGACAGCCCCACAACATCCAGAACCTTAAGGAAATCAGGGTTAATCTCATCCACTCCCGGAGCCCTGCCGCCTCTGAGATTTTTAACTAACTCGGCGACCTCAGCCACGGTTATGGACGGATTAACTCCATAGTCCCCCGACTCAGCTTCCTCCGTGGATGCAGCCTCTCCTCTAAGGGGTATCACAAACTAAATCTAGCACTTGAGTATTACCCAGAGTGACCTTAGGTTAGTTCTACTTAAGGCTGTGTTGGAGGTGACTCACCCAGATCGTTAACGACCTCCATCTATGAGTCACACCCTTATCTCACCCCGTGACTCGCCCAACTTAGCAGCCAGAGTTGGATCGTCATTCTCAGGGAAAACTCATATTCAACGGTTGCTCACCTTCGGTTGTAGAACTGCAATTGTTACCGATCTGGTTATTTTTAGAATCTAGGAATAAGATTCCAGCATGTTGTTTATAATCAAAGCTGAGAATACCTTTAAAAACCTCAGTCTTTAGTTATAATATGGAACCAAGCTTCTTAATTCCATGAACACTAAGTGGTGAAATGATAGTCCAGAATCTTACTTTTTATGCTTTGCTTTAATTGATGATTTGCAGGGGAACAGCATTATAGCAGAAATCCATAGTGATTATTCGGTTACATGGCAAAGTCAGTAGTCAAAAGTCCACTTGTTACGTGTGTATTGAACTAGGCCTCTTACAACAATCTGTCTCTGAAGACCTTCAGGGGACAGGAACTGCTATTTCATTGATTTGAATCCAGAAATACAAGTTATCTCATCAAGAGACTATTTAATTGTATCCTGAATTAATCAATTGAAAGAACACTCTTCCTTTTTACATTATCATTACTATTTTAGAATATCTTGATAATCAAATGTGTGTTTAGTTCATACCATTTCTAAATGTTGAAGTGAACCACTCATTTAAATCAACTGTGAAACAGTATTAATGATTTTTAAACATCAGCAGATTTTTGATCATACAGTTAAATGCCTATTTATGAAGTAAGTGTGCATTTAGTCTTCTGTCTGAATGAGGAGTAGTGATGTCGGTCAAAAGTCAGAGACAAACAGAGACGAGTTATTAGAACGAAGTGTCTTGTTTTTAAAACTAGCAGACAGTACATAACTTCAACTGGCACCTGCGTTTGTCTCAATTCGTCATAATATTTCTCTGTCTGTACTAACCGTTCGTAAACATTCCTGCTGTCTCTTGACATCACTAGAACTACCCCCGCTGGTTGTTTCAACCAATCAGGAAGTACCACGTAACAGGAAGTGTATACCCCTATAAAAGGAACACTTCGTGGAACTATTCAGTTCGGTCCTGGAACTCAGTTTGGTCTTGGAGTGCAGTCCTGGAGTTCAGTCCTGGAATTCAATCGGAATCTTCATGAGTCTTAGTCTCTTCTAAGTCTAAGTCAATTATGTAGTATGTCAGGAGAGCTGTGCTGGGGACACACTACTAATTAATTATTCTTAAAGCTAGTTCAAGCACAAAGAATATTAATTGTTTAATTATAACGGATTATTTTCTTTTTCGAGTTAAATTTCTGCCATGTGACCGAGATAACTGTGAAAAGATTGTTTAATCAGTGACATGAGACGCCATTTTATCTTTGACCCATCAGAATAAATGCGGTCATTTATTTAACAGAATCAAAATTTAACATCAAAACATGTACACATTGATTTGCTGATCTGTTTCTGATTAATGAACTTGGCACGCTTTACTAACAAGACAACAGAACATTACTGATTGAGGCTGATTCACCTCTGAAGGCATCTAGATTACTGGCGAATAGAAAAGTTAAAGAGAGGAGAAATAGATTTAAGGAGAAAGTTTTAGATGGATGATAATAGATGTGTGTAACTAGAACATTGCACCCTTCCTCCGACATCCCGCTCAGCTTTCCGGTACACTTCAGGACGTGCAGCGACTTTGTTACCTGAGATGGGGGATCCCTCCACTCCGGAACAGAAGTCCATTAGTACGCTCCCTTTACAGCGTCTCCGGTTAAAGTAGCTGGGGTCATCAGAAATCGTGACAAAGTACTCGGTTCCACCGAATAAGCTTCCTTAGAAGTGGAGCATTTACTACTCGGGTTGAGTGCACAGCGATGCGAGCTGTGACTCCGGTAAATGGAGGGACCCCTTGGCACATGGTCCCATCCATCTGCCGCTGAAGTGAGTCTCATCTCTGACCGAAAATTCCAGCAAGACTTAGAAAAGACTAAGACTCGTGAAGACTCCATCTGAGTTCTAGGACTGAACACCAGGTCTGCACTCCAGGACCGAACTGAGTTCCAGGACCGAACTGAGTTCCAGGACCGAACTGAATAGTTCCACGAAGTGTTCCTTTTAAAGGGGTATACACTTCCTGTTATGTGCTACTTCCTGATTGGTTGAATCAACCAGCGGGGGTAGTTCTAGTGATGTCAAGAGACAGCAAGAATGTTTACGAACGGTTAGTACAGACAGAGAAATATTATGACAAATTGAGACAAACGCAGGTGCCAGTTGAAGTTATTTACTGTCTGCTAGTTTTAAAAACAAGACACTTCGTTCTAATAACTCGTCTCTGTTTGTCTCTGACTTTCGACCGACATCACTACTCCTCATTCAGACAGAAGACTAAATGCACACTTACTTCATAAATAGGCATTTAACTGTATGATCAAAAATCTGCTGAGGTTTAAAAATCATTAGCACTGTTTCACAGTTGATTTAAATGAGTGGTTCACTTCAACATTTAGAAATGGTATGAACTAAACACGCATTTGATTATCAAGATATTCTAAAATAGTAATGAAAATGTAAAAAGGAAGAGTGTTCTTTCAATTGATTAATTCAGGATACACTTAAATAGTCTCTTGATGAGATAACTTGTATTTCTGGATTCAAATCAATGAAATAGCAGTTCCTGTCCCCTGAAGGTCTTCAGAGACAGATTGTTGTCGGAGGCCTAGTTCACTACAGTCCCCCCTTTGGAAATCATTGCCTGTCCATGGGGATGAAATCCAACATGAACTTACGCCTCCGAATGTCCTTGATCTTGATGTAATCCAGCAAGAGGAAATCAAAAGTCAAAGAAGGTAATCCCACAACGGTTTAGGTTATTCCACAATGTTGTTGGTAATTCCATAATGTTGTTGGTAATTCCATTGTAGCAACGCTTTAACCCCTTGGAAACAAAGTCTGTAATCCATTGGAAAAAGTCATATAATCCACAACGATAAATCCACAACGATAAATCCACAACGATAAATCCACAACGATTGGAGGTGTTGATTGATCAGCATGCAGAGGGTTCCCTCGATTGAACTGCAGAGGCGACCACTGGATGGAGTTTGGAGACCCACGTTGGAGTTGTAGGTCCCTTCAGCGAAAGTTGCTGCTGGTGGTTTCCAGTGGATGCCATTCTGGTTCTATGTGTTCATGCATTTATGTGTTTTTAGTTGGGCTTATGAGTGGGATTTTACATAAGACCTTAACCTATATGCACCTGGTGTGTAAGCTATCGTGGTTTAGATCAGCTACAGGTACCAATTAAAGGGTGGGTCATGCTGAAAAATTATATATAGGGATTTATACCTATAGAAGAGCATTCCAAACTATTATTCCATTCCTAACTTGGTTTAAGTTAGATTTACATGGCAAAATATAGTTTGGTTCAATTGTCTGTTGTCCCTTTAGACGAACGACTTGAGGTTTGGGTTTTTGGTTTCCCCCTAAATGTTTTTTGGAGTCTATGGCGAGACTCAACTGAAGGAATAGCTAGCCCCCCCCTCCCCCCGGAATAGGATTGTTCGAGTAGATTCGGCTTGAGCGTCGTGAGACCAATGTATGTAAGGTAGCATTAATCTACATTGACTCCTCAAAGATTGAAGTTTAACAAATAAACTACATGTTGGCATAGTTAAAGTCCTCATAGTCTCTAACTAAAGTACACACAAAATTCATTCTTGCTGGGGGTGTTCAGAAACAATACCAAAAACCAAATAAATGATGTCTCAACATCGACAAAAGTAGTGATTAAGCAACTAGAAACAATGTTTCACTGCAACACTCACTATGATTGTCAGATTCGATCACGTTATCGCGTCTGAGTTGTTATCTTAACACTTAATCAAGCTTGGACTTATTTAGTTTCTGCTTGGACGACCCTTTTTCCCACGAGGTCTGAGCTTGTGAGGTCTTTGTCTCCTGTGGAGTTATTGAACGCCTTGTGTAGTTTGACCTGGTTTCGATTTACCCATTTAACAATTGGCTCTTTTTGGCCTTTGCTGATTTTGATCTGGTAGACAACTGGAGAAAGTTTGTCTGTTATCAGGTGGGGTCCAGTCCACCTGGGCATCAGTTTGCGGGCGAGAGTTCCGGTCCCGGACTCTCCTTTCCCGGTTGTGGGGGCGAACGTGTAGTACCAAACCCTATCTCCCACTTGGAGTTCCTCGTGAGAGGCCTTTTGGTCATAGTACGCCTTTCGTCCTTCAGCGGATTTTTCCAGGTTTTTCTGGGCAAACGCAAAGGTGTTTTTAAGGTGTTCTTCCAAGTCATTCATGTATTGTTGTGTGGTGTAGGCTGTTGCCATGGCGGCATCGCCTGGTTGGTACAACAGTTGTAGAGGGAGAGTCATTTGTCGACCCGTCATCATCTCGAAGGGAGAGATGCCAGTCGATGTGTGTGGAGTGGCCCTTATGGCCATGAGGACCAGAGGGAGTTTTACGTCCCAGTCCTTGTGGTTTGCGGCTACGTATTTGTTCAAAATACTTACCACAGTTCTGTTTGCTTTCTCCACTTGGCCTGAGGCCTGTGGGTGGTAGCCAACATGGAAGTTGACTTTGATGCCTAGCATCTTCCACAGTTCTTTCATCACTTCAGCTGTGAAGTGTGTACCTTGGTCTGAGTTCACCCTGAGGGGAAGTCCAAACCTTGAAAATACATGATTCATTAGTAACATAGCAGTTGTTTGTGCTGTGTCGTTAGGAGCTGGTAGGCATTCTACCCATTTGGTAAATGCGCAAGTTACCGTGAGAAAATATTTATTTCCTCTAGTGCTCTTAGTAAGTGGTCCAACCCAGTCGATCTGGAGGTCGGACCATGGGAAGGCAATGCCTCTACTTTGCAGTGGTGCTCTGTGGAGTGGTATGGATGGCTGAAACTGGCCACAGACCAGGCACCCTTTGTTGTATGTGCGGGCAACCCAATTGTAACGAGACCCAGAACGACACAAGACTCCGGCTACAAAAAGTGATATTTATTTACAGTGAATGGAAAATATATACAATATGTACAGGCCCTGGGACTGGAACTCCTGGAAGAGGAGGAATAGTCTTTTAGGTCGGGAGCAGGTAAGTGACACAGGTGAATAGGATTTGATATTGTTGAATCTTGTCTTACAGCTTCTTTGGTACTGGAGTGAGTTCAGGAGTTCCAAGATGCACAAGTCCCAGCAACAGAGCACGGACATGAAAGATCCACGAGCAGGGTTTCATGAGACCAGACAGGAACCGAGAGATCAGGACTGGAACGGCACGGCAAAACGAGGAACTGCTGGTATAGGAAGCACAAGGTCAGCATCAAAAATACTTCAGAACATAAAAGGCTGAGAGCACTAGTACCGAGAGGGAATCAATGCTCCAGCATCGAGTAGACTTGACTGCAGCCTTAAGTAGAGTTTGATGCTCATCAGGGAGATGACGGCCAGGTGTAGATCATTAGCGGCCATCTTGGGAGCTACAGCCAGAGCTACTCTCACATTACCCCCTCCTCAAGAATCACCTCCAGGCGACCTGAGGCGCTTTTCAGGGTGTGCTCTGGAGAACGTTGTGATCAGACTTGGGTCCAAGATGAATGAGTGGGGAATCCAGGATCTCTCCTCGGGACTGTATCCCTCCCAGTCCACGAGATACTGGAAACCCCTGCCTCGACGTCTGACGTCCAAAATGGCACGAACCATGAAGGCGGGATGGTTGTCGATCAGTCGGACGGGTGGAGGGAGGTCGGTAGGCGGGCACAGAGGACTCTCGGACACTGGCTTTACCTGAGAGACGTGGAATGTGGGGTGGATCCTCATTGAGCTGGGGAGTTGAAGGCGGACTGCTGTGGGGTTGATTATTTTTGTGATGGTGAATGGACCAATGAAACGTGGAGCCATCTTTCTGGGAATGTCCTTTAGTTGAATGTCTCTCGTAGAAAGCCAAACCTTTTGGCCCACCTGGTAAGACGGGGCGGAGGAGCGGTGTCGGTCGGCGTACCTCTTGTTCTGAGCTGCGGTGCGTATAAGGGCTGCTCTTGTTTGCAGCCAAACGGGACGACATCGACGGAAGTGGTGCTGGACAGACGGCACCGTGATGTCCATCTCGAGACTAGGAAACAGGGGGGGGGCAGGTATCCCAGAGAGGCTTTGAATGGTGACATACCTGTGGCTGTGGATCTATGGGCGTTGTGGGCATACTCCACCCACACCAGATGTTGAGACCAGGCTGAGGGATTGCTCTCCACGACACAACGAAGGGTGTTCTCAAGTTCCTGGTTACACCTCTCAGCCTGGCCTTTAGACTGCGGGTGGTAGCCCGAAGTCAAACTTGCAGATGCCCCTAGGGTTTTACAAAATGCGCGCCAGACCTGGGAAATAAACTGTGGTCCACGGTCAGAAACAATGTCGGAGGGGATACCGTGGATTCGAAAAACATGTTGGACTAATAATTGTGCAGTCTCGAGAGCAGAAGGTAACTTGACTAAGGGAATGAAATGAGCCGATTTAGAAAATCGGTCAATGACTGTCATGATGACCGTGTTACTTTCGGACGGGGGAAGTCCAGTGACAAAGTCCATCGATATGTGGGACCAAGGGCGGCTGGGTGAGGGTAGTGGTTGTAGGAGTCCAGCCGGGGGTTGATTACCTGTCTTATTGCGGGCGCAAGTGGCACAGGCAGCAACAAAGTCCTTAACGTCCTGGGTCAACGTCGGCCACCAGAAGTGGGAAAGTGGGACTTAGTTAGGGACAACATGCGGGTTAGGGTTAGGGTTAGCCCTCATGACAGAGGGGACGAACAGGGTTCCGGGGGGTCCCAGGCCAGGGTCGGGCTCCTCCTTGTGGGCATCGCGGACCTCCTGCTCAATGGGCCATGTGAGAGCCCCCACGATGCATGTTGAGGGGACAATATGTTCCTCGAGTTCAGGACCATCTGAAGGAGAGAATTGTCGGGACAGGGCATCCGGCTTGACATTTTTAGAACCAGGCCTAAAAGTCAATATATAATGGAAACAATTAAAGAACAAGGACCACCGTGCCTGTCTGGGGGTTAATCTTTTAGCGTCCTTAAGATAGGTCAGGTTTTTGTGGTCGGTCCATATGAGGAAGGGGGTCTCCGTACCCTCCAACCAATGATGCCACTCTTCTAAGGCCAGCTTGACGGCTAGTAATTTGCGATTTCCCACATCGTAATTACGCTCGGCTTGGGACAAACACCGAGAAAAGAAGGCACAGGGGTGTACCTTATTGTCTCTGGGGGATCTCTGAGAAAGGACGGCACCTACCCCAGCATCGGAGGCGTCCACCTCCAGGATGAACTGGCGTTCGGGGTCAGGATGGCAGAGGATGGGTGAGGTCGAGAAAAGTTGTTTCAATCTGTTGAAGGCAGTGTCTGCTTCTGTAGTCCATTTGAATGTTCTGTTAACGGAGGTAAGTTGGGAGAGTGGTGCGACAATATGGCTGTAGTCTCTAATGAAGCGTCTGTAGAAGTTTGCAAAACCAAGAAAGCATTGAAGCTGTTTACGGGTCTCAGGAACGGGCCATTCTACTACTGCTTTGATTTTCTCAGGGTCGGTACGATAATGTCCTTCCCCAAATATAAACCCCAGAAAGGAAACAGATGAGGTATGGAACTCACACTTCTCGCCTTTGACAAATAATTGATTTTCATACAGCCGCTGAAGAACTGTTCTGACCCTCTTGATGTGTTCCTCCTTGTCATGAGAGTAGATTAGGATATCGTCAAGATATACAAAAACGAACTCCCCTAAAAAGTCTCTGAGTACGTCATTGACTAACGCCTGGAAGACTGCAGGAGCGTTAGTGAGACCAAACGGCATGACTAGATATTCGAAATGACCCAAAGGGGTCCGGAAGGCCGTCTTCCATTCGTCGCCCTCCTTAATACGAACCAAATGATATGCGTTACGCAAATCTAACTTAGTAAAGATGGTGGCTGATTGTAACTGTTCATGTATGGAGTCAATAAGCAGAAGAGGATATTTGTTCTTGACCGTAATGTTATTTAAACCCCGGTAATCGATGCAAGGACAGAGGGTCTTATCCTTTTTGGACACAAAGAAGAACCCGGCCCCTACCGGGGAGGTGGATGGACGAATAATTCCGGAGTCAAGTGACTCCTCAATGTACTCCTTCATGGAGTTCCTCTCTGGGCCTGAGAGGTTGTACAGATGACTGGCTGGTAAGGGAGCCCCCGGAAAAAGATCAATAGCCCAGTCGTAGGGTCGGTGCGGCGGCAAGGACAAAGCTCTCTGTTTACTAAAAACAGGAGAGAGATCGTGATAATCAGAAGGGATGGAGGTTAAATCAATCTGTTCTATGTTGGTGTCTTGTTTGATGGTATTAGAGATTCCTGAGCGGAGACAGTGTCTTAGACACCCTCCGCTCCATTTCTCTACTCTGCCGAGCTCTCAATTAATGTGGGGATTGTGGAGCTTTAACCAGGGGTATCCTAAAATTACTTGGTCATGGGGTGAATCGAAAACAAAGAAACTGACATGTTCATGGTGGTTGTCGGATGTAATTAAGTGTAGGTCAATGGTGCGGTGTCGAACCTGGGCTAGTGTGTCCCCTGTAATTCCTGCGATGGAGACGGTGGGTATTTTTACTGCGGGTAGTGAAAATTCGGACACAAGACTTAGACTAATTAAATTCTGTTCAGCGCCGGAGTCTATGAGTGCAGAAACGGGGAAGCGGTTGTGATTACATTGAATGACCGTAGAAATGGTCAATCTACTTAATGGGGAGAGCGAAGAAGTCCCCACCAATATCTCCCTCTTTATTGGTGGGTGTTCTCGTTTCCCCGAAACAGACAGGCGGCAATAAGATGCCTATCTTGGCCACAATAAAAACATAATCCTTGTTCTCTGCATTTTTGTCTAACGTTGGGAGCAAGATGGGTGCGTCCCACCTGCATGGGCTCTGACTCAGGTAAAGTGAGTGAAGGGGGTGACGCGTGGGTAGAATGACTCTGGGATTTGAAAAACGAGGGCGACTCTTTACCACGGACAATACTGAGTGACGGACCTAAACCGGAAGTGGTGGTACGTTGGGAGTTGTAGTCCCGTTCCCGCTGACGCTCGCGGAAACGCTCATCGATTGAAATGGCCAGATTAATGAGAGCGTCAAAGTTGGACAGCTCGTCCCTAGCGGCGATCTGGTCCTTTAACGGATCCGATAAGGAATTTAGGAACGTTCCCTGTAGTGCCCTCTCGTTCCATCCGGTTTGTGCGGCGAGGATGCGGAACTCGAGGGCGTGTTCGGCTACTGGTCGCCGGCCCTGACGTAAGCCCAGGAGACGTTTCTCTGCGTTGGGACCCGATAGTGGTCTGTCAAATATCCTACGAAACTCGGTAAGTACACTACTAAACATAATAACCTTTAAATCATGCTGGCGGAGAAAAGAAGTTGCCCACCGGAGTGCGTTACCCTTTAACTGGCTTGTAAAGTAGGTGATTTTAGCGTTTTCTGAGGAGTAGAGTTTGGGAGCTCCGCTGAATGCGAGCTTACATTGGAGGAGAAAACAGTCACATTGTTCTGGGTCACCGGAAAAAAGTTTGGACGGTTTTACCAGTAATTGTGGCTCCGATGAGTGTCTCGCCAAGCATGTGCACGTTTGAATGTTCTCAGGGGTTTCTGCTGCGACTGTAGGAGGAGAAGGAGAGAGAGTCTGTTTAATTGAATAAACCATACCCCCTAGCTCCTGTAGGTTAGCATGAGTCTGTTGTTGTTGCTGGATCATTTGGGAAAGGATCTTCTCCAGCTGATTTACTCGCTCCGTTTGTGATGAGGACGTGGCTTGGTCGTTCCGAGCCTCGTTCTGGGTTTGGTCTGGCTGGAGCATTTCTGTTGTATGTGTGAGCAACCCAGTTGTAACAAGACCCAGAACGACACAAGACTCCGGCTACAAAAAGTGATATTTATTTACAGTGAATAGAAAATATATACAATATGTACAGGCCCTGGGACTGGAACTCCTGGAAGAGGAGGAATAGTCTTTTAGGTCGGGAGCAGGTAAGTGACACAGGTGAATAGGATTTGATATTGTTGAATCTTGTCTTACAGATTCTTTGGTACTGGAGTGAGTTCAGGAGTTCCAAGATGCATGAGTCCCAGCAACAGAGCACGGACATGAAAGATCCACGAGGCAGGGTTTCATGAGACCAGACAGGAACCAAGAGATCAGGACTAGAACGGCACAGCAAAACGAGGAACTGCTGGCATAGGAAGCACAAGGTCAGCATCAAAAATACTTCAGAACATAAAAGGCTAAGAGCCCTAGTACCAAGAGGGAATCAATGCTCCAGCATCGAGTAGACTTGACTGCAGCCTTAAGTAGAGGTTGATGCTTATCAGGGAGATGACCGCCAGGTGTAGATCGTTAGTGGCCATCTTGGGAGCTGCAGCCAGAGCTACTCTCACATCCTTTTATGTAGTTTTTGACATCCTTTTTCATTCCAGGCCAATAAGCAACTTGTTTTAATGCTTTCAGCGTGGCGTTATCTCCCTTGTGTCCTGCGGACGGGAGGTCATGCGCATGAACTAATATCACCCCCCTGTGGTCAAGGGGGACCACGAACACGGGTGAGGACGTCGGTCAATGAGCAAAAGTTAGGATGCCCTTGATTAGTTTTAGCTGTTTGCGCTGCTGAAAGAGGACTTTAACGTCTGGATTGGAATCCAAGTCGACTTCAAACGGAGTGTTTTTCTCTGGGTCAGTCAAGTACAGTATCATCGAGTTTATCGCAGGATCCAACTTCTGAAGTTGGATGATGTCTGGGTCAGTCAGCACGGGTTGTACAGAGACTGTGTTGTCAGCCGGCTTGGCTGCAGCCTGTGCACGTGTGACTGCCATTACCTCGGCTGTAGGTTGTACTGACAGAGTTGCGAGCAGCCAGGAGGGGTCAAAGGACCACGGAGGGTCGTCCACGGCTCCGTCCTTGGCTAGGAAGTCTGCAAGGTCATTATACCGCTTGTCATCACCTAGGACTCTAGAATGTCCTAGAACCTTTTTCCAGTAGACCTGTAGGTCATGTGATGTCACCAAGTGATCACATGCCATGAAAAGCTCTTTGTGTTTGACCACTTTCTTATTGCTTGTGAGACAGCCGTTCTGTTTCCACAGAGTGAGATGACACAAGAAACTAAGTCGAGCATAATTAGAGTCCGTGCAGATGACTAGCGTTTAGATGGAGCGTTCTACTGCCATCTGGAGAGCTATTAGGATTCCTGCTATCTCAGCATACTGAGAAGTATGAGAGCCTAATTTATAGCTAAAAGTGACCTCTTCTTGGTCTTGGAGGAGAATCCCTCCAACACCTGATTTGTAGGTTTGTTCGTGGTGGAATGAGCATCCATCCACGTACAGTGTTGTCATATTTTCGCAGATATTGCTATCAAAGTAGTGGTGATTCGGGTCCTCATTTACTGAGGGTTTTCCCGCAGCTGGTGGATGGGTGGCTGGTACATCTTATGTACATTCCTGGCAGAGTGCCAGGTCGGTGCCCAAATGTGACTTCTTGTTTTGCCCGTAGCGGATGTCAAGGTCAAAACTTTGAAGCGCCATGAGCCACGTGGCTACCCGTGAGTTTGTCACCATACCATCTCTGATGCGTTGGCTATTCAGGAAAGTTACTGGCTGGTGTTGTGTTTCAACAAAGATTTTTTTGTCCACCGATGTAACTGGAGAAGTGTTTAACTGCCCACACAGTGGTCAGTAGAGCTTTCTCACAGTCTGAGAACTTCAATTGGGGGCCTGCCATTGTCTTACTGGCGTAGGCCACCACACGCTTGTCTTTGTCGTGCATCTGGTACAGACCTGCACTCATGCAGTGAGCTGAAAAGCCCACTTCCAGGTGAAACTCTTTGTTGTAGTCTGGATAGACTAGACATGGGGCTGACTTGAGTCTGTCCCTGAGAGCGTTCATTGCCTGCTGTTGGTTATCAGTCCAGACAATTGGGATGTCTTTCTTTAAGAGTTCAGTCAGTGGTTTCGCAAGGTCTGCATAGTTCTCTATGAATTGGCGTGCTTAGTTACACATGCCCAGAAAACTTTGTAGTTCTCTGAGATTGGTGGGGCCTTTGAGATTGTCTAGGCCTTGGGTGCGAGTCAATTGTGGTTGTACTCCGTCTGGACCTACTAGTAGGCCAACATAGTCCACCTTGGTCCTGCACCACTGGCATTTTGACAGTGAGATTTTAGAACCAGCAGTAGTCAGTTGATTCAGAACGTGGTCGATCTCAGCCAAGTGTAAGTCCAGTGTTGGCTACCTCAAAAGGACATCGTCCACGTAGATCAGTGTCCCACGTTCGTGGGCGTCTGGACATGCTTTGTTCAAAAAGATGTTGAACTCAGCTGGTGAGTTAGCGTAGCCAAAGGGGCACCTGGTGAAGGTGTATTGTTGGCTACCAAAAGTGAAAGCTAGTTTGTGTTGGTCCTCGGCACGCACAGGAATGGTCCAAAAACCAGAGGCGATATCGAGGGTAGAAAAGTACTTACCATCGGTGACCTTGGGCAGTTCCTGTTGTGTCTAGGTCATTGGCCACCTAGATAAAGGAACTTGTTTGTTTAGCTTTCTGTAGTCTATGGTAAGTCTCCACTTACCATTTGGTTTCAAAACTGGCCATAAAGGCGCAGAATAGGTGCTATTACAATGTCTGATTGTGCCTTTATCTAAAAGGTCATCAGTGATTTCCTTGACAGGTTGATGTGCTGCCAGGGGAATCTTGTATTGTCTGACAAATGTAGGCGGTGAGTTGGGCAGAGTTGGGATGCTCACTGTGTGGAGCAAGGTCAACCCACAACCCATTGAGTGAGTCGAGAATGACTTCTTATATTTCATGAGAACTTGGAGGAGTTTGTCCCTTTCTTCATCAGTCGTCAAGGCGACGGCTTTAGCGACCACCTGTTCAATCTGTGAAGAGATTGCTAAGGGTTCTTGATGTTTGGAGAGCTTCAGTGAGTTCCTTTCTGTGTTGTTAGACCTGTCTATAGGTAAGACACTATAGGTTTGAGGTCCTAAATCGACATCATTGGTTGAGAAGAGAGCTATGGCCTGTGTTGGTTTCGTGAACCAAACTGGACCAGTCTCTTGACTCGATACCAGGTTGTCTGGGAGTCCTCCCAGAAATGGAATGCCAAGTTCAAAATCATGAAAATCTGTGGAGATCAACCATCCTAGCCTTGTGTTTCTCGGGATCAGTACCTCCTCTGTGCCTATGTTGTACACAGCAACAGATGTGGTTCTGGAGTCGAGGCTCACTTGGTTTGCGGCCTCAATGGACAGTCCTAGTTTGAAAAACGTAGGAGATGGTTGAAAGTATGCCTGTTTAAGGCTAATAGCTTGTCCCGCCACGATGTGGACTCATACCATTAGGTTTGTTACCTGAGGTGGTACTGAGGTGTTTTGGTTGCTAGCAACCTGGCAGACCTCTGAAATGGTCTGTCCAGCCGTAAGGTTTGCTGTGTCTAGCACAGGAGGATCCTTTTCGGCTGGTTTTAGTGACCACAGCACATTGTGGCTAGTGTCCACTCGGACACCTAATCTTACTAAGATGTCAGAGCCTATGTAGGTTGCATGTGGTAAGTCTTGGACCACGAGGAATGGGTGTACCAGTTCCCGTTGGTTCCAGATCAGTTTCAGGTTAATGACTCCTTTCGCAGTCATCACTCGTGAACTGTTGGGATACAATGGAAAGCGGAAAGCTTTCTCGATCAGCACTGGACCCAAATGTTTTTTAACCAACGTTTCGTAGAAAGCTTGGTTAATAGCTGATTTATCTGTCCACAGCGACAGTACAGCATCTTCGTTGTGGGATCCTTGGATCTCTATACCTTTAACTACCAAGGGTAGGTAGTATCCGGTAGGCTCTGACTCTCTCAGCTCGCAGAGGAGGCTTTCTTGTTCAGTCAGAGTTGGGTCCACTGGTTGGGTCTCTTAAGTTTCACATTCTTTTGAAGGCTTACTTACCGGGACTGTGTTCTCTGCTGAGAAGTCTTCGGTGCCTTCTGCAGTGCCTGCTGTTGGGCAGTCTATGACTGTCTCTGGAGGCATGAGTATTGACAGGGGTTTGCACACTCTGGCCCACATTGTCTGTTCACCATAATCTATAATCGCGTCAAAGCGATTTATAAAATCCTGGCCAATCAAAAATGGGAATGGGTCGACCGTAGACACATGTACAGGGTGGTATAGTGTCATCTCGCCAACCTGCATGTGAACCATAGCTATAGCTATTAGGGTTGTCCTCGTCTCTGCGAGGCCCTGCAGTTCTATAGCACGCTCTATGAGAGGTATTTCCCTGTGAACACCGTTAGCGGCGGTCCTGAGCTCCTCGAACAGTTTGGCTGACATAATAGTTATGTCGGCTCCACCGTCCAGTTGGGCTTCATGTGTGAGGACCCCTTGAAGTGTGATCGACAGGTAAGCTTTTTTAGCGACCCCCTTTCTGATCAGGTTACACACGAACCTTGTAGGTTTTGGCCAACGTTTCTTCTTACATTTACCTTTGCCTGTGTAATCCCGGTTTATCCGAACCGTTGGTGCAGTCGCTCCTACTCCTGAGAGTTCGTTTTTTGACGGGCCTCCATCATTAATGTATGAGATCACCCGCTCTCTGTGTGTTGAGGCGCTCTCATTGTTTGTAACAACAAGGTCCTAGTGGCTGTCTGTGACAGTGGCAACATTGTTGTTTGTGTCACCTTGATTTGTCTGAACCGTTAGCACAACTGTTACTATTTCTGAGGTTTCAGTTTTTGACGGGTCACCGTCGGTGACGTGTGATTGTACCCCCCCTTTTTCTGGTGAGGGCCTGTCAGAGTTTACAACAACAACGTCATGGTGACTGTCTGTGACAGCAGTAACAGTGTTGTTTGTGTGTTCTGACTCATCAGCAATGATATTGCCACACAACGCGTCAGGTTGTTTGTTCGTGGCAATACTTTTCAACATTTCCAAGAACCGACGCACACTCTCTGTCTCGTCCGAACTCAGAGGTGTGGGGCTCTCTTTCTGGACCCGCTGTTGTTTCTTTTTCGTCTCAGGCTGTCCAGGCTGATGTGGAGGGGGAGCAGGTCCCCTCCTCTGGGGTTCCCAGTGGGATCCCTGGTTGTATGGGTCACCTTTGGTGCCATACTTTTTACCCTTAGGACGTTCGCCCTCCTCCTGGTACATTCGTTCATCCTCTGGTTTCTTGGGAAACCATTTAGGATCTTGTCTGGACCAGGGGGCACTCATTTGTTGTGGTTTGGCTGCTGGGAAATCTCGTTTCCTCTCACCTTTTTTGGGAGGGGGAGCTGAAGCTCTCATCCCTTCCAATTCTAATGACTGGGCAGGAATTCTCTCACCTGGGAACACCTCAATGGGTGTTTTGGCCTGTGAACGGGCCTCAAAGACATTCACAGCACAATTTTTTATCTCACTGATGGTTTTCTCTTTGAAATTAGCAATCATCTGCACTGACATTCTTATGTCAGGGTGGAGATTTTTGCTGAAAACAAACTTAAATGCTTCCTCCTCCTCCATGCCGGTTTTGTTCCTGTAACCAAAATAAGCCTGCAAAATTCTGGAATAATATGCCTTTGGGTGCTCATTCTTACCTTGCTTGACCTTGTCGGCGGCTGGATATCCGCCAGGTCCTGCTCAAGGGGTATATTCTTTCATAAGAGCAGCACATAACAGGCGGTAATCCTTTCTTGTGGCATCAGGTTGACACTCTATAAAGGAAAACACCGTCCTGGCTGAAGTGAGCCTGATCAAACCTATTTTATCATCAACTGTAGCATTGGGATAGCTTCTTAATTGGAATCCAAAAAAGTTCAATCTGGTCCTCTGGACATTCAAAAAAACAAAAGCAAAACAAAGCAAAAAAAAATTCTAGAAACGTTTCGTCTCTCATCCAAGAGACTTCTGGATGAGAGACGAAACGTTTCTAGAATTTTTTTTTGCTTTGTTTTGCTTTTGTTTTTTTGAATGTCCAGAGGAACAGATTGAACTTTTTTGGATTTTTCTACCTGGATTATTGAGCATGCATCAGGATATTCTTAATTGGAAGTCAAGGTAGTGTAGATAGGCCTTAGTGTCGGTCGAACCCAACGGCCCTGGCTCAAAGCGTTGGACATATTTCGCTATTTTATGCAATGCTGCTATTGAGAGCGGAGGCTGAGGGATTGGTGTTGTTGGAACAAAATAATCACGTGGAAGTGATTCACCAGACTCACGTGGAGGTGGCAAAAGGGGATTATGTGTAGGAGGTACAGCAAAATCCTTCTGAGGTGGTGATGGTTGACCTGGACTCTGACCCAGTTCGTCTTTGAGTTCCAGACATCCTCGCCCCTGGTCAGAGATTTTATTTGTGGCTGCGGCAAGTTGTGCCTCAGGCTGGTAAGCGTTCATGTGATGTATGACACTCACTTTGTAAACGCACGCCTTGTTGGACTAATTCCGCTTTTTCCAATATGCACTCGTCCAAAGCTTTTGATGTTAGCTGCAACCGTTAGTGCAGAACATCATTGTCTGAACACAGGGCTTGGTACTTAATCCCTCTTTCGAGTAGCTTTTCCTCATATGAGTTTGCTTGCAACAACAACTGAGCTTGTGAGATCTCTTTTTCACATTTCAATTCATTCTCCCAGGTCTCCTTATCAAATTGAAACTGTGCCATGAGTTTTAGATACTCCTCACGTGTTGTTTGGCGGGCCTCTGTCTCGCGTTTCAACTTTATAGCAAGGGCTTCTGCCCTGTTGGCCTCAAGGTAAAATTCAGCTTTTAGCAAGAGTGCTATTTTAGCTAGTTGTTCATAACCTGACTTTTTTATGGCTGCAGAAGTTACACTGTCTGCAACTTCCCTCAGCTCGTCCAATAACTCTGTTAAGTTCATGCAGTCCACCTGTTTACCATATGGACATAAGGAATCTGTGAGCATCTTCAGGGCTGTCTCCAGCAATTCCTTTTTATCACATGGAGCAACATCAGCATTCTCAGCTTTTGTTAAATCTGCCATGGTTGTATTTACTGTTCAGCAGGTAAAACTGGTTAAAAGCAGGTAAAGCTGGTTAAACCGTCATTATCTTAGAGTTTTTCAATAGGTAAATGTTTGTATTTAAGTGAGCAGTGAGTTTCACACACTATTTTAGACCTGGGTTTTATCAACAGTACTCTTATAAGTCAACTTTCCAATAAATGGGCCCCTGTGTTTAGGCCTTACCCCATGTACAGGTCCTTCTAAAAAAATTAGCATATTGTGATAAAGATCATTATTTTCCATAATGTAATGATAAAAATGAAACTTTCATATATTTCAGATTCATTGCACACCAACTGAAATATTTTAGGTCTTTAATTGTTTTAATACTGATGATTATGGCATACAGCTCATGAAAACCCAAAATGCCTGTCCCAAAAAATTAGCATATCATGAAAAGGTTCTCTAAACAAGCTATTAACCTGAATCTGAATCAACAATGTAACTCTAAACACCTGCAAAAGATTCCTGAGGCTTTTAAAAACTCCCAGCATTGTTCATTACTCAGAACCGCAATCATGGGTAAGGCTGCCGACCTGACTGCTGTCCAGAAGGCTATCATTGACACCCTCAAGCAAGAAGGTAAGACACAGAAAGAAATTTCTGAACGAATAGGCTGTTCCCAGAGTGCTGTATCAAGGCACCTCAGTGGGACGTCTGTGGGAAGGTGTGTGGCAGAAAATGCTGCACAACGAGAAGAGGTGACCGGACCCTGAGGAGGATTGTGGAGAAGGGCCGATTCCAGACCTTGGGGGACCTGCGAAAGCAGTGGACTGAGTCTGGAGTAGAAACATCCAGAGCCACCGTGCACAGGTGTGTGCAGGAAATGGGCTACAGGTGCCGCATTCCCCAGGTCAAGCCACTTTTGAACCAGAAACAGCGACAGAAGCGCCTGACCTGGGCTACAGAGAAGCAGCACTGGACTGTTGCTCAGTGGTCCAAAGTACTTTTTTCGGATGAAAGCAAATTTTGCATATCATTCGGAAATCAAGGTGCCAGAGTCTGGAGGAAGACTGGGGAGAAGGAAATGCCAAAATGCCAGAAGTCCAGTGTGAAGCAGTCATGGTCTGGGGTGCCATGTCAGCTGCTGGTGTTGGTCCACTGTGTTTTATCAAGGGCAGGGTCAATGCAGCTAGCTATCAGGAGATTTTGGAGCACTGCATGCTTCCATCTGCTGAAAAGCTTTATGGAGATGAATATTTCATTTTTCAGCATGACCTGCCACCTGCTCACAGTGCCAAAACCACTGGTAAATGGTTTACTGACCATGGTATTACTGTGCTCAATTGGCCTGCCAACTCTCCTGACCTGAACCCCATAGAGAACCTGTGGGATGTTGTGAAGAGAAAGTTTAGAGACGCAAGACCCAACACTCTGGATGAGCTTAAGGCTGCTATTGAAGCATCCTGGGCCTCCATAACACCTCAGCAGTGCCACAGGCTGATTGCCTCCATGCCATGCTGCATTGAAGCAGTCATTCATTCAAAAGGATTCCGGACCAAGTATTGAGTGCATAACTGAACATGATTATTTGAAGGTTGGTGTTTTTTGTATTAAAAACACTTGTCTTTCATTGGTGGGATGAAATATGCTAATTTTTTGGGACAGGCATTTTTGGTTTTCATGAGCTGTATGCCATAATCATCAGTATTAAAACAATTGAAGACCTGAAATATTTCAGTTGGTGTGCAATGATTCTGAAATATATGAAAGTTGAATTTTTATCATTACATTATGGAAAATAATGACCTTTATCACAATATGCTAATTTTTTGAGAAGGACCTGTATATTGTAAGTAAATGCTTCCTGTGGCAGTGTTACTTAATATGAGCTTAATTCTAACAGATACAAGAGCCAGGCTATTTCAGTGTTCATTTACTCCAATGCACTTAAAATTAAATAAACCTACAATATTTTCTAAGAAGACTGACAGCAACTTTGTAGTTGTAAACGCTCCTTAAGCAGTTTAATTTACCAGAATTTGCTATTTAAACAGTAACTCATAAACCAAGCTTGACTAACAAAAAAAATAAATGAATGAAAAGCGAGTTCGCAGCTCTCAGTTCTGAAAAACTGTTAAACCCTTTTTTCAACAGCAGGTGGCGGTGTAAGCTTACTTGTACCAGTAGGAGTCACTGACGACTTCCTGTGAACCGTCCTGTTGACATCCGGTCGTTAGCCGTTAGCTACGATTAGTAACGGTCGAACACGGTTCAAATCAGCATTTATGGACGGATTTAAAGCTTTACGTGGAGTCGCATTGGGGGTGGGCTTTTCGTACTGATGCCAGAGTGAGAGGACGTACACGGCATTACGTCACCAGCTTCTCGGCGAATCAGAATGTCCCAAACAGTGGTTGTCGACCAATCACAGCTCGTGTGTACTCGCCTTAAGCTAGCAGTTAGCATCAACAGTCCGGTCAAATCATCGCCCATTAAAGCTTTGAAAATGCAAAATTAACTGTGAGAATGTAACGAATCAGCATAGAAGCAGCTCTGAGCCGGTGCTCAGCTTCACAGACAACATTTCACCATTTAAAACACGACTCGTTGAGTCCAGTAACAGAACCGGGTCGAACTCACAGAACCCCCGGTCATGCTAGAGTTTCAAACAGAATGAATGCGTTATTCTCTCTTCTTACAGCCTAAGTACACAAACAGAATGACATTTTACAGCTCCAAAAAGAACATCAACGCAATTCTGCAACTTTCTGAACACCACAGCCGTAAAGTATGTCTGTATCAACGTCAAAACTCAGACTTTTTTATGCCAACATGACGCGTTATTTCACAATAACACAGGTCTCAGGTCACAGATAATTTATCTCTTTAGAAACGTTACGAGCCACCAATTATGTTGTTTAAAATATGTACGGGCCACAAGACTTAGAAGAGACTAAGACTCGTGAAGACTCCGACTGAGTTCCAGGACTGAACTCCAGGACTGCACTCCAGGACCGAACTGAGTTCCAGGACCGAACTGAATAGTTCCACGAA
>NC_056506.1:11578835-11589530 GCF_014905685.2 Nematolebias whitei | reverse complement strand
CTATTATTTTTACTGTAGTTCATCATTACCATTGTTTACTGTTCTGTCTGGAGCAGGTCTCTTGTAAATGAGTCCTTGTGGCTCAATGAAGCCAACCTGTATAAATAAAAGGTTGAATAAATCGTTATGTATATATTTATATTCATTCAACCTTTATTGATACAGGTTAGTCCCACTGAGCCAATAGGACTCATTTACAAGAGAGACCTGGATTTTAACAAAGAGTGATGACAACAGTGGATAACAAACTGTTTTTCAATTGTAAAACAAACAAACAATTAAAAAAAATTAAATTTGTGTGAATCATTTGTGAATGTGTATTGTTGTCATTGTTGTCAGTGTCTTATTATCTTGTGCTCTGGTCCAGTGTCTTCATGGATGATTTGTGTGAGGGTGGACATGTTTGGAGGTTGCTGTGTTGAAGCTCCATGAATCAGCCTCTCTGCAGCTCTCAGCTCCTTCACTGAGCCTTGAGGAAGTCACTGAGCTGCTCTTGTTCTTCACAGTTAGAAGGTGGGAGCTCTCGTCAAATGATGATCTCCAGCATCATCTTGTTCATGCCAGGCTTTTCATCCACTGACCACAGACACATGGAAACATCAGGGGGACCAGTAGCTGTTTAACACATCTGGAAGGAAACCAGTGAGATTTTAATATGACCATGACCAGTATGATATCATGTTATGTGGGGGATTGGTGGTGCAGAGGTTAGAAGATGGGCCTGTGATCGGAAAGTCGTAGGTTCAACTCCCGGTACCGTCAACATCAAAATGAGGTGGAAAAGGTGAAACACCCTCACCTGCCTCCACCCTCATTGGCCCCACCCTGGTCCCCTGAGCAAGGCCCTTAACCCCCACCATCTGCTCCTAAACAGGTCTCTCTTGAAAATGAGTTCTTGTGACTCAATGAGACTACCTGGATAAATAAAGGGTCAATGAAAAAATAAAAGTTTAAAATAGAAATACTCACATCATGAGGTCGAGGTTGTGTGTGTGACGTGCACGTTCCTGAGGTTGTGTGTGAGACGTGCACGTTCCTGAGGTTGTGCGTGTGATGTGCACGTTCCTGAGAGGCCACAGACAGAGCAGCTCCAGCTTTTGTTGTTCCTTTAGTCCTGCAGTTTTCAAGCTGAAATTAAAAAGCATCATGAATATGAACTTTACAGTCTATAGTTACCTGTTCATATAAACACATGGAGGTGTCTCACCTTGTGACCGACAATTAAATATGTAAATTTATGAACTCTAATGAACTTATAATGATGCTCCTACTCTTTGAAGGTGAACCGATGGTACCACACCATCTCTCATTCGGACAATTGATCAGTTGGATCAAAATCCGCAATGCTCAGATGAATCCTCCTCAAAGATACTTCCACCTCTTCCTCACATCTTGTTCTTTGGGAAACCTTCAAAATGAAAACAGGAAATTTGTGTCTTCACAAAAACATACTTAACTAACATACATACAAAAACAACTTAAACAAAACTCCAATTATGATACATATCTCTTGATAATGAACCAAAGCTACTGAAATAGTGAGTACGTTTGTTAGAAAAATATTCCTGTCATCAGATCTCAGTTAGCTTCATTGCAGCTGAACACCGTGTTACACTGAACATCACATCAGCTGGTGGACATAAATACAGTACAGGAATATTATATTCACAAAATACTAACAATAATATGTTCATCTTACTTGTGAAAAGTTATCCCCCGAGACCTGACGTCAGCAGTCCGTCGATTAGAACAGAAATAAGCTGCGAAGTGCTGAAACATCTTCTGCTTTAACTGAATGACGACCGTTCCAAGATGGCGGCCGAAAATCCTGCGCCGCAGCAGCCAATGAGGCATCTAGTGTTTATATCTATGCCTGGCCATCTGTTCAGACTTCCACTTCCTGTGGTGACTTGACACACGAACATTAAGCTGTTAACTTGACCTTTTGACCATCAATTATCTTCACTTTTAGTCAGTAACTAATTAATTTATTCTTAATCATTTAAAGTTATATCACTTTCAACATAAGATTTCCCAATAATCTCTTAATTTAAGCTCTATAATTGTAGTGAACTCGGCCTCCGACCAAAACCTGTCTCCGAGGACCTTCATGGGACAGGAACTGTTATTTCATTGATTTGAATCCAGAAATACAAATTAGCTCATCCAGAGACTGTCTAATTGTATCCTGAAGTAATCAGTTGAAAGAACACTCTTCTTTTATATTATTATTACTATTGTACAATATCTTGATAAATCAAAAGTGTGTTTAGTTCATACCATTTCTAAATGTTGAAGTGAACCACTCATTTTAAATCAACTGTGAAACAGTATTAATGATTTTTTAATCCTCATTTAAATTAGAAATCAAGTTAAATGTCTATTTACAAAGTAATTATGCATTTTGATCTTCTGTCTGAATGAGGAGTAGTGATGTCGGTCGAAAGTCAGAAGGGAGTTATTAGAACGAAGTGGATTGTTTTTAAACCTAGCAGACGGTAAATAAGAAGCTACTGGCACCTGCTTGCTCTCACTTCTTCAAAACATTTCTTTTGTCTGTACTGGACGTTCCTAAAACATTCCTGTTGTTTTCTTGACTTGTAATGACCCTCTGACATCACTAGAACCACCCCCTGTTGGTTGTTTCAACCAATCAGGAAGTCCTGAAGTGACCGGAAGTGAGAACTCTTTTTAAGAGTCCACACTTCCTGGAACTTCTGAGTCAGTCTGTCGAATTCTCCTGAGTCTTCTGGTGGGTCTCTGATGAAGTCTAGTCTTAAACTCTATCTTCGGAGTCTGTGATAGATTCTTCCACATCTGAGTGGAACCTCTGACGGACTCACAGCTTGCTGTGTATCTATCCGGGAGATGAGCGTGTTTGTTGAACGGAGTAAGCGGCACGACTCCTGACATGGCCAGCCACTCTTATCGGAGATGCTGAAAGGTAGCGTTGAAATGGACCTCTGTACCGGAGTTGATTTATCTTCTACAAAGTTAACGAGTTGTCACGCACCAAGTGTACCGGAGAGTTGGGCTGGTGTTGAAAGAAACGTGCTAATTCTAGTAAACAACCCCCCCCCCCTTTAAGTGTCTTCAAACTCTTCATTTCCCATCTTTAAACTCTTCTATTTTGCCAGTAGTCTAGATGCCTTCTTCAAGTCCTGTTATCTTATTAAGTAAAATGTGCCAAGTTTTATTAATCAGAACCAGATCAGCTAATCAAGTGTACAATGTTTTGATGTTAAATTTTGATTCTGTTCAAAAAATGACCACATTTATTCTGATGGGTCAAAGGAAATTAACGTTTCATGTCACTGATTAAACAATCCACTCACAGTTATCTCGGTCACATAGCAATAATTTAACTCGAAAAAGAGAGAACCCGTTATATCTAAATAATTGTAGTGGAGGTGCAGCTAACCTAGCCCTTAGCACACTACATAATGTATTCATCATTGATTGATTAAGTCTTAATTGATAGGATTTCACACTCTTAACACATAGTATATTAGAAAGACTTCACACACTGTTACATACTAGTATATAGATTTGTTTCAGTAAATAAACCTTTCTTGCTTTTCCAGAACACATACTCAGAGATCTGTGGTTTATACTGCTCTTAACCTTATATTAGGTCATGAGAACTGCATACCTCACTTGAAATGCACATCACTTGACACGGGTCTGTCCGGCATCTTCTCCAACTCACTACCAAGTGGTGATCAGTTGACAGCTCAGCCCCTCTCTTTACACGAGTGTCCAAAACAAATGGCCGCAAATCAGATGACACGACTATAAAGTCAATCATCGATCTACAACCTAGGGCATCCTAGTGCCAAGTGCACTTATGGACACCTTAATGTTCAAACATGGTGTTTGTGATGGACAAACTATGACTAGCACAGAAGTCCAACAACAGAACACCGCTCGGGTTCAGATCAGAGAGGCCGTTCTTCCCAATCATGCCCCTCCAGGTCACACTGTCATTACCCACCTGGGCATTGAAGTCCCCCAGCAGAATTAAGGAGTCCCCAGCTGGCACACCTTCCAGCACCCCTGCCAAGGACTCCAAGAAGGCCAGATACTCTAAACTGTAATTCGGTACATAGGCACAAACAACAGTCAGAGCCCGTCCCCCCACCCGAAGGCGAAGGGAAGGCACCCTCTCTACCTGGGAGAACTCCAATACACAGGCAACAAGTAGGGGGGCTACAAATAGACCCACACCAGCTCAACGCCTCTCACCATGGGCAACTCTAGAGTGGAATAAGGACCAACCCCTCTCAAGGAGATCAGTTCCAGAGCCCATGCTGTGCGTCGAGGTGAGCCCAACTATATCTAGTCGGTACCTCTCAACCTTGCACACAAGCTCAGGCTCCTTCACTGCCAGAGAGGTTACATTCCATGTCCCAAGAGCTATCCTTGGTATGCCAGGGTCAGAGTGCCATGGTCCCCGCCTTCGGCCACTGCCCATGGCATCATGCACCCGACTTTTATGGCCCTTCCTTCAGGTGGTGGGTCCACAGGAAGGCAAACCCATGCTGCTCCTTCGGGCTGAGCCCAACCAGGCCCCATGGGCAGAGACCCTGTCACCAGGTGCCTGCCGATGAGCCCCTTCCGCAGGCCTGGATCCAGGGTGGGGGCCCGGTAACCCACATCCGGGGAAGGGACACTGAGTTCCTTGTTTTGTTTTGTCCATAAAAAATTTCTGTATAGCTCTTTGTCTGGCCTGTCACCTAAAACCAATCTGCCTTGGGAGACCCTACTAGGGGAAATTATAATTGTCCCCAACAGCATAGCTCCTAGGATCATTCAGGCGCGCAAACTCCTCCACCATGATAAGGTGGCGATTCAAGGAGGAGTAGCTTGAAAAATGAAGACATCGGGTTAATTTTTTTATTTATTTTCTCAACACCACAAACTGTATGTCACACAAACACTGATAATTAAATGGAACACACTATTAAAATCACGTTAACTGTCAACTGCATTAATGAACTGGACTGTGCTCTCTGTTTTCAGCCTGGATGCAGTAAATGGACTGTACTTATATAGCGCCTTTCTATCTTATTTCAAGATACTCAAAGTGCTTTACACTACAATCTATGTCCTCATTTACCCATCCACACAGCACTCTACTAGAGCTCTACAAAGCTAATTAAACAAATCATTCTAAAGAGACTAATCAGAGCTTTATCACATTCAAACACCAATGGGACACACATCGGAGGCTATGAGGGGTTCAGTGTCTTGCCCAGGGACACTTCGGCATGTGACTGCTGGTGGATTCGAACCCCCAACTCTCGCATTGGAGGACGACTGATCTAACTACTCAGCCACAGCCACCCTACAGTGGTCCCACGTTATTCATCTGGCTTGTTCATGCTGTCACTCCTTTGATTAATGTAGCTTAAAACATTATGTGGATTGAATAAAAGAACTGAAAGGAATTTTGAATGAATAGTTCATCCAACATCTCTCTCTTCGACATCCTCCTGCACTGCACTTGGGCCGAGCCTCGTTCAGAATCGGTCCACCTGATGGAGGACAGCTTCTTCTTTCAAGAAAAATAAAAACTCAGAGGGTTCTTGTGTGATCAAAGTAAACACAAGCTAACATTATTAAGAACGTTGATTTACATGCTGTAAATCAGCTACTGATTATCACAGAGTAAAGGCCGACATCGTCGACTCAATTCTGGGTCACTCAGCGACCTGTGTGGAGCTGTTAGATGAAGCGGTCCTGCTTGGCATCAAATCTGTCGACTCTTATCCAAAATCCAGCCAAAATCCAGCTTTAACTTGTTAAGTTGTTGTTTCTGAGCTTTTAGCCCAGAGGAAAGGAGCATGCCGAGGCAGCATGCATGTGCATTAGGTGAATGTACAAAATTCACAGTAACAACTAATGATCCAGCATGGTAACTACAGCGGATTCGGGAGGGCGGGGGGGTGCGGGATTCCTCCAGATGCATGTAAACACTAAATCCGTCCGTGTCAACGTGGATCTTTTCCTCTAATTAACATACAAAAAAAACTACGTTTTCCCCCACCATGTCTGTGTAAATAGGGCCTAAGATAGAAGATTTTTCAGAACATTTATTGTTCTGTCTGGTGGGAGAGTCAATGAGTTGGGTCAGATTAAGTGATATGTAACATTCCTTGAATTTATCACAGAGGGGGGTTGACTTTTCCCAGTTAATATTTAAATCTTCGGCAAGTAAATTTTCTTTGAATTGTAAATTAGCTATGAAGACTATCAGGGAAGATAGAGCCAGAGACAGCCAACTACAGATAAGATCTGGCCTCCATTCAAAGTGATGTTTACAGCTAAGGCCTCAAATTGGTTTGGGATTGTTTTGGCTGACACGAGACTAGAATCCAGGGTTTCTCTGATGTAAATAGTGACTATCATAGCAATAAGTATAAAATAAATACATTGATTGCCAGGTCAATATTCAAGACATATTTGTTTGGCCAGGATTCAGAGATGAAGATTACATCAGCCCCAGAGGAACGGACCAGAATTTTCAAAGTGTCATGTTTTCTCAAAAAAACTATGTGCGTTTACTTGCAGAAAAGGAAGTCCTGACATGTTTTTAAAATCATTTGGTGTGCTGCAATGAGTGAGAGGTCCAGGGTTGGGCTGAATTCATGAGAGCAGTAACAACAGTATTATCAGACATTTCCTTGTGTTTTTTGTGACATGTGTAATTACAGGAGTTAACAGTGTGACAATTAGCCTCCATAATTGACCCATGAGAAAAGTTAAAAAAGACACAAACCCAGAAACAATGAAGATTGCAGGGAGAGGCAGATCCAGATGTGTCAACAATGTTCAGTGACTCCAGATATTCAGAGACCTGAAAATGATGGGGAAATTGAGACTGATGCAGAAAAGTCTCACACTAGACAGCGTCGTAGATCAAATGGTCCAACGGGTCCAATGTTGTGGTCCAACTGGAGTTTGAATTGGGCTGAGGGGAGCATCCCTGTGAAGATGAATCGCTCCAGATCCAGCTGCTACAGCTACAGCTGCTCTCATGATGAACAGATGCTGGGTTCAGTACCAACAGGCAGAAGCTGATAATCCACAACAAATAGCAAAGCATGGTCCTGACTTGGTTCAAATCAACAAAGGACAACAGCATGATCCAGCTCCCGAAGGACCCGCATGGATCTAAATTATTATCCAGATGAGTTTTAGAAGCCCAGCAGAACTCCGATGCAGACTCCAGGTTTCTTTCGATCAGCTGCTCCTGCTCCTCTGCACTTCACAGCACTAGAGCTTCCTCCAGGCGGACAATGATGAGAACTGACCAAAGAGGCTGAACGTCATCCTTGGCTTAGTTTTGTTCAGGTCCAGTTCCGGCGCTTCACAGCACGAGGCTTCCTCCAGGTGAACAATGACGAGAATTGACCAGAGAGGCTGAAGTCGTCCTTGGCTTGGTTCTGTTCAGGTCCGGTTCTGACAAGCACCATCGCTGCCAACAGCAAACCTTACAGAGGTGGGCGATCCTTCGGTGAAAGGTAATGGGCTGCCCGCTGAAGTTGACTGGCTCTGTTCAGGATGAGTTCCCCCACAGCCCATCTTGGTTTGGTTCTGGTCCATATCAGGTCTACTTCTCCCACACCGACTGCAGACACCACGAGGAGCCAGTCCAACAGAAAGCCAGCAAAATACCACACAGCGATCCTGGTCGGAACCGAGCAGAACCATAAAGTTCTGGATGAAGAGTATGGTTGGGGTCCAGAGAGAAAAAAAACACCGGACCTTCGGACAATGACTTCCCCACTCGAGGGGCCACCTGGTTGGCAGGCTGTGTTCAGAGTGACCGATGGGGTGGGAGCGGCTGGTCTTCGACCAAAAGAGTTTTTTTCGGATGGTCCCATCCAGATCTCTGAGTCACTGAACAACAAATCCAGTTGAAAAAGGGACCAGCATTTAGTCTGGCTTGAAAAACGAGTCAGTTTGCTGTTGTAGGACTGCAGAGAAGCTGGGGAAGCCGCTGTCCATCAGCTTATTGGAAGTCGAAGCTGTGTCATTGTCTACTGTTTTGTTGTCTGTACTTTATATGCCCTGTCTGGAACAGGTTCCCATTGTAAATGAGTCCCTGTGACTCAATGAGGTTAGCCTGTATAAATAGAGGTGGAATTAATTAATTAATGAATGGGAACAGTTGCCAGGGTGAGGGAGGAGTTAAAGATATCGGCCAGCACCTCACAGAGCTGATCGGCACAGACTTTCAGCACCCTCCCTGGGATGTTGTCTGGGCCAACTCAAATGTCTCTTCCATGGTGATGTCAGTTAGTATAAACTCAAAGGTTTTTAGTTTTTAGCTGTAGCTGAATTTGCTTATGTGTTTTTTTGCTTGTTTGCTCCCAACTTCCAGGGAGGACGAGCAGTGCTCTGTCTCTATGGTTACTCCAACCAGCAGCCAGATGGGCTGAGCTTTCCTGACGATGTCACTGATCCTGATGTGGGTAAAGTTGCTGCAGTAACACTTGAAGTAATGAGCCTCAGGATGGAACTAGAAATGCTCATCAAGGTACAATTTCTTCTTGCATTTTTGTTTTATTTATGGATATTTTAATGACAACAAGAAAAACAAGAACACAAGAAAGCAAAACAACAAAACATTAGCATAAAGGAAAACAGAAAGATTAATGGGTCAACAATACAGTGACAAAATCTCACCAAAAACTGGAAGGAAAATCCATCCATCTGTCTATCTATCCAATCATCCATCCATCATCCATCCATCCATATCATCCATCCAGCCATTCATCATCCATCCATATCATCCATCTGTAAGAGTGACACTCACTGCAGCTCCAAGATGGCCGCTAATCACCATCAGCTGACGGTCATCCACCTGACGAGCTACAACCCTACTTAAGGCTGCAGTCGAGTTCTACTCTTCGCTGGAGCATTGTTCCCTTACTATGGTACTTATGCTTCCAGCCAGTCTTGTGTTTATGCCAAGAAATACTTACCTTGTTTTTGTGTGCCTACAGTCATCTCGTTTCGACTCTCCTCGCTCTGGATTCCCGTTTTTGTGCCTTGCCCTCCTGCCACGTGCCTGACCTGCCTCTCCTCTGGGACTCTGTTGGATTTCTTCAGAACACTTCATGCACCATCTCCTCCATCTGTAAGACCAAACAAACAAATTGAATATTATATATGAGACAACTCCTTGGCCTACCCCTTCCTGACATTCCACTTCCTCCTTCAGGGATTCCAGAGGAACCACCTTGTATAATTGTAAATACCACTGTAAATAATAAACACTGTCACTTCTTATTGCTTTGCCTTGTGTCGTTCCGGGTCTCGTTACGAACTGGGTTGTCCTAAATCCATAACAGAATGCTCCAGCCAAACAAAACCCAGAACGAGACCAGGAGCGAACAAGCCTCCTCCTCACAGACGGAGAGAATAGAACAATTATGTGATCATCACAGCCACAGAATCAGCCATCCGCAACAACAAAATTAAAGAGGCTGAAGCAGAACAGCTCAGAATCAAAGTTTCAGCCTGCCTCAGCAATGCCAAACCACCACCTTCCAACATCAGTAGAGAGGAGAGGGATGCACTCACCACTCTGAGCAAGGACAAAAACATCATCATTCTCCCAGCAGACAAAGGAAGGTGCACAGTGATTTTGAACCAGAAAGACTATCATGAGAAAGTTATGACACTCCTTAGTGACTTAACCACTTATGAACCTCTGAAAAGAGATCCAGGAAGTGGTTACAAGAAGAAGTTAATAGATTGCCTGAAAATTTTGGAGCAGGACAAGGCTATTGACCGTTTTCTGTACCACAGACTGTACCCAGGGGAGGCCACACCTAGTCTGTATGGTTTACCTAAAATCCACAAACAAGGTGTACCTTTAAGACCAATTGTTAGTATGATTAACTCTGTCACTTACAATGTTTCCAAATATCTGGCGTCTGTACTCATCCCTTTAGTTGGCAGCTCAGAACACCACATACAGAACACCATGGACTTTGTGGACAAGGTGAGGGATGTCATCATGGAGACTGATGAAACAATGGTCTCTTTTGATGTCACATCACTCTTTACGTGCATTCCTGTTGATGATGCAGTAGAGGTGGTCAGTTTAAAATTAACATCAGACACCACTCTGAGCAGCAGGACCACACTTTCTACAGAACAACTGTGTCAACTCTTGAAACTGTGCCTGCAGTCAACCTACTTGACATATGGGGAGCAATATTATAGGCAGAAACATGGGTGTGCTATGGGGTCTCCAGTTTCTCCTATTGTTGCCAACCTGTACATGGAGGAGGTAGAAAAGAGAGCCTTGACGTCCTTTTCAGGGACACCACCAAGTCATTGGTTCAGGTATGTTGACGACACCTGGGTTAAAATCAAATCTCAGGAAGTCCAACATTTCACTGACCACATCAACTCTGTGGATAAATACATCAAGTTCACACGAGAAGATGTAAAAAATGGCAGGTTGGCTTTCTTGGACTGTGAGGTCTCAGTCTCTGATAGAGGACATTTGCAAACTGAGGTGTACCACAAACCCACACACACAGACCAGTATTTGCAGTTTGACTCCCATCACCCTTTGGAGCACAAGTTAGGAGTCATCAGGACTCTGTATCACAGAGCAGACAGTGTCCCCACTAGCTCAGGAGCCAGGCAGAAGGAGAAATCCCACACAAG
>NC_056506.1:11565077-11578435 GCF_014905685.2 Nematolebias whitei | reverse complement strand
GAGGAGTAAAGGAGGCCATCTTTGTGAAAATAAATCGTCCATCATTAAACAGGGGTGGAGGCCTACGTGTTCAACTGTCCCCCTCTTACAATGCTGTGATTGCTAGTATCACTCAGCCCTCTGTGAACAGTAAACAGCCATCAGTGTGCTAATGATCCATTGTTAGGCTGATGGTCCTTCTTGAGCATGTGATCAGCTGGTTTTGGTTGTCAGCAGCAAAACTGGTTGATCCACCCTGAGACGGTGCTATTTAAGAGACTGAGCTGAATACAGCTCCTCAGACTGAGGAAGTCTCTCGGATGAGAGACGAAACGTTTCTACATTTTTTTGTTGATTTGCTTTGTTTTGTTTTTTTTGAATGTCCAGAGGACCAGATTTAACTTTTTTAGATTTTTCTACCTGGATTATTGAGCATGCATCAGGATACTACAGAAGACGTTGACCTCCCCAGCATTCCCGTCGAATACCACGACCTCTCCCCGGTATTTAATAAACACATGGCCCTATCTCTACCTCCTCATCGTCCATACGACTGCTCCATTGACCTTCTACCGGGAGCTACTCTACCAACTAGCCGTCTATTCCATCTGTCGGGCCCTGAACGTAGCACCATGCAATCATACATTGAGGAGTCTCTTGATTCCGGAATTATCCGTCCATCGACCTCTCCAGTGGGGGCAGGTTTCTTTTTTGTTACCAAGAAGGACAAAACATTGCGCCCGTGCATCGATTATCGAGGACTCAACCACATAACCATAAAAAACAAGTATCCGCTACCGTTAATCGACTCTATCCATGAACAATTACTGACCGCTACCATCTTCACCAAACTGGACCTTCGCAACGCTTACTACCTCGTCCGGATCAAGGAAGGTGATGAATGGAAGACAGCTTTTAAGACACCTATGGGACACTTTGAATATCTCGTCATGCCATTTGGTCTCACCAATGCTCCCGCAGTTTTTCAGGCACTGATAAATGATGTATTGAGAGATTTTCTTGGGGACTTTGTATTTGTTTATTTAGATGATATCCTCATCTACTCCAGGAACAAGCAGGACCATGTTTCACAAGTCAGAATGGTACTTCAGAGACTTTATGAAAACCAACTCTTTGTGAAAGGTGAAAAATGTGATTTCCACACCACCTCTGTCTCATTTTTGGGGTTTATCTTCGGGGAGGGGCACTATAGGACCGACCCGGAAAAGACTAAGGCGGTGGTGGAGTGGCCAGTTCCAGACACCAGGAAGCAGTTGCAACGTTTCCTAGGTTTTGCCAACTTCTATAGGCGTTTCATCAAGGACTACAGCCGTATTGCAGCACCTCTCTCCCAGCTCACTTCCACCAACAGAACTTTTCAATGGACCCCAGAAGCCAACTCTGCATTTTGTAAGTTGAAACGTCTTTTCTCTTCTGCTCCCATCCTCTGCCACCCAGACCCAACTCGTCAGTTTATCCTGGAGGTGGATGCATCTGACACCGGAGTCGGCGCAGTATTGTCCCAGAGGTCACCCAAGGACAATAAGGTACACCCTTGTGCTTTTTTTTCTCGTCGTTTGTCACCGGCGGAAAGGAACTATGATGTGGGCAATAGGGAGTTACTGGCTGTGAAATTGGCATTAGAGGAGTGGCGTCACTGGCTTGAGGGCACTGAGGTACCCTTTCTCATCTGGACAGACCACAAGAATCTCACATATCTCAAAGACGCCAAACGATTGAACCCCAGGCAGGCACGATGGTCACTTTTTTTCACCCATTTCAATTACTTGCTGACATTCAGACCTGGGTCCAAGAATATCAAACCCGATGCTTTGTCTCACCAGTTTTCTCCTCCAGAAGCCCCGGAGTCCGAGGACAGCATCCTGCCTCCAGTTTGCATCATTGGAGCCCTCACCTGGCCCATTGCCAAGGAGGTTCAACGGGCTCATCGATTGGAACCAGATCCAGGCACAGGCCCTCCTGGTACACTTTTCGTCCCCTCGTCTATGAAGGCCAAGGTACTTGAGTGGGTGCACACTAACAAGCTCTCGTGTCACCCCGGTATCTCTCACATGCTTTCTCTAACTAGGACCCATTTCTGGTGGCCCACTCTGCCACATGATGTAAAGGAGTTTGTGGTAGCCTGCCCCACGTGTGCCAGGAACAAGACTGGCACTCAACCCCCAGCAGGTCTTCTTCAGCCCTTGCCCACGCCCAGTCGCCCGTCGTCTCACATCGCCGTGGATTTTGTCACTGGTTTACCGCCCTCAGACGGTAACACTACTATACTCACGGTGATTGACAGGTTTTCTAAGGCGGCTCACTTCATCCCACTCCCAAAATTGCCTTCCGCTATGCAGACGGCCCATCTCTTGGTCCAACACGTTTTTCGCATCCACGGCATCCCCTCTGACATAGTTTCTGACAGGGGTCCCCAATTCATCTCCCAGGTATGGCGCTGTTTTTGTACCTCCTTAGGGGCATCCACCAGTCTCACCTCGGGTTATCACCCGCAGTCAAACGGTCAAGCAGAACGCTGTAATCAGGAGCTTGAGACCACCCTGAGATGTCTCGTGGAGGGCAACCCGTCAGTCTGGAGCCAACATCTGGTCTGGGTGGAGTATGCCCACAATGCTCATACGTCCGCAGCCACAGGTATGTCCCCTTTCGAGGCTTCCCTGGGTTACTTACCTCCTTTGTTTCCCAGCCAGGAGACTGACATTTTGGTGCCTTCAGTTCAGCACCACTTTCGCCGCTGCCGACGCATCTGGCGCCAAGCGAGAGCGGCACTGCTACGCACGGCAGAGCAAAATAAGAGGTTTGCGGACCGGCACCGATCCGCCGCACCATCCTATCGGGTGGGACAGAGAGTTTAGCTTTCTACCAGAGACATCACTCTGAAGGACATCCCCAGGAAGTTGGCACCCAAGTTCATTGGTCCATTCCCAGTAATCAAGATCGTCAACCCTTCTGCGGTACGTCTCTGACTTCCCGACTCCATGAGAATCCATCCAACCTTCCATGTTTCCCAGCTCAAGCCCGTCTCTAAGAGTCCATTGTGCCCGCCTGCCGACCTCCCCCCACCCGCCCAGCTTATCGACAATCACCCGGCGTTCACCGTCCGTACCATCTTGGATGTCCGACGCCGGGGGAGAGGTTTCCAGTACCTTGTGGATTGGGAGGGGTATAGTCCTGAGGAGCGTTCATGGATTCCCTGCTCCTTCATTCTGGACCCCAGCCTAATCACCGCGTTCTTCAGGGCTCACCCTGAGAAGAGACTCAGGTCGCCAGGAGGCGATCCGTGAGGGGGGGTTACTGTAAGAGTGACACTCACTGCAGCTCCAAGATGGCCGCTAATCACCATCAGCTGACGGTCATCCACCTGACGAGCTACAACCCTACTTAAGGCTGCAGTCGAGTTCTACTCTTCGCTGGAGCATTGTTCCCTTACTATGGTACTTATGCTTCCAGCTAGTCTTGTGTTTATGCCAAGAAATACTTACCTTGTTTTTGTGTGCCTACAGTCATCTCGTTTCGACTCTCCTCGCTCTGGATTCCCGTTTTTGTGCCTTGCCCTCCTGCCACGTGCCTGACCTGCCTCTCCTCTGGGACTCTGTTGGATTTCTTCAGAACTCTTCATGCACCATCTCCTCCATCTGTAAGACCAAACAAACAAATTGAATATTATATATGAGACAACTCCTTGGCCTACCCCTTCCTGACATTCCACTTCCTCCTTCAGGGATTCCAGAGGAACCACCTTGTATAATTGTAAATACCACTGTAAATAATAAACACTGTCACTTCTTATTGCTTTGCCTTGTGTCGTTCCGGGTCTCATTACGAACTGGGTTGTCCTAAATCCATAACACCATCCATATCATCCATCTATACAGCCATCCATCCATTCAACCATCCATCCATCTATATCATACATCTATATCAGAGTCAGAGTCAGAGCTTCTTTATTGTCATTCGCACCTCATGTGGTACATGTGGTAGAGCGAAATTATGTACACAAGGTCTAAGTTACATCCAATAATAAAATGTAAAAGAAAAACGTTGGTTACGTACTGTAACCCCAGATTCTATGAGTATAGGCGTAGCCCTTTAAGGCTGTTACTGGTGGGTTTTATCCTGTCACGCGAAGCGTAGCACTGAAAACTTTAGTCCACGCCCACCTGTTGTGTGGGCCTCACCCGGTCCGTAAAGAGCGGGTAATCGGCTCCCAAATAGCTTTTTCTTCAGCCGTTTAGGAGACAGTGAGGCCCAGAGCTTAAAGGGCTACGCCTATACTCATAGAATCTGGGGTTACAGTATGTAACCAACATTCTACTGTAGGCTTCGCCCTTTAAGGCTGTCCCTGGTGGGTTACAGGCGAAGCAGGATGTAGTCTATGCCTCAATGGGTCCGTTCAGACACAATATGAAGCACCTGCTTGTACCAAAAAACATTTCGTCACTCGGCCTTCTATGTGTGTAATTACGCACTGTGTAATTACGCGTTCCATGTATAGGAGCGCCCCGGAGAGAAAAAGGTTTTTGGCGGGGGGAAAAGGAGGAAGGCTGAAAGCAGTTTTGCTGCCGAGAATGGGAGAGAGCAGGAGGTTACGATTGTAACCGTGTAGCAGTGAATAGAGCAGATCAACAGCTCATCAATATGAACAGATTAATAATAAATGAACTGATTAGTAATCAAATGAACTGATTGGTAACAGTAGTCATGAACTGATTGGTAACAATAGAACAAAAACAGCAGTCACAGAACTTGTGACTGATAATAAATATCTCACACTGTAATTGCATGCAGTCAGATGTGAGTTTAAACAAAAATTCCATGAAACAATAAGATTCATTCTGTTACGGCGCTAAGGACAGAATGCGCCATGGAACCAGCCAAAACATCACGCAGATAAAAGCGGATAAATGAACAAGGCGACGGCCACGCAACCGTCGTACAAATATCCTGCACTGTCATACCATTATGCAAAGCTGTCGAAGATGTGATTCCTCTTGTCGAATGCGCTCTGAGGTTCTCAGGAGGCTCTAAACCTGATGCTCTGTAAGCTTCAGAAATGGCCTCACACAACCAGTGTGACAGACGCTGGGTGGATAACGGGCGACCTGCAGAGACGTCTCTATAATGTACAAACAGACGTTGAGTCTGGTGCAGTGTGGCCGTGCATGTTATGTAACATGCCAGCGCACACACAGGGCAGAGGAGATGAAAAGATGCTTCTTCTTCTGATTTGTGAGGGGGAGGGAAGAACCCCTCTAACATTATCGTTCACGATTTAAATGAGCTCGTGATGTTTTTAGGTATAAAAACTGGGTTAGGTCTCAACACAGCTGAGCTGCCATCAGCTTGAACTCTGAGGCATGATGAGGCAGCAGAGATCGCAGATAAATCACTCACTCTCTTTGCAGATGTCAAAGCCAACAGCATGGCTGTTTTAAGTGACAGTAATTTAATTGAAACCTGATCCAAGGGCTCAAAAGGAGCTTTGATCAGGGCTCACAAAACCATCGTTAAGCCCCACTGTGGAGCTAGTGGGCGTGACACCGGTCTGTGCCTCCGTACACCTTTCAGAAAACGTTTCATCAGCGGGGGATTAAAAACTGTTCTGTCACTGAAGCCTTCGTGACAGGAAGAGATGGCTGCAGCATACGTTTTAATTGTGCTGAACGCTAGATTTCTGTCCATCAGCTGCTGCAGAAAGGGCAGCACGCCACCTAGTGGACATGAGATGGCCTCTACACCTTTCTCCGTACACCAGCGCTGAAAGGCTGTCCACTTTGATGTGTACAGCGCTACGGTGGAAGCAGCACGTCAGTCTTGGATTGTGCGAACCACTTCCTGGGAGAGGCCCATCTTCTATAAGCAGATCTGCTCAGCGGCCAGACCCAAAGGTGCTGGCCTATTTCTGGGTGACTCCTGATCGCTCCTCCTGCCTGGAGGAGAGCATCCTCCCTCCACAGCAGTTTCCACAGTTGACCCGATAACAGACGTCACAGGATTGGGAACTACGGGGCGCTCACGCTCTCGGGGGCTACCAGAATGGCTGACAGTTCTTCCTCCCGAACTCGGTGCAGAAACCGTGGTATTAGAGGGACTGGAGGAAATGTGTAAAGGAGTATTTTGGGCCACGGGCTGTAGGCATCAGCGTCCACTCCTAACGGTGGGTCGTCCCGTGGGCTCAGTGAGAACCATAATTGACACTGGGTGTTCTCCCATGTGGCAAACAGATCCACTGCTGCTCGGCCAAATTTCTCCCAAATTCGAGAAATCAGCGATCATCTGGGCCGGGAGAACCAAAACGTCAGCGCTTTGGTTTGCGCCGCTGCTTCCTGCCTGGATTGGGTCAACAACAGCAGATCGTCCAGGTAAAACAAAATTCTCATCCCTGCTCTGTGTAGCAGCTGTAGAGCTGTCTCCATGCATTTAAAAAATGTACGTGGTGTCAGGGAATAACCGAACAGGAGCCTGTTGTATTGGTACTGGGTCCCTTGGAAGGAGAAGTGCAGGAACTTTCTGTGTTTTGGAATGATTGGAATGTGAAAATAGATGTCTTTTCGATAGATGGAGGTAAACCAGTCATTCTGGTGAATGCTGTCCAACAGCTGTCTGGTTGTCAGCATGTGAAACTGTCTCTCCATGATCGACTTGTTGAAAACGGATAAGTCCAGAATGGGTCTCATTCCTCTGATGCTTTTTGGAACCAGGAAGTAATGTGAGTAAAACCCTGTGTTTTCCTCTCCATTGGGAACCCTGGAAATTACATTTTTTATCAGTAATTCCTGAACTTCTGTGTGGAGGGACGAGATCTGTTCTGGAGATGACAGAACCATCTCTATAATCACTCTGAACGGTGGGGGTTGAGCTGCGAACTGTAACGTGTAACCTCTGCTGATCAGATGGTCCATCCATCTGTCCAGGGAGCACACTCTTTGCCGCTCTGCGTAACACTCTGGGAGCGGGCACGCGCTTTTGTGTTGTGACATGTCTTTTACGAACGTCTGCCAAGTCAAGCCCCCCCCACCCCCACCCCGCCATCATGTGCTGTGGAGACGTACTCCGAGCGTCCCATGGGGGGCTTCCCAAAAAGGGCCCTGGGAGCGCCTCTGTGCCGCTCTCAGACTGTGGGCTCATATTAGAGCTGATGTGAGCTAACATGCATTGAGGCGAGGCGTGCGTGCCTTCAGGAATGCAATGCCGTTTGGGTGAAGGCTGCAGCTGTCTTGGGGAAACGCGTTTGTCCCCGCTGTGGTCAGAAGAAGCAGAAGACAACCTGGGCTGAAAATGAGGTTGTCCTCTGGGCTCGGTGTGCTGAAAAAATTCATTTTTAGCTGCTGTGTCAAGCGAGCATTTTGTGTGGTTTCTTGAGCTGCCGTGACTTTTAAAAACCTGTTTTGAGGTCACCGGCTCGTTTTGTGTGGAGAATGTGTGAAGAGAAGCCGCTGTGAGATCATTCAATCTGACAGTCAGGCTGGAATCAGAAGACACTTTATGCTCGGAATGATGTTTTTGTTTTATTTTAAAGCTCATGTCATCATTACACACACACATCCTCCGCAATGAGTCATTTCTTATATCTTCTCCCGTGTGAGCCCTGCGGCTGGTTGTTCCAGGGCGGTGCCTGTTGGCGGTCTCTGGGGAAACGCTGAGCCGCTGGTTGCTGCAATGAGAAGGACTGTTCTCTGGCGGGAGGGGCTGGTGGCGGAGCAGGGCAGGATGACACAGCTGCAGCTGTGGAACATCTCTGCTGCTACCTCTGGCCACGATGATCTCTCCAGTGGCAGTGGGCGGGGGGGCGGGAGGAGGAGTGCGGCTTCATCAGGTGGCGCATAGTCTCTAACACCTCCTCTGACTTCTTTGATTTTTCAAGCATTGCCTTGAAATTGGTCCCGAACAGCGCGTCCGTCATGATGGGGCCCTCCAGCAGGTCTTTCTGCAGTTTCTCCGGCAAGGAGGGGGAGTGTTGGAGCCAAGTGGACTTCTGGATCATTGTCATCCAGGCGGCAATGCAAGACAGGCAGACAGCAGAGGAGGCACACAGGTTGAGGATGACGTCAGACGCTTTGCAGAGCGAGCTCCTCATCTCCTCAGGCAGGTCTGTGTCCTCCAGCCTTTTGGAGATGTTGTCAGCCAGCAGAGCGACGTTGTTCGCTGCAGCTGCCTGGAAAGCACATTGGTGGGCTCGGTTAGAGAGCGATGTCACCATCTGGTCGTGTCTCCCTGGAGGGACAGGACGCAGGTCCAACCTGGACACTTTTGCCCTGAGTGCTTCCGCCAGGCTTAGCTCTGGGGGGGGGGGGGGGGGGGGGGGGGGGGGGGGGGGGTAACAAGGGAAAATTCCACTCAGTAAACTCCTCCACTCTGGTGATGGGAGCGAAGGTGGAGACGGGCGCTCTCAGTTTACCAGGTCCGGCTGTAGCCTCGTTCCAGTAGGATGTCACTGCTAGGAAATGAGGCCAGATAGGGTCAGGGCAGCGAGCCGGGGTGGAGCCAAACCTTCCCGCTTGATCATCCAATCTGGGCGTGGGGAGGAGAGGGACGGAAAGTCCATTCGTGTCAGCTGCCTCCTGGATTATGCCGGGCAGCTCCGCGAGGAGGGCACTGACGGCTGTGAGCGGTATGGTCGCTGATGTGGAAAGCCCCCCCCGTTCCAACACTATGCTCTCTGGGAGCGGGGCTGCTACTGACGTCACCTGTCCTGGAGGAACCATCCAATTTGCTCCGAGACTCGGCGTCAAAAAAGGCGATGGCGTCGTCCAGCGAACAGTCCCCCGCCACGGAGAGGCACTCCTCAACGTTAGCCTTGAACAAGGCTGCTCGCCTCTGCATCTCCTCAGGAGAGAGGAGGTCACAGAGACGGCAGGAGAAGGCGAGGTCGGCATGACGGGGACCCGGGCATCCTTCACAGATGTCGTGCCGGTCGAAGCTCAGCATGTAGCCGGTCTTGCAGGACGGGCACAGGCGGATGGTGTTGGTGCTGGACATCGTGTTCTTGTGAAGATCAGTGCTGATTGCTTGCTGAAGAAAAATGGGAGCCGATTACTCGCTCTCAACGCAATTTATACGGACCGAGTGAGGCCCACACAACAGGTGGGCGTGGACTAAGGTTTTCAGTGCTACGCTTCGCGTGGCGGGATAAAACCCACCAGCGACAGCCTTAAAGGGCGAAGCCTATACGAAATAGAACAGTAATAACATCTAAGATATGAACTAAGAAAAACATCAACTAAATATACACTAAGCACTCATAACATTACGTCGAACATAGGCACAAACATGAACATTAGTCTGCATGAGCAGATGAGCACACATGAACACATCAACATTGAAACAGATCAGTAGCAACATGAAACAGATCAGTAGGAACATGATGTATTTTTTTTCACAGTGATTATTCTGGTTAGAGATTCATGAGTCTAACAGCCTCAGGGTAGAAGCTGTTCCTCAGTCTAGTGGTTCTACACTTAATACACATACAGTTGAGTTCCGGTTGAGTGAACGCTGGCGCGTCTGGCTGCCGCTGCTCACTGGCTGCCGCTGCTCACCGGCTGCCGCTGCTCACTGGCTGCTATTTTTGTGATTTTTTGTAAAGTTTGTAAAGAGTTTCTGCGCTGTTTGACAATGGACAGATTATGATGTGGATCCACAGGGAGTGTGTGTGGTCTGTCCTCACCTGGGCTGTTTTATCCATCGTCCACCACCCGGTGACTGCTTTCCTTCAGTACACTGCTACAGAGCTTCTGCGACTCCGCTTCCACCTGGCTGTCCCTTCACCTGTGGCACTTCACCTCCATCCGGACATTGCTTTTAATCCCCGCCGAAAGTACATCCACCGAGGGTCCCGGCGAAACTTCAATACCAATGACACTGACTCCGTAGAATCCTTTTGGTCCAGAACTCGTCGTCCTCCCCGTAATTCTAACCGGGCTGTCAACCGCAGTGTGTTAGCCCACCTGGCTAGGTCGGCTAACACTACCGTCAAGCATCGCAACTCCAACATAAACTTTGGTCTTTTAAACATCCGCTCTCTTACTGGAAAGGGACATCTCACCCAGGATCTCCTTCTCGACCATAAGTTAGACTGTCTTTGCTTGACTGAAACATGGTAACAGCCCAACGACTTTGTTTCTCTCAACGAGTCAACCCCACCTGAGTTTGTTTACATCTGTCCCCCCCGCAACTCGGGGAGGGGTGGTGGTCTCGCGATAATTCATAGGAAGCACTGGAAAGTCCTCCCTGTCTCTGCCTCCCTCTTCCACTCATTTGAATACACTGCATCTCAGCTCCCTGGATCTACTCCTACTATTTTATGTACTGTTTATCGACCACCGAAGCCAAATAAGGATTTTTTTGTATGACTTTGCTGCTCTTCTCACTCATCTTTCTGTTCTCTCTCCCAATATGATTATTGTTGGTGACTTTAATATTCACATGAACAATGACAATAACCTTCTCACCAGAGATTTGACTTCCTGTCTGGATAGTTTTGGACTCCAGCAATACATCAAATTCCCTACTCATTCTAAAGGTCATATTCTGGATTTGGTTTGTTGTTCTGGTATCACCCCTACTCACTGCAAAGCCAATCTGTTTCCCACTTCTGATCATATGCTTATTTCTTTTGATGTAAATATAATAGCTTTGACAACCTGTACTCCTCGTGATATTACATTTAGGAAAATTAATGATATTGATCCTGACATTTTCTCATCTGCTATATATGACCTTTTGTCTATTCACTGCTCTTCAACCCCTGATGAACTCACTTCCTACTATAATGTCAACCTCCAAAACCTTCTTAACACATTTGCTCCACTCAAACACAGTGTTTCATTTTCTCGTTCAGCACCATGGTTTACGTTCAACCTGTGTCTTCTCAAATCCAAGGGACGCCAACTGGAACACCTGTTACTCACTATACACAAAGAAATGTATAGCAATCATATTTTGTTTTATAAGGACTGCATTGTCTCAGCTAAATCTGCATACTACTCTTGTTTAATCAGTTCTAACGAAGGTAATTCCAAGTCTGTTTTCACTGCTTGCCAAAATTACTAAGCCTTCGGACTCATTTCCCTCCCACATGTACTCTGCTGACTTTTGCAACTCTCTCATGTCCTTTTTCACTGACAAAATTTCCAATATCCACCAACAACTTAACTCTGTAAGAGCTGCTGACACTGAAGCTGACCCCCTGTTTTCCCCGCTGCCCTCCTGTCATTTATTCTCAAGTTTCACTCTTCCTTCCATATCTGATGTAATAAATATTATTCATAAATCAAAATCATCCACCTGCCAGCTTGACCCTCTTCCCACAGTGTTAGTTAAAGCTTGTCTCCCCACATTGGTTCCTCTCATAACCACTATCATTCACTCTTCCCTTAATACTGGAATTGTTCCTTCTTCTCTGAAAACAGCTTCTGTCACTCTAGTTCTAAAAAAGCTTGGTTCAGATCTTAATAATTTTGCTAACGCTTGACCAATATCTAATCTTCCTTTTATTTCAAAAATCCTTGAGAAAGTTGTTGCCTCTCAGCTCTACTCACACTTCAATAAACATAATTTTTATGAACAATTCCAGTCTGGTTTCTGCCCCCACCACAGTACTGAAACAGCTTTATTAAGAATCACCAATGACCTTTTGATGACAGCTGATTCTGGTCTCCTCAACATTCTCATCCTCCTTGATCTCAGTGCGACATTTGACACTATTTCTCATAATATCCTCCTGAACAGACTAGCATCCATTGGCATCAGTCATACTCCACTTGCTTGGTTTAATTAATATCTTTCAGGCCGCACTCAGTTTATTCAATTTAAAACCCATTCTTCAAGTTTGTTTCCCGTTGCTGCAGGTGTGCCCCAGGGTTCTGTATTAGGGCCCCTTTTATTTATTATTTATATGCTCCCTCTTGGCCACATATTCCGCAAACATAATGTCAATTTTCACAGTTACGCAGATGACACCCAGCTCTACATTTCCTCAAAACCCAATTCACCTCTTCCACCTTCCTCCCTATCGGACTGTCTTATGGAAATTAGATCATGGTTTTCCTCAAATTTTCTTACTCAACAGTAAGAAAACAGAAGTTTTACTTGTTGGCACAGTCTCCACTTTAACCAAATCGCAGAGTTTTTCCATCAATATTGACAACTCCCATGTTCATCCTTCCCCTCAGTCTGGGTGTCATACTTGATAATACACTTTCATTTCAATCTCATATTAACTCTATCACACGGTCTGCATACTTCCATTTACGTAACATCTACCGACTTCATCCCTTTCTTACTCCTCATGCTGCTGACATCCTTGTCCATAGCCTTATCACTTCCAGGATTGATTATTGCAACTCTTCTTTTTGGTCTCCCGAATAAGACTCTTCATAAACTCAAACTCCTCCAGAACTCTGCAGCTTCGGTCATAACTTGTACTCCATTCAGAGAACACATCACCCCGGTTCTGCAGCAGCTTCACTGGTTGCCCATAGAAGCTAGAATAAATTTTAAAATCTTAACCGTCACGTTCAAGTGCATCCATAACCTTGCCCCTCCTTACCTGTGTGATTTGCTTCACATCTCCACTGCTTCCCGTTCCCTCAGATCCTCATCTGCCACTCATTTTATTGTTCCTTCTGCCCGTCTCGTCACCATGGGGAACAGAGCCTTCAGTCTCTGTGCTCCTCAGCTCTGGAACTCCCTCCCTCCTGTCATCAGGAACACAGACTCTCTTCCCTCTTTTAAATCACAACTGAAAACACACCTGTTTAAACAGGCATATTCTCTTTAACTTTGTTTTAACTTTGTTTTAAGTATTGTTTTATTGTGACTTATTTTAATTATTTGTTGATTCTGTTTTTATTAATTGCTGATTTTAATTGTTTTTGTAAGGTGACCTTGGGTTTTTGAAAGGTGTCCTGAAATAAAATTTATTCTTATTCTTATTCTTATTCTTATTCTTATTCTTATTCTTATTCTTATTCTTATTCTTATTCTTATTATTATTATTATTATTATTATAATGCTCCTCAACCTCCTTCCTGAGGGGAGCAGGGCAAAAAGTGTGTGTGCTGGGTGAGTGGGGTCCTTCATGATGCAGGTGGCCCTCTTCCTGCATCTCGAGGTGTAGATGTCTATGATGGTGGAGAGACCGACTCCGACAGACTTCTGTGCAGCCTTCAACACTCTCTGCAAAGCTTTTCTTTCTGCAGCTGTGCCACACATTGATGCTGGAGCACTGGATGCTCTCCACTGTACACCTGTAGATGAAGGTGAGGACTGAGCTTCCCAGACCAGCTCGTCTCAGCCATCTGAGGAAGTAGTCTCTGATGAGCTTTCTTGATCAGGCTGGTGGTGTTGTTGCTCCA
>NC_056506.1:11515557-11560077 GCF_014905685.2 Nematolebias whitei | reverse complement strand
TATATATATATATATATATATATATATATATATATAGATCCATCCATCCAACCATCCATCCATCATCCTAGTGGTTTTCATTCTCAAAATACATTACGCATGGCTTAATTTGTAAACCAATCAATGCCGGAACACAGATAGCGAGCAGGATGCCAGCATGTTGGGTGGGGGATCTGGGGGTCCTCCCCCTGAACAATTTTAATAAAGTAGATGTGATTTCTTGCATTTTGGTGTGTTTTAATTGATTGTTAAACAACTACGTTTTCCTACATTTGTAAACACTCCACTTCTGTCAGGCTCACTCCACACCCCAGTTACTTGAAGGTTCCCTCAAGTAAGGCTGGCTCGGTCCCGAGACAGACTCTGTCCCTGCTCGTTGTTGTCCGACTCCACATGTGAAACCTCCAGGCCCCTGCTCTGTTGATGCACAGGTCTCTCTTGTAACATTCTGATGCATGCTCAATAATCCAGGTAGAAAAATCCTAAAAAGTTAAGTCTGGTCCTCCGGACATTCAAAAAACAAAACAAAGCAAAACAACAACAAAATAAAATAAAATAAATAAATGTAGAAACGTTTTGTCTTTCATCTGAAAGACTTCTTCAGTTTGAGGTGCTGTATTCATCTCAGTCTTATAAATAGCACCTTCTCAGAGTGGATGATTTGGGATATATTTGTTTAAATAAATCCAGGATTCGGAAGAGTATCAGCTTAATGGTCAAAAAGACTCACACTCACGCCGTTTCTGCTAAAATAATAGTGTCTTTATTATTTCGCCACAGATTACAGCATAACAAGCAAAGCAAGGTACAATCACAAATGTACAATCTCACAAGTATTGATGTAGGAAAAAACTCTCACCATGACACATACACTGGAGAGCCAGACAGCTTAGGCAGAGCATACACACCAACACAGCTGGACGTCCCAATCGGAAGACTCTCAGCAGACCCTAACTCTCTTCTGAGCACTCTCTATTTAATACTTTCTACCCTCTGCATCACGTGAGAACATCTCCCAGTGCACAAAACATGCCCACCTGGACTAAAAACTGAGAAACCTCGAGATAGCGTGAAAAACTGTGAGAAACTTCGAAATAGCGTGAGAAACCTCGAGATAGCATGAAAAACTGTGAGAAACTTCGAGATAGCGTGCGGGGGGGCGGGCCAAGCCTCCTCCTCAGGCCTCTCGGGTGACTCACAATAACATGTACCAAAAACACTTTATATCACAGGTTAAATAGACAGAAAAACAACATTTTATTAAATTCTTTATTCAGTGGATCAACCAGTTTGCTGCTGACAAGCAAAACCAGTTGTTCACATGATCAAGGAGGACCATCAACCTAACGATGGATCATTAGCACCCTGATTGCTGTTTGCTATTCACAGGGGGCTGAGTGATACTAGCGATATGGTAAGATGGCGCCCGTGTACATGGCTTGCAATCCACCTCTGCTGATGGTGTTCGGATTATTTTTGTTTTTTGCATTTCACATCTGTGACATCAACTCTCTGCTGGTGTATGACAGACAACAACTTTTGGATCTTAGTTTTTCTGTCACTGAAGTCGCTTATTTGGAACAATATGAGCGTACCTCTGGACCCCCCCCCTCCCCCCCTGCTGGCGGATTGCCAGCTTACCTTTGCTGCTCTCCTCACCTCCCTGCCCAGAGATATCGCTTCAGACGCCGGGGAAAACGTGCTGGTCAGCTGGTGAAGCTGAATGCTCTGCGCGCTGCATCTTCCTTTCCTGTGTGCCAGGTAACCAGCGGGAGTTGTCAGCCGGTGTGCAGCTTGGACCGACCTGGAGGGGCTGTTATTGAAAACCTGCAGCCATTAGCGCGCGCTAACTCCACCGCTGCTGACTCCACTTCGGACAATATCCGGATGTGTTTGGTCAACACAAGATCTGTTACCAACAAAACTTTTATTCTCAGGGACTACTTTCAAGAGCACGATTTGGACTTTCTGTGCATCATAGAGACTTGGATGTCTCAGGGTGAGTCCAGCGCCTTGACGGAATTACTGCCACCGAACTGTCTGTATTTTAATGCCCCGCGGCCATTAGGCCGGCACGGTGGTGGATTATTAACAATATTCAAATCAACTTTTGACTGTAAAACACTGCCCATCCCAGTTTCCCGCGCCAGCTTTGAGCTGAGTGTCTTTGAACTCGGACATTCACCTCGGACGTTATTTGCACTCATCTACCGCCCACCTCGATCTAAGGATTTCATAAATGAGTTTTCTGACTTCTTGGCTGAAATCACACCAAAATATGATCATGTTTTCATTATTGGGGATTTTAATTTGCATGTGTGCTGTCCTGAGAAGCACTTGGTTAAGGACTTTTTAGATTTATTGAACTCATTTAATCTAACTCAGCATGTAAACTGTCCCACCCAAGAGTGTGGACATACACTGGACCTTGTTTTAACTCATGATATGACTGTTAATAATCTTGTTATTGGTGATAATGTTTTTTCAGACCACATGCCAGTCCGGTTTGAGTTCACCCTCCCCCATCTAACTCCTAAGTCGTGCATTCCTGCACATAGGACTCGGACCATTCACCACTTCACTGCCGCACGTTTCACAGATATTTAAAACTCTGAAATGATAATTCAGGCCCCAGTGTTTCTCACCACCACTGAGGAGCTGACATCCCAGTTCAACTCTGTCTGCTTAAAGACTATGGATCATGTTGCACCTGTTAAAACCAAAAAATCAAAAATCAAAGCAGAACCTTGGCTGAGTGACGTCACCAAGGCCGTTAGGCAGCAATGTAGGAGGGCGGAACGAAAGTGGAAGAAAGACAGGCTTCAGGTCTCTTTTCAAATACTTAAAGAGAGTTGGCGCCGTTATGAGAAAGCAGTAAAAGCTGCTAAATCAAAATTCTTCTCTGATATAGATAGCTCAAACTCTCACAACCCACGTGTCCTCTTCTCTACCCTAAACTTTGTTCTCCACCTCACTGAACCATCACCTCTGGAAGCCTCGACTGAGCTGTGCGACAACTTCTTACATTTCTTTTTGGAAAAAATTGCGCCACCAGGGCTCTCATTTCCCCTCCAACTCATGACCCATCCATCCCACCTCAATCTGTAGCTCCATTTGACCATTTTGAACCAATCACTCTATCTTCTCTAGAGCAGGTCATGTGCAGCTTGAAACCTTCTGGCTCCCCCTTTGATGTGGTCCCCCCTCGACTACTAAAGGAGGTTTTTCCAACTCTAGGTCTGTCCATTCTGGCTATAGTAAACAGTAGTTTATCCACTGGCGTGGTGCCAAAATCCTTTAAACATGCTGCCGACCAGCCTCTCCTGAAAAAAACAAACCTTGACCCCTCAGTCGTTTCCAACTACCGGCCTGTCTCCAGACTCCCATTTGTTTCTAAAGTACTGGAAAAAATAGTCGAGTCCCAGTTGAAGTGCTTCCTGGAGGATCACGCGATCTTAGAGCTTTTCCAATCTGGCTTTAAACCTCTTCACAGCACTGAAACTGCCCTGCTGAAGGTCTTTAACGACATCTTCAGATTCACAGATACCAGTGATTCTGTGCTGCTTGTTCTGTTGGAACTCACAGCCGCCTTTGACACCATCGACCATGAGATCCTCATTGCTAGGTTGGAGCAGTGCGTGGGCGTCACAAGATCAGCCCCCAATTGGTTCAGATCTTACCTCGCTGACAGATCCTTTTGTGTCTCCATCAAGGATTTTAGTTCTACAGCGACAGAGCTTAAATGGGGGGTTCCGCAGGGGTCCATCCTGGATCCCCTCCTATTCTCTGTATACCTGCTGCCGCTTGGTGCTATTTTCCAGAAACACAACATGCCCTTCCGCATGTCATGCCCTACGCCGATGACTGTCATATTTACTTCCCCCTAAGACACAATGGTACATGCTCTATTCAACCGCTGCTCAACTGCCTGGCTGACATCAGGGACTGGATGGCTTTAAATTTTTTGAGTTTCAATGAAAAGAAGTCTGAAGTCATGTTATTCCCTCCCAACGACACAATCACAAACCACTGCATCGACCTTTCCGCTCTAACCCTGTCAGAAAAACAAAGAGTCACTAATCTGGGAGTGATAATGGACCCTTCCCTGAAACTTAACAATCATGTAAACATGATTGTTAAATCATGTTTCTTCCAACTGAGGCGGCTGTCTAAACTGAAGCCCATATTATCCAAAAATAACCTGGAGACAGTAATGCATGCATTCATATTACATCTAGGCTTGATTACTGCAATTCGCTCCTGTTTGGTATCAGTCAGACCTCCATTGCACGACTACAACTGGTCCAGAATGCAGCAGCCCGATTTTTAACCAGTACAGGCAAAAGAGAGCACATTACACCAGTTTTGGCCTCACTGCACTGGTTACCGGTTCACTTTCGAATCCAGTTCAAAATACTCATGTATGTCTACAAATCACTGAACAGTGTCGCCCCCCCATCTCTCTGATTTGCTACAACCGTATGTCCCACCAAGCTCCCCGAGGTCAGCGGACCAGCTGCTCCTCACAGTTCCAGGAACTCATCTTAAGCGCAGAGGTGACAGGGCCTTCTCTGTAGCAGGACCAAGACTCTGGAACGAGTTACCTCTGCTTGTCAGACAGGCCCCCTCCCTCTCGGTTTTCAAGTCCCGTTTAAAAACTCACTACTATTCAGTAGCTTTCAACACCAGATGATCTGTGTTTTGATCCTGTATGCTCCACACTGGTTTGTCGTCATTATCTGCATCATGTTTATGTCTATATTCTGATTTACCTCATTTTGTATTTTGCTTTGTGTGTTACCTGTTGTTTTGTCTATACAGCACTTTGGTTGACCTTGTAGCTGTTTTAAGTGCTTTATAAATAAAGTGGTATGGTATGGTATGGTATGGTATAACAGCATTGTAAGAGGGGGACAGTTGAACACGGAGGCCTCCACCACTGTTTAAAGATGGACAATTTCTTTTCACAAACATGGCCTCCTTTACTCCTCTCTCAAACCATTGTTCCTCTCTATCAAGGATGTGAATATCTTCATCCCTGAACGAGTGACCGCTGGCCTGGAGATGAGTGTAGATTGCAGAGTCCTGGCCTGATGATGTTGCTCTTCTGTGCTGGGCCATTCTTTTGGCCAGTGGCTGTTTAGTTTCCCCAATGTAAGACTGATCACAGCCCTCCTGACACTGAACAGCATACACAATATTTCTTTGTTTGTGCCAGGGGGACTGGATCTTTGGGATGAACCAGTCTTTGCCGTAATGTATTTTGGGGTTTAAAATCCACTGGGACGTTGTGTTTAGAAAATAAACATCTCAGTTTCTCTGATACTCCTGCAACATATGTAATGACCACTGGTCTGGGTTCCTCCTTTTCACCTGATGGCTGACTGGAGTCCTGTTTGGGTTTCTTCTCTGCTTTCAGGAAGGTCCAGTTAGGATATCCGCATTGCTCTAGAGCCAGTCTTGTGTGGGATTTTTCCTTCTGCCTGGCTCCTGAGTTAGTGGGGATGCTGTCTGCTCTGTGGTACAGAGTCCTGATGACTCCTAACTAGTGCTCCAAAGGGTGATGGGAGTCAAAATGCAAATACTGGTCTGTGTGGGTGGGTTTGCGGTACACCTCAGTTTGCAAATGCCCTCTATCAGAGACCTCAAAGTCCAAGAAAGCCAACCTGCCATTTTTTGCATCTTCTCGTGTGAACTTGATGTATTGATCCACAGAGATGATGTGGTCAGTAAAATGTTGGACTTTCTTAGATTTAATTATAACCCAGGTGTCGTCAACATACCTGAACCAATGACTAGGTGGTGTCCCTGAAAAGGATGTCAAGGCTCTCTTTTCTTACTCCAATCATGATTAACTATGTCACTTACAATGTTTCCAAATATCTATAAACAGCACCTCAGACTGAAGAAGTCTTTCGGATGAAAGATGAAACGTTTCTACATTTTTTTTGTCTTGTTTTGCTTTGTTTTGTTTTTTGAATGTCCAGAGGACCAGACTTAACTTTTTGGGGTCTCTCTTGTAAATGAGTCCTCGAGGCTCAATGAGACTAACCTGTATAAATATAGCTTGAATGAATGAATGTCTGCATACTACTGCCTGCTCAGCACTTCACTTTTTTAGGGGCAGAGATTTTTTTAAGGTAGACACGCAAATGCTTCAAAATGAAGAGGCAGATTGTATGTTGTTGTGTTTAAAATGAGTGTTTTTGTAATTATTTTCAATATACATATCCAGTACAAGTTTTATTTGTTGAAGGCAGTCATATTTGTTCATAACTTTATTATTAGTAAGCCTGAGAGTTATCGGATCTAGACGGATTTTAGTAGGGGTGTAACGGTACGCTAAAATCACATTTCGGTTCGGTTCAGTTTCAAGGAGGGCTCGGTTCAGTTCATTTTCCGTATAAAAAAGGCCAAAATGAAGACTTACAAAATGTTTATTTTGAAAATATACGTTTATATAAAAATAAATAAAAGCGACCCATTTGGATGATATTTTAAATAAAAGGCATTCTTTACAATAAATAAACTATACTAACAATAATAAAAATCTTAATAAATACAATAACAGTCAGAACCAGAACAATAAGCAGCAACAGACAGTTTACAATCTAACTAATCAAGTTTTAAGTTTTAGGCCAAAAATACCAACTTGTCCACATTTTCTGCCAAAAGCACAGATCTAGTTGCAGTGAATATCTCCAGTGGTGGAGAAAACCGCTCACTAACAACAGGTAGCAGGAACAGAGAGGTAGCACTTTGCAAATTTTGCAGTGTGGCTGTATTTGGCCTCATTACTCACATCCTCTTGGACCTGCTCTCACAGGTGGGACAATTCCTGGAAAAGTTCAGAGTTCAGTCATCACAGACTTCTTAGCTGAGGGTGATCTCTGGTGGATTTCCCTGAAGAGGAAGACTCAGCTGCTATCTCTGTCCCAGACTGGAAATAAAAACACAAAGAGGTAAAAAAAAAATGTTAAAAAATTACAATTTTAAATAAAAAAAGTTAATTAGATAATAATAATAACAAAATAACAATACCTCTTCTTGAATGGCCATCATTTCTGTTATGAGGTAATTGAATCTCTTGTTTATCATGATCAGAACAGGACTTTAATCTGTGCTCCAGGGCTTGTTGACAATATCAGTTTTAGCTTTTTCATAAAGTGCTGCTACAACGTTTTGGCTGAAGTGTTGACATGATGGGATGTCGTAGAGAGGCTCAATAACTTTAAAGCTGGCACACCAACAACAGAAATGTAGATCTAGAGCTTAAAAACTCTTACAACTTGTGTTATTGCTCTGGACCGGTCTCAATTACCTGATAAAGGTTGTTTAAATGCTGCTATCTGTGTTTGCACCACTGTAGAAGAGATGTTTACGTTCGGATGACGTCGTTTCATGAGCGTTAACAATTTAGACGTGTTGCCTGCTGCAGATCCAATCTCCGTGAAACAACGTCGACACACAGCTTTGGATTTGTTCACTTGTCTTTTAACAAGAATGCCATAATGCTCCCCAACGAGATGCTAGAATGCTAATGCTGCGCCTGCTGCAAGATAATAGTGCCATGCTGATACACGCTTAGAAGCTTTAGTTCCGCTACACATAATCTCTTGTTAATAAAATTTAATGAGTGTAAAAATAACCGAAACGGTACGCAATGTGGACCGAACCGAACATGTCATACCGAAACGGTTCAATACACCCACGTGTACCTTTACACCCCTAGATCCTAGAAAACAGTTTCCAGAAGCACCCTGTCAAAATAAAAGAGTTCCCGGATTCTGTTCTGACAGGATTCGGCTCAAATTAAGCCCTGACATTACGGCAAAGAATGGACCATCCCAAAGATCCAGTGCCCCGGCACAAACAGAGTAATATTGTATATGATGTTCAGTGCCAGGAGTGCTGTGATCAGTCTTAGATTGGGGAAACTAAACAGCCACTGGCCAAAAGATTGGCCCAGCACAGAAGAGCAAGATCAGGCCAGGACTCTGCAATCTACTCTCATCCGCAGGCCAGCGGTCACTTTTTCAGTGATGAAGATGTTCACATCCTTGATAGAGAGGAAAAATGGATTGAGAGAGAAGTGAAGGAAGTCATCTTTGTGAAGAGAACCCATCCATCATTAAACAGGGGTGGAGGCCTCCGTTTTCAAATGTCCCCCTCTTACAATGCTGTTATTGCTAGTATCACTCTGCTCTTTGTGAAGAGCAAGCAGTGCTAATGATCAGTTGTTAGGCTGATGGTCCTCCTTGATCATGTGAGTAGCTGGTTTTGGTTGTCAGCAGCAAACTGGTTGATCCACTATGAGAAGGTACTATTTATAAGGCTGAATGTGCTGCAACTCCTCAGACTGAAGTCTTTTGGATAAAAGACAAAATGTTTCAACAAAGAAGAATCTGTCCAGAGGACCTGATTTAACTTTGTTAGATTGTTCTTCCTGGATTATTGGGCATGCATCAGGACAGTCTCGATGGTAGTCACACAAGTGTACAAGATTCCTATATGTACAGTAAGATCCACAAGTATACTACAAGATTCACAAGTACATAAACATCAAAGTTCATGCTCAGTAATCCAGGTAAAAATCCAATAGTTCAGTCAGATCACCGTCCAGATGACCTGACTGAACATTGTTGGATGTTCACCTGGATTATTGAGCATGAACTTTGATGTTTTGAACCACTTTGGCATGGTCTGCCTTAGAGTAGTTGATGTGGGAGAGGACGGGCCCTGGAGGCCATCTTATCACCAGTAAACTGTTTTTTTTTTTTTCCCACTATGGAAGTGTGCCGCTTGTGGGACTCAGTTTGTTTGATGGCTCCTCGGACTGATGAAGTCCTTTGTACGAAGGACGGAATGTCTCAGCAAAAATAGAAACCATCCAGATGACCTGACTGAATTTTGTTAGAAGTACATGAACAGTTTTTCAAATGTACACATTTCAAATTTCACAAGTAGGAATATTCTGCTCATGCCAATTGTCAAATACACGTGCACAGATAACCTGCTGTGGATGGATCAGTCAACACAAGCACATAGATGGTAAATGGACTGTACTTATATAGCGCCTTTCTATCTGATCAAGATACTCAAAGCGCTTTACACATCTGTGTCCTCATTTACCCATTCACACAACACTCTACTAGATCTCTACAAAGCTAATTGAACAAATCATTTTAAAGTGACTAATCAGAGCTTTATCACATTTATACACAGATGGGACACACATCGGAGACAATGAAGGGTTCAATGTTTTGCCCAGGGACACTTCGGCATGTGACTGCTGGTGGATTCAAACCCCCAACTCTTGCATTGTAGGACGACTGCTCTAACCACTCAGCCACAGCCACCCAGATCAGTTTGTCTGTAATTGGAACGTATTTTTTAAAACAAAATCTTTTTATTAATTTTTCATTTTGAACTTACAAAACATAAAGAACACAAAACAAAAAAATAAAGACACCCCTTCCACCCCTTCCCTCCCACACCAGATCAGTCACACATACATAAATAAAATTAAAAATGCACTGACAAATTTTCCACATTCATTCACTCATTCAACCTTTATTTATACATGCTAATCTCATTGAGCCACAAGAACTCATTTACAAGACAGATATGTTACAGACAGAACATTTAAAGTACAGACATTAATAACAATAAAAATAAACACTAAAGTACAGTAAAAATGAAGTTAAAATAAAAGCAATGTAATAAAACAATAAATCAGGGTGCCGTAAAACAGGGTGAAATACTAAAAACAAGAACATATTTGCTTTGATTTTTCTATTGACATTATCAAATGTTTAAAATCCCCTAAAGAAATTAAGGTGGACAGCTTCAGTTCCTGTTGCAAGGTGATCCAGGTTGCAGGTGCAGAGTAGGAAAAGGCCTTTTTGCCTAGTTCAGTATGCAACACATATAACACAAAAGGCTGCCACGTGTCCCAAAATCATTTGACAGACCCCTTCAGCCATAGGCGTCACAACCATTACTTCCGATACGATGGCGCCCGTGTACATGGATTGCATTCCACCTCTGCTGATGTTGTTCGGATTATTTGTGTTTTGTTCGTTTTTTATCTGGGACATAAACTCGCTGCTGGTATATGACTTACAACAGCTTCTGGATCGTCGATTTTCTGCCACCGATGTTGTTTATTTGGACCAATATGAGCGTACCTCTGGACACCCCCCCTTCTTTCCCCGCTGCTGGCAAACGTGCCTGTTTACCTCGGCTGCGCTCCTCACCTGCCTGCCCTGAGATATCGCTCCAGACGCCGGGGAAAATGTGCTGGGCGGCTGGTAAAGCTTAAAGCCCTGCGCGCTGCATCTTCCTCTTCAGCTGATGGTCATGGTTTCCATCGCCAGCTTCCCGTGTGCCCAGACCAGGTAAACAATGGGAGTTGTCGGCCGGTGCGCCACACGGGCCGACCCGGAGGGGCTGTTATTGAAAACCTGTGGCCATTGGCGTGCGCTAACTCCACCACTGCTGGGTCCACTTTGGACAGTATCCGGATGTGTTTGGTCAACGCAAGATCTATTACCAACAACACTTTTATCCTCAGGGACTACTTTCAAGAGCACGATTTGGACTTTCTCTGCATCACAGAGATTTGGATGTCTCCAGGTGAGTCCAGCACCTTGATGGAATTATTGCCATGGAACTGTTTGTATTTTAACGCACCGTGGCCATTAGGCCGGAGCAGTGGTGGATTATTAACAATATTCAAACCAACTTTTGACTGTAAACAACTGCCCATCCCAGTTTCCCATGCCAGCTTTGAGCTGAGCATCTTTGAACTCGGCCATTTGCCTTCGACTTTATGTGCGCTCGTCTACCGCCCACCTTGATCTAAGGATTTCATAAATGAGTTTTCTGATTTCTTGGCTGAAATCACACCAAAATATGATCATGTTTTCATTATTGGGGACTTTACTTTGCATGTGTGCTGTCAGGAGAAGTTAAGGACTTTTTAGATTTATTGGACTCATTTAATCTAACGCAGCATGTAAAAGGTCCCACCCAAGAGCGCGGACATACACTGGACCTTATTTTAACTCATGATGTGACTGTTAGTAATCTTGAAATTGGTGATAATGTTTTTTCAGACCACAGGCCAGTCCAGTTTGAGTTCACCCTCCCCCATCTAACCCCTAAGCCGTGCATTCCTGCACGTCACAGCCGGGCCATTAACCACTTCACTGCCGCACGCTTCACAGATGCTTATAACTCTGAAATGATAAGTCAGCCCATGGTGTTTCTCACCACCGCTGAGGAGCTGACATCCCAGTTCAACGCTGTCTGCTTAAAGACTCTGGATCATGTCGCTCCTGTTAAAAGAAAATCAAAACTCAGAGCAGAACCTTGGCTGAGTGACGTCACCAAGGCCGTTAGGCAGCAATGTATGAGGGAGGAGCGCAAATGGAGGAAAGACAGGCTGCAGGTCTCTTTTCAAATACTTAAAGAGAGTTGGTGCCATTATCAGAAAGCAGTAAAAGCTGCCACATCCAAATACTTCTCTGATATTATAACCTAAACTCTCACAACCCACATGTCCTCTTCTCTACCCTAAACTCTGTTCTCCACCTCACTGAACCATCACCTCTGGAAGCCTCGACTGAGCTGTGCGACAACTTCTTACATTTCTTTTTGGAAAAAACTGTGACCACCCGGGCTCTCCTTTCCCCTCCAACACATGACCCATCCATCCCACCTAAAGCTGTAGCTCTATTTGAACATTTTGAACCCATCACTCTATCTTCTCTAGAGCAGGTCATGTGTAGCTTGAAACCTCCTGGTTCCCCCTTTGATGCGGTCCCCCTTCAACTACTAAAGGTTTTTTTTCCTACTCTAGGTCTGTTCATTCTTGCTATAGTAAACAGTATATCCACTGGCATGGTGCCAAAAACCTTTAAACATGCTGCTGTCCAGCCTCTCCTGAAAAACCAAACCTTGACCCCTCAGTCGTATCCAACTTCCAGCCTGTCTCCAGACTCCCATTTGTTTCTAAAGTACTGGAGAAAATAGTCGAGTCCCAGTTGAAGTGCTTCCTAGAGGGTCACACTATCTTAGAGCTATTCCAATCTGGCTTTAAACCTCTCCACAGCACTGAAACTGCCCTGCTGAAGGTCTTTAACGACATCTTCAGATTCACAGATACCAGTGATTCTGTGCTGCTTGTCCTGTTGGAACTCACAGCCGCCTTTGACACCATCGACCATGAGATCCTCATTGCTAGGTTGGAGCAGTGGGTGGGCATCACAGGGTCGGCCTCAATTGGTTCAGATCCTACCTCGCTGACAGATCCTTTTGTGTCTCCATCAAGGATTTTAGTTCTGCAGTGACAGAGCTTAAATGGGGGGTTCCGCAGGGGTCCATCCTCGGTCCCCTCCTATTCTCTTTATTCCTGTTGCCACTTTGTGCTATTTTCCGGAAATACAACATACCCTTTCATTTCTACGCTGATGACTGTCAAATTTACTTCCCCCTAGGACACAATGGTACATTATCTATTCAACCTCTGCTCGACTGCCTGGCAGACATCAGGGACTGGATGGCTTTAAACTTCTTAAGTTTCAATGAAAAGAAGTCTGAAATCATGTTGTTCCCTCCTAACGACATGATCACAAACCACTGCATCGACCTTTCCACTCTATCCCTGTCAGAAAAACAAAGAGTCACTAATCTGGGAGTGATAATGGACCCTTCCCTGAAACTTAACAATCATGTAAACGTGATTGTTAAATCATGTTTCTTCCAACTGAGGTGGCTGTCTAAACTGAAGCCCATATTGTCCAAAAATAACCTGGAGACAGTAATACATGCATTCATTACATCTAGGCTTGATTACTGCAATTTGCTCCTGTTTGGTATCAGTCAGACCTCCATTGCACGACTACAACTGGTCCAGAATGCAGCAGCCCGATTTTTAACCAGTACAGGCAAAGAGAGCACATCACACCAGTTTTGGCCTCACTGCACTGGCTACCGGTTCACCTTCAAATCCAGTTCAAAATACTCCTGTATGTCTACAAATCGCTGAACAGTCCCCCCCCATCTCTCTGATTTGCTACAACCCTATGTCCCTCCACGTTCCCTGAGGTCAGCGGACCAATTGCTCCTCACAGTTCCAGGAACTCATCTTAAGCGCAGAGGTGACAGGGCCTTCTCTGTAGCAGGACCAAGACTTTGGAACAAGTTACCTCTGCTTGTCAGACTGGCCCCCTCCCTCTCGGTTTTCAAATCCCATTTAAAAACCCACTACTGTTCAGTAGCTTTCAACACCAGAGGATCTGTGTTTTTAACATGTACGCTCCACACTGGTTTGTCATCATATTTATTATCTTCATCGTTTTTATGTCTATATTTTTGATTTACTTCATTTTGTATATTGCTTTGTGTGTTGCCTGTTGTTCTGTCTGTACAGCACTTTGGTTGGCCTTGTCACTGGTTTAAGTACTCTATAAATAAAATGGTATGGTATGGTATGGTATTATATTTGAAGGAGACAAGTCCCCCCAACATTCCAAAAACGTTCATTTGCACCCCCCACTTTTACTATGAAACATTAGTTCAGGCGGCACAGTTTTAACAGCAGGTGTTAAATAATTTAAAATAAATTATTTTAAATAGAAATTCCATGCCAATCATCCATCAATCAGTCAATTGTGTGTCATGTCAAATCTTATTTTGAAAAACCGCGATAGAGTGAATCCACGATAAACGAACCACAAAGTATCGAGGGACTACCGCATTTGACTCAGGAGCCAAAAACAGTAACTCTATAGAGATAAATGCCCTCCTGAATTGATTCCTAATCTTAACCACCCAGATCACAATAGGGTTAGAAGTTTATACAGTATTGATTGTTGAAAGGGCAACCGAGAGCAGAGTAATGCAGAAGGGGTACTGGATTGACGTGAGGCCCTTTCCAAGGCCACCCAACTAGGAAAAGGGGTGTTCCTGCCCAACCAGAATAGAAGAGCTCTGATATTAGCTGCCCAATATTAGTGCATGAAGTTAAGAAGTGACATGCCTCCAAGTCTGCGGGGCAGATGTAAGACCCTTTTGACAATCTGTGGATGCTTTTTATTCCAAATGAATGCTGATAACTGTGTTCAGTGTTCAGATTGGTAAAGAAGGATTTAGTAAGGAAGATTGGCAGATTCTGAAACAGGTATGTAAATTTAGGTAGGATGTTCATTTTTACAGAGTTTATTCTTGCCCCTAGTGTGTGAGGCAGTGATTGCCATCTAGCAATGTCCTGTTTAAGGTTCACCATGAGAAGTAGATACCATATTTTCCGGTGGCCCTTAAGTCGCATCAGTCCAGATTTGTCTAATAAAGTGGAAAAATCCATAAATATGTTGCTTCGCCATACTATACGTCGCATCTATTATGTGTCACCGCTGACACGTTGTATTTGTTACACGTCACCACTGACAACCCGGAAATGTGGGCCAAACCCGGAAATGTTGTGCCAAAAACCGATGGGCTGCCAAATGGCGGCCGCGGGAGCATGCATGGGAAGACTTTAACAAGAATTTAACAAGATTAACACTCAAAAACAATTATTTGTTTGCTCAAAATTATAGTAAAGGTGTGTCTCAGTCTAACTTTTGCTTAATAAATACATTTTGACGGTCAAATCAGCTATTTTTCAAAACCCGATTTGCAAAAGCAGCGGGCAAGCGCAGAGGGATGAGCCTCCGCATTTCTTCGAAATTTAACAAGATAAAACACCTAAAAAAAATTATTGTTTGCTCGAAATTATAGTAAATATGTGTTTAAGTCTAACGTTTGCTTAATAAATCCACTTTGACGGTCAAATCAACTGTATTTCAAAAGCCGAAACGCAGAAGTAAATGTGTGTACGTGACGAGTCAATATGCAAATTTATCAGGATAGCCATCTAAAACCAATTATTTGTTTGCTCAAAATTACAGTAGAGGTGTGTCTCAGTTGAACTATTCCTTAAAAAAAAAAACACTTTAATGGTCAAATAGCTGAATTACAAAAATGGTTGCGCTGCTGCAAAGCGTGCATGTGCAGATGGACGACCGGATGAATTTCTTTAAAATTTAACAAGATAACCACCTAAAAAATATTTGTTTGCTCGACAATATAGCAAAGGTGTGTTTCAGTTGAACTATTCCTTAAAAAATGTGCTTTAATGGTCAAATCAGCTGAATTTAAAAAATAATTTTGCTGCCTCGGTTGTCGGGGAGCACGCAGAGGGAGGAAATCAGGAAGGAGGAACGCTGCTCGTTTCTTCAAATTTAACAAAAAAAGCACCTAAAACAATTATTTGTTTGCTCAAAATTATAGCAAAGGTGTGTCTCAGTTGAACGTTTGCTTAATAAATGCACTTTAATGGTAAAATTAGCTGCATTTCGCCATGGCGATGCAGCTGGTTTAACTTCCTCCAAGCACAGAGCAGAACGAAAGTGGAGTGCTGTGGAAGACCGATTTTGTCATTAATAGTTGATGAAGATTCTCAGTCGTCCAGGACATGATAAATTCAAAAAAGTTCATGAAAAAAACAAAAGAGTATAAAGTAAAGTATAATAAATAAAGTCCAGTTGTTTTTGTCTTGAACTTTTTTTAATTTGTCATTATAGCCACGTTTACCTATTACATGATACAATGGCATGCACTACTGCTACTACTACTCTGCTGCCTTATAATGGCTGAAAATGGTACTGTTCAATTTCTTTTGATACTCTGCTGCCATCAAGTGGCTGAAAGTGGTATTGTTAAAAAAAAATTCAGTCAGAAGGAATGAAAATGGTCATATCTCACCCCAAAAATTGGTTTATAAATATAGGAAAAAAATCCATAAATACACCGCTTCGGCCTATAAGTCGCAAGGCATGTAAATTATGCAAAGAACTGTGACTTATATGCCAGAAAATATGGTAATTGGTTTTATAGAGGTTCTTATGATCTCGAGTTACCCAGATCCCAAGGTAATTAAATTTTTTTCAAACGATTTTTAAAGAGTATGGTGTCTAAGTTTTTCTTTTCTATAGAGGTCACAGGCATCAATTTGCTCTTTTGAAGATTAACCTTATGGCCAGATATTTTCCCAAATTTTTTAAACAAATTAAGCAATTCAGGGATACTGGTAAGAGGGTCTAATAGAAAAACATGTCGTCTGCATATAAAAAAAACCTGTGCTCTGTACCTAGTTGATTTATCCCCTTAATGATGGCGTTCTGCCGTAAAGCTACAGCCAATGGTTCTATCGCCAACACAAATGGAAATGGTGAGAGTGGGCACCCTTGTCTCATGCTTTGCTGCAGTTCAAAATAGGAAGATTTTACAGTTAGTGTAGACTGCTGCCATTGGGAAGGTATAAATCAGTCTCACCTATGATATGAATTTGGGACCAAATTTAAATAACTTAAAGGCTCGAAGAAGTAGCCCCACGCCACCCAGTAAAATGATTTCTCTGCATCTGATGAAAGAATGACTTTGTCACAGGTGTGTTCGGGTGAGCTAGGAGTATACAGCACATTGCACAGTTGCCTAACACTGAAGAAAGCCTGATGGTTTTTAACTAATCCCGTCTGGTCAGGTGGGACGATTGACAACACTTGCTCTTGTCAAGAGTGAACGCATTTCTCCTCCTCTCCCTCTCCGCTTTGCTTTGCTCTGTCCTGTCTGTGAAACTGCTTAGAGCCTTTCTTCTACAAATCTTTTGAATCTTAATTCTGCTATGGATTTTGTCAGTTGGTCCCTCAACGCAATTGATAACATTTCTTCGAAGAGAAGACAGGTTTTAGGTGAGCTGATTTGTCCCATTGGCACACACGCAGCTGAATATCTCATCAACTTGGAAGACATAATGATGTGTCCAGGGGCGGACTGGGACAATAATCCAGGCCGGGAATTTTGATACCATCCCAGGCCACCACCACCTGATTAACGCAAACCACCAAGACTGAGTTCAATTGAGCGCACTTTGAATGCATGTTGTTTGCACACGTCTAAAAAGCCATCCATAATTTCCCATCTATTCATTTTCACTTATTGACTATTTATATGTATTGGCTATTCATATAACAAAAAAAAAGTTCTTAATCTCAACGGAACTTTACCTGGTAAAATAAAGTTTAAATAAAATATTGTAATACAAGGATTTTAATATTCAGATAATTTATTGGAGTAATGAAGGGTATACACAAAATATCCTCAATAATCCAGGTAGAAAATCTAAAAAAGTTAAGTCAGGTCCTCTGGACAGATTAAAAAAAAAAAAAACTTGTTGAAACGTTTAGTCTTTAATCCAAAAGACTGTCAGTTTGAGAAGCTGCAACAAACTTAGTTTCAAATAGTCTCTTTTCATAGTGGATCAACCAGTTTGTTGCTGACATCCAGAACTAGCTGTTAACATGATAAAGGAGGACCATCATCAGCCCAACAATGGATCGTTAGTGCTCTAGGCTGTTTGCTATTCACAGGGGGCTGAGAGATACCAGCAATAACAGCATTGTAAGAGGGCTACAGTTGGACACAGAGGCCTCTGTCCCTGTTTAATGATGGATGAGTTCTCATCACAAAGATGGCTTCCTTTACTCCTCTCTCAAACCATAGTTCCTCTCTATCAATAAACCACAGAGTTCTCCTGGCCTGATGATGTTGCTCTTTGGCCCAGCACAGAAGAGCAACATCTTCAGGCCAAGACTCGGCAGTTTACACTCATCTGCAGGCCAGCAGTCACTTTCAGGGATGAAGATGTGCACATCCTTGATAGAGAGGAACTATGGTTTGAGAGAGGAGTAAAGGAAGCCATCTTTGTGAAAAGAAACCATTGTTAGGGGTTGTTAGGCTGCAGGTCTTCCTTATGTTAACAGCTAGTTCTGGATGTTAACAACAAACTGGTTGATCCACTATGAGAAGAGGCTATTTGAAACTGAGCTTGTTGCAACTCCTCAGACTGAACTTAGTTTTTTGGATTAAAGACAAAAGTTTCAACAAGTTTTTTTTTTATTTGTCCAGAGGACCTGACTTAACTTTTTTAGATACAAAAAAATCTGAATTCCTAGACATTTCAACATTAAACTTTTTTCAGATCCTAACCCATATTATAAAATTTGCAATATTCTTTGTAAAAACTTAAAAACATTTGTTATATTAAGCCAGTTTTGGCCCACTTAGGTCCCTCAAAGTGAAGCTAGCATGTGGATATTAAGCTGTGCTGATAAACTGTGCCAGAATTCAATTTTTTCAACACAAGTGTTTCTCTTACCTGCTCCATTACGAACAAACATTAATTTATAGCACTTAGCAGCATCCGCGGCCAGAGCTTTTCTCTTTTTTATCCTCTCTCTCTCTGCTCCACCTTTCCTCTTCTTTGGCTCTCTGTTGCTCCATTCTACAACTCAGAGATGCACGCACCGCGCGCCAACACCGTCGGGAGCGCGAGTCCTAGGGCGGGCGCAATGTGTGTGTGTGTGTCTCTGCTCTGTGAGTGACACACAGAAAAGGAAGGGAGGGGGCCGGCCCGGCCGGGGGATGTGCCAGGCTTTCTCCGTCGCTGCAGTGCAGCGTGAGACCTGAGCCCAGGCAAAAGTGAATTGTTTATTTAAAATAATAAAGTCCGTGCGACCCGAACCGAGCCTTTAGTCCCGTTCCTCGGCAACCAGGCCACCGGGAATTGTCCCGACGCTCCCGATGGCCAGTCCGCCTCTGGATGTGTCTATCTGCTGTCATTTGGACATTTTAAGGGCACATATATAATTGGATTTATGATAACTGGTTTCCTGCTTTTTGGATTCAGCTGGTTCCTGGTTTATCTACAATCAAGGAAGTCTTCAGCAGCAAATTAGGACTTGGTCAGGCTATCTCCCTTATATGATGGCTTGTTTCATGCCTCGAGCACCCAGACTCAAATGCTTTTGGCAGGATGGATCAGATCTTTTTTTTTCCCCTGCTATTCTACGGTGAAACAAGACGTGTCCCCCCCCCCCCCCCCCCACCCGCTTCCCTGCTGCGCTCTTTTGTCCTGTGAACCCTTAAAAAAGCCTCTTTTTTTCCTGCATACCTCTTAATTGGAAGGATCAGCTGGTCTATCAACAAAATTGATCAACTTCTCCCGACAGGAGTCAGGGTAAGGAGGACACTCTGACCTCTAAGGAAACAAATTGGATTCATGATGACAACTAGATTCTACTGTTTGGGTTGGTGAAATCTGGTTGTCTACAAATTTGTGTGGAGGTGTTGAAGCTTGACAGTGCTCGGACTGAATGTGGAGCTGTGACAGGGAATTGGAGCAGCTGTTATCAGGACTGTGATCTCCCTGGCAGCACTCATGAATGGTGGGAATAATCTAGAGAAGCTGTGAGTTCGACTTTTGGAGTGAAGGATCAATTTGGCTGTTTTGGAGTTTCCATCAGAGAATATGTACAGCAAGACTTTAAAGGCAGAAACAACAATTCACGAGTTCTGCCTGACCCAAACTGTGGCCTTGATGCTGGACTTATCTCAACTCCTCCTGGAATGTTTTGAAAACAACAAAGATGCTTTGACTGTTTCCTCACCCCTCCCTTCTCCAAGGCCGTGGACATGTAACAGAACCTCAACTGAGCTGAAGATGAACATCACCTCTTATCTGGACAATGGCTGGGGGGTGGGGGGGGGGGCTCTGGACTATGCTACGACTTTCCCTTAAAAATTAAATGTTTTCACCGCCTATATGTTCATGTATAACGTCTGTTTATAGTATGTTGCTTTGCTGTGGTAGGTTTTTTTGATGCCTCAAATTGTGCCCTGTCTAGGACACGGTGTTAGAGATCTTTTTTTTTATACCATCTCTCCTCATGTTTTCTTTCCTTTTCTTATCTAAGCAAAATATTATTCTGAATAAGAATAAGAAGGCCGCGCTAATTATTTATAGCCGCAGCTTTGTGCACTCCGCCCATCTTCGGATGACTGTACATACATAATCGCATTGTATCTCGGTGCAATGCCAATAAAGTTTATTCTGATTCTGATTCTTCTGATTCTGATCTTGAGGATTACTCTCAGGCATGGTCCATTGGTGTGGCCATTTAATGTGGACGTTTCGGAACCGAGTGGACCAACAAAGACTCAAGGTAGAAGTCAGCAAAAGTCATGCCTGTCCCCAAAACAATCGTCTTTATCTGAATTTGGCCCTTTGACTGGCCTTGACAGGCCATCTTATCTTAAATGCCTGAAAGTTTTGTAAACCTGATGCTCTGCGCCTTCCCCTCCTACCGAGAAAGTCTACAGACAATTCAGAGAGGCCCAAATGAATAAACATTCTGTCATCAATTCAGGACTCTTTGGATTAGTCCTTGGCCGTCCTTGACTCATAAGCGTTTGCTGCCTCGTCAGCTGTTTATTTGTTATTAAAGTGTTTTCTTATTTTATGTCCTGGCCTCTGCGTCCTGTTTGCACATGGGTTTGTTCCTGTTCAGCTCAGCCTGAAAATCCTGACAGTATGCACCGACCAAAACCAGAACCCAGCAGACAGAGTTCCTCGGCCTCACTTACCTGTTCTCTTGAGTCCATGTAGATGGGGAAATCCGTGATCCGGTGCGGTGGGTTCTGGATCCAACCTGTGCCGGCACAAAGAAGCTACTGCCGGGAGGTGGAGATCCTGTCTTCTCCCCTTCTGGTCCTCGAAGAAAAAAGAAGGTCCCAGCTCCGGTGGAACGCCTGACCCATGAGTCCAGTTCCTCCTCATCCTCAGCTCCGTTCGGCTATTCGGGGTGGACTTCGGGGGGAAGACGCAGAGCCGGAGGATGAGCTCTGCTCCATTCCTGGCCCTCAGCCTCATTGCCACCACCGGAGCGGCAGAAACCAAACCCAGAAGCGGTCCATGGCGCTCGTCCCGGCACCTTCCACGTTTCTGACTTGGCTTGGCAGAGTTGAGCTTCCAGGAAGCAACCCCGGTGCTTCAGTGGGAATGGGTTCTGTTGCTTCACCTCCCAGGGTTCCGGTGGGGGCAGAGTCCGACGCCTCACCATCATTCCAAGCCACTCCTGCTCAGTCCGGTGAGACTGAGTCACCTGAAACCAGTCCCGGTGCCTCTGCAAGGGTGGGTCCCATCTCCTCACCTCCCAGGGTTCCATTGAGGGCGGAACCCGACACCCCACTGTCGCTCCAAGCCGCTCCTGCCCAGTCTGGCGAGACTGAGCCTCCTGAACCTAGTCCCGGTGTCTCCATGGGGGCAGGTCCGTCGCCTCACCTCTCAGGTTTCCGGTGGGGGCGGAACTTTACCTCTCACCCCTGTATAGAGCTCCTCTCATGACTAGTCCCAAGACTTCTCAGCTCCAAACCAATGATTTATCTCAAATAAACCAGACTCTACAAAGTCTTCTTTTTTCTGGAAAAAACTACATGGACTGTTTAGACACTGTTTAGACGGACACTCCTCATGTCTCCTGCTCCAAGGAGGTCCTGGCGGACGTCCCTCGAGTCTCCTGTTCTGAGGGAGTCCTGGCAGACGCTCCTGACGTCTCCTGCTCTGAGGGGGTCCTGGCAGATGCTCCTCGCATCTTCTGTTCCAAGGGGGTCCTGGCAGAAGCCCCTCTCGTTTCCTGTTCTGAGGAGCTCCTCACGTCTCCTGTTCCGAAGAGGTCCTGGCGGACGCTACTCACATCTCCTTTCTCAGGGGGTCCTGGAGGACGCCTCTCATTTCTCCTGCCATCTTGGGGTCATCACACCCATACTTGGGGCCTCTAGGTCACCTGTGGTCTCAATAAAAGCTGCTATTACCCTGGGCTCATCAGCTTCTACAGCGCTTCTTGCCTCTGTGACAGCTGTGGGACCCACACCTGAACCTATGGCCCCTTCAGTCCTCTTTCCCCACACCAGGCGGTCATGGTCATGTTCCAGTGTGTCAGACAGCCTCTCGGCCACACTCCTGACCAGTTCCTGAGCTTTGGACGGTCTCCCGGCCACCTGCCAGACCTGACTCGGCCTGTTGGACAGTCTCCCGGCTGCCCACCGCACTTTCCCCAGCGTTTTGGATGGACTCCCAGCCACCCACCTGAACGGTAACCAGCCTAGGGACTGTCTCCTGACCATTCAAGACATTCTTTGTGTTCCCCGGTCTTGTTTTAGTCTAGATTCCAGGCTCTTGTAAATGGTAATTCATTCAATTCAGTTTATTTTTATAGCGCCAAATCACAACAAAGTTGTCTCAGGGCACTTTACAGAAACATTCACATACATAAAAGCCAATTAGTAGTTCTCTATCTAAGGAAAATGGACTGTACTTATATAGTGCCTTTCTATCTTTTGGAGATACTTAAAAAAGTGCTTTACACTACAATCTGTGTCCTCATTTACCCAATCATACAGCACTCCACTAGATCTCTACAAAGCTAATTGAACAAATCATTCCAAAGAGACTAATCAGAGCTTTATCACATTCATACACAAATGGGACACACATCGTAGGCAATGAGAGGTTCAGTGTCTTGCCCAGGGACACTTTGGCATGTGACTGCTAGTGGATTCGAACCCCCAACTCTTGCATTGGAGGACGACTGCTCTAACCACTCAGCCACAGCCGCCCTCTTGTCCTGCCGTTTTTTTGTTCTGCCCTCGTTTGTTCCTTGTGCCCCCCATCCTTGCGGTACCTCCCTCCTCCCACCCAAATCTTTTTGGGGTGGGCCCTGTTTGGGACGCCAGGAGACGTCCTTGGGAGGAGGGTACTGTAAGGATGGTACCTTTATGTCTTGTCAGTTTCCCTGTGTCTGTACTCCCAGTAATTACCTTGATCAGTTCCGCTTGTCCTCCAGGTGTTTGTAATTTGTCTTGTCTAGTCTCTGTATATAAGCCCTGGTCTGTGCCTCAGTCTTTGTCAGTGCATCGTCTGGTATCCTCCTGTGTCCCTTGCATTTCCTGACCCATAAGTGTTTGCTGCCTTGTCAGCTGTTTATTTGTTATTAATTCAATTCAGTTCAATTCAAAAATACTTTATTAATCCCAAAGGGAAATTATTTGTTGTAGCACGTGATCCGCATTTCATAGAGTTGTTTTAGATGCTGATGGCTGTAGGCAGGAAGGATCTCTTGTAAAGGTCCATCCCACAGCAAATCCTAAGAAACTGGCTGCAGATGCCGGCCGATCCATCCACCCAGACTCGGCTGGCCTCTCAGTTCCCCCGGGCTGTAGGATAGCCTGAATGCTGGGCAGAACTCCTCCCAGTGCGATGGCTACTCCTCCCAGCAGTCTGTTGAGCTCCTCGTCTCTGCAGACAGCTAGCTGCAGGTGTCGGGGGACGATCCTGTCCTTCCGCTGTCATGAGCCGTGTTTTCTGCTTGTTCCAGGATCTCAGTGGTCAGGTATTCGAGCACATCTGACAGGTAGATGAGAATGCATCCACAGAACATCCTTTTCAACTCATTTGAGATTTTGGGCTGTAATTGAGATATTATTTGAGCTTTTGAGATGTTAATCAGCTGCTGTTGGTTGTAGAAAACTGCCTTGTTGCCATGGTTACACATCATAACAAATGTCCAAAACTAAAAGAGTTTCAGTAAAAACCCTTCCTGCTGCACAGCATCTGATACCAGAGGATACAATTATCCAAAAAAATGTGATTTACATCCATAAAAAGAGGAATTAAAGTTTCCAAAAGCAAAATCTCAGAATGAAAGTAACAGAGCTGCTCCAACATGCAGCCACCTTGAGCGGCGCAATTCTAGAACACATTTTCTAGAACTGAAAATTATTAAAGTGTTTTCTTATTTTACGTCCTGGCCTCTGCGTCCTGTCTGCACATGGATATGTTCTTGTTCAGCTCAGCCTGAAAATCCTGACAGGTTGGCTGATTGTCGCCGCAATTTAAGTGCAAGCAAACACTCAGCTTTTTCACCATGTTTGTACACTGTAAAACATTTCAAGTCACTTAAACTTGCAAATGAAAGTCCACCTGCTGCCTTAGAAATGCATGTTAACTCAACTAACAGCTTATCTTTGTTTCAACTCAGAAATTAAAGTTTAAAAAATTGATTGTACTACACTGTTCTTGTTGTCTTAATTTCGTTTTTTAAGTTGTCAAAGTTGATTGAACTTTTTATCACTTGCTGTCTCAACTTGATACTTCAAGTTGAATCAAAAAGCTATTACACATTACCAGTACAAGACAACCGTTAATCACTTGTTTCAACTTAATACTGTAAGTTAAATCAACTAAAAGTTAAACATCATCAATATAATACACTTTCCATACCTAGTTGAACAAACACACATTTGTGCATGATTATAATTCACTGTTTTGAATTAAAATAACTATCTGTAATACAATTTTCCATTTCAAGTTAAAAGAATTTCAATTTCAAATTTTTTTTAACTTACATGATACATGACAGAACTCACTGAATGCTTGCTTTTATCCAAAATTACAAGATTTATTAATGCAAGAGTCTTTAACACCATACATTTACATGCTTTCACTGCCAAATTGCATACCATATGGGGGGGGGGGGGGGGGGGGGGTTGTAGCTACAGAAGATGGGGTCGTGGAAAGGAGAGACAGAGTGAGCGAGGAAGAGGTAGAAAGTTGCAGACATGGAGAAGGCAAGGTAGGGTTGTAGGCAGGTTCATTAAACATGAACAAAGAACATGAATGCTCAGCATGAGAAACAATCAAAAAACATTTGTCAATTGAAAATAACTTCAACTTTACATGAAATATCAAAGCAGTTTATTTCTTAGTCCATGGACTCTGGCTGAGCATTGGTCTGGTTTAATGTTCATGATGACCTTCTGTAGGAACTCAAAGGAGTACCTCATATTTTTGGGGTATTCAAGGTTAAGGCAGTAGATGGCGCCTAGTAACATGGCAAAGCCAGTGGGTACATCTCTGATGTCATGTAGGATGATCTTCTCCTCCACTACCACAGCCACATTGAAGACATTCAAAGGGAATGCATCCTGCAGAGAGCCTTCATGTCCAATCAGCAGTCCAACTTCCATCCCTTTCATTATCATGTCAAGGGTTTCCCCATAAGCCTAAAGACAAAGACATACACATCTTAACTTCTCCAAGTTTAAGACATCCCTAACATTTTAATTAAGGTTATATCTATATTTGAAGTGAGTGTGAGTGAGTGTTGAAAAATAATGGGTCTGAAAGTCTGTGTATCAACCAACAATAAATAAAAATGATTCCTGCAAATACAAAACTTGATTAAAAAAAAAAAACTCTGGGAGATGAAACTAACAACGTGTTGTACAGTGGGGTGATGGCAAGATTCCTCAGCAAGGCTATTTAGACAGTCCTTGATGTACTGTATTTTCCATACTATACATCGCTCTGGAGCATAACTCGCATTAGTCAAACAATGTGTCATGGAGAGGAAAAAAAACATATGTAAGGGGCTCTGGAGTTAAACTTGACTTGCAGTCCAGAAAATACAGTAAATACTTGCTGATGCAAACTTTTCATTACATTAGCTTTTAAATTCAAATTCTAAAATACTTTATCCCAAAGGGAAATTAAATGTTTATGTAACTCATTTAATTAAGGAGTTAATTGATTAAGATTTCATTAGGACATTTAAAAAAATGATTGCATGACTGAGTAGTAGGCTACATTTGTTTCTGTTGATTGTGTTACATGATAGTTATAAGTTAAGTCAAGTTGCATGTCCCCTAGTTTTGACTATATGCATTTGGAAGAGTGTAGTACAGTACAGTGTGTAAATTTAGGGTCTTCACACATCCTGATTACGTTGGAGGAGTCATCTGAAAAGTAGCATAGGACACCAAGAAGGGCCGCCGTTCTCTGGTTTTGGTTTGTGTCCTACCAAAACAGGTAATGGTATGTGAATGCAATAATAAAGCTTGAACCATAATCTTCATACAGACTGACAGAATAAGTTTCTTATACAGTACACGCCTCCTTTTGAAGACAATCCAGAATGCTGTTCAGGGCCATCCTCCTGCCCGATGCAGCAGCTGCTTTGTAAAGTTGTAGAAGACTGGGCATGAATGCATCAAGTCCACCAAAAAAGGATTCCAGCAGGTCTTTAGTGACAATTCTGCGGAACTCCGCAATTAGCTGAAGCAGATGGGAAACAAAATAGCACAGAAAAGGGCATGAGTGAAGGAGATATAAGAGAAGCATAGAACTGTGAGAACAGAAACTCAAAGAATTAAATTATTGCAACAAAGTACATGTTTTGACTATATGAGTTATAAAGTCACAAAAATTAAGATTTTTATGCTGTATTTAGTTGCCCAAGGATTACCTGTTGCTCACTAAACAATGCAGGCCATCTGTCCTTGACGAGAGAGATAAGAGGTTCATCACCAATTATTTCTTGTCTCCGCTACTCTTCCTTGCCCATTGGAGGAAAACGCACAAAACTTACATTTCCACCTCATGAACTTGAAATCCTTGTTCACTTCTGTGAACAAAAATGATTTGCATCTTAAAAAATGAAACCCAGTTATTTATTTATATATTTTGTACACAAATTCTTCGCAGCAGAGAGGGGTAAGCAGCGCCACTCAGACAGTGATTGACAGCCCTAAGACCTGCCTCCTGGCTCAATTTTTTCCACAGACTATCATGACATAGTGACAGTTTCAACAAATATGTAGAAAATATTTCTATATATTTAAAAGTTGCATACTGCAGCTTTAATTCACTATTTCTGCAAGCTCCATCTGTCTATGCAAAAGATACTGGAGGGGCATCGAGAGCGGACGTCTCTGTTTAACAAGTGTTTGAAGAATGCGCTGTTCCGTCTCTTGAGGAATTAGGATACATTTTACTCCTGTATATTATTTTAAAATGGCAGTCAGCATCTGCTCTGCTTTCTGCTGCATCCCGCTTTCATGCTAAAGTCCACCAAACATGTTCCACACATGTGCGCACACAAGGGGAAAAGGAAAAAATGCGAGGGAAGAAAAATGTTTGCAGAGTTTTTAGTCTACTGCATGATCTGCACCAACACAAATTACCTGCTTTAAATCGGTTAATTTTACATTATGAAATGTATTATCCTAGTTATTGGTCAATACAAGCAGTAACCAAAGCATGAGCGCTGTGCCCCATTTGTGAAAAAGCTGTTTCATATTGAACATTCACAGTAAGCTAACGCCATTTTATAGCCTTGACAGTTTGCTAACTAGCTAGCTCATGCTCCGGTGAATGCTAGAGAAACTAAGTGAATTTAATAGCACAAGAAAACAACGTGTATAACGATCACATTAAAACACTGTACCGGTTATCTAATTCATAATATTGTTTTAAAAGCTGACCGAATACGTTTTAATCTGTCTAGCAAAGCGGCGGAGGGTATTAGCTGGTAGCCAAACCTGGAAATTAATTTTTTTCCCAGGCTATTAAAAAGCACAGTCTACATGGTTACTGTTGTATTTTTTTTTATTTTTTTTTTACGTTACTGCACAGAAGGTTAATAGAAAAATAGTGGATGTAGATTATTAAACTCACCTGGCACTGATGCTGCATGAAGAATCCAATGGCACTGGTCCTCTTCGCGGGTACAGACAAGTGTATTGTTCCGCCTACTGTGACGGACAGTTGTCAGAGAAATGATCTTCTTCCGCTGGTGGAAGTAGTCCTTTAAAAATCCTTTTTCCAACGGCGAAATGTGTATATTTTGGATGAAATTTGATATATGATTTATTTGCAGTGTATAAAGTATTTTTTCCATTCTTCAGTGTTGCTTTGGTTTAAGGAAGGCAGGTTAACTAAAAAGTCATTGACATTTTTTTTTCTCTGTTGCTACAATCCCTCACTCCCTCCTTTTTTCCCCTCTCCTGTTTTAAATTGATGACTTACAAATGTAAGTTCAATCAAATCTGACAAATTCCCAAATATTCAACACAATGAATAACTAAGTTTTACTGTCCCGCCTTTTTTCCTTCCCTTTTTTCTCCCAACTTCTGACTTACAGACTCAAAGTTCAATCAACACATACAAATCTGACAAATTTCTCTAATAGTCAACACAATAGATTGCTGTAAGTTTTATTTTGTAAAACTCATAAAATAGAGTTCAAAATCTAAAAATTGTCAGAGCTCTTTGAGTTAAATAAATGTAGTAAGTGGATTTAACTATATGAGGCTTTAATGTTTACAGTGTAGTTACCCCGTCTACATGTTAATTAGCATCATAAACGCTAATTTTAAACACAACAGCCACTTATGACTTCTTAATATCACACATACGACCTGCCTCTTCAAATAGCATTTCCGCCTCTACCTTTAAAAAAATCTCCACCCCTAAAAGAGTGGTGGGGGTGAGTGCCGAGCTAACCAGGCAGTCGTATGCTGGCAGGAGCCCACAGGCAGCGGCCATGAACAGACGGAAGAGACGCCTGGAGGTTTCTCATGTGTAGTCATACAGTGAATTCAGAGAAGAGTCGGCTCTGAACCGTCAAATGGTAAATGGACTGTACTTATATAGCGCCTTTCTATCTTATTTCAAGATACTCAAAGCGCTTTACACTACAATCTGTGTCCTCATTTACCCATTTATACAGCACTCTACTAGATCTCTACAAAGCTAATGGAACAAATCATTCTAATGAGACTAATCAGTGCTTGAGATCACATTCATACACTGATGTGACACACATCAGAGGCTAAGAGGTGTTCAGTGTCTTGCCCAGGGACACATCAGCATGTGACTGCTGGTGGATTCGAACCCCCAACTCTCGCATTGGAGGACGACTGCTCTAACCACTCAGCCACAGCTGCTCCAGTAAAGGTGGGTGTTAGGATGCTTGACAGAAGTGGAGTGTTTACAAATGAAGGTAAACGGAGATGTTTGACAATCTGTTAAAATACACCCAAATTCAGGAAATCGCATCTACTTTATTCAAAATTTTCTGGGGGAGGACCCCCACACCAGCTTGCCTGCTATTTGCATTCCGGCATTGATCAGTTTACAAATTAAGCCCTGAGTGGCACCAGTAGCAGCTTACCAAATGTGCTTATTCCTCCCCAGCTGTGGGTTCAGTTTGAATGGTTCCGATAAACAGTGCTAAGACCAGAGGGAGGAGGGAGAGCCCTTGATGAGTTTCTACAAAACAAACTTTTTAATTTCAGGAAGCTGGAAACAGATCAGAACCAAGGCAGAACAAGCACTGGGAGTTTCTTTACTTGTAGTCCATTGACTTATTGTAATTGCCTGTCCTCCACAAAGCTTTGTGTTCTTAAATGTGATGATGTCTTCTTGTACAACAGTGGCTAGGTTCTTTTTTCCTCCATCTATATTAATATTATTTATTTTAGTTGAAATATAAAATATTTCTTGTTATTTGTTTCTAGGAGACTCATCCTCATCCGGAGTTCTATGAGAGGATCGTTCCTACACTGCGACACAAGGTTGGATTACATTGTAACATTCATCTGTTTTATGATTGTGAATTACACAGAACAGAACTCATGTTTGACTGGATTACAATTTTAGTAACTTAAACAAGACATAATCCATTCTTTATGGAACAGGTCTCCCAAGTATATTTTCACAAACTCATTTCATATTAGGGTAATGTTGAATTGTCCCAAAGTCAATTTAATATAAAGACATGTGATTTTATAATTTTTATATGCGGAGCAGAGTAGTTGAGTCACGACCTGGCTGATCTGACCAAACTTACTGCATGAAAAGATTTTAATCATTTGACTTTTAGATGTACCACCACCTGGTACTGGCTTGAGATGTGAACAATGGTGGTCTGTACCATTTCTCCCCTGAGCTGTATTATAACAGAGATAATCATTCAAGCACCATGATTAGGGGTGGGGGGTGAAGGGAAATAGTTGAATAATGGGTCGTCTTCCTCCAATCAACTCATACAACAAAACTGTGATGGACCGAGTTGAAAAGCAAGAGGAGTCACAGGAAATATTAGAAAAACAGTTTTTATTTTAACCCCAAAAAATAAAGCTTTACAAAAAAAATAATCCTGAGCTCAAAGGCATTAGAAGCATCTATAATGTGGGGGGGACACACTGATGTGTGTAGGCTTGTGCGTGCGCATGCATGTGTGCACACGCAAAAAAGTGTACACTAGTGTACAAAAAAGCAGCATTTCACCTAGATTTCCTTTAATTCCACAGATTTAAAGCATGTTTCTCACCAAGTTTGTATAAATTCAGCTGTGTGTTTTATAAAGACATTTGAACTTTAATACAGAAAGTCAGGTAAACACTATTTGTGGTTATAGAGAAATAAAAAACATCACCACTAGACTTTTATGCTTGTGTTCAACACTACTCATCTAAATGATGTTTCTCACGAAGCTTGATGACAATAAGGTGTGGGGTTTTAAAGACATTTCAACTTTAATGCACCTGAACACACAGCGTCTCTTACACCTGCAGGGTCTTACAGCGTCACAGCTACTGCTCAGCTAAGATGCTACAGACGTAGCTCTCCTCTCAAGCATCCTCCTAACCATGGATAAATGTTTATGATCGACCCCCCGGTCAACAACTGCCCGCACTAAGCTCGCTAAACTGGCAAGCGAGCAACATAGAGGTGTCTCCACCTCCTCCACCTGTGCACGTTTTCTGCCGAAGCAGGAGACTCAGCAGAAACACTGCAGGCAGCAGGCTGCTGTGTTTATAGTTGGAGGTAACCAGGAAAACCTCGAGTGGAGTTTTAGTGGCTTGAGTATTCTCCCATTAATCAAGTAGAATAGATTTGTTCACAAAGAAAGAGAAACTGTGCCACCTGAACTAATGTTTCATAGTAAAAGTGTGTGTGTGTGTGTGTGTGGGGGGGGGGGGGGGGGGGGCGCAAATGAACGCTTTTTTAATGTGGGGGAGACATGTCCCCTTCACATATAATGGTTGTGACACCTATGGCTGAGCTCATGAAAGAGGTCAAAGGAACAAAACTGAACTCAGGCAAAAATGTGAACAAACTGGCTGTACAAACAAACATCACTGACCTCCTGAAAAAATGACACAGGGGTATATATACTGGCTGATCAGACCATTAAGACACAATAGGGGTAACTAAACAGAATACAATCACCAACTACAACAACCAACATAGTACAGTTAAGTTTGATAATAAACTAAACACCAAAAGTGGAAATTAAATATATTAAACTTTAAATAAAAATATTCACTTAACTACAAAAGCTCTTAAATAAAGAAACTACAAGTTCCCCCTGGTGGTGCAGTCCAATCAGCTCCATGTATTTAAGTGTGCCAAGCTCTGGTCACCATATTTTGTCTGGCCAGGGATCACGGAAGGTAAGAACTGGTAAAAGAAACAAGAATTAATCACAAGAACAAAAAATGAACAATGAGTTGAAATAAATACATAAGTAAACTAAATGTGTGCGCTTACAGACAAAACAAACGTTTCTAAACCAACCAATAAATATTTTATTACAAACTAAAATGTTGTTTGGATGAGAAATAAATGGTGCATGTAAGAGTTACCAACTTTAGAGTGTGGCCATGGGTTTGGCCATCACACACTCCCCCACTTCTTGGTCTTCACTCTGGCAGCGAGACAGGTAATCAGCAGTGGCGTTGTCTTTGTCGGGGATGTAATGAACCTTAAACCGGAATGGCTGCATGGCAAGATACCATTAGTGTCCATCATTCTTTCTAGCCACTGCAGGGCTCTGTGATCAGTTTGAAGGATGAATTATCTTCCAAGCAAATAATACTTGAATGAGTCAAGGGCCCATTTGATCAATGCTTCCTTCTCCACAGTTGCATACTGTCTCTCCCTTCGTAACAGCTTACAGCTGATGTCGGCAACTGACTAATACACCAACAAAACAATAATCAGAATGACTAAACCATGCACCAAACACCTGCTGAAGGAACTCCACAAAACATCAAATAGGCACAAACGAATCAAAGCTAGAAAAGTTGAAACATTAGTGTTTCTAATTTGGTCTTATGTGGCCATTTATCTTAAATGAGGTCATCTCAAACGTCTGGTGAGACCAGTGAGAGCATAAGTGAGAAAGTGTTTGGGTCATTTTAGCTGCCTTAGCAGCTACAGGGCTGTATGTGAATGAATCCTAATTTCTGCCTTTATTTGGAAAGGTGGAGGAGTGTAGGCAGATATTTTGGTGGCTCGGCTTTAGAGGCTGCCACCCAGTGACGTGTAGCATTAACATAGGTCAACGTATGAAAATATAACAAATATGACACAGTGCGAGTTGCATAAGTTAAGAGTAAGACTAAGTCTTGACCAGCTTGTCTGTTCACAGATAACTAAAGCAAAACTTGTGTCCATATCCCAGTACAAAGTTGAAATGGTCCAGGTGTGGAATGGACTCGTTAATAAATTTCATAATTGTCAGTTGACTGGTACATGACATGTTTTGCTAACAAACAATTTAAGCCCACAGATAAAGCCAAACTTTTAGGCAAAGAACTTTTAAGCAAAGAGCAAAAATCTTGTCCAGTTTAGAGAACTTATTGTTTAGATGCCCACTTTGGGGATGATAATGACAATATTTGTAAAACTGTACAAATTTTAGCTTTTTTTGCATTGACGAAGGTTGCTTCTCTGTGGAAACCATTTTGAATCTTTTTTTTTTGTTTGGACAAGGTAATCATCTCTGGTTTTATGAATCCGTTATATCCATTATATTCACATTTATGGTCAAGTGTAGGGTCACTAACAGTCAGCTTATCTCTTTTCAGGATGTGGGTTTGAACACCGACACTATGTCCTGTACCGCCTTCTCCACTTCAGGTCCACACAGTCAGGCCAAGTCTCTGGCTTTGCCCCTGCAGCACCCCTCCTGCACGGACAGCAGCCATGGACGGTCCCTTTCCACTACCAACAAAAGTGTCAAGCCCACAAAGAAATGTGCCACCACCTCTAACAAACATCCAGGTGAGAAAAGAACTGTGCTTTTATTGCAGCAGGTATTAAAACAGTTCAGTCTTAGTGGCAGTGTTAAAGTTCAAGTTATGTTTATTTGTCACATGGAGGTTAATAGTACAATGAATTGTTCAGGATAAGAAGAACCAATGTGAAGACCAGATTGCAGTTTGTTTTGTTCTGAAGAAGCAAATATAGCATCTGCTCTTCCTAATGAGGACCAGACCTCCAGAGTCCTGAAGATGACTTTTACAGCTTACCAAGGACATAGTTTTATCTCAGTAATGTTTTACATCATATTTGTAGCCAAGGTTAAGCAAAAAAACAAAAAACTTGTGGCCAACTTGAATTAGGCTATATCCAGAAGTTATCAATGTACATCTAATGATTAGTTCATGAAAGTTTCAATAAAATCTGCTCAGTGTTTCATGAGGTCTTTTACTAGGTAGACAAGGTTGGTGACAAAAGTTAAAGGCAGAGTTTTAGACAAAGATATTAATAATAGCAATAATAATGCATTTTATTTGTAGTCACCTTTCTTGGCATCTAAGGTCAGCTTACATAGTCAAGCATAAAAACAGACAGTATTATACATGTAATAGTTATGGGCTAGGCAGCTAACTGCGGCTACAAAAGCAGCATCAGAAGATTGTCCTTTTAAGGAGCCTGAGGTGTGAATGAAAACAGGAGGCAGTGTTCTCAGTTTTGGTGTACAAAGTATATATATTGAGTGATTTGAATAAAAACAAACAACAACAGTATGATGAGAGACAAGATCATTGACTCAGAATAAATTAATTCCAAAATCATGAAGTCCATTGTCCTTTTTCCTAGCTCACCATCTTCAGATCCGGATGAGGATCTGATCCAACAGGGGGGAGAAAAAAAAAACGACCTAAAAGGTCAGAAGAACCCATTAAGTATTTTATCAAAAACAATCATGTACAAACATACAAATGAAATAATTAAATTTAGGCATTGGTTTATGCATAGATTCCTAATAATTTGACATGATCAAACATCTCAATAATCAGGTTAAATTAACCATAACTTAAATAAAGTAAAAACAAACAAAAATAAAAGAGTATCAATCATATTTGAAGCTACTCAATTTAAGGTTATCAATTTAAAGTTAAAGTCAAAGTGCACTTCAAAAATAAAGAAAAATAAAATAACTTAATTGTCAAATACTCAAGCAGAGTGAGAGAAAAAAAATAAATAAATATACTGCGCAAGATCAACTTAAGTGTATCCTGATGCATGCTCAATAATCCAGGTAGAAAAATCCAAAAAAGTTCAATCTGGTCCTCTGGACATTCAAAAAAACAAAAAGCAAAACAAAGCAAAAAAATATAGAAACGTTTCATCTCTCATCCGAGAGACTTCCTCAGTCTGAGGTGCTGTTTTCAGCTCAGTCTTTTAAATAGCACCTTCTCAGAGTGGATCAACCAGTTTGCTGCTGACAACCAAAACCAGCTGATCACATGCTCAAGAAGGACCATCAGCCTTACAATGGATCATTAGCACACTGATGGCTGTTTACTATTCACAGAGGGCTGAGTGATACTAGCAATCACAGCAGTGTAGGAGGGGGACAGTTGAACCCGGAGGCCTCCACCCCTGTTTAATGATGGACAATTTCTTTTCACAAAGATGGCCTCCTTTACTCCTCTCTCAAACCATCGTTCTTCTCTGTCCAGGATGTGAACATCTTCATCCTTGAAAGAGTGACCGCTGGCCTGGAGATGAGTGTAGACCGCAGAATCCTGGCCTGATGATGTTGATCTTCTGTGCTGGGCCATCCTTTTGGCCAGTGGCTGTTTAGTTTCCCCGATGTAAGACTGATCACAGCCCTCCTGACACTGAACAGCATACACAACATTACTCTGTTTGTGCCGGTGGACTGGATCTTTGGGATGAACCAGTCTTTGCTGTAATGTATTTTGGGGTTTAAAAGCCACTGGGATGTTATGTTTAGAAAATAAACGTCTCAGTTTCTCTGATACTCCCTCAACATACGGAATGACCACTGTTCTGGGTTCCTCCTTTTTACCTGATGGCTGACTGGAGTCCTGTTTGGGTTTCTTCTCTGCTTTCAGGAAGGCCCATTTAGGATATCCACATTGTTCTAGAGCCTGTTTTGTGTAGGATTTCTCCTTCTGCCTGGCTCCCGAGTTAGTGGGGATGCTGTCTGCTCTGTGATACAGAGTCCTGATGACTCCTAACTTGTACTCCAAAGGGTGATGGGAGTCAAACTGCAAATACTGGTCTGTGTGGGTGGGTTTGCGGTACACCTCAGTTTGCAAATGTCCTCTATCAGAGACTGAGACCTCACAGTCCAAGAAAGCCAACTTGCCATTTTTTACATCTTCTCGTGTGAACTTGATGTATTTATCCACAGAGTTGATGTGGTCAGTAAAATGTTGGACTTCCTGAGATTTAATTTTAACCCAGGTGTCGTCAACATACCTGAACCAATGACTTGGTGGTGTCCCTGAAAAGGAAGTCAAGGCTCTCTTTTCTACCTCCTCCATGTACAGGTTGGCAACAATAGGAGAAACTGGAGACCCCATAGCACACCCATGTTTCTGCCTATAATATTGCTCCCCATATGTGAAGTAGGTTGACTGCAGGCACAGTTTCAAGAGTTGACAGTTGTTCTGTGGAAAGCGTGGTCCTACTGCTCAGAGTGGTGTCTGATTTTAATCTTAAACTGACCACCTCTACTGCATCATCAACAGGAATGCACGTAAAGAGTGATGTGACATCAAAAGAGACCATTGTTTCATCAGTCTCCATGATGACATCCCTCACCTTATCCACAAAGTCCATGGTGGTGTTCTGAGCTGCCAAATAAAGGGATGAGTACAGACGCCAGATATTTGGAAACATTGTAAGTGACAGATTTAATCATGCTCTTAAAGGTACACCTTGTTTGTGGATTTTAGGTAAACCATACAGACTAGGTGTGGCCTCCCCTGGGTACAGTCTGTGGTACAGAATACGGTCAATAGCCTTGTCCTGCTCCAAATTTTTCAGGCAATCTATTAACTTCTTCTTGTAACCACTTCCTGGATCTCTTTTCAGAGCTTCATAAGTGTTTAAGTCACTAAGGAGTGTCATAACTTTCTCATGATAGTCTTTCTGGTTCAAAATCACTGTGCACCTTCCTTTGTCTGCTGGGAGAATGATGATGTTTTTGTCCTTGCTAAGAGTGGTGAGTGCATCCCTCTCCTCTCTACTGATGTTGGAAGGTGGTGGTTTGGCATTGCTGAGGCAGGATGAAACTTTGATTCTGAGCTGTACTGCTTCACCCTCTTTCATTTTGTTGTTGCGGATGCCTGATTCTGTGGCTGTGATCATCTCCACTTGAGGAATTCTACTTAGTGCAACCGCAAAGTTCAGTCCCCTGGCAAGAATCTCTGTCTCCGGCTGGGTGAGCTGTCTGTCAGATAAATTCTTCACCCACTTTTCTGTCTCCCTGACATGTAATTGACTACTGGAGTGTTGTCCTAAACTGAATGTGTTGTTATTGGAATAATGATGGTGTTGATGAGTTATTAGTAAGTTAAACTTATTTTGTTGTCGAGTCTTGGACTTGACATGCTGTGCTAAGCGTGCCTGATCTGTACAGTCCAACACTTGCTGAAGTGTGGTCTGATCTAGACACATAGTTAGTTTCTGTTTAATGTGCTCTTCTTTGGCCTTCAAGGCCTCAATAGTAAAATTGGTCTGTCTCACCCGTTCATTCAGCAGCTGGGTTTGTGCCTTCTGAAGGATCTTGCTTGCCCGGTGGTAAGACCCAGTTCTTGTAAGATTTTATTAATTAGTTTTTCCATGTGCGTCCTTCTTCGCTTTTGACTGGTTGTGTCAAGTTTTGGATTTGAAAGTAAATTAAAGTCACCTGCGCATATACATGTACCACTTGGTTTTGCAGCTATCAGGCCAAATAACTCCTTTAAAAATATATATACTACTATCAGGGTGTGCATAGACATTACACAAAGTGACCTCTTCTTGTTCCAGTTTCCTCTTCAACAACACAAATCTGCCTTCTTTATCTACATGTTCTTCTATATAGTTGAACTTAATATTGTTTGATATTAGAATAGCTACACCTTTTTTTTTCCCAGATCTGTGCGAGGCAAAATGTGTGTTTCTGTAACCCAACCCCTTTAATTTTTTATGTTATTTGTTTGATAAATGTGTTTCTTGCAATAAACCAATTTCCACCTTCTCTTGTTTTAACTTTGAGATAACCTTGCTTCTCTTGATGGGATTTTTTTATACCATTCACATTTAACGACTGTATTTTATAACACTGCATACCTTCTAAGCATTATTAATATATTTTCTTGCACCTTTGTAACAACACTCAGCCCTCTGAATACACCAAAAACAAAAACACATAATGACTGAACTTGTCATAATAATGAACATATCTTTCAAAGATGAGGATCTTTTATTCCTCTTGATGTAGGGGAAACTGCCACTAGGTGGGGCCCCTACTTAGTCGCTTACTTAAAGAGAGGAAACTGAAAATGAGTCACCTGCATCGTTCATTCATCATCACTCCTGTTTGAAGGGAATCCTATTCCTCACCTTCTTCCTGGATAGAGGATGATCAGCCAGCAACATTCAGAACAGTCCTAATCAATTAGTCTTAAAGTCTGGTGAGGCTACGAGCTAACGCTAAAGCCGGTAAACTCCCCATGCTGTCTCTCTTTCTGTCGAACGTCCGCTCGTTGGACAACAAGATGGATTTACTTCGTCTGAGAGCGGGTGCCTCAGAAGAGATGAAGAAGTGTGCAGTGCTTTACCTCACAGAAACGTGGATTACAAGCGAAACGCCGGATACAGTCTTCCAGCTGGATGACAGACTCTTTTTTCAAGCGGATCGCTGCAGCGAGCTAACGGGGAAATCACGGGGAGGCGGAGTGTGCATTTACGTGAGTAAAAGTTGGTGCACGAACTGTACTGTTGTAAATAGCTCATGCTCGAAGGCTTTGGAGCAAATAACAGTGAAATATCGACCGCATTATTTACCCCACAAATTCACAGTTACTTTCATCATGGTTGTTTACATTCCTCCGGACGCTAATGCTAATGAATCACTGCAGGAGCTTCATGATATCATCAGCTCGCTGCAGAGCAAACACCCCGAAGCTCTTTACGTTGTAGCCGGAGACTTTAATCACATGAATCTAAAGGACTGTCTCCCAATCTTTATTCAGCATGTGACAATTCCAACACATGGAGACAAGACGCTGGACCGTGTTTATACAAACGTAAAAGATGCATACAAAGCCAAACCCCGTCCCCACCTAGGACTGTCAGACCACATCTCAATCTTCCTGGCTCCTGCTTACATGCCCCTGCTGAGACGCTCCAGACCGGTACAAAAGAAAGTTAAATGTTGGATCCAGGACAGTGGACCCATACTGAGAGATTGTTTTGATCGAACAGACTGGCAGGTTTTCAGAGAAGCTGCTGAAAATGGAGGTTCGCTTGATCTTGACCAATACACATCCTCAGTTCTGGGTTACATTAGTACATGTACTGACACAGTCTCCACTATCAGAAATGTTAAAAGCTACCCAAACAGAAAACGTTGGCTGAATGCAGAGGTGCGCACCCTGCTGGAAGCCAGGAACACTGCCTTCAGGTCTGGAAATTCAGAGGAGCTGAGTAGGACAAGAAAAGAGCTGGTTGCTGTTATTAAGAAGGCCAAGGCCACATATGCACAGAGGATCAAGGGTCAATTCATCTCACAAGACCCTCGAAAGATGTGGAGGGGCATTAAGTGCATCATCCCAGTCCCAAAAAGCTCTACAGTGACTGGTCTGAATGACTATCGGCCAGTGGCCCTCACCCCGATAGTTGCTAAATGCTTCAAAAAACTGGTCATACTCACATCAAAACAACCATCAGCATAAACGAGGACCCTCATCAGTATGCATACCACGAGAACCGATCAACAGAAGATGCCATCTCCTCTGTGGTCCACACTGCACTCAACCACCTGGAGCAGAAAAACTCTTACGTCCGTATGCTCTTTGTGGACTTCACATCCACCTTCAACACCATGATCCCCCAAACCCTGATGGACAAACTATCCACACTAGGACTAAGCCCCTCCATTTGCAACTGGGTACTAGACTTCTTAACAAACAGACCACAGTCAGTGAGGATCCACAACTTTTCCTCCTCCACCATAACCCTCAGTACTGGCTCTCCTCAGGGATGTGTTGAGCCCTCTCCTGTTTACTCTGCTCACGTATGATTGTGCAGCTACCCATCCAGGCTGTCACATTGTAAAGTTTGCAGATGATACAGCGGTGGTGTGATGCATCACAAACAATGATGAGTCCAGCTACAGGCAAGAGGTGGAACACCTGGAGAGCTGGTGCAAAGAAAATAACCTTCACATCAATGTGAAGAAGACAAAGGAGATGACTGTGGACTTCAGAATGAACAAAAACATATACACCCCCCTGAACATAAGAGCATCTGCGGTGGAAGTAGTCTCCAGCTACAAGTACTTGGGTGTACACATGAATGACAACCTCAGCTGGAGCAACAACACCACCAGCCTGATCAAGAAAGCTCATCAGAGACTCTTCTTCCTCAGACGGCTGAGACGAGCTCGTCTGAGAAGCTCAGTCCTCACCTCCTTCTACAGGTGTGCAGTGGAGAGCATCCTGTGCTCCAGCATCAACGTGTGGCATGGAGGCTACACATCTGCAGAAAGAAAAGCTTTGCAGAGAGTGTTGAAGGCTGCACAGAAGTCTGTCGGAGTCAGCCTCCCCACCATCACAGACATCTACACCTCCAGATGCAGGAAGAGGGCTACCTGCATCATGAAGGACCTCACTCACCCAGCACACACACTTTTTGCCCCACTCCCCTCAGGAAGGAGGTTGAGGAGCATTAAGTGTAGAACCACTAGACTGAGGAACAGCTTCTACCCTGAGGCTGTTAGACTCATGAATCTCTAACCAGAATAGTCACTGTGAAAATCACATCATGTTGCTGCTGATCTGTTTCAATGTTGATGTGTTCATGCGTGCTCATCCGCTCACACAGACTCATGTTCATGTTTGTGCTGATGTTCAATGTTTTATGTTTCGAGTGCTTAGTGTATATTTAGTTTGTTCATATCTTAGATGTTATTACTGTTTTTCTTATACATTTTATTGTTGGATGTAACTGGGACCCTCTGTACATAATTTCGCTCCACCACATGTACCACATGAGGTGCGAATGACAATAAAGAATCTCTGATTCTAACTCCGACTTAATCTCTCACTGAGCGGTGATCCAATAATTCTTTACAGTTGATAAGATGAATACTTTCCATTCATAGCGATTTCCTCTCCTCCTGACCTTTGGAACACCTTCAACTTCTCCCGTGCGCTCTCCCTCACGCCACATGTGCTCCCAGCGCGTCGGGGTCCTACTATATCTGTTGGTAGAAGATTCTTGATCGTCTCCACCATGATGTTTTTGGGTTCTCTTGTGGACACCAGTCCCACCGCGAATCCACGTCTCCTTAAATCCACCACAGCCTCCTCCGCGCTGTTGTAGATGACCATGCCTGACTTGTAGTGCACGCGCATTTTATCCATCGGAGTTTGGAACTGGATAGCGTTCTCCTTAATCAATTTCTTAATGGGACCATACTCCCTCCTTTTCATCTGTGTATTTTCAGCATAAACATGATCAAAGAATATGAATTTCTCTTTTATCTATATTGGTTTTTTCCATGCAGCACGTAGGATTTGCTCTTTAATGTTAAATTTCAAGAAACGGACCACTATTGACTGAGGTGGAGAACCTGCCAGCGGCTGTGCACCCAGCGCTCTGTGGGCTCTTTCCATCCCCAGACTCTTCTCACCGCCCAGATCCAAACTGTCCCCAAGTTCAACATTAAGCATGTTTTCCATATACCTCTGAAGAGAGGTGCCTTCTGCGGTTTCAGGGATGCCATATATCCGTAGATTATTCCAGTGCGAACAACCCTCCAAGTCCGCGATCTTCCCCTGACGCAATTTCTGAACATCTTGTACTCCAATATCCCACGTTTCTTTCTCTGCCATGCTCCTTTCTGCTTCCTCCAGGCGCTTACCCACCTCCTCGATCTTATTGCTAACGATGCTAATCTGTTGGTTTATTTTGTTTGTAAGCTCGCTCATTTGGGCTTTAATGTCTTTTTTAAAGCTCATTCTCACTTGCGATAACTTCTTAATTTCCGATGTGAGGTCCCGCATGCCCTCCGCCACTACTTCACCCACCACCTTTCTCAGAGAGCTAACCGTAGCTGGCAAGGCCCCATCCTCCATTTTCTCTCCTTCATCTGAGCGTGCTCCACACGCTTTGCTTTCATGTCGCGTTTCTGAGCTCCGAGGCGGGACTCATCCCTTCTTGTTTTTATCCCCATTCATTTTTGTTGAATAAAACTCACTTTTAGTGTACTAGCAACTCGAATTAGGGGGCTTTTATCTCCATTGATGCAGGATCTCCTGTCTATGCTGCCGTCTTGGTCGCCATGACACGGGAAGCAAGAAGATTCATTTATATTTACAAACTGGAATCTATCAGATAAATATGATTTAAACCAATTTAGAGCCGTTCCTGTAATCCCAATATCATATTTAAGTCTCTGTAATAGAATATAGTGATCAACTGTATCAAATGCAGCACTGAGGTCTAACAGGACCAGTGTAGAAACCTGTTCATTGTCAGAGACCATAACAATATCATTAGTGACTTTTACTAGTGCTGTTTCTGTGCTGTGATGAGCTCTAAACCTTGACAGAAACTCTTCAAACTGATTGTCACTTTGTAGATGTTCATGCAACTGACCTGTGTAGTGAGTCACGTGGGTACGTGCCACTAGTTGTATGACAAATATATGAAATATATATGCATACAATTTCACGAGTTCCTCATCTTTCTGACTGTGTAAGTCGTGCATTGAATTTTAACAAAAATGTAACGAGAGACGTTATTTACCTTTGACCCATCAAAATGAATGGAGTCATTTATTTTCAGAATCAAAGTTTAACATCAAACATTTACATTAATTTGGCAAAATATGAAAATAATAACAGACAGTTTCACAGAAAATGAGCATCGATCACGCGGCGGTGAACGAGGACTTTGCTTCAGATATTTCTAAAATATCTGTACTGGTTTTGTGAGAGAGAGAAGAGTTTAAGATGAAATGGAGATTATCTTACAGAGAACTATGTGAGAGAATTAATATCTGTTGACCAGAACGTGCACGCTTCATCAGATCTCAGCTCGCCTCCGGTACACTTTAGTCGAAGAAGATACCGTTACCTTGTTGATGATAGATCAGCTCGATAGAGAATCCTTCAGACCTTTCAGCGTCTCCGTTGAGAGCAGCTGAAATCCTTAGATAGTCGTGCGTGGGTCGTTCAAACAGAAATTATAATTCCAAAACGTCTCTGGATCATCCTGAATTCTCGAATTCTCTTCCATTCACTTCACCATTCTCCATGAATTCCCCATGAATTCTAACAAATTCTCCTCAGAACTCCTTGAGAACTCCTTGAGAACTCTTCACCATTCCAACTCTCTAACAGAACCGAGAAGTTCTCACATTTTAAATGAGTTTACTTCCGGGTTTACTTTAGAGCTTTCTGATTCGTGGATGGACCAGAAAGAGGTGTGGTTTTTGACGTAAGGTATTATCAAAGTCGAGGTCAGGGAATGAATTTGTTTTCAACATACAGAAAAGATTATTGCAGAATACCAGACTTTTTGGAGCCTCACTCTGTTGTATCTTTCCAAATAGTAAAACATGACATCCCTTTTTCAGTAAACATTTAGTTGACCGAAGCTTCAACTTTCACATACTTACGACTTGGCTCATTTCAGACAGAAAATCAAGAAATGCATATTAACCTGATTTCTTCTTTGAATGAGGAATAAAAATCATTACTTACTGTTTATGTAAAATAAAAATGAGTAGTTCTTTTCAACCTGTAAGCATTGAGTGAAACTAACACAATTTGATTATCAAACATTTGTAAGACAGTAATGATTATAAAGAATTGTCTTTTCTGCTTGATTAATTCAAGAAAGAAAGTCACCAGATGGCTCAGACTGTTTTCAGATCAATGAAAATAACAGTCTCTGTCCATCTGATAGATTTGAGGTCATCAGGGTCAGATCAGGCCAGATCAGGTTCACTACAGTCCCCCCTTTGGAAATCATCACCTGTCCATGGGGATGAATTCCAACCGTGAACTTAGACCTTCAAATGTCCTTGAGCTTGATGTAATCCAGCAAGGAAGACCAAAGTCAGAAGTAATCCAGCAAGGAAGACCAAAGTCAGAAGTAATCCAGCAAGGAAACAAAGTCAAGGTAATTCCACAATGTTCTTGGTATTCCATTGTGTTGATTATAATCCCATATCGTCTCGATAATTCCATTGTAGCAATGCTTTAACCCCTTGGAAACAGAGTCTGTAATCCATTGGCAAAAGTCATATAATCCACAACGGTAAATCCACAGCGATTGGAAGTGTTGATTAATCAGCATACAGAGGGGTACCCTTGGGTTGAACTGAAGAAGCGGCCACTGGATGAAGAGTGGAGACCAACGTCAGGATTGCAGGTCGCCTCCAGCGAAGGTTGTCTCCAGCGACGTCCAGCCTGTGCCGTTCTGGTTCAATGTGTCATGCAATTATGTGGTTTAAGGTGGGCTTATGAAGGGGATTTTACATAAGGCCTTAAACTATATGCATCTGGTGTGTAAGCTATTATGGTTGGGAACAGCTACAACTACCAGTTAAGGGGTGGAGAATGCTGAAAAGGGGTAACTACAGGGGTTTATGCCTATAGAAAAGGGTTCCAAACTATTTTTCCATTTCTAACTTGGTTTAAGTTAGCTTTACATGGTAAAATATAGTTTGGTGTAATTGTCTGTTGTCTTTTAGACGAACGACTTGAGATTGGGTGTTTGGTTTTCCCATAAATGTTTTGGAAGTCTATGGCGAGACTTATCAAAAAGAATTAGCTATCCCCCCGAATAGGATTGTTCGAGTAGGTTCGGCTTAAGCGTTGTGAGATCAATGTAGATTATGGTACTCAAAGTAGCAATAATATACATTGACTCCGCAAAGATTGCAATTTAGTGAATGAACTGCATGTTGGCATGGTTAAAGGCTTCTTAGTCTCTAACTTACTACACAACAAAATTCATTCTTACCTCAGAAACAATACCAAAATCAACTAAACAACGTTTCAACACCGACAAGAGTAGTGACTAAGCATCTAGAAACATCGTTTCACAGCTTCTCCTCACCCTGGTTGCCAGATTTCAGTCACGCTGTCCCGTTTTATCAAGGGTAGGTCCTGTGAGTTTAAACTATGGTTAAGTTTATTATCCATTAGTTATCTTCTGCTTGGATGACCCTTGTTCCCAGGAGGTCTGATTTTGTGATGTCTTTGTCTCCTAAGGAGTTATTACACGCCTTGTGTTGTTTAATCTGGTTACGATGTACCCATTTAACAGTTGGCTCTTTTTGGCCTTTACTGATTTTTATCTGGTAGATAATTGGAGACACTTTGTCGACTATCAGATGGGGTCCAGTCCATCTGGGCATCAGCTTACGGGCGAGAGTTCCGGTCCCGGACTCT
>NC_056506.1:11503177-11510557 GCF_014905685.2 Nematolebias whitei | reverse complement strand
TAGGTACGTCTTTTTGGGGTTCCTCTCGGTTCCCATTTTTTTGCGTCCTCCGCTGGTCCCATTTACGATAATCACGTTCGTCCTCTGAAGGAGGAGCCTTTTTATCCCAGCGTGCACCTTCATGATGCGGTTTGTTAGTCTGAAAATACTGCCTTTTTTCTCCCTTTTTAGGAGGGGGTGGCGATGCACGCCTTCCTTCTAATTCTAGGGAGTGGGGTTTAACCTTTACACCAGGAAACACTTCTATGGGCGTCTTGGCATGACAACGTGCCTCAAACACGTTCACAGCGCACTGTTTAATCTCACTGATGGATTTTTCTCTGTAATTTGCCATCATTTGCACTGACGTTTGAATGTCAGGATGGAGATTTTTGCTGAAAACAAATTTAAAACCTTCTTCTTCCTCCATTCCGGTTTCATTTCTGCTACCAAAATAAGCTTGGAAGATTCTTTTGTAATAAACTTTTGGATGTTCATTCTTGCCCTGCGTGACCTTGTCTGCGGCTGGATACCCAGCAGGCCCTGCGCAGGAGTCGTACTCTTTGATCAGAGCTTCACACAGAAGTTTGTAATCTCTTCTCGTTGCATCTGGTAGACGCTCGATGAAGGTAAACACCTCTCTGTCCGAAGTGAGTCGTATCAGACTGATTTTATCTTCTACCGTAGCGTTTGGATAAGCTCTCAATCTGAAATCCAGATCTCTGAGGTACGCTTTTGTTCCAGCGGAGCCCAACGGTTCAGGGATGAAACGTTGTACATATTTTGAGATTTTTTGCAAGTCATCCATTGATGGAGAAGATATCAATGGTCTCACATGCGTGATCAGTTGTGGGGGTGTTGCTCTGCCCGTTTGTGTAGGTGTTTGGATGGGTCTAAAAGCACCGGGTGAGTAAAGAGGTCGTTGAGTAATTGGTGTATTAGTCCGACTCTGTTCAGGATCTGGTTTGGATTCCAGGTCACCTTGCCCAACATTCTGACCTTTTTCTATTGCTGCTATTAGTTTCGCCTCACATTTTTTTAAATGTTCCTGGGATGTACAGTAGTCACCTTCTAAGCGCATATGTAGCTTTTGTAGATTTTGTTTATCTATTTTGCATTGTTCCAGTTCAGTTTTTGCAAGCTGCAACTGTTGTTTTAGCACATCGTTATCTGCACACGTGGCTTTGTACTGACGGTCTATTTCTTTAATCTTTTCATAAGATTTTGCTTCTAGTGACGCCTGCATTTCTGAGAGATCCCTCTCATGTGTTTTAGACATCCCGTCAAGGCGTTCCGACCGTTCATCCAATTCAGCTTTTAGAAGCAGAGAGATTTTTGCTAACCGTTCAAGGCTAAGCTTTTTACTCTCTGTGTTTAATGTTCCTGCGGCCAAACTTTTCAGCTCTTCATGTCTTTGAGCTTCATCAAGTTGTTGTAATTGCTGTATTTCTTTGCCAATAAGTGGATTTGTCAAAATATGTAAGGCCCCCAAAATGATATCATCATTTGTTGGTTTTGAAAAGTTGTCTTCATCTTCTTCGCTTGTCATTTTTCTTCTATTTAAAGATTAAACAGGAGAATTTTAATGTTTTAGGTTTTTCAAAATAAATAAAATCAGCAAAGTCTCTTTGTCTGATGTATTTACTTTTATTTAGTGATTTATCAATTAAACGTGCACTATCCTTTTAGCAAATGAGTAAACTTTTTCCAACTTTGTGAAAATCTGTAACTGTTTCTATTTTTAAAAAGTTAATGTTTATTTTTGTACCTTAGTTTTAAGGGATTACCAGTGAAATAAAACTTTTTTGGTGAATGCTCGTTTGCATAAATACCTTATAACTTTTAAAATGCAAGATAACAGTAATTTTCAGCTTTAAGGAACGTTCATTAACTCGAAAATGCCTTTTAGAAAGATTAAAACGTTTAATTTCACTGTTTAGACCTAAAGAGCGAGTGAAACCTGTCTTCTCAAGGTTGTCCAGAAGATGTCAGCCTTACCTTACTAATCTTAACTCAGACACTGTTTGTGTTATCCACTAGGGGAGCTATAACTTCCTGTGGCGTTCGGTTGACATCCTGTTGTTAGCCGCTTAGCTTGAAGTTAGCTTCGGCTAAACTCGGTTAAAATCAACATTTCTGAACGGATTTTTTACACAAACGTGGCAAAATTTCAACAAACACGACTTCTTAGCCTGAACATGAGTTTTTGGAACAATATTGCAGCTTCATTTAGTGATTTTAAGCGTAGTTAAAACTCCGGTCGTTAGCTGTTTAGCTTAAAATTAGCATCGCTAGTGTTGTTTGAAAACATCATTTTATGACGAATTTTAAGCTCTAACGTGGCAAAATTTCAGCGAATATGCTTCGAAGCTTTTAACCAGCGTGTCAAGAATCACTTTAGAGGCGTTTTTCAGCTTTAAAAAGCAGATTTTATTTCCCTATGAAAACGAATTTTCATTTCTGGGTCACGTGACTGAAATCACCAATGGCAAAGCAGCGCAGGGTGAGAGGAAGTGACGTAGCCACGCCAGTCAGCCTTCTCAACCAATCAGAGCGCTCCACAACAGCGAATTTCAACCAATCACGAAGCGTTCTCTCCAACTAGCAAGTTAGATTAGCGTGAAATAGTTCGTCAACTTTTTGTCTCTTAAACTGTCAAAATGCACTTTTTCTGTTAAGATTTGTAACGAATAACCCCCTGAGCCGCACGGAGACGGCGCTCCGTGACAAACGTCTTTCTAGCTATTTAAAACAACTCGTTCGAACCCGTTTCAGAACCGAGCCGGTCCAAAGAACCGAACCGGACCAGAACAGCGTCTGGAACACAGTTTAAACAGAATAAAGCGTTTCCACAGCTCAAAGCCAGCTTAGTTACACGTAACAGACGTACAATTTCAGCTTACACAAGACTTAATGACACAATTTCAGCTCTTAAAACATTGCCAGCGTAACACAGCGTAAAGTTGCAGAGCCGAGCTCCAAGCGCGCAGCCCAGCCGCTGCGTAAACATTCACAGCTGATAAACTGTTATTTTTTCAACATGCCAACATGGAAAAAATCAATCTTTACACGGATTAACAGTCATTCATGAGACGTGCGGGCCACCAGTTTGTAGTGAGTCACGTGGGTACGTGTCACTAGTTGTAGTATGACAAATATATGAGATATATGCATACAATTTTCACGAGTTCTTCATCTTTCTGACTGTGTAATGTCGTGTATTGAATTCAACAGAAATGTAACGAGAGACGTTATTTACCTTTGACCAACTATTTTTTCTAGAATTTTTTAGATGAAACTTAGATTAGATATAGGTCTATAATTGGCCATAATTTCTGAATCAAGTTCAGACTTCTTAAGTAATGGTTTAATTAATTACAGCAACCTTAAAGCTCTGTGGTACGTAACCATTCAATGAAGACAAATTAAGTAGATCCAAAATGTGGACATCAATTAGGGGAAACACCTCTTTAAACAGTTTGGTTGGGATGGGATCTAGCAGACATGCGGATGGTTTGGAAGGAGCTGTTATTTTTGACAATTCAGAGCAGGGGTGGTAGTAGTAGGAAGGATGGATGGAATTTTCTCTAATTGAAATAATTTTATTTATAAAGAATCTCATGAAGTCATTACTACTTATAGTTGTAAGCATACATGGTTCAACAGAGATGTCTATCTATAGTACTGAACATAAACAGAGTTATTATTATTCTCATCTATTAAAGATGAATAACAAAGTTATAGCTTTAATCAATCAATCAATCAATCAATCAACCAATTCAACTTTATTTTCCATAACATTCAATGAAATGGAGATTTGTCTTTGACATCTGGCTCATAAAAATAACACAAGTTAAAAATGCCATTAAAAAAAAAAAACTTTAAAAAGCTTTGCTAACTCAATTAAAAACAATCATTTAAAACATTCTAAAATACAAGATACATTAAAATACAGAAACATCCCAGCAGACAATAGTTTGTTATGTGAGGCTGCATTTAAATAGGACCTTGTTAAGTACATTCATCGCAGAGGAAACAAATTACTTTTTGTACCCATTTTTCTTTGCTAAAAGAACCAGCAGTCTTCTGCCAGATGGTACCAACCTGAATAATGGTTGCAGTGGTTGAGTTGGGTCATTGTAAACCTGGATTGACTTTTTTTTTTCCAGAGCCTGACTGTACAGGTTTGTAAGTGTCATTTGTTGATGACCAATGACTTTACTACCTTGTTTGACCACCCAGGACAACTTGTTCCTGTCTCTGGCTAGGAGGTTCCCATACTCCCGAGGCTGTATGGGACTAACCTGTATAAATAAAGGTTGAATGAAAATACCATGAGACAATATTAAATGAAACACTTTCAACCAGTGACCTGCACACCAACTGCAAAGTAATTTTGCTTGCATTAAAGCTCCTTAGCTTATACAGAAGGTGGAGACACTGTGTGGATTTTTTGTAAATATAGTCAGTGTTGGGCTCAAAGGTCAACTTGTTGTCAATTATTGTTCCAAGGTATTTAAATTCAGTCACCTGCTCTACTTTCTGCCCTTTTATAATAGAAGGCCTAAATGTAGGTCTGGTGCTGGCCGCCCCCAATCTACCTTCTAAAGTTCCTTGGTTTTACTGACATTAAGGGCCAGAAAACTGTCATCAAATCAGGCAGAGAGCTGATCTATGAACTGGGAATAGGAGGGACTATTGGTGACCAGCAACTAGGGCCTATCAGCATACTTAATTAATGTGAAATCTTCACTGTTATGTTGCAACTCATTTGTGTATATTGAGAATAAAAGAGGCAATAGCACGCAACCCTGTGGAACACCAGTGTTCAAGACCCCACAGTCAGATAGTGTTATCAGCACAGACTCGTCAGGGTCTTCCTCTTAAAAAATTGCTTATCCACAACACAAGATGGCTGCTGACATTATGATCGCATAGGCACTTTAAAATTATATGTGGCTGAACCATATTAAAAGCTGAGGAAAAGTCCATGAATAATACGTGAACATATGTCTTCGGGTTGTCTAAATGATTATGGACCTTGTTGAGGAGGGAGAGAGTGGCATCCTCCACCCCTCAGTTAGGCTTATAGGCAAACTGCATGGGGTCCATATGCTTAACTGTAAAAGACATGAGTTCCCTGCTCACTAAGCGCTCCATACATTTGCAATACAGATGTGAGGGCAGTTGGTCTGAAGTCATTTAGTGCCTTTGCATGTGTTGTTTTGGGGACTGGGACAATAGTTCACATTTTCCATGCTTGTGGGACAAAACTAGTATTAAGGAACTGAAATATTTGTTTGAACACAGGACCCAGCTGTGTGGCACGTTCTTTTAACACTCTTCCTTTAATCGCATCTGACCCAGCTGCTTTATGTCATTGCACTACATGTGGGTGTTAGGATTTTCTAGGCAGGAGCGAACCCAGTAGTGCAGACAGGGACTCAACTCGGCAGAATACAAAAATAGGTATTTAATGATAAAATAAAGATACAAAATAATAGGCTGACGGGGAAGCAAAACTTACATGAACAGGAAGATAATGCACGGGAAAATCACGAGGATTCAGGGGACACGGAAGACTCAGGGAACTCGGAAGACTCAGGGGAACACAGGAGACCCAACGAGTACGAAGCGACAACAAACAAGACTGACAGACGGCTTATATACAGGGACAAGACGAGACGTGATTACGAACAGCTGGGACGAGACAAGGATGGCACTAATAGAACTAACGAGGGAGCACTAGGAAACACAGACACAAACCGGGCCACAAAAAGGTACCATCCTTACAGTACCCCCCCCCCCCCCAAGAACGCCCCCAGGCGTCCCCCAAAAAATAACCCCTCCCGAAGGACTTGGGCGGGTGGAGGGCAGCACTGCAAGGGTGGAGGGCCCGAGGATAACACAAGGAAGAAACCAAAGACCTGAGAAATCTATGACTAACCACAAGGAGGGAACACAAAGAATCTGGACGGTCAAGGGACCGTCCCTAGGAGTCATTGTTCCGGCGGGCGGCCGGGAGGCCATCCATCAAGGCGGGCCGGGGGGGGGGGCGGCCGGGAGGCCGTCCAATACATAGGACCAGAGAGACTGCGGCAGGTGGCAATGAGGACTTGGAGAACGCAGCATGCGTCAAGGAGTCCTGGGGAGCTGCAGCATGCGTCAAGGAGTCCTGGGGAGCTGCAGCATGCGTCAAGGAGGCCTGGAGCTCTGTAGCAGACGACAGAGAGGCCTGGAGCTCTGCAACAGACGATGGAGAGGTCTGGAGCTCTGCAGCAGACGACGGAGAGGCCTGGAGCTCTGCAGCAGACGACGGAGAGGCCTGGAACTCTGCAACAGACAACGGAGAGGCCTGGAGCTCTGCAGCAGACGACGGAGAGGCCTGGGGCTCTGCAGCAGACGACGGAGAGGCCTGGGGCTCTGCAGCAGATGACGGAGAGGCCTGGGGCTCTGCAGCAGAAACAGGAACGGAGTCTTCTGCGACAGGAACGGAAACCTCTGCGGCAGGAACAGGAACTGAATCTTCTGCGGCAGGAACGGAGTCTTCTGCGGCAGGAACAGGAACAGAATCTTCTACGGCAGGAACGGAAACAGGAACTGAATCTTCTGCGGCAGGAACGGAAACAGGAACTGAATCTTCTGTAGCAGGAACGGAGTCTTCTGCGGCAGGAACAGGAACAGAATCTTCTGCGGCAGGAACGGAGTCTTCTGCGGCAGGAATGGAATCTTCTGCGGCAGGAACGGAGTCTTCTGCGGCAGGAACAGGAACTAGAACGGAGTCCTCCTGGACCCCCTCGGAACAGGAGAGGTGAGGAACGTCTGTCTGGACCTCCTCGGAACGGGAGAGGTGAGGAGCGTCTATCTGGACCCCCTCGGAGCAGGAGAAGTGAGGAGCATCTGACGGGACCCCCTCGGAGCAGGAGAAGTGAGGAGCGTCTGTCTGGACCCCCTCGGAACAGGAGAGGTGAGGAGCGTCTGTCTGGACCTCCTCAGAACAGGAGAAGTGAAGAGCGTCTGACGGGACCCCCTCGGAGCAGGAGAAGTGAGGAGTGTCTGTCTGGACCCCCTCGGAGCAAGAGAAGTGAGGAGCGTCTGTCTGGACCCCCTCGGAACAGGAGAGGTGAGGAGCATCTGTCTGGAACCCCTCGGAGCAGGAGAAGTGAGGAGCGTCTGTCTGGATCCCCTGGGAGCAAGAGAAGTGAGGAGCGTCTGTCTGGACCCCCTCGGAGCAGGAGAAGTGAGGAGCGTCTGTCTGGACCCCCTCGGAACAGGAGAAGTGAGGAGCGTCCGACAGGACCCCCTCGGAACAGGAGAGGTGAGGAACCACCTCGGGGGCTGCGTGCAGCGTGGGATCCACCTCAGGGGCTGCGTGCAGCGTGGAATCCACCTCAGGGGCTG
>NC_056506.1:11496487-11503167 GCF_014905685.2 Nematolebias whitei | reverse complement strand
ATCCACCTCAGGGGCTGCGTGCAGCGTGGAATCCACCTCAGGGGCTGCATGCAGTGTGGAATCCACCTCAGGGGCTGCGTGCAACGTGGGTTCAGAGATGGCAGTGACTACAGGGGTTTTTAAAGTCCCTATCTTAGTTAGTAAAAGATTGTACTCAGGAAGCCAAGAAAGACCAATAATAGATAATAAAAAACCCTCCATCTGGGACAACACGATGTTGATGGAAGCCGGGTTAGCTTTAGCTGAATGGAATAACTCTAGTAAAGTCTGATTTATTTGCGTAATTTCTTCGGGTGAAAATGAGTGTAAGAAGGGAAAGTCTCTATGTGGGGGTGTGGTGACGGGTGCCGACCCCACCGGAAACCTGGAAGGTGAGGCGGCGGAACACGCCCCCACGGAGTCACTGGGAATATGCTCGGGAGGTACGGTCAGGCTGGGTCGGACAGCCGCGGTGCGGAGTGGCAGTGAGAGGCCGGATTCCACCCCCACCAGGAACCTGGAAGGTGAGGCGACGGAACCCGCCCCTATGGCGTCAAGTGGACTGGACTCACCGAACCGAACAGGAGTGGACCGGAGCTCCCGTGGGACGTTGGATCTCGCCCCCACCGGAAACCTGGGAGGTGAGGCGGCGGATCCCGCTCCCACAGAAACACCGGAACCAGCTCTAAAATTCTGCTCAGCCAACGAGACCGGGCCGGTCGCCGCGGACTGCCTCCGGAACTGTTCTCTGCCACTACGACGGCAGTGGGACGGCAGAAGGACAGGGACCGAGTGGAGCTCGTCCATCTATGGCTCATGGAGGGAAAAAGAAAAAAGGTGAGTTTGCCGAGAGAGACCCTGCCCGCTGGGTTCTGGTCTGGTCGCGTCGTAATGTTAGGATTTTCTAGGCAGGAGCGAACCCAGTAGTGCAGACAGGGACTCAACTCGGCAGAATACAAAAATAGGTATTTAATGATAAAATAAAGATACAAAATAATAGGCTGACGGGGCAGCAAAACTTACATGAACAGGAAGATAAGGCACGGGAAACTCAGGAGGACTCGGGGGACACTGAAGACTCAGGGAACTCAGAAGACTCAGGGGAACACAGGAGACCCAACGAGTACGACGCAACAACGAACAAGACTGACAGACGGCTTATATACAGGGACAAGACGAGACGTGATTACGAACAGCTGGGACGAGACAAGGGTGGCACTAATAGAACTAACGAGGGAGCACTAGGGAACACAGACACAAACCGGGCCACAAAAAGGTACCATCCTTACAGTGGGCGGCTGTGGCTGAGTGGTTAGAGCAGTCGTCCTCCAATGCGAGAGTTGGGGGTTCGAATCCACCAGCAGTCACATGTCGAAGTGTCCCTGGGCAAGACACAGAACCTCTCATAGCCTCTGATGTGTGTCCCATCGGTGTGTGAATGTGATCTAAAGCACTGATTAGTCTCATTAGAATGATTTGTTCCATTAGCTTTGTAGAGATCTAACAGCGTGCTGTATGAATGGGTAAATGAGGACACAGATTGTAGTATAAAGTGCTTTGAGTATCTTGAAATAAAATAGAAAGGCGCTGTATAAGTACAGTCCATTTACATGTGGTGCATGAGGTGGAATGAAATTATATAGAATGGGTCCCTGTTACACCCGACAATAGCAAAAATATAATGTGTAACAAGAAACAATATATAAGGATCTAATATATACACTAAGATATACATTAAACGAACACTAAAGGGTACGCTCAAAAATCTAAGATATACCTGTACTCTAAACACTAATAACGCAAAACAATATGGTATATTAAACAGCAGCCTGAACATGAGTCTGTGTGAGCAGTTCGGTATGAATGAATGAATACAGCAGCATAAAATAATCAGCAGAACGAGATCAGCAGCATGGATAATCAGCAGCACATATCACCAATTAAAGTGGCATTACATTGTATTTCTTTACTTTTTTCTAACAGTGATTTTCCTGATTAATGAATCTAACAGCCTCAGGGTAGAAGCTGTTCCTCCGTCTAGTGGTTCTACACTTAATGCTCCTCAACCTCCTGCCTGAGGGGAGTGGGGCAAAAAGTGTGTGTGTGGGGTGAGTGTGGTCCTTCATTATGCAGGTGGCCCTCTTCCTGCATCTGGAGGTGTAGATGTCTGATGGTGGGAAGGCTGGCAACAAAATATATGCATGTTATGTATGCATATATAATCAAGGCCGGATTAACCATATGGGCAACTGGGCAACTGCCCAGGGGCCCATGATCTCTAAGGGGCCCAGGGCAGTGAGGGCACAAGCAAAATATCTGGTTATCCCCCGCTTTACTTGAAGCCCTGCGCTGCACAGACTGCTGCTCTTCCACTGCATTTGGGCCGCCCCACCTCCTTCCAGCACGGCTGCTGCAGCTTTCGGTTTTTTTTTTTCAATTGGATCTTCAACTGTATGACCTGTCAATCAACTCAGAAGGCGTGTCAGCAACTGACCAATCGACAACCTCAATTTGTCCCGAAGGTAAACGCCCCTTACCTGCTGACAAGCTCATCAGGGTTTTTTTTTCTTGAGAAACATAAGTTTGTATCTGTTGTGAGATGATTTTAGCAGTTTTGCAGATTTTTAATCTAAATTGTAAATGGACTGTATTTATATAGCGCCTTTCTATCTTATTTCAAGACACTCAAAGCGCTTTACACTACAATCTTTGTCCTCATTTACCCATTCATACAGCACTCTACTAGATCACTACAAAGCTAATTGAACAAATCATTCTAATGTGACTAATCAGTGCTTTAGATCACATTCATACACTGATGTGACACACATCAGAGGCTATGAGGGGTTCAGTTTCTTGCCCAGGGACACTTTGACATGTGACTGCTGGTGGATTTGAACCCCCAACTCTCGCATTGGAGAACGACTGCTCTAACCACTCAGCCACAGCCGCCCCATCTACTACTTAATGAAGGATAGTATGGCTTAAAATTGTTCATTAAACAGGAAGGAAGGCTTATTATCCCTCTTCTTACTACAGTGAATGTTGTACTTTGCTATAAGTACGACTATATTTATGGTATCAGAGAAAGCTGAGCTTAAGTTATCCACATAAAGTAAAATGGCATCAGCATGAAAAGAAGGAATGTTAAGTTTGAGATTAATCCAGTTTCTGATGTCTGACCAAACACTTTGTATTGACATGAAAAAAAAAATTGCTCGAGGGATTCATCTTCCGATTGACAAAAGGCACACAAATCAACATCAAATTTAAATCTTTGCAGAAACATGGCTACAGGATATATCTTATTTATTATTTTTAAATGATTCTCCTTCACTTTAGGAGATTTAGGTCATTTGACAAATTTAGAATGAGCAGAAGTCATTCTGGTTTTATGATTTATGTTAGGAGGTTTCTTGAAGGAATCTTTGTTATAATCAGTAAATCCTTTGTCGCAAACATTTATTGATAATCTTATTTCATTTGAAGTCAACTAAGTTACAGGCATTTAGTTTTAATTTGAGCATCAAATTGTCACCTTTGAATATATATTTTTAATTACTGAATCAGCTGTTGGTCAGGTTACTTCTTGTTGTGCCATTAGCTCTAAAATAGTTACTGAATCAAGTGTTCACTTCCATCCATCCGTGGGGGTAGCATCCTAAGTAGGGAGGCCCAGACTTCCCTCTCCCCATCCACATGGACCAGCTCTTTCAGGGGAATCCCAAGGCATTCCAAGTGTTTACTTATGTAGGTAAAACTAGATGTTAAACAAACATTAAAATACACCAGAATGCAGGAAATGGCATCTACTTTATTCAAAATCCCCATCAGTGTGTCCCCCCCCCCACACACATACTGTAAATGCTTCTGACACCAGTGGCCAACACATTACTAAACAAGTACACATATGGTGTCGTGTATGGTATAAAGTTTATTCATTTTAAAAAGGTACAAAACAATTTCATAACATTATAAAGAAAGATACAAAAGATTTAAAATGAAAGGCAGCAGAAAGAAGAAAAAATCTTATTATATCAGCCCCTTTTTTCAAACAATTATTTCAATCATAATAATTTTCAATATGGTGTCATATGGTGATTAAATTAAAGTGCGTTCAACTTAATTCAGTCGATGGTTTGTGTCAATGAACATTTGGAGTTTTATACATAAAAACACACTTGATAGTTAGAATTTTAAGTATATTTACTGTATATTATGGTAATTTATTCTGTATTTTGCCAGATTATGGTTATTCTGGGGTCGTGATGATGGGGCCCTTGAAGATTGTTGCCCAGGGTACAGTGAAGTGTTAATCTGGCCCTGTATATAATATATGCATGTTTGTGTGTCAGTCTATTAGTAAAATATCTCCTTCACTACTGGACAGATTTAAATTAAACTTTCAGAATATAACCATTGGGTGTACATCTGCAACTTGCAAATTTAAGATGGCTACCATAGCTAATTAAAGCTAACACAGCAATTGCTATTTTTCATTTGTTTTACAGATATTGAGCTGAAATCTGATGTGGTACTTGGAGAGTGACTCTTAGCTCATATTCAGTGTGATATGTAACAATAATGCATGAGTATTTTGAAGAATTGACCAGAATGGCAACAACTCTGTCATTTCTCAACATATACGATCTTATTGTAATAAGTCTTCTAAATTATATGAATTTCTTATGATAAGCTGTAAAGTTGAAGAATAATTTGAAGTATTTGAACATGCCTCAGTGACAGACAGGGATCTTGTCTTGCTTCACATTGTATGGATTATATCAAAGTTCATGTTCAATAGGTAAACAGTCAGGTGGATGTGTGTGGATTATAGTTTCAGATTATTTCCTTGTCTGTGTTTCAGAGAACTGCACCATTTGTGGAATATTCTGTGTCTCTGCCTACTGCCCGACCTGTCTGCAGGCGCTGTGCTCAGAATGTGACAGACTGTATCACTCCCACCCTGAGAGGGCCAGCCACCGTCGCACAGCAGTCACATCATCATCCTCGTCATCATCATCATCCAAAAGCAGGAGCAGACACAGGTCAGTCAGGAGAAATCTGCTGGCTTCTGATCAGGCATGGGCTGTGTTAGAGCCCCGCATGAACCAGCATGAAACTCAGAAGATCTCAGAAAAGGCTTTCCCGATATTGAACTAGATGTGGTAGAAGCTGAGAGTCATTCACGACAATTATACATTATGATATTACATGAAAATACATTTGACCAAAATTGCAACTATTCTGTAATTTTTCAAAATAAGAATATTTCAATCTGAAACTATGGGCTCAAATTCCAGCCTTTAATATTTTGCAGGTGTAAAAATGATTTGTGACCTTGTAGAAAAAAATCGTACGTGTAAAAAAGATTTGTAACCTTGTAAAAAAGATTTGTATTTGTAAAAAAAATTTTTTTTTAAATCACAAGTTACAAAACAGTTTCATGTTGTTAAGAAAACTTTTTTTCTTAACAGATACAAATCCAAAAACTACGTGTACTAATTTTGTCCTGGATTTTCCTCCTCTCAGCTGATTGATTGGATCCTTAGGTCGTTTTCACACCAGATAGTCCGGTAGACTCGGTTCGGTTCGGGACCAATATTCATGACCTTTTGTTTACATTTGAGCTGGTGCGTTTGCATTCACACTGCACTGTGTAGTTGAGTCAACCTGTTGAACCAACCTGTTCCCCCGCTCGCCTGTGGGGGCGCTGCACCAAGAACTACTGAAAGAAACGACACAAAAACCTCTGAAGACACGTCTTCTTCTTCTGTAAATAAAAATAAAAACAAGCGGCATCAAGTTTTAGCAGTTTTAGGAGTTATATTTAGTCATTTTTCAAAAATGGACTCAGCATGAGCAGAAGATGAGACAGAAGACCACGGAGAATATTGTTTTTTCCACACAAGGCAGCTGACGGCTCCATATAAGGTCAGAGAAATGATTGCGGTAAAGTGAGCCTCCTTTCTGCTCCGGCAGCCCTCACTGACTTAATTGTGCACTTTCGGATGAGAGACGAAGTTTCTACATTTTTTTTGCTTTGTTTTGTTTTGTTGTTTTCTTGTTTTTTGAATGTCCAGAGGACCAGATTGAATTTTTTTGGATTTTTCTACCTGGATTATTGAGCATGTATCAGGATATTAATTGTGCACGTTTACAACATGTACTACGGTAATGCTGCTGCGAACACTGAGCGTTGTTTTTCAAAATAAAAGCTGGAAAAAAAGTTCTTAATATTTGAAAAATAAATGATTAAAAGTTGTGTATAACTAAAAAATATGAAAAACAAATAAATAAAAGTTGTTATTAGCAGAAACATAAATAAATAAAAGCTGAAAAATATGAAAAAAATAAATAAATAAAAGCTGTTAATTACATCAATGTCTTTCTGCCATGTCAGGAACCACTCTCACTTCTGGTTGACTCTAGAAGACCCCTAGATGTTGCCCAAAAAGTTTGACCAATATCTGATGTTGACTTTCAAAATAAATCACCTACAAAGTTTAACATAGTTCATTGTAGAAGTCAAAAGTTGCTGACTTTGTTGCTGGATAACAAAATTATTTCAGGAACCACTCTGGTTACGCCTCTTAGCCCGCCCCCTCAAGGACGTTAACGTCTATATTTCAGATAAATTTTGGTTCCCTGAAATCTGTTAGGAGTGCGCGGGGAACCCAGATGATATGAGACCCAGAACG
>NC_056506.1:11496305-11496477 GCF_014905685.2 Nematolebias whitei | reverse complement strand
ATCAGCGGCCATCAGCAAGGCAGGCTGCAGGCAGTGGGATCCTTACAAAATCGGCTTTTGTTAAAAGTTTAACTTGCTATTATACTTTAGGGATACAAAATGATTTGTGTCAAAATTGTTTATATGTAATAATTAATAACTATTAATTATTATCTACCTCATGGGTATGTTA
>NC_056506.1:11462968-11476305 GCF_014905685.2 Nematolebias whitei | reverse complement strand
TTTAATTATTTATAATTAGTACAACTGACAACTGCATATGCTACGAACAGAGAATACCTGAAAGTACGGAGAATTTGGAAAATTGGAATGGGAGGACATTGTAGTGAACTCGGCCTCCGACCAAAACCTGCCTCTGAGGACCTTCATGGGACAGGAACTATTTCATTGATTTGAATCCAGAAATACAAATTAGCTCATCCAGAGACTGTCTAAATGTATCCTGAAGTAATCAATTGAAAGAACACTCTTCTTTTATATTATCATTACTATTTTACAATATCTTGATAAATCAAAAGTTTGTTTAGTTCATACCATTTCTAAATGTTGAAGTGAACCACTCATTTTAAATCAACTGTGAAACAGTATTAATGATTTTTTAATCCTCATTTAAATTAGAAATCAAGTTAAATGTCTATTTTACAAAGTAATTATGCATTTATGATCTTCTGTCTGAAATGAGAAGTAGTGATGTCGGTCGAAAGTCAGAAAGAAGTTATTAGAATGAAGTGTCGTGTTTTTAAACCTAGCAGACAGTAAACAAGAAGCTACTGGCCTCTCTTCCTCCCACTTCGCCATAACATGTCTTCTGTCTGCACGGGACGTTTCTAAAACATTCCTGCTGTTTTCTTGATTTGTAATGACCCTCTGACGTCACTAGAACCACCCCCTGTTGGTTGTTTCAACCAATCAGGAAGTCCTGAGGTGACCGGAAGTGAGAAGTCTTTAAGAGTCCACACTTCCTGGAACTTCTCAGGTCAACTGGGTCTATCAGTCAGTCGGTCAAGTCTCCTGAGCTCCTCAAGCGGGTCTCTGATGAAGTCTATTCTTGAACTTAGTCTTCGGAGCCTGTGATGGATTCTTCCACATCTGAGTGGAACCTCTTACGGACTCACAGCTTGCTGTGTATCCACCCGGGAGATGAGCGTATTTGTGGAACGGAGTACCGTCACTACTTCGGATGATTCTCAGCCATCCTTACCAGAGACGCTGAAAGGTAGCGTTGAAATGGACTCCTGTTCCTGAGCGGAGGTATCCCCGTCTAAGGTAACGAGTCGCCACGCACCGAGTGTACCGGGGCTGAGCTGGGGTCGGATGAAGGGTGCCATTCTTAGTCAACACACTTTACTTTTCATCCATCTTTTCTCTCCATTTAAACTCCTTCATTTCCCATCTTTAAACTCTTCTATTTTGCCAGTAATTAATCTAGATGCCTTCAGAAATGTCTGTTGTTTTTATTAAGTAAAACGTGCCAAGTTTTATTAATCAGAACCAGATCAGCTAATCACTTGTACATTTTGATGTTAAATTTTGATTCTGTTAAATAAATGACCACATTTACTCTGATGGGTCAAAGAAAATTAACGTCTCAGTGTCACTGATTAAACAATCCACGCACAGTTACCTCGGTCACATGGCTGTAATTTAACTCGAAAAAGAGAGAACCCGTTATTTAAATATATTGTAGTCAAGGGCAGCTAAGCTAGCCCTTAGCACCCTACAACATTAACTGGAAAGGAGGTGTCATCGCCCACCCATATCAAAAGAATGGGAATAGCTGTGGTGTTATTGTGGCAATGGTAAATGATTTCTAAATTAAAAAAAAAAAGTTCATTATAAATACTTTGTTTAATAATTCATTTTTGTTTGGTTTTGTCTGTGTCTCATTTGATTTAATTACCATTTATGATGGTTTACATCTTTTACACTTATTTAGATTTCCAGAGAAGTAATGAAGGCTTTTCCTGACACTCCAGCCATCGGTTTTAACACTTCAAAAGCAGCAATGGTCAAAGAAATAGAAGTAATGGCTCAGCAAATCTTGAATGCATCAGGTTTTTTCGGTGAAATATTTTTATTTTGCAACTAATTATAAAAATGTGCATCATTGGGAAATAAGATTGTGCATAAACATGGTTTACTCAGAAGAGTATAACAATCAGAAAGATAGGAAAAGATGAACTAAGACTAAAAAAAGTACAGTTGGTACTGCATATAAGTGAAAGGTAGATAAAACCAATTCATAAAAATTCTCATCCATCATATTTAGTCATCAATGAATCCAATCAGCTACTTAGACTACAAGCATGTCTTAAAGACATAAAAACTTGGATGACCCTTAATTTTCTGCTTGTAAACTCAGACAAGGCTGAGGTGTTAGTTTTTGGACCTGAGCATCTTAGGAATATATTTTTCAGTCTTTTGCCCTCCTTAGATGGCATTCTTCGGTTTTAATTCAATACTGTTTAATTCATCAACACCTGGGTAAGAACACAAGATTGATTCTGGTTTTATTACTAGATTTCATTTGATACAATTTCTTTCTTAACATGTAAAGGTAACAGTTCTGGTTAGAGACTCAGGAGTCTAACAGCCTCAGGGTAGAAGCTGTTCCTCTGTCTAGTGGTTCTACACTTAATGTTCCTCAACCTCCTTCCTGAGGGGAGCGGGGCAAAAAGTGTGTGTGCTGGGTGAGTGAGGTCCTGCATCTGGAGGTGTAGATGTCTGTGATGGTGGGGAGGCTGACTCCAACATCTTCTGTGCAGCCTTCACCAATCTCTGCAAAGCTTTTCTTTCTGCAGCTGTGCAGCCTCCATGCTACACGTTGATGCTGGAGCACAGGATGCTCTCCACTGCACACCAGTAGAAGGAGGTGAGGACTGAGCTTCCCAGACGAGCTCGCCTCAGCCGCCTGAGGAAGTAGAGTCTCTGATGAGCTTTCTTGATCAGGCTGGTGGTGTTGTTGCTCCAGCTGAGGTTGTCATTCATGTGTACACTCAAGAACTTGTAGCTGGAGACCACTTCCACCGCAGATCCTCTTATGTTCAGGGGCGTGTAGGTGTGTTTGTTCCTTCTGAAGTCCACAATCATCTCCTTTGTCTTCTTCACATTGATGTGAAGGTTATTCTCTTTGCACCAGCTCTCCAGGTGTTCCACCTCCTTCCTGTAGCTGGACTCATCATTGTTTGTGATGCATCCCATCACCGTTGTATCATCTGCAAACTTTACAATGTGACAGCCTGGATGGGTAGCTGCACAATCATACGTGAGCAGAGTAAACAGGAGGGGGCTCAGCACACATCCCTGAGGAGAGCCAGTGCTAAGGGCCATGGTGGAGGAGGAGATGTTGTGGATCCTCACTAAATGTGGTCTATTTGTTAAGTCTAGTACCCAGTTGCAAATGGAGGGGCTTAGTCCTAGTGTGGATAGCTTGTCCATCAGGGTTTGGGGGATCATGGTGTTGAAGGCAGATGTGAAGTCCACAAAGAGCATACGGACGTAAGAGTTTTTCTGCTCCAGGTGGGTGAGAGCAGTGTGGACCACAGAGGAGATGGCATCCTCTGTTGATCGGTTCTCGTGGTATGCATACTGATGAGGGTCCTCGTCGATGTTGATGGTTGTTTTGATGTGAGTCATGACCAGTTTTTCGAAGCATTTAGCAACTATCGGGATGAGGGCCACTGGCCGATAGTCATTCAGACCAGTCACTGTAGAGCTTTTTGGGACTGGGATGGTGGCAGTCTTCAGGCAGGTGGGAACTGTCTCCAGGGTAAGTGAGGTGTTAAAGATGTCTGCCAGCACCTCGCAGAGCTGATCGGCACATTCTTTCATCACCTTCTCAGGGATGTTGTCTGGGCCGGTTGTCTTGTGCAGATTAATCCTCCTGAAAGTACTCCTTACTTCGGCTGAGGTCACGCTGAGATGCTTTTCATCTGGTGGTGAGGTGAGTCTGGTGCTGGGGGTTCTGTTCAGGTCTTCAAAGCATGCATAGAACTTGTTGAGGGCATCAGGCAGAGATGGGTCTTTGGGGCATTGTTCGCTCCTTCCTTTATAATCTGTTATGCACTTAATACCCCTTCACATGCTCCATTGGTTTTGTGAGATGAATTGACCCTCGGCCCTCTGTGCATATGTGGCCTTGGCCTTCTTAATACCAGCAACCAGCTCTTTTCTTGTCCTACTCAGCTCCTCTGAGTTTCCAGACCTGAAGGCAGTGTTCTTGGCTTCCAGCAGGGTGCTCACCTCTGCATTCAGCCAAGGTTTTCTGTTTGTGTAGCTTTTAACATATCTTGAAGTGGAGACGGTGTCCAAGGCCCTTAACCCCCATCTGCACCCTAAAACAGGTCTCTCTTGAAAATGAGTTCTCGTGAGTCAATGAGACTACCTGTATAAATAAAGGGTAAATTAAATATTTCCTTCATGCTTGCTCAAAATAAGAATTCTGCGATGGAGTTAAACTCAAAGCAGTCTACTTCTACTCCTCAGATAAATTGTTAACTTGTTATTTTATGGTGTAACTTGTTTTTCTTGATTTACAGTGTTTGATTCGGGCAACAACTGCTCCATGTGTTGTTTGGCAAAACCAGCTGGTGCAGGGCCTCCAATTACAAACTGGTCGGGTACATTTGTTTGATGTTGTATGTTTTTTTTTTTTTGGTAGTATCACAACAGATGTAAATTATTTAATGTGATTCTGGTGGATTTGATATGCTGTAGATAAGGTTTTATGGTTCAAGTATCTTTATTGTCAATCGCATCACGTGGTACACGAGGTGGAACGAAAGTTTGTACTGATGGTCCCTGGTACAACATCCAATTAAAGTGTATGTGTTTAGATGAATCTCAACTCCTTCCACAGCAAATTTCCAAATTTAGAGATTTACTGACAATAATTTGTTTCACATGTTTTTCTAAAAGATAATGAATTACTTGATAAAATAATGTGAGAATGTCATGGTAAAATGGGAACAAACACGCATTCTTTTTAACTTTAATAAATGAGTTTTCTAACTAATTCTGCAGATCCAGAGTGACTCATGTGAGATATGGTTGCATGAGCAGTGCTTCAGTGAAGAAGTCCTGGAACGAGCAAGAGGAAGCAACTGGAACTGTCTGTTGTGTTCTTGAAACCCAAGTTCAGTGCTCGAATGCTGTGAGCCTTGCTACCCTTCTACTGAGGTGATTTATTTTGAAAGTCAACATCAGATGTTGCTCAATCTTTTTGGGCAACATCTAGGGGTCTTCTAGAGTCAAACTGAAGTGAGAGTGGTTCCTGAAATCGTTCAGTTATCCAGCAATCAACTCTGCAACTTTTGAATATTACAATGAACTATGTTCAACTTTGGAGGTGATTTATTTTGAAAGTCAAAATCAGATGTTGCTCAAACTTTTTGGGCAACATCTAGGGGTCTTCTAGAGTCAACCAGAAGTGAGAGTGGTTCCTGAAATTGTTCAATTATCCAGCAACAAAGTCAGCAACTTTTGACTATTACTATGAACTATGTTCAACTTTGGAGGTGATTTATTTTGAAAGTCAACATCAGATGTTGCTCAAACTTTTTGGGCAACATCTAGGGGTCTTCTAGAGTGAACCTGAAGTGAGTGTGGTTCGTGAAATCGTTCAGTTATCCAGCAATCAAGTCAGCAACTTTTGAATGTTACATGAGTCTATGTTCAAATTTGGAGGTGATTTATTTTGAAAGTCAACATCAGATGTTGGTGAAACTTTTTGGGCAACATCTAGGGGTCTTCTAGAGTCAACCTGAAGTGAGAGTGGTTCCTGAAATCGTGCAGTTATCCAGCAACAAATTCAGCAACTTTTGAATATTACAATGAAGCATGTTAAACTTTGTTTTGGTGATTTATTTTGAAAGACAGATATAATTAACAGCTTTTATTTATTTATTTTTCAGCTATGAACAACTTTTTTTTCCAGATAATAACTACTTTTATTTTTTTATTTTTCATATTTTTCAGTTAAGAACTTTTATTTTCAGCTTTTATTTTGAAAAGCAACACACAGCGTGTCGCCGCAGCATTACCGTAGCACATGTTGTAAACGTGCACAATTAAGCCAGTGAGGGCTGCCGGAGCAGAGTGTTGGCTCACTTTACCGCAGTGAGAAATGCGTGTTTGTTTACCCTGCGGAGCGGGATCTGGTCTGTTTACATTCACACTGTACTTGAATCACCCTGGAGTTCTCTTCTACCGGACCGAGACCTAGGTTTTAGCCCGGGCCAAAATTCGCCTTTTTGTGCCGTGACAAAGTTCGATGGCGCGTTCACACCTCCCTAAACGAACCTGACTTTTTAGGAAAACGAGCTAGAGTTCGATTAAAGCAAACTAAACAGGGCTGGTGTGAATGCACCCTTAATTTGTGATTGACATGGCATTGACCAGAGAACAGATGGGTTTGGCTGTAGACGCCTCATTGAGCTGACAGGTCATCAGCGCGTCCGCCATATTGAACGTGGCAGAACTGCCAGTCATCTAACAAGGAAACGGACCGAACTTCATAAAACACCGTTCTACAAAGTGTTTTATGTTAATGCCTGTCATTCACAAACACTAATGTGCCTGTATTTAGAAAACAAACAGGCACAAAAGACAACATTTGTAACTTTTAATATGATTATTAAAAAAATGTACTCCTTAAATATTTAGGTTTGAAGGTAAACACTTAACAAACATATTTATTCTTTTGAGTGTTTACAACTACTAACGTGTTTAACAATATTGTAAAGGACAGCTAACTGTAATGATTTCATATTCAGTTTTCATTTTGTGGTCAGTCACGCTCTTATTTTGAAGAGCATCACTCTGTTTAGGTTTTTTTTGGTTTCCTGTTTTTTTGCCGCTCCTCTCCTAGCATAAGTACTCATTAGGCACGTGTTGTTCAAGTGGGCTCCTGCTGAGGTGCGCATTAGACAAGAGGGCATGCTAGCAAAGGAGGTTGATGTCCAATGTTAAATTTAGCACACTTGGAAAGTGGAAGGAGGTATGAAAATGTAAAGTGTATGTTTGTAGTCACAAGAAGAATGTCTTATTTAGAGAAAAAGTTTATATTTCATTTGTTTATAGATAAAGCTGCACATGTTATCAAACAGAAAGCAATATGCTATTTCTGTGAATGTTAATTTAATTCAAGGAAGCATATTTTGTTTTACATTTTACCTTTATTGTTATTTGTTTGTTAGATTGACTTAAAAGGTCAAAAACGTAATTAATATGTGAATGACATACTTGGCAACTATTTTAAAATTACAGAGATGTTTTGCAATTTTCTGTTCTGTAGTTTTCACGGTGCACGGTGCATATGATGTTAATGTGAAGCAAGAAACAGAAATAAACTGGCACCCGTTTGAAACTCTCCGCATCTGGCTCATTAATCCAAGTGGCCGCTACAGTGAAAACTACTCGCTGCAGTAGATGTCCCATCCCAAAGAAGCAGAAATCAACTCGTCAGAGGTCCTGCTGCCAATCTGATGCAAGGCTACTGATCCCAATTGCACCTTTATCCTGCACAGGCAAGATTAAACAGGCAACACGTTTATGATACAGCCACGATTGATAAAGAAACATTGCAAACTGTAGTAGCAAATGGGACAATCATTGTACACAAATAACAGTTCTAAGATGATGAGCGCATATGTTTGTGAATTCACAAAAATTGATGACTTGTCTGTTTATAAAAGAGTTTAAATTGTGAAGCAACATTGCTATCAATGCCTACAAGGCTTATTTATGACATCTTTGTTGTTATGTTTTATGCAAAAATCCTTTGAGTGTTCATAATCTACTGTATAAATGCTTGACATAAATATTACTCTGTAGTGAAGGACAACTACAGCTTATAAGTATAGATTTAGGTAGAGGACATTCAAAAGCAATAGTTGATTTAAAGCAGTTGCATAAAACAACATGTCACTCCCAACAGAAAAAACAGACAACCCTACAGACATGCCACACAGGTCCAGCTCACGTGAGAGAAAAATTACAGAAAAAGGCCAAGAAATGTATGATCAAGACATTAAAAGACGAGAGAAAATATTTAACAAAGTCTATGACTTGTGGAAGCTGGCAGCAAGAGAAACTAGAACTAAACTAAAGTACATCTGTTCATTGGAAGAGCTCAATGCATTACAGCTAAACATTCAGGCTAAACATGAAGATGTGAGACAACAGTATGAACCTATTCTACATAAGAGTCATACCACACCTGAGATTGTCAACAAAATGGATGCCTGTGTTATATTAACAAAGGAAATATGCAATCTCATAAGCAATCGTCTAGAGACTATTAACGAAGATTATAATAATCAACTTGAGAAAGAAAGAGTAAGAGAAATATTAAACAAAGATGAATATGGATCTGTCTTGGGTCACACAAAAACTGAAACTATAAGATTATCAGAGCCAGCAGAAAGCACAGTAAGCAACCACTCCAGCTCAGCCAGTACTCACAACAGTAAAGTAGATGCACAAGCAGAGCTCGCTGCTAAAATGGAGCAATCAAAAGCCATGAAAGAAATTCAAGCACAGCAAGCACATCTTCACAAATTAGAAAATGAATGGAAACTTAAAGAGGCAAAAATGCTGTCAGACATGAAAGAAAAGGTTAAAATGCATCAACAGTTTGAGCAAGAAAGAACAAAACTGCAACAGTTACAATCAGATAAGGACATAGCTGTAGCAGCAGCTCGTGTAAGAGCATATCAGGATTTTGAAATCAATGATGAAGAGACTCATGATCAAGTTAACGCTATTCACTATAAAAATAAAGCTCAACTGAATCCAGATGCTGCATTATTCCTGCCGCACCATGCATCATCTGAAGTCACAATGTCTCAGGAGTCTGTCCGTTTAGCCCAAGCAATAGCTAGTTCATTAAGTATGAGCCGCTTGCCAGTCCCTGAACCCACCATTTTCAGTGGTGACCCTTTAAAGTTTACAGACTGGAAGTTGTCTTTTGTGACTCTCATTGACAGAAAACCCATCCCACTAAGTGAGAAGATGTTCTACCTCAAAAATTATCTTGCTGGAGAAGCACGCAAAGCTGTAGAAGGTTTCTTCTATCAAGATTCAGAAAGAGCATACACTGGAGCCTGGAAAGTCTTACAGGACAGGTATGGAAACCCATTCATCATCCAAAAAGATTTCCGTGATAAGCTCACACGATGGCCAAAGATCACTACAAATGACTCACTAGCACTACGAGAATTTGCAGACTTTCTCCAAAGCTGCACTGAAGCTATTCCACACGTTGAAGGATTAGCTATCCTGCGCGACTGTGAAGAAAACCACAAGTTGCTCAAAAAACTACCAGAATGGATTGTACGCAAGTGGAGTCGTATCGTAGTAGACCAACTTGACACATCTGGATGCTTTCCAGATTTTGCATGCTTCACAGATTTCCTGAATAAAGAGGCCCGGATAGCCCGTAACCCTATTACTTCCCACCTGATGATGAATTTTAAACATACAGATGAAAGAGCACCAAAGATAGCCAAAGCTTTCAACACAAACACACAACCAAAGAGTTTCACACAGGAAAAACAAGAAATATACAACAGTAAACCAAAATCACCTTGCGCCGTCTGTAAAAGCGAAACTCATAATATCACGAGGTGTCCTACTTTTACAGCAAAGAGAGTCGAAGATAAACGAACATTCATTCATGAAAATCTGCTTTGCTTTGGGTGTTTGAGAAAAGGTCACATGACCAAGGATTGTAAGCGGTGACATACATGTAGCACATGTAATCTTCGTCATCCAACCCGTCTACACGAAGATAGGAAACAAAGACAGGTGAAAGTGATATCAAATGACTCCATCCCTACAGAAGAAAATGTAAGTCAGGAAATACACAAGGTCGTATCTCACACATCAACACAACGTTCATCTGCCACCTCAAGTATTGTTCCAGTTCTTGTGTCTTCAGTACAAGAACCACACAGAGAAGTACTTACATATGCAATACTAGACACACAGTGACTCGACATTTATCTTAGAAGATGTGCGTGATAAACTGAATGTGGATGCCCAACCAGTAAAACTGAAACTTAGTACTATGACAGCCGTTGATACAATCGTATCAAGTAAGAGCATCCATGGTCTACAAGTTCGAGGACTCCATTCTGAGAACTGCATCCAACTACAGCATGCCTACAGCCGTGACTTCATCCCGGTAGACAAGTCTTATGGAAACAAAGGAAACAGCCTTAAGGTGGCCCCATCTCAGACACTTGGCAGATAAGCTACCCCTTCTTCAAGATTGTGATGTAGGGCTTCTAATCGGATACGACTGTCCGTCAGCACTAGCACCTCTTGAGGTTGTTCTAGGTGGCATCAATCAACCATTCGCACAAAGATCAGAATTAGGATGGAGTATAATGGGCTCATCAAACCCTCACCTAGACAGACAATGAAGTCAGAGCTTTGTGCATAGACTCACAGTAAAAGAACTGCCAATTCCTTCAACGACAGATGTTCTAAAGGACCTGGAATCCAACTTCATTGAGAGAACTTATGAAGATAAGTATGTCTCTCAAGATGATGTGAAATTTATACAGTTCCTCAATGACCACATCAGGCAGAAGGAGGATGGACATTATGATATGCCTCTCCCATTCAAAGGCAACAGTCCACCCATACTACCGAACAACAAAAGACTAGCCACAGTTCGGCTGCAGTGCCTCAAGAAAAAATTAAAGGCAAATAAACACTACTACGATCAGTACAAAACATTCATGGAAGAAACAATAAACAAGGGTGATGCGGAACTTGCACCCCCAACATCTCAAGGAAAGACAGAGTGGTACCTTCCACATCACGGCATCTATCACCACAGAAAACCAGACAAACTGAGAGTCGTATTTGACTGTTCAGCCAAATTCCATGGTGTTTCGCTGAATGACACTCTGCTAACAGGACCTGATCTAATCAATCCTCTGGTGGGAGTACTTTGCCGTTTCAGAAAGGAGGCTGTGGCAATTATCTGCGATATTGAAAGAATGTTTTATCAGTTTTCGGTCTCTCCAGACTCCCGTAATTATTTGAAGTTCCTTTGGTGGAAAGATAGTGATTTGTAAAAGGAACCACAGGAGTACAGAATGGCGGTTCATCTCTTCGGAGCAGCTTCATCTCCAGGATGCGCCAACTTTGGCCTGAAACATCTAGCACGACAATACAAAGCTAACTATCCATTAGCATCAACATTTGTAGAGAAAACTTTTATGTTGATGATGGGTTAGTAAGTGTCCCATCAGTTGAAGATGCTAGGAAATTGATCACTGAGTCTCAAGAGTTGTGTAAAAAAGGAGGCCTACGTCTTTGCAAATTCAACTCAAATGAAGACGCAGCCCTCAATGGACTAAACCCCTCAGAAAGAGCCACGGCCATGCAACCTCTAGGTTTGGATCCAAACCCATCAGAGAGAGCACTCGGTGTTCAGTGGTCAGTCAAAAATGACACCTTTAGCTTTAACATCAGCGTGAAAGACCAATCTTCAAACCGTCATGGTTACCTGTCTGTCATCACCTCTCTTTATGACCCGCTAGGATTCATCGCTCCATTCAGCCTGAGTGGAAAACGTATTCTTCAAGAGCTGTGCCAGAGAGGTATTGGATGGGATGACACCCTCCCAGAAGAAATAAAGCAACGGTGGGAGGAGTGGATAAGTGGTCTTCACAAGTTGAAAGAAGTTTCCATCCCAAGATGTTACCATCCACATGACTTCCATAAAATTATCAGAGTAGAACTACACCATTTTTCAGATACCAGCAGTGTGGGATATGGTGCATGTTCTTACCTCAAGTACACTAATGATAAGAACGAAGTCCACTGCAGTCTCGTGATGGCAAAGGCAAGAGTTGCACCATCAAAAGTCAAGAGTATTCCAAGACTGGAACTTACAGCAGCAGTGATTTCTACAAAGAATAGTGTCATGCTAAAGGGTGAACTTGACATGAAAATTGATCAAGAGTTTTTCTGGACAGCCTCACAAGTTGTGCTAGGGTACATCAATAATGATGCCCGTAGATTCCACGTATTTGTTGCAAACCGTGTTCAACTAATTAGAGATAACAGCAATCCCAGTCAGTGGCATTATGTGGACACCTCAGAGAACCCAGCTGATCACGTATCCCGTGGTCTTCGTGCTTCAGATATTCACTCAACAAACTGGCTCTCATTTCCCCTTCAACTCATGACCCATCCATCCCACCTCAATCTGTAGCTCCTTTTGACCATTTTGAACCCATCACTCTATCTTCTCTAGAGCAGGTCATGTGCAACTTGAAACCTTCTGGTTCCCCCTTTGATGTGGTCCCCCCCTTGACTACTAAAGGAGGTTTTTCCAACTCTAGGTCCGTCCATTCTTGCTATAGTAAACAGTAGTTTATCCACTGGCGTGGTGCCAAAATCCTTTAAACATGCTGCCGTCCAGCCTCTCCTGAAAAAAACAAACCTTAACCCCTCAGTCGTTTCCAACTTCCGGCCTGTCTCCAAACTCCCATTTGTTTCTAAAGTACTAGAGAAAATAGTCGAGTCCCAGTTGAAGTGCTTCCTGGAGGATCACGCCATCTTAAAGCTTTTCCAATCTGGCTTTAAACCTCTCCACAGCACTGAAACTGCCCTGCTGAAGGTCTTTAACTACATCTTCAGATTCACAGATACCAGTGATTCTGTGCTGCTTGTCGTGTTGGACCTCACAGCCACCTTTGACACCATCGACCATGAGATCCTCATTGCTAGGTTGGAGCAGTGGGTGGGCGTCACAGGATCAGCCCTCAATTGGTTCAGATCTTACCTCACTGACAGATCCTTTTGTGTCTCCATCAAGGATTTTAGTTCCGCAGAGGCAGAGCTTAAATGGGGGGTTCCGCAGGGGTCCATCCTGGGTCCCCTCCTATTCTCTTTATACCTGCTGCCGCTTGGTGCCATTTTCCGGAAACACAACATGCCCTTCCACTTCTATGCCGATGACTGTCAAATTTACTTCCCCTAAGACACTAATGGTACATGCTCTATTCAACCGCTGCTCAACTGCCTGGCTGACATCAGGGACTGGATGGCTTTAAATTTCTTGAGTTTCAATGAAAAGAAGTCTGAAGTCATGTTGTTCCCTCCCAACGACACAATCACAAATCACTGTATCGACCTTTCTGCTCTAACCCTGTCAGAAAAACAAAGAGTCACTAATCTAATGGACCCTTCCCTGAAGCTTAACAATCATGTAAACATGATTGTTAAATCATGCTTCTTCCAACTGAGGCGGCTGCCTAAACTGAAGCCCATATTGTTCAAAAATAACCTGGAGACAGTAATACATGCATTCATTACATCTAGGCTTGATTACTGCAATTTGCTCCTGTTTGGTATCAGTCAGACCTCCATTGCACGACTACAACTGGTCCAGAATGCAGCAGCCTGATTTTTAACCAGTACAGGCCAAAGAGAGCACATTACACCAGTTTTGGCCTCACTGCACTGGTTACCAGTTCACCTTAGAATCCAGTTCAAAATACTCATGTATGTCTACAAATCACTGAACAGTTACC
>NC_056506.1:11460538-11462868 GCF_014905685.2 Nematolebias whitei | reverse complement strand
ATCTCTCTGATCTACAACCGTATGTCCCACCACATTCCCTGAGGTCAGCGGACCAGTTGCTCCTTACAGTTCCAGGAACTCGTCTTAAGCGCAGAGGTAACAGGGCCTTCTCTGTAGCAGGACCAAGACTCTGGAACGAGTTACCTCTGCTTGTCAGACAGGCCCCCTCCCTCTCGGTTTTCAAGTGCCACTTAAAAACTCACTACTATTCAGTAGCTTTCAACACCAGATGATCTGTGTCTTGAACCTGTATGCTCCACACTGGTTTGTCGTCATTATCTGCATCGTTTTTATGTCTATTCTGATTTACCTCATTTTGTATTTTGCTTTGTGTGTTACCTGTTGTTTTGTCTGTACAGCACTTTGGTTGGCCTTGTAGCTGTTCTAAGTGCTTTATAAATAAAGTGGTATGGTATGTTATGGTATGGTTGAATGGACCAAAATTCCTCTGGCAGCCCGAATTAGATGTAACACTAAGTGCTCCAAAAGAATTGCTTGTCGGTGATCTCGAAATTAAGACAATTAATGTGTTTGCAACTGAAGGCAATGACTACAATGATATTCTCGAGCGTCTGAGTCAGTTTTCCTCATGGACAACACTTCTTAAGGTAGTTGCAAGAATCAAGAGGCTGAAGTCTAAACAAAAACCCAGTGAGTATGTGACGGTTGAAGAACGTGAGAAGGCCGCTGAGGCTGTAGTCAAGATCGTACAGCAACAAGCCTTCTCTCACGAGATAAAGATACTTCAGAGTAAAAAGGATCTTCCAAACTCAAATTTTCTCTTCAGACTTAATCCCATCTTGTCTGAAGGTCTTCTCCATGTTTGTGGAAGACTGAAGCAGTCATCTCTTTGTCACAAAGTAAAACACCCAGTCATTTTACCAAACAACAGTCACATCACTAAGCTAATTGTGTCTCACTATCATGCTAAGATATGCCATCAGGGTCGAGGCTAGGCTCAAATGGAGCTTAGGACCAATGGATTCTGGGTCATGGGAGCAAGTAAGCTGGTTGCAAAGTTGATACACGCCTGTGTGCTTTGCAGGAAACTCAGACGGCCAACAGAGAACCAGCAGATGGCAGAACTTCCTAAAGAACGCACCGAAATCTCTGCACCTTTCACGTACAGCGGCCTGTTTTGGTCCCTTCATCGTAAAGAAAGCTCGCACAGAATACAAAAGATATGGCTTGATTTTCACATGTTTATACTCTAGAATGGTTCATATTGAAATGCTAGAAGATTTGTCAACAGACTCGTTCATCAACGCATTGAGATGTTTTATCAGCCTCAGAGGAACTGTTCGACAACTACACTGTGACCAAGGCTCCAATTTTGTTGGCGCCAGAAATGAGTTTAAGGGAGCACTTGAACAGTGTGACATCAAGTCACTGGAACTCTTCTTGACTGACAGTGTGAATTTGTCTTCAATGCCCCTTCTGCCAGTCACGCCGGCGGTATTTGGGAAAGACAAATCAGAACCATCAGAAATGTACTGAATGCCACATTTTCACAGTGTTCAGGTCGACTTGATGACGGCTCTCTCAGAACACTGTTATATGAAGCCATGGCTATTGTCAACAACCGTCCAGTAACTTTGGATGGAATCAACGATCCTCAGGCACTTGAGCCTATAACACTAAACCATCTCATCATGATGAAATCAAAGGTTGCTCTTCCTCCCCCTGGGGTATTTGTAAAAGAGGATTTGTATGCAACAAAGAGGTGGAGAAGAGTACAGTACCTCATCGAACAGTTCTGGGGTCGCTGGAAAAGGGAGTACCTGTTGAGCATCTCCAAAAGACAGAAATTGCATTCACCCCGCCGCAATCTCCAGGTGAACGACTTTGTCATTATCAAGGATGATGTTCTCCCGAGAAATCATTGGCAACTGGGACGAGTAGTGGAGACTGTTTTAGATAAAGACGGCTTAGTTCATCGTGTCAAAGTGCAAGTTGGAGAACGAAAACTTCAAAGAAAACAAGATTACCACTCCAAACCTTCCATTATTGAGAGACCAATTAAAAAATTAGTGCTTCTCTTGGAAAACTGATTATGTAACACATAAAAGCTAACAGATTTACAAGAACTAGTTACATTGTTCTGGTATATAATGTTATAGCTACACCTTATAGCTCAATGGGTTATAAGTGTTCATTTAGAGTCAAGAAATCCTTTACAATGCATTTATTCTTTGTGTATGTGTTCATCCATTGTAAAAGGATTTGGTGGGAGTGTAAAGGACAGCTAACTGTAACGATTTCATATTCAGTTTTCATTTTGTGGTCAGTCACGCACTTATTTTGAAGAGCATCACTTTAGGTTTTTTTTT
>NC_056506.1:11456417-11460438 GCF_014905685.2 Nematolebias whitei | reverse complement strand
TGTATGTATGTATGTATATATATATATATATATATATGTGTGTGTGTGTGTGTGTGTGTGTGTGTGTATATTAAGTAATATGTAGTACTCTTATGTTTTTATGTTTTTAAATTGTATGAAACACAATCCGGGGCAGCACGGTGGCGCAACTGGTAGAGCTGCTGCCTCTCATCGAGCAGGTCCCTGGTTCAAACCCTGGTCCAGGGGCCTTTCTGGGTGGAGTTTGCATGTTCTCTCCGTGCATGCGTGGGTTTTCTCCAGGTACTCCGGTTTCCTCCCACAGACCAAAAACATGCATGTTAGGCTGATTGGTAACTCTAAATTGTCCCTAGGTGTGAGTGAGAGAGTGAATGGTTGTTTGTCTCTATGTGGCCCTGCGATGGACTTGCGACCCGTCTAGGGTGTACCCCGCCCCTCGCACAGTGATTGCTGGACATGGGCACCAGCGACCCCCGTGACCCAAAATGGAACAAACGGGTAAAGATAATGGATGGATGGATGGATGGATGAAACACAATCCTTTAAGATTTAAGGACAATATTAAACAAATTTTTTTTTCAAAACTGCAGCTGATTGTGAAAGCAGCTTCAGTGATTCCAGCACAGTGGGATATGTTTTGCAATTTTAACATGAACCTTGTACATATCTGTAAAGTCATGATATATTTTAATACATCTTTATTGTAAAAAATCTATACTAGAATGGAAAATAGATGGGTTTAAAGCAGGTAGGGAAGGCAAAAAGTTTTAGGATTTGGGATTAGGTTTACAAGTTACAGCTCATGAGACGATTAGAGCATCTCTGACTGAGCATAATGTTAAATAAAGCCACAAAATCCTCCATTTTGGTTGCATATCTTTTTGGGGTCTTCTTCTTAACATGTTTAGTGGTGGCTAGTAAATAGCTTAAGGGACTACTACCGCCACCAGCGGGTAAGGTGAGTTGGATTCTGGACACGCCTACAGAACCGGTCTTGAGTGCAGTGGAAATGCAACAAGGACCGAGCAGAGCTGAGCTGAACCGATTCGAACTGATCCAAGCTGTCACGGTGGAAAAGGAGCATTATAGATCAATGGTTGATGCTATGCCCTTTTCGAAAGTCAGTAATGAGTTATTTTTTCTTGCTAATATTTAACAAAAGATTGCTTGTCTTACATCATTTTGTCAACAGGTTTACCTCCTCCCTATAGCATGATTCATCATCTGCAGTGACGAGACCTACCAAGGTTATATCATCTGCAAACGTCACCATATGATTAGTAGGATGGATTGTATTACAACCATGTCTAAAAAAGTTAAGTCTGGTCCTCTGGATGTACAAAAAACAAACAATTTTTTTTTTAGAAATGTTTCATCTTTCATCTGAAAGACTTCAAAAAAAAAAATTCTTTTTTTTTTTTTTTTGTCTTTTAAACGTCCAGAAGACCAGACTTAACTTTTTTTAGATTTTTCTACCTGGATTATTGAGCATGCATCAGGATATTACAATCATGTGTTAACAGGGTAAAAAGCAGTGGACTGAGTATGCAGTCCTGGGGCCACTAGTATTTAATATAATCCTGCTTGAGATTTTATTTCCTACTCGTACTACTTGTGACCTCTGGCTGAGAAAATCCAACTTTAACTTTTTAAAACAAACATTCATTTTAGGACAATTTTGGGGTGTTTGAAAGGAAATTACTAAAAAAAAAAAATTATTTTCAATGTGAAGAACTCAACTCAGAAGCAAAAGAGGGGTTAGTAAACACAACACAGACCGTTGAGAGTGGCAGACTGACTTTCATCCGTTTTCGAGCTGCTGAATTCCAGTCGAGGATTTTCACACTGCTCACACAGAACAGCACGAACAGAGTTCAGTTTAGTGCAGTGAAGGCAACACCAGGTGGAAGAACTGAAACAAGAGAGGAGGGACCTGAACACATCCATCTGCCACATGCTTCCAACGAAAAAAAATTTCCTGAAGAAATGCTCATCACCTGCTGTTTCTCATGCCAGTTTTATATGGGCTCAAATTCCAGTCTTAAATATATATGTTGCAGGTGTAAAAAAGATTTGTATTTGTAAAAAAAAAAAAAATTTAAAATCACAAGTTATTAAACTTTTTAACGTTGTTACATAACTTTTACGATGTTATGTTTACAGATACAAATCCAAAAACTACGTGTACGAGTTTTGTCCTGGATTTTTTTCCTCTCAGCTGATTGGTCAATGTCCTGACAATCACAAATTAAGGATCCAATAAGAGAACAGATGGGTTTGGCTGTAGACGCCTCGTTGAGCTGACGGGTTGTAAGAGAGTCCGCCATATTGAATGTGGCAGATCTGCCAGTCAACTAACAAGGAAACTGACTGAACTTTATAAACACCGTTCTAAAAAGTGTTTTATGTTAATGCCTGTCATTTACACACACTAATATATTTAGAAAACAAACAGGCACCAAAGTCAACATTTGTAACTTTTAACGTGATTATTAAAAATGGTTACTCCTCAAATGTTTAGGTTTAAAGGTAAAAATTAAACAAACATATTTATTCTTTTGAGTGTTTACAACTACTAACGTGTGTAACAATATTACTGGGGTGATAAATATAGAACTATTCATATTTATCATTTAATCTGTGCCTATAATAACCAGATCCTGGAATGTAGAAGTGACGTGGATTTTCTGAATAAAGAGCACTAACGTTCACATTTTAATTAATCACATCCATGAACAAATATATACTTTTTACAGGGGGTGGGGAGGGTATTGGAGCAAAAATGTTATGTATATATCTCCATCCATCCATTTTCTTCTGCTTATTCCAAAGTCGGGTTGCGGGGGCAGCAGCTTGAGCAGGGAGGCCCAGACATCTTTCCACAGCCACCTCTTCCAGCTCTTCTGGGAGAGTTTCAAGGCATTCCCAGGCCAACAGAGAGACATAGTCTCTCCAGCATGTCCTGGGTCTTCCCCGGGGTCTCCTCCCAGTTGGACATGCCCGAAGCACCTCTCTAGGGAGGTGCCCAGGGGGCATCTCCACAACTTACGTGGAGGAGTAGCGGTGCTACTCCGAGTCTCTCCCGAATAAATGAACTTCTCACCCTATCTCTAAGGGAGACTCCAGCTACCCTGTGGAGAAAACTCATTTCAACCGCCTGTATCCGCGATCTCATTCTTTCGGTCACTACCCAGAGCTCATGATCATAGGTGAGGGTAGGAACGTAGACTGACCAGTAAACAGAGAGCTTTGCCTTACAGCTCAGCTCTCTCTTCACCACATCAGACTGGTACAGAGTCCGCAATACTGCAGATGCTGCACCAATCAGTCTGTCAATCTCACGCTCCATTCTTCCCTCATGAACAAAACCCCAAGATACTTGAATTCCTCCACTTGAGGCAGAACCTCACCCTCGACCTGAAGAGAGCAATCCACCCTTTTCCAGTTGAGGACCATGGCCTCAGATTTGGAGGTGCTGATTCTCATCCCAGCCGCTTCACACTCGACTGTGAACCGCTCCAGAGAGCTGAAGATTACGGCACGATGACGCCAACAGGACCACATCATCTGCAAAGAGCAGAGATGGAATTCTGAGGCCACTGAACGTAAACCCTCCGCCAGCTGGCTGCACCGAGAAATTCTGTCCAGCTCGACACCTCTCACCATGGGCAACACCAGAGTGGAAGAAGGTCCAACCCCTCTCAAGGAGATACGTTCCAGAGCCCATGCTGTGCATCGAGCCCAACTATATCTAGTCGGTACCTCTCAACCTCGCGCACAAGCTCAGGCTCCTTCTCTGCCAGACAGGTTACATTCCATGTCCCAAGAGCTAACTTTGGTAAGCCAGGGTCAGAGCGCCAAGGTTACCGCCTTCGGCCGCTGCCCATAGCATCATGCACCTGACATTTATGGCCCTTCCTGCAGGTGGTGGGTGCACAGGAAGATATATATATATATATATATATATATACATACACATACATATACACATACACACATACATATACACACATACATACATATATATATATATATATATATA
>NC_056506.1:11446646-11456317 GCF_014905685.2 Nematolebias whitei | reverse complement strand
TGTATTTATATATATATATTCGTATATATTTATATACATATATATGTATTTATATATATATACATATATATTTATCTATATTTATTTATAGATATAAATATATATATATATGTATATAAATTAAAACTCTGATGAACCAGATTCTACAAAAACATTACATTTAAATTTTTATAGGTTTTCATCATCATTTGATGTATTTGCACTCATTGTGTCTACTTTTAATGTTCATTTTAAATGTTTGGTTTTCTTTCTTGTTCACATATATACATTTTATTTTTAGTTTTGCTTTAAAGTTCTTGTTTTGTGATTTGTACATTTGTGAGTTAAAATAAAGTTGAACTTAAGGTCGTCTCTTTTCTTTAAACATGTTCGAGGGAAATATTCCTGATATCCAATAGTTTTGTGTCTTTTTATGATTTTCAGCTGAGTTAACAGTCATTAAAGTGAAAACAGGATTTCATGATGAAGCTGGCACCGTTTATTTATTTTTTTAAAATCTTCAACGCTCTGCAGGTCTCGCACGACACTGCCTGCAGTCACACGATCCTCTCCTCCTGAGAGGAGGAGGCTGGGAGGCTCATCCTCCCAGCTCCAGTTCAGCTGGTCACTCACAGAGGCTGTTCCAAGACTCCAGCCGCGCGTAATCATGAAGGTCCGACCCGCGCAGACAGGGGGGCAGAGACGGGTCTGCGACGAACGGTGGAAGCGATTTTAAAAAACATTTTACGTGTAAAAAAAAAAAAAAAAACATTTTTAAATCGCTACAGCATTTTTTAAAAACATTTTTTGTATAAAAACAAAATGTTATTTTATTTAAAAATCGCTTCCAGCGTCCGTCCCAGACTCTCCAGTCCGCCTGGCTGCCGGGCGGGATCGGGATTCAGCCTTCATGATTACGCGCGGCCGGGGTCTGGCAACGGCCATCTGTGAGTCCCCATCTCCAGATTTGCAGTGACCTGCGGAGCTCTGAGCACACAAGGCTGGTATCTGGAACCCGAGCCTCCGAGTCGGCACATCGAAGGATCTTCCGCGGTGACCAGCTGAACTTGGAGCCAGGGAGATGACGCCCTGCCCGGCCTGGCGCTCCGAGGCTCCGGAGGGAGGATCGGGGTAGACCAGCAGAGCTCCATCCAGCTTGCTCTGAATTATGTTGTCGGCCACCAAGCACAAAAAATGCCAGCACATCAACATTAGACCAAGATGTTGTCAGTATTGTTTTTAAAATCTTTAAAATAAGTCCAGCCGCTGCTCCAGAAACGTTTCTGAAGGATCCAGTGACTCCGCCCCCGACTCCGCCCCCGACTCCGCCCCCGACCAACCAGTGACCGACAGTGTACTGACGTCACGTTTTTGTACCTCTTCGTACCGGTTAGAACCACAGAGCCAAGGGTACTGAAAATAGTAACAGGTGCTATGTACCGGTACTAATGGAAAAGCCTCAGAACCGGGCCAAGTAGGGTCGAGTCGGCCCGTACCGGTACTAATGGAAAAGGGGCATAATTAACCTAGTTCCGGCAGCTCTTAGAAGGAAACAGCTCCTAAATGCTAAACATTTTCAATATGTGATAAACTCATGTGGACTGATTAATTTAACCCAAGTATTTCAATTTGAGTTTAGTTAAGACTGATTATTTTAATCCAAGTATTTCAATTTGAGTTTAGTTAAGACTGATTATTTTAATCCAAGTATTTCAATTTGAGTTTTGTGTCCTAATTTATTTGATCTAATCATTTCAATTTGAGTTTAGTTAAGAGTTTCTTTGACCAGAATAAAATTGTTTTCTTTGTTTTACGAGTGTCAAGGATTTTGTTTATTACTTATTTTTTATTCTGTCATTTTTTTTTTTGTTTTTTTTTTTTAGTTGAATTTAAAACCTGATATTATTGTCAATTCCAAGAAGTAATTTAGGCTAATTTGTTTACAATGTGTCATCCAGAAATGTTTAAACTTAATTTGACCTGTTTATGATATTTATTTGTTTTATTTGTCCTGCTTCCGTCGGCTTTACCCTTTTCAGAAGTCACCACAACGAATCATTCCTCTTAGGCCTTTGTCAGACCTACGCCTCACTTCCTCCAAGACCACCCCTACTCCCTCTTTTTTCTATCCACACCCTGATAAACCAGTTTGAACCCATCACGACTGCTGTGAGCCTTGCTGCTCTTCCACTTGGTCTCTTTGACACCTCAACCATCTACCTTCCTTCTTTGCATCATGTCACCAGCTCTCTGTCAGCAGCTCTTCACCTTCGCCTGTATGTTCAATACGTTTGTTATCAATTCACCTCTGTACCTCGCCCGCTCAGTGAGTGGCTGTCCATCTGTTTTGGCTGTGTGACATCTACCTCTTCCCACACAGTGAGATGTTCCAACCTTACCTCCAGCTGACTCACTCTGACTCCATCTCCTGGTTAATTACAGCTCGTACACGTGATGTCCCCTCTGTCCTTGAGCCAAGTCTGTGGGATGAACCAACCCACAGTCCAGACTTGTCCTTGCCTTATACAACAGCACCCCCTTGCGGTCAGGATATGGAAGCTCCACTCACACACAGACACACACAGAAAAAAGAGAAAAGTAACCCTTCGCTTCCGCCCCACACACAGCTCACTCCCCCCCCTTTTTTTTTTTTTTCATTGTTACATCTCTCCCAACGTGTCCCGGCCTTGAAGCCTTCACACGACATACAAAACACGGCGCAAACAAAAGTTATTACAACGTCCTAAAACTAATGCGATCCCTGATCACATGAAATTTGGTAAATATTAACTAAAAGTCCTAGACTTCCACATTTCCCTTATTACTAAACTATTAATTGAGCCCAATTTATGATGCAATCAACACATGAAACGGAGGGCCCGCCCCGCAGCCTTCACACGGCCCCTGACACGAGTGAGCCTTAATCTCGTCAGATTTAAGGCCTTGATGGCCACTTCCGCTGAAAAAAAAAGGGAAACGTGTTGTCCACGTCCGACGTGAACTTCCGGCAGGCCTCGCCTTCCTCTGGCACGAGTCCAACTCGTGAAACTAACTAAAACACTACCTAACCGTCAAAGAAAGCGTACGGCGCTTAAACTGTCTGAATATCGTAACCCACCTCGTCAGAATTCACACGAATCACCGGAAGTTAGCTTAAATAAAACCATCTTTATTTTCCGGAGATGGCTGCATGCACACCAAAAGAGGAATTTGAATTTAGTTTTAATTTGGTTTACGGCCGAATAGCCAGAAACTCCAGACCTTAAGGTCCAAACAGTTAACCAGCTTACCTGAAAGTAATGGGCCCAGTTCCTCTCTCTGTGTGTGCACCGCAAGCCACCTCGATCCAATTCAGTCTAGGCCTCGCCTCGCTGCACGTCGGGTCACCATCTGTCGTGGCTGTCTACCACGTCGTGTTCAACACAGCTGAGACGTCGCCCTCGGTATAAAAGATTTATTTGACAAAACATGGGTTACAGATATTCAGAGACAAACAATTATAAAAAAAGATATATGCATAATCTGGAGCATTAAGAACGAACCGTCGCCGCGCGGTCCTACCGGAAATGCTCGGTGGGCGTGTGTCATTTCCGGCCTTTTATCCCCGTTTGAGAAGGCTAGCTTCCTGATTGGTTCAGCTTCTGTTGCTATGGTTACGCCTCTTAGCCCGCCCCCTCAAGGACGTTAACGTCTATATTTCAGATAAGTTTTGGTTCCCTGAAATCGACTTTTGTTTAAAGTTTAACTTGCTATTATACTTTAGGGATACAAAATGATTCATGTCAAAATTGTTTATACGTAATAATTAATAACTATTAATTATTATCTACCTCATGGGTATGTTAATTCAATATCTGTTGGAGGCCTGGTGATTCTGTTTTTAAGGCAGATTCATCTTGGTTTCTTTGTCTGCGTTTAAACTGTTAACAGTTTGTTTAACGTGATTATACCTTAGTGATATTATCTAACTCATGTTTGTGTTTTTATTTGGATCATTTTTATACTTTTAATTTGATTTTACTTAGTCAAACTATATTGTCTAAATTAAAGAGATGTGTTCTAGCTTTATTTATGTTAATCAGTCTGCTCTAATCTGTTCTGAAAGGTTCTGAAAGGCCTGATTTGATTGCTTGTAATCTATCAAATGTGAACTTGTAAAATTATCCTTAGCTCCTATGAGATTATATTTAAAGGTCAACTAGTTATAATTAGCAAACATTTTCTATAAACATAGTTCAACCCTGGAAGAAAGATGTAGATGAACATATGCATGAGATATATTCATAAACTAAACGGATTCTTTCATTTTTCTGGACTGTATATAATGTGCATTGAATTTAATAAAATGTATCGTGAGACGTTATTTATCTTTGACCCATCAAAATGAATGTGGTCATTTATTTACAGAATCAAAGTTTAACATCAAACATTTACATTAATTTGGCACATTGAAAAATAACAACATGGCTAATTTTAGCAAGCTGTACAAGTGATTGATTATCCACACGGCGGTGGATGAGAACTTTACACAGACATTTCTAAAATTATCTGGAATGATTTCTACTTGGTAGAAGAATTTAAAGAGGAAAGATGAAGTTTAGTGGGAGAAAAGATGGGTGAGGGGGTTTGTTTATGTCGGCACCAGAAACAGCACTCTCCGGGTTTCTCAGCTTTTTCCCCGGTACACTTAGGTGGCAGAATTCAACTCTTTTACCTGGAGATGTCCCCACCGGTACGAAAGTCCATTCAACGCACCCTTTCAGCGTCTCCGTAGGAACAGCTGTGAATCGTCCGAAGTAGTGACGGTATTCCGTTCGACACAAATTCACCTCAGCAAGTGGACTTCACATGAGTGGAGTCCGTCAGAGTTCCACCCAGATGTGGAAGAAAGTTATAATCCCATAAGACTCGGAAGAGCTCTGTGGTCATGTCAGGATCTTCCTGTTTCCCAGCACGGGAGCTCGACCGCAACCTCGGCTCGACTCAACTGGAACTTCGACCCAACAGGAACTTCGACCCAACAGGAACTTCGACCCAACAGGAACTGGGGTGAACTAGGAAGTACCGACATTTTAAAGGGCTCTATTTCCGGTTCATTTGGGAGTTTTCTTATTGGTCAATATCGACCAGACAGGGGTGTGTTTTGTGACGTAAGAGGTTACTAGAAGTCAGAAAACAGCAAGAATGTTATGGAACAGATTGAAAATGTTTTTCAGACAGACGAGAGAAATGTTTGGACGGGTTGGCGGAAAACAGCTGCCAACAGGTGCCAGCTTCTCTATTTACGTCTGAGAGGATGTAAAACAACACAGCTCGTTCCAACACTTGTCTGCTTAGACTCCGACCTTGGACCAAACTTACACTGCTCATTCAAAGACAGAAAATCAGAAAATGCATAATTACTCTGTAACAGACCTTAACATGAATTCTAACTTTGCATGAGGATTAAAAATAATCATTGTTACTGTTTTACAGTTAATAAAAATTGATTAGTTCACTGTAACATCTAAAATGTTTGAACTAAAACACTTTGATTATCAAACATTTGTAAAACAGTAATGATAATAGAAAAGAGAGTGTTCTTTCACTTGAATTCAGAAGAAAGAAAGTCTCAGGATGGGTCAACCTGTATTTCTGGATTCAAATCAATGAAATGACAGTTTCTGTCCCACAAGGTGCCTAAGGTCAAGGTTTCGACATCAGGCCTAGTCCACTACAAAGACACGCACACACTTTATATGACATGACATTTGAGTGCTTGATAGGAATTATAAAAAGGTATAAAATATTAAATCCAACATTCCCTCTTTTGAACTCCCATATTCATGGGAGTTCACCCTTTTTATGGATTTATCAATATGGACGTGACGCAAACTTACTGCACTCTCCAGGGGTCCTGGACCAGACCCCTGATCCAACACCTGTGAAAAGTACCAAACACCTAAACCTTTATAAAAATACAAAAAGCACCAACACCACTCCTAGTAAAAGATAAATAAGTAAAACTCTATTTTAAACCACCTTTAAAATACCTCGTGGTATTTTAGAATGATTAAATGCCCAATTGAATGGAGTAAAATATTTGAATAGTTAAGTTAAGTGAATAGTTAAGTTAAGTGAATTGTTAAGCTAAGTGAATAGTTAAGTTAAGTGAATAGTTAAGTTTCCAATTGACTCCACGACCCTTCTCTGGTTGTTTTTCAGAATGACTGAAAGGTAAGACAAGACACTCATATTAAACAGGAAAAGCCAACACCCTCAATTTAAACAGTTCTATCTAGCAGGTTTTCGGTTCTTGAGCTTGCGGTGGGAGGCCTCGTTCGTCCAGGAGGGTCCTTTGGTGCTCGGCGGGATTCGGCCCGCAGAATTATCTTCATGTAAAATCCTCAGTACCTTTATCAGCCTGATTAAACATTCTAAATGACGTGTGTGTGCATTGGGACAAAAACTAAATCAGTTTGACGCGTCTTCTGTTCTTCACGGTCAGGGCTGGTGATCTTCGTCCTTATCCGATCCACCTGAATTGACCGACTTAGGCAGAGCGGAGACTCCTTCTCCGATGTTTGCTACTGCCTTTTTCCAACCAGAACAAAGGGGCAAAGAATGAGCTCCCATGAAGGACCTGTCACCTCCTCCAGGTGTAGTGGGGAGCTGTCTTCAGATCACCCTCCATCTGGTCCAGCGATCGATTCCTCTCCTCTGCAGGGGTGCACTGGTTGTGGTCGTACAGGTGTCACTCTCCTTCTGGAGACCGATGGCGTGTGATGTTCTGTCCACCACCTGGTGGGGTCCTGTCCCTCTTTTCAGTCTGATGTGAGTCTGTCTCCTCAGTCAGAGATTCTCCCTCCTGGTGAGAAAAGCTGGACACCAAAGCTTGCGAATTGTTAAGCACCCTGCATGGCCTTTTGATTCTGTTATCTGTGGGATCCATGACCCATTTGTGGGCCTGGAAAAATGACTGTGGTTACTTACTAGTGAGTAAAATTTGTTACTTAATTATGGGACACCCTGATGGTCATTATTGCTACTGCTAGTGTGAACTCTTACACTGTAATGTTATAATAAAACAGAACTTGAAAAACTGAAATAAAATGCTATTCTTACATTCATCTATACACTTGAAACTCAAATGAGGTACGGACTAGACTTCTCCAGGGATACCTGTGTTCTCTCGTCTCTTCTTTCCTCCTTCAAAGCCTTTGCAGTCAACAGGTCTACCTACAATTAGTAAAGCTAAAACATACACAACAACACCCTGCAATAAGCAATCATCCCCCACGCCAGCCTCCCTCCTCCTGGAGCCTGTGGAAGTAACTTCATTAAATCGCTTGCGCCAACAGCATCAATCAAAATACAATATAACCTTAAAAGTTTAAACAACTGACATACAACACTGTGAGGAAAAAAGAATTTAATCTTCCATCCAGGTACCTGTCTGTGCTAGAGAAGGGAAGAAATAGCAAGGAAGAAAAAGAGAGAAAGAGGAAAAATAAAAGAGAGAGAGAACGAGGGAAAAAAAATGGTTAAAATCCTTTGTTCATGAAACCTTTTATTATTAGCCCAATTAAACTATAAGTCCAGTCCAGTCCAGTCAAGTCAGTTGTGTTTAAAATTATCAAACCACCCCATTTCCCCTTAACCTTTGCTTAAATCCACTTCAGGCTAGGGGCGTCCCCCTTTCTGGAATCTGTACACATTACAACAAGGAAGGAAAACAATACTGTTGTTAAACCGATATATACAATATACAAGTACAATGTCGTTTTGTAGGCTTCCGATTTATTCCACTTTTCAAATGTCAATGTGATTATCCTAAATGATCCTTTAAACGCTTGACTTACTTTTTTTTTTTTTTTATTATAAAACCCTAAGAAGTTATTTTTGTATATTTTGTAATGATCTAATCATTATATGAACTGTTCCCTGTTAAGAGCAGCCTTCACCTACCGCCTTCACCTACCCCCCTTTTTGAAACAGTTTTCTGTTTCAAATATGAAGTATTACCTTCTGTAATCCACTAACACCCAGTTTGAGTATTAGTTTCAGAACTATAAAATATGGTGTAGTTTTAATCTTTCCACTACTGTTATTCAACCCAGGTTTTGCAAACAAATAGCCAAATACAACACAAGCTCTCCTATAATTTAGCAAAGAGTTAACCATTAAATAAATTTCATCCCTTGTATCAAATCAGACCCACCAAATGAGCTCCTTCAAGGCAAAGACAATCATTCAGTATTATTTTAGAAAACATTAGTGAACTTGATCCAAATCAGGTCTCAGGCACTGGTTTTTCTTGAATGAGACTTCCTGACCTGTATAAACGGAAAGTTAAAATTAATATTTTGCTCAGGGGTGTGGAGCATTAGAGGTAATAAAACAATTTTCATCTCAGAGCAGTTGGAGAAAGGTGAATCATCCAGCCCTCCCACATCAGTACTTCTGTGTCATGTTGTGTCACCTGTCTTAAAATGAGTCTATGTGAGCGATTATTATCAAAGCCAACTGTAGTTTTGATCACGACACCAAGGCGCTTAGATGACCTTGACAGACCAAATGTGGGGTTGACACCTCCGTCAGGCTGCAGTTGATGTTAGTGACCCTAGACAGATTGACCACCAGCTCTTCTTTCAGCCTTTCAGTCTTCAGTTTGTCTCCCTCGGTCTGGAGACCAGTTCAGCTTTGTGTAGCAGTACATATCTCAGCATACAGCAAGACTTGACTGGATGTCCTCGCTGTGGACAAACTCCAGGACCCCCTCCGGACAGTTAATTCAGTTCGCTGTTGGACTGTTAGATCTTTGAAAAGTCACTTTAATTGGCTGAAAAGTTCTTTGTTGTTGTGTCAGTGGTGCTTGGCTGACAACTTCTTTGAACCGTCCCATTGGTCAGTTTCACAGACCCAACTTCAGCGCCCACCTGAACACCTCTGGTTTCCGATCCGGCCCCCGGCACTCGAGAGTCCTGATCAAAACTCAGATGGATGCTGTATGCATTTGAATGCTAACTTCTGTGTTTTGTGGGCCTAGTTAGACTTATCTTCCCACTCCAAAGTTCTGTCATCTCCGGCTGCAGAGAAGGAAAAATAAAACATCTACTTATTAAAATCAGATCCAACATTCATCTGTTATCCACATTAATCATTAGTTAGCAAGTTTTACTCTGGAACCACAGCGTTTACCCCCAAAGGAGTCATTCTGGTGTCCTGGATTGTACAATAGATGTTTTAATCGCTCAATTACATAAAAGTGAAAGCTTTCATTAAACACTGAACAAACCAATTCGTTACGCCTACTGCATAAAATATTCCCTTCAAAACAATGTCCTCCATCTTGTAGAATATGTGTTTTGACACATCACCTGACAGTGAAGTCCACTCTCAGGGCCACATTATCGTCCAGACCTAGTAATTTTAGGCAGCATGTTAATATGTAATCACTTATTGTTATATAACAAATCTGCAAATCATCTCCTCTCCTAACTGCTTTTTCACTGTATCACAAACAATATACTTTTAATACAAATCAATTAAGACTATGTATACCCTTCAAGACATCACAGAGTCCATTATCACTGCACAAAAATGTGTATATGCCCTTTGTTCACAAAGTACAACTTCTTAAACTCACCATGTACACATCTCTGTTGTCCTTTTGCACTCCTAGGACCTGTGTGAAATCTCAAGTCACAAAG
>NC_056506.1:11442824-11446546 GCF_014905685.2 Nematolebias whitei | reverse complement strand
ACCATTGTTGACTGTTAAATAACTGGAGGAAGTACCATTATGTTGAATACATTGCCTCCGGTCTAAAAGATAGTTAGAGAACCAACCAATGGTGTGATCTGAGAAACCGATTTCTGAGAGTTTATGACACAAGATGTTATGATCCACAGTGTCAAAAGCTTTAGACAGGTCTAAGAAAAGTGCAGCACAATAATCTTTAGCATCCAGTGCTTCAACAACGTCATTAAGAACCTTCAGTGAAGCAGTGGTTGTGCTGTGTTGTTTCCTGAAACCAGACTGATGTGGAGGTAAGATGTTAAATGAGTCCAGGTAATTTTTGATTTGAGAGTTTATCAGTTTTTCTAGAACCTTGGCTAAAATGCAGAGTTTAGAGATTGGTCGATAGTTGTTCAGTGATGTGGGGTCACCTCCCTTCAGCAAAGGAAGAACAAAGGCTGTTTTCCAAGTGTCTGGGATGGAGTTTTGTCTTATGGAGAGATTGAAGATGTGGGTCACAGGGACTGTGATGATATGAGCAGCCAGCCTTAAGAAATAAGGTGGAAGTTCATCTGGACCTGCAGATTTTTTAGGATCAAGATCTTTTAACAGTTTATTGACCTCACTGACTGAGAATGGAGAAAAAGAGAAGGTGTGATTAACTGAGGATTGACTTGTAGGAGGGATTTGATTTGTAGAAGTTTGGTTATTAAGTGAAGTGGCTGATTTTCCATTAGTTACTGTGTCAAATAAAGAACCAGAAGCAACAAAATGTTTGTTGAAACAGTTCAGGATCTCGTGCTTATTTGACACAGGAGCAGAGTTAACGAGAAGTTGTGATGGGAGGTCAGATGATTGGGGGGTGCCTGAGAGTGATTTGATGGTTTTCCAGAATCTGTTAGGGTCATTTAGATTTTTGGAGGTCTGAGATAAGAAATAGTTGCGTTTTGCTGCATTGACAGCAGTTGTGCATTTATTCCTCATCTGTCGAAAACTCAACCAGTCAGTGTCTGAGCCAGATTTTCTCGCTGCAGCCCAAAGATGATCTCTCCTGTGCATGAGGTCAGCTAGCTCTGGAGTAAACCAGGGGCTGTCTCGTCCCTTTATTCTGAACTGACGAAAAGGAGCATGTAAGTTCAGGAAATAAATGAAATTATTATGGAAATAGTTCCAAGCAGAGTTCACATCATCAGTTAACAGAATACGATGCCAGTCAAAGTGAGACAGATCCCAGAGGAATGACTGTTCACAGAAATGTTTCAGATCCCTTTTTTTAATTAATCTGGGCTTAGAAGGTGGAAGTTTACTATTTCTTAAAGCCGCTGTCACACAATGATCACTCAAGAGATCAGCGAATACACCTGTACCAGGGAATTTGTGAGGCATATTAGTTAGAAACAGGTCTAAGATGGAGGAATTGTCAGGATGGCTTTTATTTAATCTGGTGGGGGAGTCGATCAGTTGGGTTAAATTAAAAGACAAGCAACATTCCTTGAATTTGTCACAGAGGGGGGTCGACTTACACCAATCAATGTTGAGATCTCCAGCTAAAAAGACCTCTGTGAATTTTAAATTACCAAGGAATTCCTTCATGGCATTTAATGCTTCAGGTGAAGCTGTGGGGGGGCGGTAGCAGCAGACTACAGTTAAAACCTGGCCTCCATTCAAGGTGATGTTTACAGATAAGGCTTCAAACTGATTTGGAATTGTTTTGAAAGTCACAAGACTTGAAACCAGGGTATCTCTAATGTAAATAATGACTCCACCCCCCCCTTTTTTGACGATCACAGCGGTAGATGTTAAATCCATTGATTGCCACGTCATTATTCATTACAGATTTGTTGAGCCAGGACTCAGAAATAAAGATAACATCTGCCCCAGAAGAACTGACCAGGATTTTCACAGCATCAAGTTTTTTCAGAAGGCTACGAGCGTTTACATGCAGAAAATGGAGCCCAGAGGCATTTTTAAAGTCATTTGGTGTGCTGTAATTAGTGGGGGGTCCAGGGTTGGGTTGAATTCCTGAGAGCAGTAACAACATTATTATCAGACATTTTCTTGAGTTTTTTGTGACTGATGTGTAATTACAGGAGTTAACAGTGTGGCAATTATCCCCCATAATAGAACCATGAGAAACATTAATGAAGACGTGATCATTCAGAACCCAAAAACAGTGAAAGTTGCAGTGATGGACAGATTCAGGTGTATTAACAAGATTCAGTGACTCCAGATAATCTGAGAACTGAAAATAGTGACAGTAATATGAATGATGCAGAAAAGATTCAGACCATAAAATGTCACAGTTCAAATGGGCAAACAAACCCGACGAGGTGGCCCAACTGCAGTTTGAGTCAGGCTGAGGGGGGCTCCGGTCCCCCTGTGAAGAAGGATGGATGGATGGATGGATGCTCCCATGAGAAACAGAAGCTGGGTCCAGAATCAACAGGCCGAAACAGAAACAGAAAATTCGCAGCAAATAGCAGAGCGAGCTGCCAGAAAATCCTCCTGAAGTGAAAGGCATGATCCAAGTTCGTTTCAGGTCAACAGGGGCCAACAACGTGATCCGGAATAAAATTAATTATTATCCAGGTGAGTTTGGATGGAGGCCTGCAGCAGCTCCGATACAAACTCCGAACTTCTCTCGAGCACCACGCAGCCCTGCTCCTCCACGCTGCTCCTCCACGCTGCTCCTCCGCTTCTCAGCACCCGACAGCACGGGGCACCCCCGGTGAAAAACGAGACTGACCGGAGAGGCTGAGGCTGAAGTCGGCAACTTGTCCGGTCCGGTTCTGTTCCAGTTCGGCTCCGGCGCTCCAAGCACGAGAGACGAAGAGGCTGAAGATATCCCTGGCCCGGTTTTGCTCCGGTCCGGCGGCCCAGTCTAGCAGCGCGGTTCTGCTCCGGTCCGGCGGCCCAGTCCGGCGGCGCGGTTCTGCTCCGGTCCGGCAGCCCGGCGGCGCGGTTCTGCTCCGGTCCGGCGGCGCTTCAAAGCACCGGAGCGTCTCCTCCAGGTGAACACAACGACTCCACGGCGATGTTCTCCGTGGAGACGATCCACCTCCACGGAGGTGGATCGTCTCCAGGGCCAGTCCAGCTGAAAACCAGCGAAATACCACCCGGCGATATTTGTCGGAACCAGGTAGAACCACAAAGGTCCAGATAAGAGTTCGTTGAGGTCCATGGAGAGAGAGAAAAAACACCGGACCTTCGTGCGTCGACTCCCCAGCTCGAGGGGTCACCTGGCCGGCAGGGTGCGCTCAGAGTGACCGATGGGGGGGGGAGCGGCCGATCGGTCCAGGGCCAAAATATTATTATTTTTTTTTATTATTTTTTTTTTTGTATGCTTGTTAGAAAAATATTCCTGTCATCAGATCTCAGTCAGCTTCATTGCAGCTGAACACCGTGTTACACTGAACATAACATTAGCTGGTGGACATAAATACAGTACAGTAATATTACTGTATATTCACAAAATACTAACAATAATATGTTCATCTTACTTGTGAAAAGTTATCCCCCGAGACCTGATGTCAACAGTCCGTCGATTAGAACAGAAATAAGCTGCGAAGTGCTGAGACATCTTCTGCTTTAACCAAATAAGGATGACCGTTTCAAGATGGCGGCCGAAAATCCTGCGCCGCAACAGCCAATTCTGTATCTACTGTTTATATCTATGGTCTGGGGTGCCATGTCAGCTGTTGGTGTTGGTCCACTGTGTTTTATCAAGGGCAGGGTCAATGCAGCTA
>NC_056506.1:11439809-11442724 GCF_014905685.2 Nematolebias whitei | reverse complement strand
GATTATTGTGCTGCACTTTTCTTAGACCTGTCTAAAGCTTTTGACACTGTGGATCATAACATCTTGTGTCATAAACTCTCAGAAATCGGTTTCTCAGATCACACCATTGGTTGGTTCTCTAACTATCTTTTAGACCGGAGGCAATGTATTCAACATAATGGTACTTCCTCCAGTTATTTAACAGTCAACAATGGTGTACCACAAGGCTCAGTCTTAGGACCCACCCTCTTTACAATCTACATACATAATGTAGGTAAAAACATCCCTAATGCATCCATACATTTCTATGCTGACGACACAGTTGTTTATTGTCGAGCTAAAACTGTTGCTAAGGCTTTCCAGCTTCTGAAATCTGCATTTAACTACATCCAGACTGATTTGTTTCACCTCAAACTTGTCCTAAATGCCGAAAAAACCAAAGGGATGCTTTTTTCAAATAGGAAGTTGGTCCCAGCAGTTCTTCCTCCGATTTTATCCTCAAATGGTGTCCCCATTGAGTTTGTTGATTCCTATAAATATTTGGGTATCTTGGTCGACTCACATCTTTCTTTTAAGCTCCATGTGGAAAACTTGGTAAAGAAACTGAAAGTTAAACTGGGTTTCTTTTTCAGAAACAGATCCTGTCTAACCCTGAATGCTAGAAAACGCCTTGTATCTGTGACTTTCCTTCCCTCAATTGATTTTGGTGATATTATTTACATGAACGCTCCTACAAGAACCCTGCAGATGTTGGATGCTGTCTATCATGGTGCACTAAGATTCATAACTGGCTGTGATTATCGTACCCACCACTGCACCCTGTATTCATTGGTTAACTGGACATCATTAACTTCACGCAGACTCTCTCACTGGTACATTTTCATCTTTAAATCACTTCTTGGTCTGCTGCCTTCATACATCTCCTCCTACATGTCTCTGCGTGAGTGCAGCTACGGAGTGCGCTCTCAGGACATTATTACCTGCAGTGTTCCCTCAGTGAGGACTGAACTAGGCAAAAGGGCCTTCTCCTACTCCGCTCCTGTCTCCTGGAATATCTTACAAAAAGATTTGAAGCTCTCGACCTTGACCTCTCTAAGTGGCTTTAAGAATCTGTTGGACTCCTGGCAGGGACCAATGCAGACATGTTCCTGTTTTTAGTTTTATACATTTGTCTTGGAATCTAGCTGTTTTTTTTTTTTGTTTTGTTACCTTTTTCCTTTTAGCCTTCCTATTTGTTAAAAAAAAAAAAAAAAAAACTGTAGTATGAGTTTTTATAACTGCTTATTGTTGTTGCTGTTGTCCATTGTTGTCATCTTTCTTTGTTGAAATCAGGTCTCTCTTGTAAATGAGTCCTCGAGGCTCAATGGGATTTACCTGTATAAATAAAGGTTGATTGATACTCACTATTTCAGTATCTTTGGTTCATTATCAACAGATATGCATCAGAACTGGAGTTTTGTTTAAGTTCTAGGATATAAAAAAAAAATAAAACTAGGGAGAATATAGGAAATAGAAAATCAGATTGACCTCCTTTGTACAATGTTTTTGTGTAGACAGTAGACACAAATCTCCTGTTTTCATTTTGAAGGTTTCCCAAAGAACAAGATGTGAGGAAGAGGTGGAAGTATCTTTGAGGATTCATCTGTGCAGTGAGGATTTTAAACAAGAGGATTTTGATCAAACTGATCAGACTGTCCGACTGAGAGATGGTGTGGTACCATCGGTTCACCTTCAAAGAGTAGGAGCATCATTATAAGTTCATTAGAGTTAAAAAATTTACATATTTTATTGTCAGTCACAAGGTGAGACACCTCCATGTGTTTATATGAACAGGTAACTATAGAATGTAAAGTTCATATTTATTATGTTTTTTCATTTCAGCTTGAAAACTGCAGGACTACAGGAACTCAACAAAAGCTGGAGCTGCTCTGTCTGTGGCCTCTCAGGAACGTGCACGTCACACACACAACCTCGGCCTAATGATGTGAGTATTTCTATTTTAAACTTTTATTTTTTTAATTTACCCTTTATTTATCCAGGTAGTCTCACTGAGTCACAATAACTCATTTTAAAGAGAGCCCTGTTTAGGAGCATATGGTGGGGGTTAAGGGCCTTGCTCAGGGGCCCTGAGTGGGGCCAATGAGGGTGGAGGCAGGTGTGGGTGTTTCACCTTTTCCACCCACATTTTGATGTTGACGGTACCGGGAGTTGAACCTGTGACTTTCCGATCACAGGCCCATCTTCTAACCTCTGCACCACCACATAACCCCAAATAACATCATATCATGATGGTAATATTAAAATCTCACTGGTTTCCTTCCAGATGTGTTAAACAACTACTGGTCCCCCTGATGTTTACAGGTGGCTGTGGTCAGTGGATGAAAAGCCTGGCATGAACAAGATGATGCTGGAGATCATGATTTGACGAGAGCTACCACCTTCTAACTGTGAAGAACAACAGCAGCTCAGTGATTCCCTCAAGGCTCAGTGAAGGAGCTGAGAGTTGCAGAGAGGCTGATTCATGGAGCTTCAACACAGCAACCTCCAAACATGTCCATCCTCACACACATCGTCCGTGAAGAGACTGGACCAGAGCACAAGATAATAAGACAGTGATAACAACAGCAACAATAGACAATCACAAATGATTCATACAATTTTTTATTGTTTGTTTGTTTTACAATTGAAAAACAGTTTGCTATGCACTATTGTCACCACTCTTTGTTAAAATCCAGGTCGCTCTAGTAAATGAGTCCTTGTGGCTCAATGGGACTAACCTGTATCAATAAAGGTTGAATGAATATATAGATATACATAATGATTTATTCAACCTTTTATTTATAAAGGTTGGCTTCATGGAGCCACAAGGACTCATTTACAAGAGACCTGCTCCAGACAGAACAGTAAACAATAGCAATGATAAACTACAGTAAAAA
>NC_056506.1:11436612-11439709 GCF_014905685.2 Nematolebias whitei | reverse complement strand
ATATGCTAATTTTTTGGGACAGGCATTTTGGGTTTTCATGAGCTGTATGCCATAATCATCAGTATTAAAACAATTAAAGACCTGAAATATTTCAGTTGGTGTGCAATGAATCTGAAATATATGAAAGTTTCATTTTTATCATTACATTATGGAAAATAATGACCTTTATCACAATATGCTAATTTTTTTAGAAGGACCTGTACATACATACATACATACATACATATGCATTATGGCACATGCAAGCTCTTCCAGCACCCCAAGGAAGGCTTGATTGAAGGCAGCATTCCGTGCAATCTCCTCCCTTCGTAGGACTGCTTCCTGTTCCCTTAACTTACGGGCTTCTTCCAAAAGAAGATACAAGTGCTGTTCCTGCTGTGTCTGGTTCAGTTCCTCATTTTCTTTTAGCGCCTAAATAAGACATTGGTCTTAACTCGATACCTTTCTCTTTCTCTTGCCTAGAAAGAAGAAATGGCAGGTGGTTGATCCAGTCTAGATTCTGTTTTTAAATAAATGCATAAAACAAAGAAAGGTGCTGCTACCGAAGACAGATCTTTGTTGTTTGGAAGATCAATTTATTGATTCTATACATAATACAAACTTTTTTAGCGTGCTACTAGTAAACAGGTTGGTAGAAACCAGTTATACTTACTCAATTATGTCACAGTTCACACCCCTATTCTAACCCACCCCGTTGTGTTCTTTGAGCCATCTGTATAAATTTCCAGGTAATTAAAATATGTCTCTAATGTACAGTGTATTTGCTGGTTTTCACCCCTATTTCATTTTCGTTCCATTCTCTTTTCATTTCAAGAATTTTCGTGTCTACTTTACTTTCTGGAATTAACCATGGAGAAATAACACTATTTGGACTAATCTGTGCAAAATCTTTATTTTCTATTCCATATAATCCAGCTAATTTGTTTATTTTTCAACCAAAACCATTTATTTGATATTTGTTATATTCCCAACAGTTCTGGATTGTTATTGCTGCAGGATTTCCTTCTTTACTGCCTTTGAGTTTCACCGATTAAGTTAATAATTTTGTTCTTCTCATTTCTAATGGCGTCTCACCAGTTTCTATGAGAAGTTGTCTTTATTGCTCCTGTGCACACTCGTAATGCTCTGGATTGAAGTCTATCTAGTTTTTGTAGTGTTGTACTTGCTGCTGCTTCATACACTATGCATCCATTGTCCATTTTTAAAGGTTGTCCATATAATAAGAAATTTCCAATATTTATTTATTTTTTGTTTGTTATCATCATGTAGCAGGTTTTGCTTACAGACAGTTTAAGACCAGTTTTCTATTTGACTAATTGCTTTTCTTATGCATTTAACTACACGTGGAACATTTCTCCCCCTCATCCATATTGCTCCATCATCTGCATATAAAGCAGATTTGATGCCTCTGTCAAGCTTTGCAAATATGTCGATAATCATAATGTTGAATAAAACTGGACTAATTACACTCCCTTGAGGGGTGCCGTTTTTCACTTTGAAGTGTCTTGATAATTCACCCCCAACTTTTACTTTAATTGTCCTATTCTGAAAGAAGCTGGCAATCCAGTTATAGATCCTCCCATCTATTCCCATTTGTTCTAGTTTTATTAGCAGCCCTTTCCTCCACATATAATCATAAGCTTTTTCTCTTTCAAAGAATACTATGATCATAATTTCTTTCATTTTTAGTGTTTTTTCAATATCATTACACACTCTTACTAGAGCATCTACTGTGGACCGACCAGTTCTAAAACCACATTGGCATTTCCTAATAAGTTCTCATTTTTCCAGGACATACATTAATCTGTTAAATAATATTTTCTCCATCAATTTACAGAAGTGAGAAGCTAATACTATGGGTCTTTAATTGTCTGTACTTGTTGGATCTTTCCCTGGTTTATTAAATGGTAGAATTATGTCTCTTTTCCAGCTCTTTGGTAATGTTCCTTCTTTCCATATTTTATTGAATAGTTTTAAAATGATATTTAACATTGTTTCAGGTAACTGTCTAAACATTACATAACACAGGCTATCCTCTCCTGGAGCTGAATAACCTGTATCTTTTAACGCCATTTTGATTTCTTTCAAAGTTATATTTTCATCAAGTGTTGACATGGATCTATTTTTCTTCGGTCCTACAATACTGAATGTTTTGAGTTTTTGTTCCTTCTGCCTCCTCTGATTTCTTGTTTTATTTCCTCAGGTGTCATTTCCATTGGAACTCCTGAAATTACTCCTCTTAACCTGTATAAAGAGCCTGGAATAAATACTTTAACTATTTCTTCCACTAGAGTAGTCATTTTTAAGATTTTGTCCTGCTGTTGTTTGTTGACTGCATGTATAAGAATTATTTTGTTGTTCATGAGTCTGGCTAATTTTATTTTCCCAATTTCCTCCTCTGTTGCCTTTGTTAGTTTTATTGGATGAAAGTATCTTCCCTCTTGATTAAACTCCACCATTACTTTCCATTCATCTTCCCTAATTAGTTCCACCTGCGTTTGATTTCTCAGACTTGCACTGATTTTTGACTTTTTACTTGTCTATTCGTGATTCACTTTCTTCTGACAAGCTTCTGTCTCTTTCTTGTCTTTTTCTTTGTGCTGTTTTCATTTTTGACGATTTTGCCATCATCCGTTCCATCTCATTCTCACTATTTCCCCCTGAAGAGGAGGCCATAATGCTACAGTCAGAGCTCAGTTTATGCAATCCGACCAAATTTCAGCTCCTACCGAAAAAGTTTGTCCAGCTCCCAAGTCAGCTTCCGTCCTCCTTCGCGGTCCTGCCCTAGGCTGCTGTGCACCGCTTGGTGTCTTTGGATCCTTTTCTTCTCTTCTGTCTGTATGTGTGTGTTTTTGGTTGTCTTGGCTGCATGTGGGTTTATGGTTGTCTTCACTGATCAAACCGGTTTGTCTTCACTGCAGCACCTACAGTTCAGATTACCTTTCAATTAGCTGCACCTGTCTCTGCACCATTTATAAGTCAGACTCTCACACAAGGTGATTGCCAGCTTGGACACAGAAAAGCCTCCACACAACCTTGATCCTTGATTGGAACGGTTGTTGTGGCTCTCAGAGAGAAGTTTGTCTTGCGTTTGTTT
>NC_056506.1:11436387-11436512 GCF_014905685.2 Nematolebias whitei | reverse complement strand
TTTTGGCCAAGGTGACGAACAAAGAAGGCGGTAGGTGGATCGCATAAGCTGTACATTGAATGTAACAACATGGCTTCTGCATCAGAGGGGCATAGTGGCAACGAAATGGAATGGATAATGTCAAG
>NC_056506.1:11425572-11436377 GCF_014905685.2 Nematolebias whitei | reverse complement strand
AAAAATACAAGACTAATTAATAGAATTTGATAGATGTAGAGAACTGTTGTTACACACTCATGTACAGTAGGTGGCGGAATGCACCTTACAGTTGTTTGCGATCCGCCATTAACGAAATGAAGAAGAAGAAGAAGGTGATTGCCAGACTCAGGACTCAGAGGACTCAGGAGGGTACGTGGAGTTGACACACAGGAGGAAGCTGTTGGGCGTGGAATTTAAAACATTTTTTGACGGATTATCGATATTTGACAATTTTTTGGACTTTGGAACAGGCGGAAATTGGCATAAACTGGTATGTGAATGGTTCGGATGGAAAAACAGGTAGGAGACAAGGCAGACATGGATTTTGAGGGGTGGACACCGGTAGGTAGAGGGAGAGGGCGTGGAAGAAATAAAATGGAGGAAGGGACAAATGACAGCCAGAGTAATAAAAGGGAGTTGGCAGGGAGCAGCTCGGATGAAGAAAGGGTAGTAAGAAGAAAAGTAGTGAGGGATGAATTTAAAATAATATTTAAACTAAAAAATAAGGAAGGGCAGGGTAACATAAGCCCCATTTTGATATCAAAAGAAATAAAAAGGAAGATTGGGGATGTAGAAATGGTGAAGGTGTTAAGAGATGGAAATTTATTAGTGTCATGTAAAACTGAAGAACAAAAAAATAAGGCTTTGCACGTCGAGAACATCTGTAAAAGAATGGTCATGGAAAGAAAGATAATAGGAAAAAACAAAACGGTTCGCAGAGTTATTTACGGTATCCCAGTGGATGAAGATTTAGATAAAATAAAAAGGAACATTGTTGGTGCACAAGTAAACAACTTGAAGAGACTGTCAAGAACTGTTAATGGGGAAAGAGTAGGAAGTTTATCAATTATGATTGAGTTTGATGAGACTACTTTACCAGTGTAGTGATGTCGTTACAGCTTCAACAACAGGTGGTGGTGCAAGCTTATTCCCCGTACGGGCCACCATTTATGTAGTGAGCTAGCTGTTAGCTTGACTACTAATTAATTATTCTTAAAGCTAGTTCAAGCACAAAGAATATTAATTGTTTAATTACAACGGATTCTTTCTTTTTCGAGTTAAATTTCTTCCATGTGGCCAAGATAACTTGTGGAGTGGAGTGTATAATTTGTGACATGAGACTCCATTTTATCTTTGACCCATCAGAATAAATGCGGTCATTTATTTAACAGAATCAAAATTTAACATCAAACATGTACACATTGATTGGCTGATCTGTTTCTGATTAATAAACTTGGCAAGTTCAAATAACAAGACAACAGAGGATTACTGATGGAGAATAATTAATCTCTGAAGGCATCTAGCTTGATTTACTGGCGAATTTAAGTTTAAAGAGAAGGAGAATAGAATTTTAAAGAGGAGGTTTATATGGATGATAATAGATGTGTTGACCCGGAATGGCACCCTTCTTTCGGCACCAGCTCAGCCCGCGGTACACTCAGGGCGTGCAACGACTTGTTACCTTGGCAGAGGATACATCAGCTCTGGAACAGAGGTCCATTGGCACGCTACCTTTTCAGAGTGGCTGGATATCGTCAGGAGTCGTGACAAAGTACTCCGTTAAACAGAATAAGCTTCCTTCGAAGTTGAGAGCATTTAATGCTTGGGGTGAGTCACAGCGAGGCAGCTGTGACTCTGCTGAAATGGAGGGACCCATGGCACATGGTCCAATCCATCAGCTACTTAGTTCAGCTGGAAGACTCCAGTAAGACTGAGTCTTCCAGTAAGGCTGAAAGTTCCAAGAAGACTGGAAAGACTGGGAAGACTGAATAGTTCCAAGAAGTGTTGCCTTTTAAAGGGTATCCACTTCCTTTTACTTGGTACTTCCTGAATGGTTAACACAACCAGCAGGGGTGGAGTTTTAGTGATGTCAGAGGGTTATTAGGAGTCAGCAGAAATGTTTTTAAGAACGGTTAGTACAGACAGGAAAATATTTTGAAGAAGTGAGAGACAGCAGATGCCAGCCAGTTCTTATTTACTGTCTGAGAGTTTTAAAACAAGGCACTTCGTTCTCATAACTTGTCTTCTGACTTTTGACCGACATCAGGTCCACTACTCACACAGACAGAAGAGTAAATGCACACTTACTTCGTAAATAGACATTTAACTTGTATGATCCAAGTCTAATGAGGTTTAAAATCATTAATACTGTTTCACAGTTTATTTAAATGAGTGGTTTACTTTCAACATTAGAAATGGTATGAACTAAACACACTTTTGATTATCAAGATATTGTAAAATAGTAATGATAATATAAAAAGAAGAGTGTTCTTTCAATTGATTAATTCACGATACAATTAAATAGTCTCTTGATGAGATAATTTGTATTTTGGATTCAAATCAATGAAATAACAGTTCATGTCCCCTGAAGGTCTTCAGAGACAGATTGATGTCGGAGGTCTAGTTCATTACAGTCCTCCCTTTGGAAATCATTGCCTGTCCTTGCGGATGAATTCCAACATGAACTTACACCTCCGAATGTCCTTGATCTTGATGTAATCCTGCAAGAGGAAAACAAAAGTCAAAGAAGGTAATCCCACAACGGTTTTGGTAATTCCATAATGTTGTTGGTAATTCCATTGCAGCAATGCTTTAACCCCTTGGAAACAAAGTCTGTAATCCATTGGAAAAAGTCATATAATCCACAATGGTAAATCCACAATGATTGGAGGTGTTGACTGATCAGCATGTAGAGGGGTTCCCTCGATTGAACTGCAGAGGCGACCACTGGATGGAGTTTGGAGACCCACGTTGGAGTTGTAGGTCCCTTCAGCGAAGGTTGCTCCTAGTGGTTCCCAGTGGATGGCATTCTCTGGTTCTATGTGTTCATGCATTTATGTGGTTTTAGTTGGGCTTATGAGTGGGATTTTACATAAGACCATAACCTATATGCACCTGGTGTGTATGCTATCATGGTTTAGATCAGCTACAGATACCAATTAAAGGGTCGGTCATGCTGAAAAATTATATATAGGGATTTATACCTATAGAAGGGCATTCCAAACTATTCTTCCATTCCTAACTTGGTTTAAGTTGGATTTACATGGCAAAATATAGTTTGGTTCAATTGTCTGTTGTCCCTTTAGACGAACGACTTGAGGTTTGGTTTTATGGTTTCCCCCTAAATGTTTTGGAGTCTATGGCGAAACTCAACTTAAGGATTAGCTAGCCCCCGCGAATAGGATTGTTTGAGTAGGTTCGGCTTGAGAATCAGTGAGACCAATGTAGGTTATGGTACTTAAGGTAGCATTAATCTACATTGACTCCTCAAAGATTGAAGTTTAACAAATGAACTGCATGTTGGCATAGTTAAAGTCCTCTTAGTCTCTAACTAAAGGACACACAAAATTCATTCTTGCTGGGGGTGTTCAGAAACAATACCAAAACCAAATAAACAACGTTTCAACATCGACAACAGTAGTGATTAAGCAACTAGAAAACAACGTTTCAACATAGACAAAAGTAGTGATTAAGCAACTAGAAAACAACGTTTCACTGCGTCACTCTCTCTGATTGTCAGATTCAATCACGTTATCGCTTCTGAGTTGTTATCTTATCACTTAATTAAGCTTAGACTTATTTAGTTTCTGCTTGGACGACCCTTTTTCCCACGAGGTCTGAGTTTGTGAGATCTTTGTCTCCTGTGGAGTTATTGAATGCCTTGTGTAGTTTGAATGCAATGCCTCTACTTTGCAGTGGTGCTCTGTGGAGTGGTCTGGATGGCTGAAACTGGCCACAGACCAGGCACCCTTTTATGTAGTCCTTGACATCCTTTTTCATTCCAGGCCAATAAGCAACTTGTTTTAATGCTTTCAGCGTGGCGTTATCTCCCTTGTGTCCTGCGGACGGGAGGTCATGCACGTGAACTAACATCACCCCCCGTGGTCATGGGGGACCACAAACACGGGTGAGGACGTTGGTCCATGAGCAAAAGTTAAGATGCCCTTGATTAGTTTTAGCTATTTGCGCAGCTGAAAGAGGACTTTAAGGTCTGGATTGGAATCCAGGTCGACTTCGGACGGAGTGTTTTTCTCTGGGTCAGTCAAGTACAGTATCATCGAGTTTATCGCAGGATCCAATTTCTGAAGTTGGATGATGTCTGGGTCAGTCAGCACGGGTTATACAGAGACTGTGTTGTCAGCCGGTTTGGCTGCAGCCTGTGCACATGTGACTGCCATTATCTCGGCTGTAGGTTGTACTGAGGTGTTTTGGTTGTTAGCAACCTGGCAGACCTCTGGAATGGTCTGTCCAGCCGTAAGGTTTGCTGTATCTAGCACAGGAGGATCCTTTGTGGCTGGTTTTAGTGACCACAATACATTGTGGCTGGTGTCCACTTGGACACCTAATCTTACCAAGATGTCAGAGCCTATGTAAGTTGCATGTGGTAAGTCTGGGACCACGAGAAATGGGTGGACCAGTTCCCGTTGGTTTCAGATCAGTTTCAGGTTAATGACTCCTTTCGCAGTCATCGCTCGTGAACTGTTAGGATACAATGGAAAGCGGAAAGCTTTCTCGATCAGAACTGGACCCAAGTGTTTTTTAACCAATGTTTCGTAAAAAGCTTGGTTAATAGCTGATTTATCTGTCCACAGCGACAGTATAGCATCTTCGGTGTGGGATCCTTGGATCTCTACACCTTTAACTACCAATGGTAGGTAGTATCCGGTGAGCTCTGACTGTCTCACCTCGCAGAGGATGCTTTCTTGTTCGGTCAGAGTTGGGTCCACCGGTTGGGTCTCTTTGGTTTCACATGCTTTTAAAGGCTTACTTACCGGGACTGTGTTCTCTGCTGAGAAGTCCTCGGTGCCTTCTGCGGTGCCTGCTGTTGGGCAGTCTGTGACTGTCTCAGGAGTTATGAGTATTGGCAGGGGTTTGCTCACTCTGGCCCACATTGTCTGTTCACCATAATCTATGATTGCGTCAAAGCGATTTATAAAATCCTGGCCAATCAAAAATGGGAATGAGTCAACCGTAGACACATGTACCGGGTGGTATAGTGTCATCTTGCCAATCTGCATGTGAACGCTAGCTATAGCTATTAGGGTTGTATTCGTCTCTGCAAGGCCCTTTATTTCTATAGCATGTTCTAGGAGAGGTATTTCCCTGTGAACACTGTTAGCGGCGGTCCTGAGCTCCTCAAACAGTTTGGCTGACATTATAGTTATGTCGGCCCCACCGTCCAGTAGGGCTTCATGTGTGAGGACCCCTTCAAGTGTGATCGACAGGTAAGCTTTTTTAGCTACCCCCTTTCTGATAAGGTTACACAGGAATCTTGTAGGTTTTGGCCAACGTTTCTTCTTACGTTTACCTTTGTCTGTGTAATCCCGGTTTATCCGAACCGTTGGTGCAGTCGCTGCTGCTCCTGAGAGTTCGGTTTTTGACGGGCCTCCATCATTGATGTATGAGATCACCCGCTCTCTGTGTGTTCAGGGACTGTCATTGTTTGTAACAACAAGGTCCTGGTCCTACGTTGTTGTTTGTGCCACCTTGATTTGTCTGAACCGTCAGCACAGCCGTTGCCGTTTCTGAGGTTTCAGTTTGCGACGGGTCACCGCCGGTGACGTGCGAGTGTACCCCCCTCTTTTTCTGGTAAAGGGCTCTCATTACCAATGATATTGCCACACAATGCATCAGGTTGTTTGTCCGTGGCAATACCTTTCAACATTTCCAAGAACCGACGCACACTCTCTGTCTTGTCCGAGCTCAGAGGTGCGGGGCTCTCTTCCTGGACCCGCTGCTGTTTCTTTTTCGTCTCAGGCTGTTCATGCCAACGTGGAGGGTGAGCAGGCCCCCTCTTCTGGGGTTCCTGGTGGAATCCCTGGTTGTATGGGTTACCTTGGGTGCCATACTTTTTACCCTTAGGGCATGCGCCCCTCTTCTGGTACATTCGTTCATCCTCTGGTTTCTTGGGAAACCATTTAGGATCTTGTCTGGACCAGGGGGCACTCATCTGTTGTGGTTTGGCAGGAGGAAAATCTCGTTTCCTCTCGCCTTTCTTGGGAGGGGGAGCTGAAGCTCTCATCCCTTCCAATTCTAATGACTGGGAAGGAATCCTCTCACCTGGGAACACCTCAATGGGTGTTTTGGCCTGTGAACAGGCCTCAAAGAGCCTTTGGGTGCTCAGCACAATTTTTTATCTCACTGATGGCTTTTTCTTTGAAATTAGCCATCATCTGCACTGACATCCTTATGTCAGGGAGGAGATTTTTGCTGAAAACGAACTTAAACGCCTCCTCCTCCTCCATGCCGGTTTCGTTCCTGTAACCAAAATAAGCCTGCAAAATTCTGGAATAATATGCCTTTGGGTGCTCATTCTTACCTTGCATGATCTTGTCGGCGGCTGGGTAACCGCCAGGTCCCGCGCAAGGGGTATACTCTTTGATTAGAGCAGCATATAACAGGCGGTAATCCTTTCTTGTAGCATCTGGTTGACGCTCTATAAAGGAAAACACCGTCCTGGCTGAAGTGAGCCTGATCAAACCTATTTTATCCGTAACTGTAGCGTTCGGATAGCTTCCCAGTTGGAAGTCAAGGTCTTGCAGATAGTCCTTAGTGTCGGTCAAACCCAACGGCCCTGGCTCGAAGCGTTGGACATATTTTGCTATTTTTTGCAATACCGCTATTGAGAGTGGAGGATGAAGGATTGGTAGAGGCGGAACAAAGTAATCACGTGGAGGTGGTTCACCAGAATCGCGTGGATGTGGCATAAGGAGATTTTGTGTAGGAGGTACAACAAAACCACTTTGAGGTGGCGATGGTTGACCTGGACTCTGACCCAGTTTCTTTGAGTTTCAGACATTTTTTCCCCTCGTCAGAGATTTTATTTGTGGCTGCGGCAAGTTTTGCCTCACAGGCTGTTAACCGTTCACGTGATGTATGACACTCACTTTGTAAACGCACGCCTTGTTGGACTAATGCCGCTTTTTCCAATATGCACTCGTCCAGAGATTTTGATGTTAGCTGCAACTGTTGGTGCAGAATATCATTGTCTGAACACAGTGCTTGGTACTTTAACCCTCCTTCACGTAGCTTTTCCTCATACGTACGTGTCTGTTTGCAACAACAACTGAGCTTGTGAGAGCTCTTTCTCACATTGTAATTCATTCTCCCAGGTCTCCTTTTCAAATTGAAACTGTGCCATGAGTTGTAGATACTCCTCACGTGTTGCTATGCGGTTCTCTGTCTCGCGTTTTAACTTTATTTCAAGGGCTTCTGTCCTGTTGGCCTCCAGGTATAATTCAGCTTTTAGCAAGAGTGCTATTTTAGCTAGCTGTTCGTAGCCTGACTTCTTTATGGCTGCATAAGTGACACTGCCTGCCACTTCCTTTAGCTCGTCCAATAAATCTGTTGAGTTCATGCAGTCCACCTGGTCACCATATGGAGATAAGGAATCTGTGAGCAGCCTCAAAGCACTCTCAAGCCAGTCCTTCTTAACACCACTTGGAGCAAGATTAGCATCATCAGCTTTTGTTGAATCTGCCATGGTTGTATTTACTGTTCAGCAAAACCTATCTGGTTAAACCGTCGCAATCTTAGAGTTTTTCAACAGGTAAATGTTTGTATTTAAGTGAGCAGCGAGTTTCACACACGATTCAGCTCTGCGGTTCCATCAACAGTACTGTTATAAGCCAACTCTTCAACAATTGGGCACCTGTTTTAGGTTTTACCCCATGAATATTGTAAGTAAATGCTTCCTGTGGCAGTGTTACTTAATATGAGCTTAATTCTAACAGATACAATGAACCAGGCTATTTCAGTGTTTATATACTCCAATGCACTTAAAATTAATAAACCTACAATATTTTCTAAAAGTCTGACAGCAACTTTGCAGTTTTAAACGCTCTTTAAGCAGTTTAATTTACCAGAATTTGCTATTTAAAACAGTAACTCATAAACCAGGCGTGATTAACATTTTATTAACCCACATGCGTCTTTTTAGAAATAAAATGAAAAGCGAGTTTGCAGCTCTCAGTTCTGAAAAACTGTTATACTCTGTTTTCGCAGCAGGTGGCGGTGCAAGCTTACTTTTACCACAGTGTGACTGTAGCTACACGTCTTCGACGGTAGGAGTCACTGACGACTTCCTGTGAACCGTCCTTTTGACATCCGGTCGTTAGCCGTTAGCTTCGATTAGTAACGGACGAACATTGTCCAAATCAGCATTTATAGACGGATTTAAAGCTTGAACGTGGCGTCGCTTCAAAAACACGCTCTTTAGGCATAAACTTATCAGGTTAAGACCAATGTGAGGGCTATAATTCAGCTTTTTTAACCACTAAAGAAGACTCCGTTTAAAAAACGAGCTTCATTCCGGGGTCATGTGACTGTACAGACACGTGGACATCAGGGTGGGCTTTATGCACTGACGCCAGAGTGAGTGGACGTACACAGCGTTACGTCACTAGCTTCTCGGCAAATCATAACGTTTCACACAGCGGTTCTCGACCAATCACAGCTCGTGTGTACCTGTGTAAGCGAACTGTTAGCTTTAACAGTCCGGCCACAATATCGCCCATTAACGCTTCGAAAATGCACAAATTAACTGTGGAAAGTAGCGAATCAGCATAGAAGCAGTTTTCTGAGGCGGCGCTCAGTTTCACAGACAGCGTTTCACCATTTAAAACACGACTCGTTCGAGTCCAATAATCAGAACTGGTCGGACCCGTAGAAATCCCGGTTATGAAAGAGCTTCAAACAGAATGATGCGTCTATTCTCTCTGCTTACAGCTTAATCACACACACACACAGAATGACAATTTCCAGCTTGAAATGAACATCAACCCAATTCTGTATCTTTCTGAACACCACAGCCATGAAATATGTCTTACCAAGGTCAAAACTTGGACTTTTTATGTGCCAACATGAAGCGTTTCTCCAAGATATCAGGTCACACATATAATTTATCTCTTCAGAGACCGTACGGGCCACCATTTATGTAGTGATGTCGTTACAGCTTCAACAGTAGGTGGTGGTGCAAGCTTATTCCCCGTACGGGCCACCATTTATGTAGTGAGCTAGCTGTTAGCTTGACTACTAATTAATTATTCTTAAAGCTAGTTCAAGCACAAAGATTATTAATTGTTTAATTACAATGGATTCTTTCTTTTTCGAGTTAAATTTCTTCCATGTGACCAAGATAACTTGTGGAGTGGAGTGTATAATTAGTGACATGAGACGCCATTTTATCTTTGACCCATCAGAATAAATGCGGTCATTTATTTAACAGAATCAAAATTTAACATCAAACATGTACACATTGATTGGCTGATCTGTTTCTGATTAATAAACTTGGCAAGTTCAAATAACAAGACAACAGAGGATTCTTGATGGAGAATAATTCATCTCTGAAGGCATCTAGCTTGATTTACTGGCGAATATAAGTTTAAAGAGAAGGAGAATAGAATCTAAAAAAGTTAAATCTGGTCCTCTGGACATTCAAAAAAACAAAACAAAGCAAATCAACAAAAAAATGTAGAAACGTTTCGTCTCTCATCCGAGAGACTTCCTCAGTCTGAGGTGCTGTATTCAGCTCAGTCTCTTAAATAGCACCGTCTCAGGGGGACAGTTGAACCCGGAGGCCTCCGGGTTCAACTGTCCCCCTCTTACAATGCTGTGATTGCTAGTATCACTCAGCCCTCTGTGAACAGTAAGCAGCCATCAGTGTGCTAATGATCCATTGTTAGGCTGATGGTCCTTCTTGAGCATGTGATCAGCTGGTTTTGGTTGTCAGCAGCAAAACTGGTTGATCCACTCTGAGACGGTGCTATTTAAGAGAATGAGCTGAATATAGCACCTCAGACTGAGGAAGTCTCTCGGATGAGAGACGAAACGTTTCTACATTTTTTTGTTGATTTGCTTTGTTTTGTTTTTTTTGAATGTCCAGAGGACCAGATTTAACTTTTTTAGATTTTTCTACCTGGATTGTTGAGCATGCATCAGGATAAGGAGAATAGAAGTTTAAAGATTTAAAGAGGAGGTTTATATGGATGATAATAGATGTGTTGACCCGGAATGGCACCCTTCTTTCGACACCAGCTCAGCCCGCGGTACACTCAGGGCATGCAACGACTTGTTACCTTGGCAGAGGATACATCAGCTCTGGAACAGAGGTCCATTGGCACGCTACCTTTTCAGAGTGGCTGGATATCGTCAGGAGTCGTGACAAAGTACTCCGTTAAACAGAATAAGCTTCCTTCGAAGTTGAGAGCATTTAATGCTCGGGGTGAGTCACAGCGAGGCAGCTGTGACTCAGCTGAAATGGAGGGACCCTTGGCACATGGTCCAATCCATCAGCTACTTAGTTCAGCTGGAAGACTCCAGTAAGACTGAGTCTTCCAGTAAGGCTGAAAGTTCCAAGAAGACTGGAAAGACTGGGAAGACTGAATAGTTCCAAGAAGTGTTGCCTTTTAAAGGGTATCCACTTCCTGTTACTTGGTACTTCCTGAATGGTTAACACAACCAGAAGGGGTGGAGTTTTAGTGATGTCAAAGTGTTATTAGGAGTCAGCAGACAACAGAAATGTTTTTAAGAACGGTTAGTACAGACAGGAAAATATTTTGAAGAAGTGAGAGACAGCAGATGCCAGCCAGTTCTTATTTACTGTCTGAGAGTTTTAAAACAAGGCACTTCGTTCTCATAACTTGTCTTCTGACTTTTGACCGACATCAGGTCCACTCCTCACACAGACAGAAGAGTAAATGCACACTTACTTCGTAAATAGACATTTAACTTGTATGATTCTGTCATAGCTCTGCTCTCTGTCAGCTCCTCTGTCATGCTGCACA
>NC_056506.1:11407449-11425562 GCF_014905685.2 Nematolebias whitei | reverse complement strand
CAGTGGTTGTTGTTGTTGTTTGCGATCCGGCCTCTGGTTCATGACAGATCCAAGTCTAATGAGGTTTAAAAATCATTAATACTGTTTCACAGTTGATTTAAATGAGTGGTTTACTTTCAACATTAGAAATGGTATGAACTAAACACACTTTTGATTATCAAGATATTGTAAAATAGTAATGATAATATAAAAAGAAATGTTCTTTCAATTGCTTAATTCAGGATACAATTAAATAGTCTCTTGATGAGATAATTTGTATTTTGGATTCAAATCAATGAAATAACAGTTCCTGTCCCCGGAAGGTCTTCAGAGACAGATTGATGTTGGAGTTCTAGTTCACTACAGCAGCAAACATAAAAATAGGATATTTGAATTTTCAAGTTAGGCCTTACATCCCACCACCACTTCGCTGTTACAAGTGCCAGAGATATGGACACATTGCAGCAGCGTGCAAAGGTAAACATATGTGTCCAAAGTATGGAGAAGATCACAGAATAGAAGAATGTAAAGAAGAAAAGGAGAAGTGTTGTAACTGTGGAGGACAACATAGAGTTACATATGGAGGGTGTGAAGTGAGGAAAACAGCAAAAGAAATCCAACAGGTGAAAATAAGTAAAAACATCACATATGCAGAGGCAGTCAAAAGTGTCAAAGAACAAAACATAAGAGCGACAGGACAAACAGAGAACCAAAACCCACAACAAAGTACCAGTAAACCGCAAACAGAGGAAAATATCACAATTCCAGTCGAAAACCTGATATTATTCATAACATATGTCATAAACTGCACTGACCAGGCCAAACATAAAACAGAGAAAATTAAAATAATCGTGAGAGGAGCTGAAAAATTTTGGGGGTTCAAAGAGGGATCTTGGGAAAAAATTAACAAAAGGTTGGAAGCTTATGGAAGACCTGGAACACCGGGTGACAATATATGATTATATTACAATGGAATGCTAGAAGTTTAATTGCCAACGGACAAGAATTTAAAGGCTATATAAATGGACTTGATGAAAAACCAGAAATCATATGCATACAAGAGACGTGGTTAAAATCAAATTTGGAATTTATCAAAGGATATAATAGCATAAGAAGAGATAGACAGGAAGGAAATGGAGGAGGATGTGGAACATTCATAAAACAAGGAATTCAATATCAGATATTAAAAAAAGGAATAGAGTTAGAATATATAATGATGAAAATATGGGGAGAAGAAGGAAAGTACAAGATAATAAATTTCTATAACCCATGCAAAGCACTGTCACTTGAGGTGATGGAGGAGGTGTTAAAATATGTGGATGGGAAAGTGGTGTGGTGTGGGGACTTTAATGCACATAGTACTTTTTGGGGGGAAAGTAATGATAGAAATGGACAAATAATGGAAGAAGTGATGGAAACTAAAAACCTTGTATGTATTAATGATAGAAGGGGAACAAGAATAAGGCGCAGAGTCAGCAATTGATCTTACATTTGTATCAAATTCATTAGCTGGAGTTTGTATGTGGGATGTTGATAAAAGCACAGTAATGGGTAGTGATCATTATCCTATCAAACTTTCAATGGGCATAAAACCAGAGAATAACACAGTAGAAGGAAATAGAAAGTTACTATTTAATAAAGCAGACTGGAACAAATTCAAATATATTACTGATAGAGAGCTACAGAAAATTGATATGTCAACAGACAGTAATAATGTTAATTTTTGTATATGCAAGGTTATACAGGAAGCTACAGAACATTCAATAAAAAAAGGTGGAAGAATGAGCGAAAAGAAGATAGTACCTTGGTGGACAAATGAATGTAACAAAGCCATAAAGACAAGAAATAAAGCATTTAAAGCACTAAAAAGAAATCCTAGTTATCAGAACTTCATCGAATATAAAAGAAAACAAGCAATGGTAAGAAAAATCACAAAGAATGCAAAGAGGGAATATTGGAGAAACTTTTGTAATACTATTGGAAAAGAAACAAAAATTGAAAAAATCTGGAAAATAATAAAAAGAATGAATGGCATCAAAAAAGAATATGGATATCCAGTATTAAATGTAGATGGCACAGCAATAGTAAATTATAAAGAAAAAGCTGAAATAATAGCAACAACATTTAGCAAAATTCATAGTTCCAATAATATTAGTAATGAAGGAAAGAGAGGGAGGGAAACTACAAAGTTAAAATACAAAGATTTAATGAAGAATATGGAAGAAACTGATAATTTATTGAGCAAACCTTTTCAAAAAGCAGAACTAAATAGAGCACTCAGGAAAACAAAACAAACAGCACCTGGAAAAGATCAGATATGGTACACCATGATAGACCACCTTAGTGAAAAGTCCAAAGAAACCATTTTAGAACTATACAACAAAGTCTGGGAAGAGGGGGAGCTACCACAAAGCTGGAAAGAATCAGTCATCATATCTATAGCAAAACCAGGAAAGGATCATACAAAGCTGGAAAATTACAGACCAATAGCATTAACATCAAATATATGTAAAATAATGGAAAAAATGATCAATGATAGACTAATGTATTATTTGAACAGTAAGGGATACATATCTAAATTCCAAAGTGGTTTTAGAAAAGGAAGGGACACTAATGATGCAACATTAAAATTAGAACACGAGATCAGGAGAGCACAGATAAAGAAAGAAAGTGTGGTGGCTGTATACTTTGGCATAGAAAAGGCATACGATATGTTATGGGTTGAAGGATTATTAATTAAAATGTACAAACTAGGAATTAAAGGAAGAATGTTCAGATGGATATAAAACGTTTTAACAAAAAGATCGATACAAGTAAGAATACAACAAGAATATTCAAAGAAATACTTTGTGGAAAACGGAACACCACAGGGAAGTATTATAAGTCCATTACTATTTTCTATAATGATAAATGATGTTTTTACAGAGATTGAGAAGGGGGTGGGATGTTCATTATTTGCAGATGATGGAACCATTTGGAAAAGAGGGAAAAATATAAAATTCACTGTGAAGAAAATACAACCAGAGGCTATATTAAAAATTGAGAAATGGGCAAATGATTGGGGATTCAAATTGTCAGTAGATAAAACAAAAATAATGATATTTACACAGAAAAGAGTCAACAAAGAGATTAAATTGAAATTATATAATCAAGAACTAGAACAAGTTAAGTGTATAAAATATTTGGGTATATGGTTTGATGAGAAAATCATATGGAATGTACATATACAAAAGATTATTGATAAATGTAAAAAAAATCTTAAACATGAGATGTTTAGCTGGGAATGAATGGGGTGCAGATAGAACGGCACTAAAACAAATTTTTACAGGACTTATCAGATCAAATACAGCTTATGGTTGTGTAATTTATGGATCAGCAGCAAAAACACATTTGGAGAAACTGGACAAAATACAATACCAAGCATTAAGACTATGTACAGGGGCATTCAAAACCACCCCAGCAGCAGCACTTGGAGTGGAAATGGGAGAAATACCGTTAGCAATGAGATGAGAACAATTAGCAGTAAACTACTGGATCAATCTTAAAGGAAATAACCCGGAACACCCAACACTAGATATTTTAAAACCAAGCTGGGAGAAGGAGAAGAAAGAGACAAGAAGTTTTGGATGGACAATAGACCAGAAAACAAAAGAAATGCAAATAGATAACTTAGACATCAGCCCAGTAGTACCATCCATCCATCCATTATCTTTACCCGCTTATTTCATTTTGGGTCACGGGGGTCACTGGTGCCCATGTCCAGCAATCACTGTGCGAGGGGCAGGGTACACCCTGGACGGGTCGCAAGTCCATCACAGGGGCACATAGAGACAAACAACTATTCACTCTCTCATTCACACCTAGGGACAATTTAGAGTTACCAATCAGCCTAACATGCATGTTTTTGGTCTGTGGGAGGAAACCGGAGCACCCGGAGAAAACCCACGCATGCACGGAGAGAACATGCATACTCCACCCAGAAAGGCCCCTGGACCGGGGTTTGAACCAAAGACTTGCTCGCTGAGAGGCAGCAGCTCTACCAGTTGCGCCACCGTGCTGCCCCCCAGTAGTACCAATACCAACAATACCACCATGGCTTCTTCCAAATGCATCAGTTGACTTGACACTCATGGACAAGAAAAAAGACAGAAGATTTATTTTTAACTCATATACAGTACAGGACCATATCAATAACTACTATAACTATATACAGATTTATACAGATGCATCAAAAACATCAGAGAAAGTAGGAGTGTCATATGTAATACCAGAATTCAACATAGAAGTAAGGAAAATAATCACAAATGAAGTATCCATATACACAGGGGAGATGTTGGCAGTACTGTTGGCAGTACAGTGGGTAGAAGACACAAGACCGTTAAAAACAATCATCTGTTCAGACTCAAGCTCTACACTCATCAGTTTGCAAAATAGTCATTCAGAAAGCCGACCTGACATTTTACTAGAACTACAACCAACATTATTCAGAATACAAATGATGGGACTGACAGTGATATTTTTATGGACACCAGCACATATAGAACAAATAAATATAAATAAATATGACTTGACATATAGGGATCAGAGGGAATGAAGCAGCGGACAGGGCAGCAAATGCAGCAACAAAAGATCAAATCAATTTTACAATATCCATCAGTAAATCAGAAGTAAGAACCATAGTGAAACAAAAACTAAAGGAAAAATGGCAAAAACATTGGGAAGAAAAGCACAAAGGACGATGGTACTACAGAATACAGAGACAAGTGGGAGAAACGATAACAGGAGGGAGGAACAGAAGAGAAGAAAGACTAATAACCAGAGTAAGATTTGGACATACAGGACTTAACAGCACACTACACACAATTCAGAAACATGATACAGGACAATGTGAGCACTGTGGACAAGAGGAAACAATAGAACATGTCATTTTGGTCTGTCAGAAATATGAACATCACAGAAGGCGTATGATGGAACAATTAGGAAAAATCAAATAAACATTTAGTATAATAAATATATTGCAAAAGGAAACAAGAAGTAAAAGTATTCAAATCATTATACATTTTTTCAAAAACACAAAATTAGATAAGAGAATATAAACATTCAGACATAGCCATTTTGATCCACACTCCATACCAGTAGGTGGCGGTAATGCTCACCTTCCATTGTTTGCCAACCGCCATAAAATCCCATAAAGAAGAAGGGTGCTTGCCAGATAGTCGAAAACAGTTTACTGCCAGTAGTTATCCCGCGCTCTTAATCCCTTGTACCTGTATGTAGTGATGAGGCTTTTATGAAGCACTGAACCAGTTGGGCCAAATATTTCAAAAATAGGTTCATTTGTTGAAGCTTCAGTTACAGTGACCTCTTGTGGTATTTTGCAATGCTGCTCCAATTAGGCGTTATGCTTTTGGTGGCACACACTGAAGAACTTCATTGACTAGTGTTAAAGAAAGTACTTTACTGTGGTAAAAAACATGTTTTTTTAAATTCATCAACTTTCTATGTTGTCTGGTTTGAAAATGTATTTATACTTACATGTTTTTGAATAAAGATTGATAAATGTGCATTGAAGAGATTTAATAAAAATGTTGCCATGGTATTGTGTTTCTGTAACTGTGGCAGAGTCCGAGTCTTTATCATTCTTAAAAATAACAATGAATTGAGATCTCCAGCATCTCCGTATTTGGTGCTGAAGTGTCTAATCATAGAGGAGGTATCATGATGCTTCAGTTCAGCTGAACACACCAAACACTGCACCTGTAGAAATACACTAATGTAAATAAAAATAATAATTTGAGCTCATACTGATATATGATTATTAAAATCACATACATCATTTTACTGTAATTATATTAAATACATGGGTTAAATGGATTAGATAATATCTTCACTGCTATAACTTTTTTGACATTTAAATGCCAAAACCATCTTATCATGAGCAGAATGAAGTGTTCCCACATGTTAGAACGACCTCTTTTCCTGGCTGGCTCTATAATTACTCAATTTCAACTAACGACAAAAACACCCTCTCCCAACACATTACAAACATTTTAGAGCTATTTCATAGTGTTGAGCACTCTCAATTCAAAACTGTCTCAACCTGTCTCCTGTCAGAATCGAGACGAGGCGGTGTCAGAGAATCAGCTGTTTGGACCGCGAACCAGTCAAGTGATTCATTCCGACAACAAAACGGTTTGTGTTTCGGACGTCACGTGTCACATGACCTTTTCCGCACCAAAAGAGGCTCCAAAGCAGTGGTCCGATGTAATTTTACTGCAGGGTTCGAATCATGTTTTGAAGCTTTTGTTTCATACTACCATCACTACCTGTATGTCATAGTTTATCATAGTGTTTACCCAGTTTAGTCACTTGTCCTCCTTGCTCCTGTCCCGTTCCCTGGTTTGTATCCTTACCTCTATGGTTCACTCTCCCGGCTTCCTGACTCATCGCCTGCCTGACTTCGCCTCCTGCTCGACCCCCTGGACTGATGCCTCTCTGAAAACAGTAACGACCCCCGCCTGCATGACAACGTCCTCTCGCCTTACCTGTTTGGACCTGTCGCCCATCTGCTTCCTGGTTTCGGACTCTCGCCTGCTGGACTTCCCTCTGCGCCTCACGGATTGGTACCGTTGGTCATCTGCCGCCTGGTTTCGGACTCTCGCCTGTTGGACAAGCCTCTTCATCTCATGGACTCCAAACACTGGCTCACAGCTGCAGCTGGCTGCCTTCCCTCACCGGAACCAGCTTTTCCTGCAGCTACTCAGTCCTGCTGGAACGACATCAGTCTCTGGACCCCCTTCAACCAACGAGACAGTTAGTGGTCACTTTTCTTTGACTGTTACACTTGCCCCTGTCACCAGCTTGACCACTGACCGTTCTCTTCCTGTCAACAGACTCGTTCCAGCCCAGACGCCCAGAACTTGACACCAGAACCAGTTTCGACCCAATTCCACTAAAGCGGGTCCTCATAATAGACTTGGTTTAACTTGCTTATTTGTTGTGGTGATTTTGGTCCAGCCCCTTTTTAAGGGGGGGTTCGTTACACAATTACATCTGCTTGAACAACGAAAAAATTATAATAATATTAATAAAATGATAAAGTAAAAATGAATGAATAAAAAACTGATTAAAAAATAATAATTAATATAATAATAAAAATGAATAAATGAATCAGTAGGAATAAATCGGTCTTTTTTTTACATTTATTTTTTTTTTTACTTAAAAAATAAAATTAAAGCAAGTCCTTATTAGCACAAAGTGATGTGAAACATGATTGTTGCAGCAGGCTGCTGCGTTGTGTTGCTCTGCGAGGTGCTGGGCTGCGACAGAGCTCTGGCCGGTGTAGATTCTGCTGGTGGAGCAGGAGCAGAAGCCGGGAGGCTTGGAGGGTCCAAAATGGAATTTATAAATGAACCGTTACATGCCGAGTTACATTCTGGATCAATACAGTGAAAAACAGGAACAGAGTACAGTAAGCATTTATGCTAATTAGCATAGTATTGATGCTGCCCGATTATAGCGTCAGGAGATTTTTTTAGTTCAAAATATGTTCAGAACTGATGGGATGAGTTACTTAAAATATGTTTAAAGTTAGAAAACACCATATTCAATAACTGAATCAAGAATAGCAGTGGCCGTGTCCAAGCCACTCTCCCAGCTTGGCAATTACCTTAAATTACCAGTTAAGCAGTGAATACAGGGTGCAGTAGTGGGTACGATAACTGGCTGTGATTATCTTACCCACCACTGCACCCTGTATTCACTGGTTAACTGGACATCATTAACTTCATGCAGACTCTCTCATTGGTACATTTTCATCTTTAAATCACTTCTTGGTCTGCTGCCTTCATACATCTCCTCCTACATGTCTCTGTGTGAGTGCAGCTACAGCGTGCACTCTCAGGACATTATTACCTGCAGTGTTCCCTCAGTGCGGACTGAACTAGGCAAAGGCCCTTCTACTCTGCTCCTGTTTCCTGGAATATCTTACAAAAAGATTTGAAGCTCTCAACCGTGACCTCTCTAAGTGGCTTTAAGAATCTGTTGGACTCCTGGCAGGGACCAATGCAGACATGTTCCTGTTTTTAGTTTTCTACATTTGCCTTGGTATCTAGCTGTTTTTTGTTACTTTTCTTTTTTTAACCATCCTATTCATAAAAATAAAAAAAATTAAATCTGTATGCCTTTTTATAACTATCATAGTTATAAATATCATTTTATAACTATACTAACACTGTCTATTGTTGTCGCTTTTGTCCATTGTTGTCATCATTCTTTGTTGAAATCAGATCTCTTGTAAATGAGTCCTCGAGGCTCAGTGGGATTTACCTGTCTAAATAAAGGTTGAATGAATGAAAAAATGGCTTCTATGATAGAACAACTTCCAATTTCACCGGTATGATCCACTCCTGTCATTGTGGTCTTGAATTTTCAGTAATCGCCTTTAGTTTCTTTAGCTTCTCCCGACATTGCTTGGGTGTTCGCTGGTAGCCGTGAGAAGCCATCAACTCAATACCTCTTTAAACACCTTCTCATTACGAGTTGCTCCATCTAGCTCGCTCTGAATTTTTTCATCGGCCACGACGCACAAAAATGCATGCACTTTAGCATTTGACCACGACTTTGACATGTTTTTTTTTTTAAATATATTTTCAAAATACGCACAAATACGCTCCTCGAATACGCTCTTCAAGTTATTGCCAATGGCGAGCTGAAAAAAATGGCGGATCGAGTTGGTTATTAGTTTCACCAGGGGATGGCGAGAAACGTAATTTTGATTCTTTGTACGTCTGTAAATATGATGGAATTGACAATAAAGTAGACTTTGACTTTGACTTTGAAGTTCCCCGTCAGTCACCACAGTCCTTTAGATGCACGTTACATAATTACAATCTGAGCCAGACAGTTCAAATATAGGATGACAGCTCCGGTTCTGAAAACATTGGGACAATGTGCAAAATCTAAATAAAAACATCAAATAGAATGCAATCATTTGCAAATCTGATAATCCCTTTTTTCCACATTGGAACATAACAAACATCAAAAAATTAAACAGACATTGTACCATTTTTTAGGAAAACGAAGTCATTTTGAGTTTGATTGCAGCAACGCATTCAGAAGAACTGAGACAGGGCCCAGCTTGGTTGTCCTGATCTGCTCTAAAGTGCTATGTGTTGTCATCAATGTATGTTCCCATACAAAGGCAAAATTGGCTTTCTGCATTTAATCCATCACAGTGGGAGCAGTGGGCAGCTATGTAAGCACCTGGGGAGCAATTTGAGATTAGGTGTCTTGCTCAGAGACACCACGAGATGTGCAATGACCAGAGATCGAACCCAGGACCTTCGGGTCCCGAGTCTGCTGCCCTGCCCCTACACCATCTCGACCCCAAATTTGATGGAGGATTCAAGCCGTTCAACACTTTTGGCCATTCTTGCTAGATATTTTATGTGCTTTGAGTATCTTGATAAGATAGAAAAGTGCTATATAAGCACAGTCCATTTACCATATTTTGTTTCATGGTATTGTTAATGTTTTCAGTTGGTGATTGGTCTGGACTTCGGGTAGGTCAGTTCAGCACCTGAACTCTACAAAGCCCTGTTGCTGTGATGGATGCAGTATAAGGTTTACCGTTCGTTATCTTAGTAAAATATGCAAGGCCTTTCAATGAAGGTGACATTGTCTGGATGCAAGCTTATGCTGTTTTAAAAACTGTACACATTTCTACATGGATGTTACCTTTTCAAATGTGTAGGTCAGCTCACCAGCACTAATGCACCTCCATACCATCAAAGCTTTGTGGCATCTGTGGTTTCCATCTAGAATCTATTCAAACTTCTTACAAGTCTATTTTGGGTGATTTAGTTCAAAGTGGTCAGCTCTGACAGCCTCAGACTCTTTCTGCAAATTACTTTTAAATTTTATTTATTTTTTTACTTTTTCCATGTACTTCTTTCCGCTAATTTTTGCTTTTTTTTCTACTCATTTCAGTTTTTTGTTGCTAATTTCAGATTGTTTGTATTCTATACAGCCTCTCTGTCTACTTCCTTTTATTCTGTTAATTTCTGCTGTATTCAGTTCTATTTCGTATAAGCTTCGCCCTTTAAGGCCTTCGCTTTAGTGGGTTTATACCGTTATGCGCAGCATAGGCACTGAAAAAAAATTTAGTCCACGCCCACCTGCTATGTGGGCCCCACCCGGTCCGTATAAATTACGTTAAGAGCGGGAAATCGGCTGCCATTTTTTCTTCAGCGAGCTAAAATAGCACTGTCAGAAGAACAAAGAAGGAAAATTGTGTAAATGACCAACCTTTGTTAAGGATGCTTGGCCCGGCAGTCGAACTCCGGTAGTCCGGTGAGTTCTCCTCCCCGAGGAGAAGATGACGAGCAGTCTTATTTCAAGGTAAGCGCCGAGGAATATTTCCCAGTGACAGGTCACTACACGCTGGACAACGCTATCTTGTATTTTTTCCTCTTATCGCGACCCTCTGAGCGAATCGGATGGTTCCTCCGGGACAGGCGTGCTCAGCTGCAGCCCCCGCTGCTCATTCCCTCCTGGGGAGCGTAGTGTCGGTGGAGGGGGGCTGAGTGAATGCTCACCCCATCCCACCTCGTTTTCGCATCGGCGATCACACCGCTCCCGGCCGACGGCGCCCTCAGGGGTTGCCCGGCGTAACCCAGGAGGAGGCTGACATGAAAGGACCCTTTTTTACGTCCTACGCCTTTCCCGCCAGTTTGGATGATCCGGCGGGAAGATTGTTTACTGGCCTCCATTCCGGCTCACCGTCTTGACCCATATGGCCTCGTGCTCCCAACAGGACGTCCTACGGGTGAGGCCACAGACGGGTTCTTTCCTGGTAGATTGGGGGAGCCGGTCTCCACAGTCCGCACCCATCTCCAGAGCAGGGGTTCACTGAGCGGAAAGTCCCTCCGTGCCCTCTGGAGCCGAGCCTGATGGAGGCTTCATTGGAGTAAGATGTTCGAGATGGACCAGCGTCCTGTGCCTCCGGTTAGCATAACCGAGACGGTGACACCGCTCTCCAACTGAGCTCACCAGCATGTGTTCCACACGGCCGCAGCGAACAACACGTTACGCTGTTGGCGTACACGTTCAGAGGCGGGAAGAGACAGTGGCCCTCTGTCCTTCGGCTCACTCCGCTCTCGCAGCGGCTGCTGCTAACGACGCTGCCGGCCCCTGCAGTACGCTCAGTCTACAGGTCAGCTGACGTCATCCTCAACCGGTGCGCCTCTTTTGCTGTCTGCCGCCCCACATCGCAGCCGGAGAACGGGGTCCCAGAAGCTCTCCTGGCCCGTCATTCCACCTTCCTCTCAGGAGAAATGCAGGAGTCCGTTGGTGATCCTCTTTTCATCAGCGAGAGATCATTTCAAGATGCTCCACAGCTGCTCCACGGCTGCTCAACGCCTCCCCAGCTCTGCTACGCCAGCCCCTCCTGTCAGACGTCCCCGGCAGCCGGAAGTTTATTTTTTTTCCCGGACTTCGCCAACAGGGGGCCCTCCAGGACAACAAACAGAGCTCAACGGAAGGTAATCAGGTGTCTGGTCGCTGGAGGTGTGTTGATGACACTGTAAAATAACATCATTTCATGAAGTGTCTCCTAGCCAGGCTGTCAGCATGGTTTATCTGACAAGCGGCTCCATCACACACACTCATCACGAATGAGCCTTTTTAAGGTTGTTTTCATTCACTGTCAGCGGTGCCGATGCGCGCTCCCGCGGCATGAAAGCGCGCACGCAGCTCTCAGCGCCCGCCGTTCACATCAACGTTTCACGTGAGACCACGATACGAGCTCAGCAACATATCTCGCTCCCGGCAGAAGCGATACACGTTTTGTCATTGCAGCGGTGTCAACGCGCGCTCCCACAGCGTTAGCAGTTCACAAGCCTCACAGCGGCTCTGCTCCTTTATCCTCGAAGAAGGTTTTCTGAATTAATACTGCAGCGCATGGAATCATTCTGAAGTTCAGGTGACTTGCAGCCAAGAATGAACTTTTTTTCTGCGGACCGAGCCAGGGGTAGCCTCGCTTCACCGATGCCGCGCGCTGCTTCCTGACCGCTCCAGTGCCAACGCGCGCTCCCGCGGCGTCAGCAGCCCCACAAGCCTTCACAGCGGCTCAGCTCATACATCCTCAAAGAAGGGGTTTTGTCTGAATTAATATTGCAGCTCGTGGAATCACTCAAAAGCTCACGTGACCCGCAGCAAACGATGAACGTTTTTCTGCAGACCGGGCCAGTGGTAACCCCGCTCCACCGTTGGCGCGCGGTGCCTCCTTACCGCACCAGTGCCAATGCGCGCCCCCGCGGAAATCCTGGCTTAAAGAGTCGCATGAGGACGCACACACACGACCCTCAGGGCGCGTCGGCTCATATGTGCACCCGCTTCCGAGCGTTACACCGAGCAGCTGCACACAACGTGATCATCAGCGCGCTCCAGCTCACATCAGCATGTATGTGAGTTTTCATAGCATAAATGCGTGCCCGCTTTATAGCTTATAACGTGTGGCAATGAACGTGCGCCTCCAGACGGATGGGCGAATCGTTTTCATCCGGGATTCACGCTGCAGTTCAGCTCAAACCCCTGTGTGGAGGAACTCTGACGTTTTTTCTGTCATTTATGAACAGATCTCGTCCCCTCTAGTAGAAGCTCAGGAAATTCTTTTTTGAAATGTAATTTCTAGAATCTCAGATGGAGAGGAAACACAAGGTCTCTCTCATCACTTCCTGGTCCCAATGAACCGGAAAGATGAGATTTATTCTAGATAGTCATTTTTCTGAGCTGTGAGAAACAACACTCCATTATGCGCTCAAGTCGCTTTAATTCTGCGTTATCTGGACACCTGCCGTTGAGTAGCTTGTACAGACAGGGGGCAGCAGTGCAACTCACGTGAATCGGTTGAGTGATATCAGCTGTTTTCCGTCAGCAGATCTACGTCACACACATTTAATAAGCTGTGGAGCCACTGTGGCTCCCCACACAGCAGCCTTTTAAATGTTTTGGAGTGTCGCACGGGGTCTTTGAATGTGACTCAACACTGACCTTGAGCTGCAGAATCATCAGAGTTTGTGATTCTCAGACAGCAAGTGACTGTTGCACTCATACTAGCAGGAAATGTTTGCATTCTTTTTCAATCCATGTGCCACATTATGAGACAGATGCTGTGTGGGACACATCCAATCTGTTCTCTATTGGAGTGGGTACATCTCATGTATTCCACCCAGAACTAGGACTCAGACACAGTAGAATCCTGCCAGTGTCTGCGGACGTGTAGCAACACGAGAGAACGCTCAATGTCAATTATAATTAGCGTGGATCCATAGGACGATCCACCGCTGGGTGGACGTGCCTGCTCACAGCCTGTGGTCGTAATGCCTTTCACCTTCTTCTCTCCCTCTGGTATCACGGTTTTCTGAACCGAACTCAGGAGGAGGGACTGACGGCTCCTCTGCCCCAAGTGCGTGAACGCATCATGGTTCCCAGGCCTACGACATCTTTTATCATGGCGCTCGTGGAACCTGCTGTGGAGGGGGGACGCTTCCTTCCAGGCAGGAGGAACGATCAGGAATTAATCAGATTAGGCCAGCACCTGTGGTTTGGCCGCTGTGCAGATCTTTGAGAGGATGGATCTCTCGCAAGATGTAGTGCGTTCGATTCAGGAGTCACGTGCTGCATCCACCACAGTGCTGTTCACATCAAGTGGTCAGTTTTCCAACGCTGCTGTACAGAAAGGCGTAGAGGCCACTTCATGTCCACTGGACGACATGCTGTCTTTCGGCAGCAGCCGAAGGACAGAAATCTGGTGTCCAGCACGACTATTGTATGCTGCAACCGTGTTTTTTCTTTTGTCTCAAAGTTGTCGTAGACAGAACAACCTTTAATCATCCTCTGACGGAGCATTTTGTCTCAGATTGGTATAGCGGCTATGGGCCTGTTGTGACACGGGAAACGTTCAGTGTCAATTATGCGCTTCTCTGAGCCCATGAGACGAACCACCGCTGGGGGGTGGATACGTTTGTCCACAGTCCATGGCCCAAAATGCTTCTGTACACATTTTTTTTTCTCCACCTCCTCTGATCTTACGGTCTTTGAACCGAGCTCAGTAGGAGGGATTGACAGCTCTCCTGGTGGCCCCGAGCGTGTGGGTGCACCATGGTTTCCAGTCCTGAAACGTCTGCTGTCGGGGTGCCCGTGGGAACTGCCTAGAGGGAGGACGCTCCCCTTCCAGGCAGGAGGAGCGGCCAGGAGTTACCCAGAAATAGGCCAGCACCTGTGGTCTGGCCGTTGAACGAATCCACTTACAGAGGATGGGTTGCCCACAGGATGTAATGTGCACAATTCAGGTTTCTCGTGGTGCATCTACCACAGCGATATACACATCAAAGCCGACAGCTTTTCAGTGCTGATGTACAGAGAAGGATGTAGAGGCCTCCTCGTGTTCTTTAGGTGGCATGCTGTTCTTTCTGCAGCAGCTGATGGACAGAAATTTGTATCCAGCACGTTTAAAACGTACGCTGCAGCCATCTCTTCCTGACATGAAGGTTTTCTGAGACAGAACAGGTTTTATCATCCTCTGATGAAACGTTTTCTAAAAGATGTACAGAGACGCAGGTCTGTCCCACACCCACTTGTTTCCAGTGGGATTTAATACTGGTCCTGCAGGTCATGATCAAAGCTTCATTTGAGCCTTTGGATCAGGTTCCACTTAAATTCTTGTCTCTTTAAACAGCACTGCTGCTGGCTTTAACATCCGCTAAGAGAGTGAGTGTTTTTATCTGCCCTCTCTGTCGCTCCGTCATGTCTCAGAAATTAGGCTGACGGCAGATCAGCTGATTTTAGATCAACCCAGCTTTTATGCCTAATACATCACGAGCTCTTTTAATCAAGAGCGATATCGTTGGAGGGGTCGTCCCCCCCCCCCCTTTTTTCACAGAGATTAGATGAAGTAACGTCTTTTATCTTCTCTGTCCTGTGCGGGCGTTGACGTGTTACATAGCGTGCACAGCTGCAATGCGTCAACATTTGTTTGTGCATTATAGAGATGCATCTGCAGGTCGCCCGTTATCCACCCAGCGCTTGTCACACTGGCTGTGCGAGACTATTTCTGAAGCCTACAGAGCATCAGAATTAGAGTCTCCTGTCAACCGCAGAGCACACTCTATCAGGGGTATCGTTTTCTCGACTGCTTTACATAATGGTATGTCAATGCAGGATATTTTGCACTGTGGCCGCGTGGTCAACACCCTGCTCATTACTCGCCTTTATTTAGGTGATGTGACGGCCTGTTCCATGACACATTCTGCCCTTAGTGTTTACAGAATGAACATTGTTATTTCATGGAACTCCGTTTTATTCACATCTGTCTGCATGCATTACAGTGTGAGATGTTATCAATCACAAGTTGTGACTGTTATTTGATTCTATTGTCATTAATCAGTTCACAACTATTGTTACCAATCAGTTCATCTGATTAATAATCAACTCTCTTGTTATTATTAATCTGTTCATACGGTTCAGCCGTAAACCGGTTGGTTCATGGCTTTTTTCAGCGTTTTTCCCTCCCCGTTGATGTTTCCGGGGCATTCATGCATTCAGAATGCATAGTTACACAACATGCGTCTGTGCATGGCACATAATTACGCAATGCGTAATTATGCACATGGGAGCTGAGTGATTAGACTTTTTTGGGCAAGCTTCTGCTTCGTACGGTGCTCGAATGGACCCAGTTAGGCGAGGACCACATCGGCTTCGCCCCTTACCCACTAAAGCGAAGGCCTTAAAGGGCGAAGCTTATACGAAATAGAACGTTGGTTACGTACTGTAACCCCAGATTCTATGAGTATAAGCGTAGCCCTTTAAGCGTCGGGCCCCACTGGCTCCTAAATGGCTGAAGAAAAAGCTATTTTGGGAGCCGATTTCCCGCTCTTAACGTAATTTATACGGACCGGGTGGGGCCCACACAGCAGGTGGGCGTCGACTAAATTTTTTTTCAGTGCTTATGCTGCGCATAACGGGATAAACCCACTAAAGCAAAGGCCTTAAAGGGCTACGCTTATACTCATAGAATCTGGGGTTACAGTATGTAACCAACGTTTTTTCTACACATTTTAGTCATTTTTATTTACTGCTTTTTGCTTTTATTATTTTGATTTTAGAAAATGTCTTATGTTTAAATTCCATTCTTATTAACAGTTTAATGATGAAACCTTTTCAGCCAGACCACTTCTTCAGCAGGTTTCAGCAAAAATCATTCAGCAATGGGCAATCGCACTGCATTTCTGCAAAAAATTACATTTCTCTAGTTATTTATTAACATATACTTGTGGTAACTACGCGTTAATGTGAGGAATGTCACTGAAGAAAACTACATTAATTTGTTTTGTGTGGTTTTAGAGTGGCATTGTAAAAGTTGCACCATGGTGAACACAGCCAGCAGTATACTGTGTGAGGTGTGTGAACGACCTCGCTTGGCTACGCGCCCTCCAGTGACCTCATCACACCTGCCAATCACACCTCCCAGACCACCAGCACCCGTTCTGGGCATGCCCGGTGATCCTGATAGTCAGGTGAGTGTTTGTATGTAAGTTTAAAACCCACAAACCAGAGCTTTACTAGTTGAACTGTTGATTTCTGAGCTTCACAACAGTTAAACATATAATAAATAAAATAAAAATCAGAACATCTTCTAGCTAGAGGAGGGACTTTTTGTTCCCTGGTGTGGAGCGAAGAGGAGGAATTGGAAATACCGTCCATCCATTCATGTTGTGAGCAAGATAACTTTAAAAAAAACAAGAGATGAAACCACACACCAAAATGGCAGCCAGTACTGCCATTTTGGTGTGTGGTTTCATCAAGGTGTAAGAAAGCTCACTATCAAAAACTGGGTTTGTTGGAGAAAAATATTCTTGCTTTATCTCACTTACTCAAAAGGAGTTACATTCGATGACAGGAGATTTTTACCTGTTTACCAAGGTCAGATTTTCAGAACAGGTTAAACAGATATACAGGAAGTACAAACATGAAGACCAGTCCCAAGAATCTGCCACAAGCCGTGTGTGAAGCTTGTTTTTATACTCTTATCAGTTCAGCCAAGTTCATAGACTCAGAAGACGTCCTTGGAGCGACAGCTGCACCTTATCCAACTCCTCATTCAGCTTTCTATTAACCCAAACATATGATTCATGGGCAGAGTTAACATTCTCAGCCATAGTAGTTAAAACCATCCATAACCTTTGACCAAAACTTCCCTAACAGGGTTGCCTTCTTAAAATCCAAGATGACCACATGCATATACTATATATGTGCAACCATATATGTAAACTATGCTTTCTCATTCTTATATTGCTTAAAAGTATAGTTTCCTCAAATGATTGGAATGGCCTTTGGGGTGGACGAAAATTAGTTTATGAGGGCCAATGCCACCATTGGCCACTCACTGGCTCTATCTGTGCACCTTGTCATAGATAAAAGATATTCCACTTGCCAGGATTTGTATCTCTGCGCTGCCCCAGGCAAGAAAAAAGAAAACCTTCCTCTGTTCCTCTCCACAATATAACTCCTACCCACTTGAGTATCATGCAACAAAAACATTTTAGGTTTACTTACATTCCCTGTTCAGTTCATGTCTGTAAAAAACACTCATATCGAAAACTACAAACATTCAGTATTGAAATTCTTCAGAGACGGTGGACATCAATATACAGTAGACTTTCACTACTTCGCAGTTCATTTATCGCAGACTCACCCTATTGCGATTTTTCAAAATAAGTTTGGACATGAAAGACAATTGGCTGATTGATGGATGAGCTGCACAATAGACATGGATTTTTTATTTAAAATAAATTATTTTAAAATATTTAGCACCTGCAGCAGCCCATAATGCAGGATAAACTTACTGCTGCAGCTGATAAGCTGTTCTCAATGTAGAGCAGAGAAGTGGGCGTGGCCAAGAGCGCTTGCAGGTGGCAAAGAGCAGAGGAGGTAGGGAGATGACATTCTGTGCTCTCTGTGCTCGCTCGCTCTTGCTCTCTCTCTCTCTAAATATATATATATATATATATATATATATATATATATATATATATATATATATATATATATACACATATATATATGTATACACA
>NC_056506.1:11386462-11402449 GCF_014905685.2 Nematolebias whitei | reverse complement strand
ATACATACATAAATATATATACATATATACATACATATATATACATACATAAATATATATACATACATAAATATACATACATAAATATATATACATACATAAATATACATACATATATATATACATACATACATATATATACAAACATATATATATATACTTACATAAATATACATATATATATATATATATATATATATATATATATATATATATATATATATATAAATACACACTAAAATAATATACTATTTACTACTTGTACTGCATTTCCTACTTTGCGGCTTTTCACTTATCGCGGGTCTTCAGGGTACGGTTCCCCCGCGATAAACGAGGGACTACTGTACTCATTTCCATTAGCTCTGGCTTCTGCTGCCTATTTTCAATAAAGGTGAAATAGTTTGCAGTAAAACTGGTTTAATGAGATCAAAGAAATTCAAAATAGTTCAAGACAAAAACAACTGGACTTTATTTGTAACAGAAGATTCGCTTCTCATCCAAAGAGTTTTCTCAATTCAAAGAACAGGGAGTGTGGGGTTCCATTTAGGGGCCGTTTACACGGCGTGTATTTTGAGTGCATCCGCAGCTTTCTCTCTGCGGTTCTGCTGATCATTTACACAACACCAGTGGCCCCCCTCTTCGAATTCGGAGGTTTCTGAATCCACCTTCGCTGACCGTTTTTCGCTGACCACCCGCTGATAAAGTAAACATCTCCCGCTGAGGCTTTGTGTTAAACCATATGTGCACACGCACGCGCGGACCTACGCTACATTTCTATCAACATGGTGGCGGACACAGTGCTTTCTGGACTACGACTGATGGAATATATTTTTAATCTCGTAGTTAATCTACATAAGATTCCAGGTGCTGTGACCAACCTCTGCCAGGTGCTGTGACCAACATCTGTGTTGCAAGAGACACAATCTGGTCCAGTTCTAATATCACTGTTTATAGAACGAGGCACACGTACCCGTCGCGCTGCACTAGAACATGCTATGTGCTAAATAGCAAGTTTAATAATAATAAACAGTATTTATCTTAAGTTTGCGATATATAATGAAGCTATCTGGACATTATGTAATTAAAATTATTTGATTAAAATGATGCTAAACATATTGCATGTTATTAAAGTTGAAAATGAAGACATCAGGTTTAATTTTTTTATTTATTTATTTATTCAACACCACAAACTGTATGTCACACAAACACTGATAATTAAACTGAACACAGGATAAAAACAAGTTAACTGTAAACTGCATTAAAGAATTGGACTCTTCCTCTGTTTTCATCTTGGATGTCCCACGTTGTCCATCTGGCTCGTTTAGGAAGTCACTCCTTTGATTAATGCAACTTAAAACATTCAATGGATTGAATAAAAGAACTGAGGGGAATTTTAAATAAATAGTTCATCCAACATCTCTGTCTTCGACGTTCTCCTGCAGTTAATCTGGGCCGAGCCTCGTTCAGAACCAGTCTGCCTGGTGGAAGGACAGCCCCTCCTTCTTTCAGGAAAAATAAAAAACTTTGGTTACGTACTGTAACCCCAGATTCTATGAGTATAGGCGTAGCCCTTTAAGGCTGCCGCTGGTGGGTTTATCTCATCGTGCAAAGCATTGCACTGAAAAAATTTAGTCCACGCCCACCTGTTGTGTGGGCCCCACCCGCTCCATATAAATTACGTTAAGAGCAGGTAATCGGCTCCCAAACAGCTTTTTTCTTCAGCCATTTAGGAGCCAGTGAGGCCCGACGCTTAAAGGGTTACGACTATACTCATAGAATTATCAGGTTTTATCAACGTCGACCCCCACGTGAGCAGACTGATTCAATAAAGACAGAGCCAGAATTACAAAAGGTAAGTGAACTTTTATTTACAGGTGATCGTGTCGTTGCAGCTATAATGGAGAAGAGGAATAGGTGAGTATGGGTTCTGGTGGTCTCTTTGAATGTTTTAATTCTTGAATATAGAGAAATGACTCCTTACTGTTTGTGTTGTAGGTGGAGTCTGAGAAGAGGAGAGGTCCTGGGTTTTTGTAGGAGATCCAGTCCTGAGGTATTTTGCGGTGGAGAGAGGAGCAGGTTGACCCAGTTGAGAATGCTTAATGGTGGTTGTTGAAGGGACACCGTTGATCCACAGGTGGAGTCCAGTGGAGCGATGAGATCCTAGGTAGGATGTGAAGAGGCAGGTTGTGGAAGGTCCTAGAGGAGTCACAGTTGGTGAGAACCAGCTGTAACAAAGGTTAGTCGGCTGTACACGAGTTACCATTTGGTAGAAGATGTCCCAGCACTGAAGAGGTGTCTGGCACGTGCTTAAATACCCCATCAGGCAGTCATCCTCAGAGCAGCAGCAGGTGGAGTGAGTTGAGGTTAATTGGCTGTGGAAGGAAGAGTGAGTGACAGACAAAAAAACAGGAATCCCACAGTGCCCCCCCCCCCCCCTCAGGAATTTCCTCTTGGCGATCTAAGTCTCTTTTCGGGGTGAGCTTGGAAGAAGGATGAGATAAGTCCGGGGTCCAGGATCTGAGATCTAGGAATCCATGATCGTTCCTCCGGACCGTAACCCTCCCAATTCACCAGGTATTGGACTCCCCGACCACGACGCCGTACATCCAAAAGGCGTCGGACCGAGAAGGCTGGTTTGTTGTCTATGAGAGGGGGGAGGAGGGAGGTTGGTCGGAGGGTGTAGAGGGCTGGTGGTTACCGGTTTGACGTGAGATACGTGAAAGGTAGGGTGTATCTTCATGGCAGGCGGGAGCTGTAGACGCACCGCCGACCGGTTAATCACCTTTATCACAGGAAACGGGCCGCTGAACCTAGGGGAGAGTTTCCTGGGTGTGTCTTTTAGGGTTATGTCCTTGGTAGTCAGCCATACCTTTTGACCGACCTTGTAGTCAGGAGCCTTGGATCGACGTCTGTCAGCGAAGCGTCTGTTCTGCTCCGAAGACCTGGACAGAGCTGCTCTCGTCTGGCGCCAGATCCGACGACAGCGTTTGATGTGAAGGTGGACCGAGGGGACACCCACATCAGGCTCCTGTGAGGAGAACAGCGGAGGAGCGAAGCCCATAACGACCTCGAAAGGAGATTTTCCAGTGGCTGCAGAGGTTTGCGAGTTGTGGGCATACTCAATCCAAGGCAGATGTTGACTCCAGGATGAAGGATTGCTGTCAATTACGCACCTCAGAGCTGTTTCCAGGTCCTGGTTGTAACGTTCTGTTTGGCCGTTGGATTGAGGGTGGTATCCAGACGTGAGGCTGGTAGTAGCTCCCAAAGCTCGACAAAACCCCCTCCACACTCGAGAAACAAATTGTGGTCCACGGTCAGAGACGATGTCCTGAGGGATGCCGTGAAGGCGAAAGACATTTTCCGTGACAATCTGAGCAGTCTCGAGAGCAGAGGGAAGTTTAGGTAGAGGAATGAAATGTGCAGACTTGGAAAAATGGTTGACAATGGTGCAGATAACAGTGTTACCATCAGAGACGGGAAGACCAGTGACGAAGTCCAAGGCGATGTGTGACCAGGGACGGCTGGGGATGGGAAGAGGTAGCATCAGGCCAGCAGGAGGCTGGTTGCTGTGCTTGTTCCGAGCACAAGTGGGACAGGCTGAAATTAAATCCTTAACATCTTTACTAAGGTTAGGCCACCAAAAGGATGCTTTAACAAGGTGCAGCATGTGTCTAACACCAGGGTGGCAGGAAAACCTAGCTGTATGGATCCACTTCAACACTTTACCCACCATGACTGTAGGAACAAACTTCTTTCCCGGAGGGCCGGTACCAGGATCAGGCTCAGTCTGTTGGGCCTCCAGGATGTCTTTCTCAATAGGCCAAGTAATTACACCCACATTACAGGAGGAAGGAAGGATGTTCTCAGGGGTGTCCGGACCCTCGACTGTAGAGAACTGTCGTGAGAGAGCATCCGGTTTTACATTGCGGGATCCTGGAATATACGTGATGGAAAAATTAAATCTAGCAAAAAACAACGACCATCTGGCCTGTCGGGCGTTAAGTCTCTTAGCCCCCTGGAGGTAGGCTAGATTCTTGTGGTCGGTCCAAATTATGAAGGGGAGTTCAGCTCCTTCTAGCCAATGTCTCCACTCTTCTAATGCTAGCTTGATGGCCAATAACTCACGGTCGCCAACATCATAGTTCATCTCAGCAGCAGACAAAAGACGTGAGAAAAAGGCACATGGGTGAAGTTTTCCATCGTCAGATGCTCTTTGTGACAACACGGCCCCCACTTCTGAATCAGAAGCGTCAACCTCCACGATAAACTGCCTCTTGGTATCAGGGTGCGATAAAATGGGGGCTGTGGAGAAAAGGTGTTTGAGGTTATTAAAAGCAGTGTCAGCTTCGGGTGTCCAGTTGAGCTTTTTGAGGGAGAGGTGAGCTGGGTCAGAGGAATGGCGACTTTGCTATAGTTTTTAATAAACCGTCGGTAAAAGTTAGCAAACCCCAGGAACCATTGTAATTGTTTTCTATTGCTGGGTGTAGGCCACTCCACTACAGCTTTGGTCTTTTCAGGGTCGGATCGAACCTGTCCTCTCAAAAATGAACCCTAGAAATGTCACGGTGGTAGCATGAAATTCGCATTTCTCTGCTTTGACAAAAAGCTGGTTTTCTAATGACCTCTGGAGAACAGCTTTCACATGTCGAGTATGTTGCTCTTCGTCTTTGGAATAGATGAGTATATCGTCTAAGTACACGAAAATGAAGACGTTGAAGAAATCCCGAAGAACGTCATTAACGAGAGCTTGGAAAACTGCCGGGGCGTTAGTTAACCCAAACGGCATAACAAGGTACTCGAAATGTCCCAAAGGTGTCTTAAAAGCTGTCTTCCATTCATCTCCTTTGCGAATTCTCACTAAATGATACGCATTGCGTAGATCAAGTTTAGTAAAAATGGTTGCCCCCTGGAGCTGCTCGTAGACAGAGTCGATTAAAGGAAGAGGATATATGTTCTTAATAGTAATTTGATTAAGTCCTCTATAATCGATGCATGGTCTTAGAGTCTTATGTTTCTTTGAAACAAAGAAGAAACCGGCCCCCACTGGAGAGGTAGAAGGACGGCTGATGCCTGATTTTAAAGAGTCATTAATGTAGTCTTTCATAGAATTTTTTTTTCAGGCCCAGATAAGTTATATAGTCTACTTGTAGGTAATGGAGCTCCAGGAAGTAAGTCGATAGCGCAATCATATGGATGGTGTGGCGGTAGGGATAAAGCCTTCTGTTTGCTGAAGACTGCCGCCATCGTGTGGAATTTGAAGGTATTGTGGAAAGATCGACGTCTTCAATTTTTAGTTTAGGAGGTGAACCTGAAGAGATGGCTGAGCGGAGGCATCTCAAAGAACATTTTTCTCCCCACTTTTCAACTCTATTTTCGGCCCAGTTAATTTGAGGATTGTTCATCCTAATTGTAGGTTCCAGAGGGATGGACCGAGTCGAAGATGAAGCTTGGTCCGCCCTTTGTTTCTTAAGAGAGAACACCATACCGCCCAACTCCCGTAGATTGTCCTGAGTTGTTTGTTGCTGCACAAAAATCCGCTGTAAAGTTAAGTGGAGAAGGTCAGTGTTTCCTTTTGGTTCTAACTGAGTCTTTACCTCCTCAGTCTGGCTCAGGGGGTCCATTGGCTGGGACATACTATCAGGTTTTTATCAACGTCGACCCCCACGTGAGCAGACTGATTCAATAAAGACAGAGCCAGAACTACAAAAGGTAAGTGAACTTTTATTTACAGGTGATCGTGTCATCGCAGCTGTAAGGGAGACGAGGAATAGGTGAGTCTGGGTTCTGGTGGTCTCTTTGAATGTTTTAATTCTTGAATATAGAGAAATGACTCCTTACTGTTTGTGTTGTAGGTGGAGTCCGAGAAGAGGAGAGGTCCTGGGTTTTTGTAGGAGATCCAGTCCTGAGGTATTTTGCGGTGGAGAGAGGAGCAGGTTGACCCAGTTGAAAATGCTTAATGGTGGTTGTTGAAGGGACACTGTTGATCCACAGGTGGAGTCCAGTGGAGCGATGAGATCCTAGGTAGGATGTGAAGAGGCAGGCCGTGGAAGGTCCTGGAGGAGTCATAGTTGGTGAGAACCAGCTGTAACAAAGGTTAGCCGGCTGTACACAAGTTACCATTTGGTAGAAGATGTCCCAGCACTGAAGAGGTGTCTGGCAGGTGTTTAAATACCCCATCAGGCAGTCCTCCTCAGAGCAGCAGCAGGTGGAGTGAGTTGAGGTTAATTGGCTGTGGAAGGAAGAGTGAGTGACAGACAAAAAAAACAGGAATCCCACAAGAATCTGGGGTTACAGTACGTAACCAACGTTCTATTTCGTATAGGCTTTGCCCTTTAAGGCTGTCGCTGATGGGTTAAGGGCAAAGCATGATGTAGTCTCCGCCTCACTGGGTCCATTCGAACACCATAAGAAGCGTATACTTTCCCAAAAAAACATCTTGTCACTCAGCTCTCCATGTGCGTAAATACGCGTTGCGTAATTACGCGCACCATGCACAGACGCGCACTGCGTAGTTTACGCGTTCCGAGTGCATGAATGCCCCGGAAAGGTTTTCAATGGGAAAGGGGAGAAGCTGAAAAAGGCCGTGAACAGAGCAGATCCACGGCTCTTCAATATGAACAGATTAATAATAAGTGAACTGATTATTAATCAAATAAACTGATTGATGACAGAAGTCATGAACTGATTAGTGACCATAAAAAAAGAACAACAGTCATAACCTGTGACTGATAACAACATCTCACACTGTAAATGCATGCAGTCAGATGTGAGTTTAAAGGAGATTCCATGAAACAACAATATTCATTCTGTTAAGGCACTAAGGACAGAATGTGTCATGGAACAGGCCGACACATCACGTAAATAGAAGCGAATAAATGAACAGGGTTTTGACCACGCGCCCACAGTGCAAATATCCTGCATTGTTATACCATTATGCAAAGCAGTTGAAGATGTAATACCTCTGGTCGAATGCGCCCTGAGGTTGTCAGGAGGCTCTAAGTCTGATGCTCTGTAGGCTTCAGAAATTGCCTCACACAGCCAGTGTGACAGGCGCTGGATGGATAACGGGCGACCTGCAGATGCGTCTCTAAGTGCATAAACAAATGTTGAGTCTGACGCAGTGCTGCTGTGCGTGCTACGTAACACGTCAATGCACGCACAGGACAGAGAAGATGGAAATATGCTTCTTCTGATTTGTGGGGAGGAGGGAAAAAACCCTCCAACGATATCACTCTTGATTTAAATGAGCTTGTGATGATTTTAGGTATAAACGCTGGGTTAAGCCTCAGATCAGCTGAGCTGCCATCAGCCTGAATTCTGAGACATGACGGAGCGACAGAGAGGGCAAATAAATCACTCACCCTCTTAGCGGATGTTAAAGCCAACAGCAGGGCTGTTTTAAGAGACAAGAATTTAATCAGAACCTGATCTAGTGGCTCGAGTGGACCTTTGATCAGGGCTCTCAGAACCAGCATTAAAACTCACTGTGGAGAAAGTGTGCGTGATACAGGCCTGCGCCTCTGTACACCTTTTTAAAAAAACGCTTCATCAGCAGATGATTAAGAACTGTTATGTCCCCGAAACCTTCGTGACAAGAAGAGATGGCTGCAACGTACATTTTAATCGTGCTGAACGCCAGATTTCTGTCCATCAACTGCTGCAGAAAAGACAGCACGCCACCTAGTGAACATGAGGTAGCCTCTACACCTTTCTCCATACACCAGCGCTGAAAAAGCTGTCCACTTTCATGTGTACAGCGCTGTGGTGGAGGTAGCACGTGAAACCTGGATCGTGCGCACCACATCTTGAGAGATACCCATCCTCTCTAAAACGGATCCGCTCAGCGGCCAGACCCAAAGGTGCTGGCCTATTTCTGGGTAACTCCTGATCGTTCCTCCCACCTGGAGGAGAGCATTCTCCCTCCACGGAAGTTTCCACGGGTGCCCCGATAACAGGCGTCGTAGAATTCGGAACCACGGGGTGTTCACATGCTCTGGAGCCACCAGGAGGTCTGTCAGTCCCTCCTCCCTAACTCAGTTCAGAAACCGTGATATCAGAGGGAGTGGGGAAATGCGTAAAGAAGCAATTTGGGCCACGGGCTGTGAGCAAGCGCGTCATGCCCTAGTGGTGGTTCGTCCTGTGGGCTCAGTGAGAACCATAGTTGACACTGAGCGTTCTCTCGTGTGTCAAACAAGCCCACGGTCACGCTGCCAAATTTCTGACACGTCTGAGTCATCAGCTCGGGATAGAGGCTCCAGTCCCTGTGACGCGGACCGCCCCTGGACATCACATCCGCCCTTCTGTTCAGAACACCGGGGATATACACTGCTCTGATGGAGAGCAGATTTTGGTGTGCCCAACACAGCATCTGTCCCGCAATGTGTAACATTTGGGCTGAGCACCCCCCCCCCCCCCCCTGCCGGTTTATGTATGCTGTAGTCACTTGTTGTCTGTGTGAATCAACACATGTTGATTCCGCAACACAGGAGCAAAATGTTGAATCACATTCAAAACCGTGCAACACTCCAAAACATTTATATGAGCAGCTGTTTAGGGTGGCCACAGCGCCCCCACAGCTCAAGACATGCATGTGCCTCCCCAGCCTGACAGGGACGCGTCTGTGAAGAATGACACATGTGACGTAGGTCTGCTGACAGGGACTCCCTCCGACAGAACAAGAGGGTTTCCCAGTGTCTCAGGTCAATTCTTATGGAGGGGGCACAGCGATCAACCATCTCTTCTGGCTCACCGGGTCCACATGCAAATGAGCTAACCACCTCTGGAGGCGTTGTGCCGTGTGAGCAGATGACATGTCCTTAATAACTTCATGACGGAAAACAGCTATCACTCTGCCGGCTTCACGTGGAGCAGCTGGTCTTTAGAGCTTCGGTTCCTGTCTGAGATAAACGAGCCCTCGTAGTGACCGGGTTTAGCTTCACTCCCAGATAACCGATCGTCTGGGCCGGGTGAACCGAACTCTTCCCCCTGTTATGGTGAAGCCCAGATTTTGCAGGTGTGACGTCAGCGCCTGAGTTGCACTGCTGCCACCTGTCTGGAAAACGGGTCAGCAACAACAGATCATCCAGATAAAACAGAATTCTCATCCCTGCTCTGTGTAGCGGCTACAGAGCCGACTCGACACATTTTGAATGGAATGTTGTCTCACAGTTGAAAATTGACAAATCTAAGATGGGTCTCATCCCTCCGGTCCGTTTTGGGACCAGGAAGTGACGAGAGTAGAACCCTGTGCGGGGAAAATGGCGCCGGTGCTGGTGGCTTGCTGTTCACCTCTGTCTGTTTTGATAGGTTTTTTCTGTTTTTGTCATTTTTCTTCGGTGACATCAACTCACTGCTTGTTTATGATCGCCAACAACTTTTAAATATACAGTTATCTATTGCAAACCCCGCCTTGTTCAACCACTTTGATCGGGGCTCTGGACCCCCACCCCCTCTGCTTGTTGATGTCCCTGTTTACCTGCAGCGTGCAGCATTTCTGCCTTCCCGAAAACATCGCTCCAGGCGCCGTGGAAGATGTACCAGCCGTCTCATGAGGATTAAAGCCAGCTTCAAGCTCTCTGCTGCTTTGTCATCTGCTGCTGACCATCAGATGTTAAACTGTCCATCCGGATGCTTCGCTGATCCACTCAACTCCAGCCTGCTACAGGTGGCCGGGCCTGGTACATGCAGCGGGCACGCACACAGCCGCGGCGGTTTTGGTCGTCTCCAGTGGAACTTAACCAACTCCGGACTGTCTGCTGCATCATCTCCTACTGACCATCTGCTGCATATTCGCCTGTCCGGGTGCTTCGCTGATCCTACTGGCTCCTGCCTGATCCCCGTAGTCGAGACAGGCTCGCACCACGGGCGCGCGCACAGCTGCGGTGTCTCTGGTCCTTGGAGGCACGCTTCAAACTCCAAAAATCTGAAACAGCTGATCTGGGCTCCGTGCTCAGCTTTTCCTTCAGCTACTGGTCCTACAAAGATTGCTCTGCTGAATGTGAGGTCGCTGGCAAATAAAACCTTCATCTTAAATGACTTTTTCTGCTCCAATGGATTGGACTTCATGTTTGTTTCAGAGACCTGGCTCGCCCCTGGTGAGTTAAGTGTTTTTTCTGAACTTTTGCTGGTGGATTGTGCCTTTTTAATGCTCCAAGGACTTCTGGTAGAGGTGGTGGATTATTAACAGTTTTTAAAAAGCTCTGGAACTGTAGACAGCTACAGGCTGTAGCTTTTCAGAGTTTTGAACTGCTGTACTTTGAGCTGGGCCGCTCCAACCCAACACTGTGTAGCCTGATCTACAGACCACCCTCGTACAACAAAAACTTCACAAGTGAATTTTCTGACTTTCTGACTGGAATACTGCTCAATTACGACAGGGTCTTGATTCTGGGAGACTTTAATGTACACGTTTGCTGTCCTGAAAAGCCTTTGGTGCAGGAGTTTCTAAATCTGATCCAATCTTTCAACCTTGTGCAAAATGTTGTTGGTCCAACTCATCAACAGGGCCATACACTTGATTTAGTTCTGTCTCACGAATTGTCTGTGGTTAATCTGGAAATTGGGGATGCTATTGTTTCAGATCACAAACCCATTTCATTCGAAACCTCTGTTATTCATGAGTCTAAATCCACCGCTCCAGCCAAGAGTTGTCGGATATTTAACTCTTCAACCGCTGCTCTTTTTTCCTCTGCATTCATTACTGATGCTGCTTCAGTCCCTGAAACCTCTGCCTGTATTAGTACGCAGGAGCTGCTCAGTAGGCATGATGTGACCTGCTCTAAGATTTTAGACCTTGTGGCCCCCGCTAAAAATCAGACGACCAAAGCGGGCACCACACCCCTGGTTGAACGCGACCACTCGTCGTCCAGCGGGTAGCGACCCGCCACTGAAAAAATATTCCTCGGCGCTTACCTTGAAACAAGGCTGCTCGTCTGCTTCTCTTCGGGGAGGAAGAACTCACTGGAACGTCAGGAGGTTGGCGTGGTGGGGACCCAGGCAGCCTTAACAAAGGTTGTGCCGGTCAAGCTGGACAACCTTCATTCTTCGTTCTTCTGACAGTGCTATTAGCTTGCTGAAGAAAAAATGGGAGCTGATTACCCACTCTTAACATAATTTATATGGACCGGGTGGGGCCCACACAACTGGTGGGCGTGGACTAAATTTTTTCAGTGCGATGCTTTGCATGCTGGGATAAACCCACCAGCGACAGCCTTAAAGGGCGAAGCCTATACGAAACAGAACTCAGTTGGTTGTTTTGTAACCGAAGTAAACACAAGCAAACATTATTAAGAACATTTGATTTACCTGCAGTAAATTGGCTACTGTTTATCACGGAATAAAGTCCGACATTGTCGACTCTGTTCTGATTCACTCAGCGACCGGTGTGGAGCTGTTAGACGAAGCCGTCCCGCTTGGCGTCAAATCTGTCGACTCTTATCCAAAATCCAGCCAGAATCCAGCTTAGCTTGTTGTTACGTTGTTGTTAGCTGAGCTTTTAGCCTAGAGGAAAACAGTGTGCCGAGGCAGCATGCATGCACATTAGGTGAAGGTACAAAATTCACAGCGCCATCTAATGACCCGGCATGGTAACTACAGCGGATTCGGGAGGGTGGGGGGGAATCCTCCAGATGCATGTAAACCCAAAATCCGACTGTGTCAACGCAAATCTTTTCCTCTAATTAACATACAAAAAAACCTACGTTTCCCCCCATCGTGTCCGTGTAAATAGGGCCTTATAAAGCTGAGCTAAGCTAGATACATGTGCAGAATGCCCCATCAGTCCTCACAATAGAGGTTCGTTATGGTCTATTGTGTAGGCCTATTGTGAGGAGTGATAGGGCAGTCTGCACATGTATCTAGCTTAGTTCAGCTTTATAACTCGAACACTCTGCTCTTTGAATTGAGAAAGCTCCTCTGATGAGAAGTGAAACATCTTCTGTTACAAATAAAGTCCAGTTGTTTTAGTCTTGAACTTTTTTGAATTTACCAAGTTGATGACTGAGAATATTCACCAGCGAGATCAAAGAAACATTTTTATTTGTAATGGCTGAATTATAAATTTTAATCTCCAGTTTGATATATTTGTTGGAACTGTATTCAATGTGAATCTGATATTGTAGTTTTCTAAAATAAATTAGTTCGTTATATACTTATTGTTTTTTTTTGTTTTTTTCATATACGACTAAAGCATGAAATGTGAAATGATTTTGCACATGAAGTCTTGGTAACATAATACATCCAGGTACCTATTGGGTACTTTCAGGATCCTGGTACAAACCTGCGTATTACGTTTTGGTACCAAAAGTTTGGCATATTGATTTAATATACTTTGTACTAAAAAAAAATTCAGCTTAAGTGTTTGTTGTTTTGTTTTTATTTGTTCTCCTTTAGGACCAACAGGATTGTTTGAACTTTAGTTTTATTTGTAACTGTCCGTATTTGCTTGTCTTCCTGTTTCAGTGGGTTTGTCAGTTTTGCACCTATTTAAATTACTCTCCGGCTACAACGTGTGAAATGTGTGACCTGGCTCGTCCGGAGCCTGCACCCCTCCCAGTCAAGCTCCACCCCCCCTCACCTGTCAGACGGGTCCCTGCTCTGCCCGTCAAACCCAAAGAACTGGCTCCTAAGAACCTGGACTCCCAGAGGCAGAATTTGATGAAGGAGGATGGACTGAAGTTGATTCAGCTCATAAGAGCAAGTCACCTTCATGACGTGTTGATCTCTTCATATAAACATACAGCAACGGTGTGTGATTTATTTTGTCCCGTTTGTCTGCGTCAGGTCGGGGAGAAGAAAGGCCTGAGTCCAGAGGAGGTCTTCACGAGCATGAGGGTTACTGGGGAGAGTAGCGCATTGTCCTGCAGCTGGATGAAGACAGATCTCCTTCTAATCTTAGACCAGATCAGGATGCTGGTGGCAACATCCTTCCTTCAGTGTGTTTCTGACAAGGCATTAGCTGTCAGTACACTTCTTTTAGTGCACATTTAAAACATTCATGTATGCATGTCACACTCTGTTGTGTCTTTTGTTGTTGATAAATTCTCATCTACTGCAGAACGTGTCAAAAGAAGACCCACCTGGTGATGGAGGAGAAAAAGCCGACTCGTCAGATGTTAAAAGTGTACTTCAGTTATCCAGAGCTGAAGCCAAGCAGGCCTGGTTGTCCACTGAGGGCCACACTGAAAGGGCAGTGAGACAGGCTCTGAGAGACAGACTGGCCAAGGTAAAAAATAAATAAATAAAGACCTTTCAACAGTACTGTGTTATTAGCAGTGCAAGTGCTTAGTCAGCACTAAAAGCATTTTTATTAAGGTTTACAGTTTTCTGTACATATCCTGAAGTTTAACTACTTCAGAATAATATGAACTACGGTATTTTAACGTTCATGTATCAAAACGTTCAGCTTGTTCAGGACATTAGGGCTATAAGTTCTGGTGTTTGTAGCTATTGTACTTTTTGAATGATTGAATTTCATTTAATTTTATTGCATAAATATTTATATAAATCTTTCAAACACTTTGTTCTCTGAAAATACTTCAGAGTACTGGCTTTATCTGTCTTTTTAGACTTTCTTGTCTCCTTATGCATCTTTATGTCTTCTACGTCTTTTTTTGTTTCATTGTGTGTCTTTATTGTGCCTCTTTATGTAATTTTTACATTTTCTAGTTTCCTTGTCTCCTTTTGTTGCCGTTTGTGTAATCTGATGTCTCCCTTTTGATATTTTATTTTTGATGTGTCCTTTTAATGTCTTCCTAGGTTTCCTTTTGACATATTTTTTCTGTCCTTCTAATATCCTCCTTTGGATGTCTTCCCTTTATGTCCTTCCTATCGCTCCTTTTTTGTGTCCTTTAGACCAGTGGTCTTCAACCCCTGAGCCACGGACCGGTCAATGGGTACCGGGCTGCACAGAAAGGGAAAAAAAGCTTTATTTTGAAAAATCGCCAGATTCTCTCTACCACATCAGTCTATGACTCACTCTTGACGCAGGTCAACGTAGTGGTTAGTTTCAGTTTCTGCTAGGCGCATGCGCAGATCAGTTCTACATTACTGGTGAACACTGCTCACCCTGCACACGGTCTGTTTGAACCACTCCCCTCAGGCAGGAGGCTTTGGTCCATTCGGACCAGAACCTCCCGCCATAAGAACAGTTTCTTCCCCTCTGCTGTTGGACTCCTGAACACTCATAACGTTACCTCATAATTTCTGCTTTGGTCACATTACATCTGTATTATAATTGAATACTCCATCTGTACTGTTTTCTAAGCTTTTTTATTGTTTTCTATTGTATGGGTGTACACATGTTTATGTTATGTTTTTAATTTTACTTTATTTGTGGGTGTACACAGGTCTTATGTCTTATGTAATGTTCTCATTTTTACTTCATTTTTACTTTATTTTTACTTTATTTTACTTTATTACTATTCACACCTTATGTCAAAGCAAATTCCTAGTTTGTGAACCTCGTTCATTGACATGGCAATAATAAACTGATTCTGATTCTGATTCTGAACAAAGCAATTCAGCTACGTAGTCTGGAGCAGACAGGCGGAGGTGCGCAGCTGTATCTGTGCATTTTGAAGGATTACACTGCATATTTTTCAACCTGCCTGACAAAAATTGACTATAAACCTATATAAAATAAAACTATAATTTTAACAGGCTTCCTAATATCACATCACAGCTGTCGCTTCATATTTTTGCTTCTGCTCAAAAAAATCTCTGCCCCTAAAAGTTCAAAGTCATGGGTAATTTTATTATAAAACACAAAAATATAATTGAACGTTTTGCACTAGGCATAAGTTCCTGTGCTTTTGTGAACAATCTGATGTGTGAATCACTGCAGGAGTTTTCTGAACTTTCACCGAACTGATAAAACGGATGATGATCTCTGCTCATGAAGCTGTTTGTCATGCAGCCAGAGGATTTGAAGTGAAAAATGTTTGAAATGTTTGTAAAATACACCAGAATGCAAGAAATGGCATCTACTTTATTCAAAATTCTGTTGGGGAGGACCCCCAAACCACTCTGTGAAAATATTGTCTGACATCAAACCGGTCCGTGGAGCAATAAAGGTTGGAGTCCACTGCTTTAGATCGTTCCTTTTGATATCGCACTTGTTCTCCTTTTGATGTCTTCTTTTTAATGTTCCATTTTGTGTCCTTTTGATGTCTTACTAATAATGTCTCCCTAAGTGTCTTTTTAATGTTTGTTTATTTATTTTTTATTTAACCTTTATTTAACCAGGCAAATCCCATTGAGATCACAGATCTCTTTTGCAAGGGAGGACTGGCCCTGAAGGCAGACTAACTTGCATGTTTTTGATCTGTGGGAGGAAACCGGAGTGTCCGGAGAAAACCCACGCAAGCACGAGAAGAACATGCAAACTCCACACAGAAAGACCCCAGGTCCACCTGGAGATTGAACCCAGGACCTTCTTGCTGTGAGGCAACAGTGCTAACTTCTGAGCCGTCGTGCTGATGTCTTTTATATGTGTACAGGTCCTTCTAAAAAAATTAGCATATTGTGATAAAGGTCATTATTTTCCATAATGTAATGATAAAAATGAAACTTTCATATATTTCAGATTCATTGCACACCAACTGAAATAGTTCAGGTCTTTAATTGTTTTAATACTGATGATTATGGCATACAGCTCATGAAAACCCAAAATGCCTGTCCCAAAAAATTAGCATATTTCATCCCACCAATGAAAGACAAGTGTTTTTAATACAAAAAACGCCAACCTTGAAATAATCATGTTCAGTTATGCACTCAATACTTGGTCGGGAATCCTTTTGCATGAATGACTGCTTCAATGCGGCGTGGCATGGAGGCAATCAGCCTGTGGCACTGCTGAGGTGTTATGGAGGCCCAGGATGCTTCGATAGTGGCCTTAAGCTCATCCAGAGTGTTGGGTCTTGTGTCTGTCAACTTTCTCTTCACAATATCCCACAGGTTCTCTATGGGGTTCAGGTCAGGAGAGTTGGC
>NC_056506.1:11371354-11386062 GCF_014905685.2 Nematolebias whitei | reverse complement strand
CTGAATGGACATATTGGTGAAGGAAACAGAGGGGATGAGGAAGTGATGGGTAGGTTTGGTGTCAAGGAAAGAAACCAGGAAGGACAGATGGTGGTAGATTTTGCCAAGAGAATGGAAATGACTATAGGCAATACCTATTTCCAAAAGAGGGAGGAGCATAGAGTGACCTATAAGAGTGGAGGAATGAGTACGCAGGTCGATTACATTCTGTGTAGAAGAGGAAACCTGAGGGAGATTGGTGACTGTAAGGTTGTGGCAGGGGAGAGCGTGGCCAGACAGCATCGGATGGTTGTGTGTAGAATGACTGTTGTTGTGAAGAAGAGAAAAATAGTAAAATCAGAGAAGAAGACCAAATGGTGGAAGCTGAAGAAGGAAGAATGTTGTGAGAAATTCAGAGAGGAGCTGTTGAATGTTCTGGGTAGTAAGAAAGAGCTTCCAAATGACTGGGCTACTACAGCAACAGTAATTAGAGAGACAGGTAGGAAGGTACTTGGGGTGTCATCTGGACAGAGAATGGATGATAAGGAAACCTGGTGGTGGAATAGTGAAGTGCAGGACGCCATTCAAAGAAAGAGATTAGCCAAGAAGAAATATGACAGTGAGAGGACTGAAGGGAGGAGACAGAAATATAAGGAGATGGGACGTAGAGCTAAGAGGGAAGTAGCTAAGGCAAAGCAGAGTGTGTACGATGAGTTGTATGGGAGACTGTACACTAAAGAGGGTGAGAAGGACTTGTACCAATTGTCAAGTCAGAGGGATCAGGCTGGAAAGGATGTGCAGCAGGTTAGGCTTATTAAATATAGGAATGGTAATGTTCTAACAAGTGAGGAGAGTGTGACGGGAAGATGGAAGGAGTACTTTGAGGAGCTAATGAATGAAGAGAATGAAAGAGAAAGAAGAGTAGAGGTCATAGAAACTGTGGACCAGGAAGTGGGAAAGATTAGTGAGGGTGAAGTTGGGAAAGCTCTGAAAAGAATGAAGAAGGGGAAGGCAGTAAGACCTGATGACATACCAGTGGAGGTTTGGAAATGTCTTGGAGAAATGGTAGTGAGATTTTTGACTCAAATATTCAATGGCATATATGAGGGTGAGAAAAGGCCTGAGGAATGGTGAAGAAGTTTGCTGGTGCCCATTTTTAAGAACAAAGGTGATGTACGGAGTTGTAGCAACTACAGGGGAATTAAGTTGATGAGCCACACGATGAAGATCTGGGAGAGAGTCGTGGAAGCAAGACTTTGACAAGAGGTGACTATCTGTGAGCAGCAGTATAGTTTCATGCCAAGAAAGAGCACCACATATGCCATCTTTGTTTTGAGAATGCTGATGGAGACGTACAGAGAGGGTCAGAACATTGTGTCTTTGTGGATTTAGAAAAAGCATATGACAGAGTGCCAAGAACAGAGGTGTGGTATTGCATGAGGAAATCTGGAGTGGCAGAAAAGTATGTTAGACTGGTACAGGGCATGTATGAGGACAGCAGGACAGTGGTGAGATGTGCTATAGGAAAGACAGACAGCTTCAAGGTGGAGGTGGGATTACATCAAGGATCGGCTCTGAGCCCCTTCTTGTTTGCTCTGGTGATGGACAGACTAACTGATGAGGTCAGACAAGAATCCCCATGGACTATGATGTTTGCAGATGACATTGTGATCTGTGGTGAGAACAGGGAATAGGTGGAAAAGAACTGGAGTTATGCACTTGAAAGAAGAGGAATGAAAGTCAGCCGTAGTAAGACAGAGTACATGTGTATGAATGAGAGGGAAGCCGGTGGAACAGTGAGGCTACAAGAGGTCACAAAGGTGCAGGACTTCAAGTACTTGGGGTCCACTGTCCAGGAAAATGGGGAATGTGGTAAAGAAATGAAAAAGAGAGTCCAGGCAGGATGGAGTGGATGGAGAAAAGTTTCAGGAGTGATTTGTGACAAAAGGGTGTCAGCAAAGTCAAAGGAAAAGTTTACAAGGCAGTGGTGAGACCAGCTATATTGTATGGTCTGGAGACAGTGGCACTGACAAAAAGACAGGAGAAAGAACTGGAAGTAGCAGAAATGAGGATGCTAAGGTTCTCCTTAGGAGTGACAAGGCTGGATAAGATTAGGAATGAGATAATCAGAGGTACAGCCCAGGTTGAACAACTGGGAGATAAAGTTAGGGAGGCCAGACTGAGATGGTTTGGACATGTCAAGAGGAGAGACCGTGGGTATATTGGTAGAAGGATGTTAGAAATGCAGCTGCCAGGAAAAAGACAAAGAAGAAGGCCAAAGAGGAGATATATGGTTGCAGTTAGAGAACATGAAGGTAGTTGGAGTGAGGACAGAGGATGCAGAGGACAGAGTGAGGTGGAGGAGGATGACTCGCTGTGGCGACCCCTGAAGAGGGAAAAGCCGAAAGAAGAAGAAGTTTCTGAACTCTAAAGCCTCTAAAAGAGCACACAGAATGTCATGATTTCCCTCTCTCTGCCTCCTCTGCTTTTTGCTACATACAAGCGTTCTCGGCCACACCATCTTCTCTACTCTCCGCAGAGATCAGCTGATCAGGTGCAACAGGAAGTTCTATTTCGTATAAGCTTCGCCCTTTAAGGCTGTCGCTTGGTGGGTTTATCCCGTTATGCGTAGCATTGCACTGAAAAAATTTAGTCCACGCCCACCTGCTGTGTGGGCTCAACCTGGTCCGTATGAATTACGTTAAGAGCGGGAAATCGGCTCCCATTTTTTTCTTCAGCGAGCTAATAGCACTGTCAGAAGAACAAAGAAGGAAAATTGTGTAAATGACCAACCTTTGTTAAGAATGCTTGGCCCGGCAGTCGACCTCCGGTCGTCCGGTGAGTTCTCCTCCCCGAGGAGAAGCTGACGAGCAGTCTTTATTTCAAGGTAAGCGCCGAGGAATATTTCTCAGTGACAGGTCACTACACGCTGGACAACGCCATCTTGTAATTTTCCTCTTAAAGCCGACCCTTGGAGCGAATCGGATGGTTCCTCCGGGACAGGCGCGCTCAGCTGCAGCCCCCCGCTGCTCATTCCCTCTTGGAGAGCATAGTGTCGGTGGAGGGGGGGGCTGAGTGAATGCTCACCCCATCCCACCTCGTTTCGCATCGGCGATCACACCGCTCCCGGCCGACGGCGCCCTCAGGGGTTGCCCGGCATAACACAGGAGGCGGCCGACATGAAGGGACCCCTTTTTTCTACGTCCCACGCCTTTCCCGCCAGTTTGGATGATCCGGCGGGAAGATTGTTTACTGGGTTCCATTCCGGCTCACCGTCTTGATCCATATGGCCTCGTGTTCCATCAGGACGTCCTACGGGCGAGGCCACAGACGGTTCTTTCCTGGTAGATTGGGGGATCCGGTCTCTACAGTCCGCACCCATCAACAGAGTGGAGGGGTTCACCGAGCGGGGCTATCCCTCGGTACCCCCCCTCGAGCCCACCCTCGCGGACGCTTTCAGAGCGAAGCTGTCCAGGTTGGAGCAGCGTCCCGTCCCTCCTGGGAAACATGACCAGACAGTGACCACGCTCTCCAATCGAGCCCATCAATGTGCTTTTCAGGCAGCCGCAGCTAACAACAACATGGCGCTGCTAGCATATAGCATGTCCAAGAGGCTGGAGGCCGCAGACCTGCCTGAAGAGACCAAGAGCTCCCTCTGTAAGGCAACCGACGCCATCCTCAATATGTGTGCCTCTTCTACGGTTTGCCTGTCCAGGATTGTAGCGTGGATGATGATGATTCAATGATCCACCTAGGTCCGTCACTCCCCCTCGCTGCTGGAGAAACTGCACAAAGACCTGATGGAGGGCCCCATCACGGCGGACGCGCTGTTCGGGAGCAACTTCAAAGCCATGCTGGCGAACTCGAAGCAATCGGAGGAGGTGTCAGAGGCTATGCGCCACCTCATCAAGACGCGCGGCTCATCCCGCCCCCTGGCCCGCTGGAGAGACCGTCGTGAGCAGAGGCAGGAACTACGACGTTCCACGGCCACGGTGGCGGCGTCTCGCTCAGCTCCACCACCAGCCCCGCCCGTCAGAGACCAGTCCTCTTCATCCCGGTGTAGTAGAACATATGCTGTCATATATTCATACTGTTAAAACGGATTCTTTCATTTTTCTGGACTGTATAATGACGTGCATCTGAATTAATAAAATGTGGACGGAAACGTTAATTATCTTTGACTCACCAAGACAGTGGGTCATTTATTAACATAATCAAGTTTAACACATCACACATTTACATTAATTGGCAAAAATTGAAAATAACGACAGCTTATTAATCAGTTTATAGGAAGTGAACAATGCGGCGATTGTTCTCACTTCCAATAATAAAGCTGACGTCAACCACACGGAGGTGAATGGAAAACTTTGCTTCAGACATTTCTAAAAATATCTGTAATGATTTTTAGCAGATAGAAGAATTTTAAAGATGGAAAGATGAAGTTTATCTTGAGAGAGATGTGTGAGGGAATTTGTCTGTTTTAACCAGAACAGCGCGCTCCTTTGGATCAGCTTATCCCAACGGTACACTTTTGGTTGAAGATCGACTTTTACCTTTCTGAAGATATCTCAGTTCCGGCGTAAAGTTCCACTTCGAGCCACTTTTCAGCGTCTCCGTAAGAACAGCTAACCCTCTGGAGTCGTGAGGTCATCCAAAACAGAAGTTTCATAATTCCCAGATCTTCTCTGGATTCAGTTTGATTTCTTTTCTCTCATCAGCATCCTGAATTCCAGCCTTCATGAACTCTGGAACTGCTGAATCTAGGAAGTGCTGCACCTTTTAAGAAGGGCCACTTCCTGTTCATTTGAGGACTTTCTGATTGGTCGAATGGACCAAACAGAGGTGTGTTTTGTGATGTAAGGTGTTATGAAAAGTCAAGGAAAAGATTAAGATTGTTTAAGAACAGACAACAGATATCATGAGAAACTTCAGACTTCGTGGAGTCAATTCTCTGGTATCTTGCTGTAAAAGTTAAACATGACATTTCTTTTCAGTAAACTTGCAGTTGACCGAAACTTGAACTTTGACCAACTTCCATCACTTGCTCACTTCAAACAGACGATCAAGAAATTGAATCATTACTCTGTAACGTATTCCAACTTGATTTCACTTTGAATGAGGATTAAGAATCATTATTACTGTTTCACAATTAATAAAAATGAGTAGTTCACTTCAACATTCAAACATTGTTTGAACTAACACAATTTGATTATCAAACATTTGTAAAATAGTAATGATAATAGAGAATAGTCTTCTTTTACTTGATTAATTCAAGAAAGAAAGTCTCAGGATGGGTCAACCTGTATTTCTGGATGCAAATCAATGAAATGACAAGTTCTGTCCCATATGGTCCTTAAGTCAAGGTTTTGACATCAGGCCTAGTTCACTACACCGGCAACCAGCAGTTCAGCGTTTCCCCAGAGATCGCCTGCAGACAGCGCTCTGGTCAAACAAATCGCAGAGCTCAAGGGGGAGAAGATTTAAAAAATGACGGTCTGCGGAGGGTGTGTGTAAAAGTGACACGAAAGTTGAAATAAATCATCTTTCAATGATCAAGTGTTTGTTTCTAGCCAGTCTGTAAGCTCGGATGAACTCACAGTGGCTGCGCACACATCCTCCACACATAACGTGCCGGTGTCCTTAAATAAAGGTTTTTTAAACTCACCGTCGCTCCAAGACATGACGAGACGCTCACACGACACGATGGTAAGCGAAATAACTCGTTGTCAACCCGAGCTGCACGATCCTCACCCAAGCGGTGTCAAACGCGCACTCGTGCGATGCAAACAGCCTTCATCCAAACGGCACTGCGTTGTTGATGGTGCACACACAGCTCCCCAGCGCTCACCGACTCACATCGGTATAAATGTGGGACCGCAGGCCGGGTCCGGTGAAGGTCCTCGTTTCTCAGCAAGAGTAACACACACCTCACCGAAGCAAACGCGTTTGGCCGCGACGCGGGCAGCCTTCACCCACCGCGTCTCAGCGCTCGGCCGCTCACGGCAGCATAAGCATGAGACAGCTGAACAAACCCGGTGACGAGTCTCGCCTCCAGCGAGAGCGGCGCGCGTCCCTCCAGAGAAAACGTGTGCTCCCGCGGGGCTCGCAGCCTTCACTCAAACAGCACGGCGTAGATGAAGTCATGCTCTCCGCCTTTCAATGTTGGCACAGCGACGTCGAACGCGCAGCCCCACGGCGTCATCAGCTGTCACACGCTTCGCCTCAGCACACACCGGCCCACCTGTACATGAAGGTTGGTCCGCGGTCCGAACGCAGCGCACGGGCACGTTCAGAGCCTTTTCGAGGAAGCCTCGCCTTGGGTCACGTGGAAAACATTCCCATGACACATGACGGCGGTCGAGGCGGCGGAGTGGTGACATCCGTACAAAACATGACGCATCACTTAAACGCACGTCCACTCCACGAACGTTACGCGGAGTGGCTAAAAACATGCTCGCTGGACAGATGGATGGACAGGGTGTTATGCAAAGGTTACACGTTACAGTTTGCAACCAGACCCCCTCCGTTCGGAGGAGTTTTAGAGACGGTCCTGTCATCACCAGACCAAATCTCATCCCTAAATGCAGAAGTCCAAGAGCTTCTGATAAAAGAAGTAATCTCCAGGGTTCCCAACGGAGAAGAAAACATAGGGTTTTACTCACGTTATTTCCTGGTTCCTAAACGGACCAGAGGGATGAGACCGATTTTGGATCTGTCAGCTTTCAACAAGGCGATCATGGACAGACTGTTTCACATGTTGACAACCAGACAGCTGTTGGACAACATCCAGAGAAACGACTGGTTTGTTTTCCGTCGACCTAAAAGATGCTTATTTTCACATACCGATCATCCCAAAACACAGAAAATTCCTGCGTTTCTCCTTTCAGGGGATGAAGTATCAGTACAACAGGCTGCCGTTCAGGTATTCCCTCGTGCCTCGTACGTTCTCAAAGTGTGTGGAGACAGCCCTGCATCCGTTACACAGAGCAGGGATGAGAGTTTTGTTTTACCTGGACGACCTGCTGCTGCTGTCACGCTCCAGACAGGAAGCAGTGATGCAGGCTCAGGTGTTGACATCACACCTGTTAAATCTGGGCTTCGCCATAAATTGGAAGAAAAGCTCGATTTTCCTGGCCCAGACAATTGTTTATCTGGGAGTGGAGTTAAATTCAACCACCATGAAGGCTCGTTTATCACAAACGAGAATCGACACTTTAAAAGACCAGCTCTGCCACGTAAGACCTGGCAGAGTGGTAACAGCCGTCTCTGTCATGAAGCTGTTAGGAATGATGTCATCAGCTCACACAGTGGTCCCGCTGGGTTTATTACACATGAGACGCCCCCAGAGGTGGTTTGTGCGTCTGCGTGTGAACCCAGTAAAACAAAAGAGACAGATGATCACTGTTCCTCCTTCCGTGAGAGCAGACCTCCGACACTGGGGAAACACCCTGGTTCTGTCGGAGGGAGCCCCCGTCAGCAGACCCACGTCACACGTGTCAGTCTTCAAGGACGCGTCGCTGTCAGGCTGGGGGGGGGAGGGCATGCCTATCTCAAGCAGTAGGGGCGCTGTGGCCCCATCACACATCAGCCCACATAAATGTTTTGGAGTGTTTCACGGTGCTGAATGTGATTCAACACTTTGCTCTCATGCTACAGAATCAACACGTGTTGATTCACACAGACAACAAGGTGACTGCTGCGTACATAAACCAGCAGGGGGGTATGCGCTCAGCCCAGATGTTACACATTGCGCGAAAGCTACTGTGTTGGGCTCACCAAAATCTGCTCTCCATCAGAGCAGTTTACATACCTGGTGTTCTGAACAAAGGGGCAGATGTGATATCCAGGGGCGGCCCACGTCACGGGGACTGGACTCTCCATCCAGACCTGATGACTCAGACGTGGCAGAAATTTGGCAAAGCAGCTGTGGACCTGTTTGCGACACAAGATAACGCTCAGTGTCAACTATGGTTTTCCCTGAGCCCGCGAGATGAACCACCGCTGGGGGTGGATGCGTTTGCCCACAGCCCATGGCCCAAAACGCTTCTGTACGCATTTCCTCCCCCCCCTCTGATTTTACGGTTCCTGAACAGAGTTCAGGAGGAGGGATTGACAGCTCTCCTGGTGGCCCCCGAGCGCGTGAACGCATCATGGTTCCCAGTCCTGCAACGTCTACTGTCGGGGCGCCCATGCAAACTGCCGTGGAGGGAGGATGCTCTCCTTCAAGCAGGAGGAGCGATCAGGAGTTACCCAGAAATAGGCCAGCACCTGTGGGTCTGGCCGCTGAGCAGTTCCGCTTAGAGAGGATGGGTCTCCCACAGGATGTAGTGCGCACAATCCAGGATTCACGTGCTGCATCTACCACAGCGCTGTATACATCAAAGTGGACAGTTTTTTCAGCGCTGGTGTACAGAGAAAGGTGTAGAGGCCACCTCATGTCCATTAGGCGGCGTGCTGTCTTTTCTACACAGCTGATGGACAGGAAGTTGGCTTTCAGCACGATTAAAACGTACGCTGCAGCCATCTCTTTCTGCCACGAAGGGTTCGGAGACAGAACAGCTTTTAATCACCCGCTAATGAAACGTTTTCTAAAAGGTGTACAGAGACGCAGGCCTGTTTCACGCCCACTTGTTCCACAGTGGGATTTAACGCTGGTCCTGCGAGCCATGATCAAAGCTCCATTTGAGCCTATGGATCAGGTTCCACTTAAATTCTTGTCTCTTAAAACAGCCCTGCTGCTGGCTTTAACATCCGCTAAGAGGGTGAGTGATTTATCTGCCCTCTCTGTCGCTCCGTCATGTCTTAGAATTCAGGCTGACGGCAGCTCAGCTGATTTAAGACCAAACCCAGCTTTTATGCCTAAAAACATCACAAGCTCTTTTAAATCAAGAGCGATATCGTTGGAGGGGTTTTCCCTCCTCCCCACAGATCAGAAGAAGAAGCATATTTCCATCTTCTCTGTCCGGTGCGGGCGTTGACGTGTTACATAGCGCGCACAGCTGTAATGCGCCAAACTCAACATTTGTTTGTGCATTATAGAGATGCATCTGCAGGTTGCCCGTTATCCACCCAGCGCTTGTCACAGTGGCTGTGTGAGGCCATTTCTGAAGCCTACAGAGCATCAGATTTAGAGCCTCCTGTCAACCTCAGGGCGCACTCGACCAGGGGTATTGCATCTTCGACTGCCTTGCATAATGGTATGACAATGCAGGACATTTGCACTGCGGCCACGTGGTCAACACCCTGCTCATTCATTCGCTCTTATCTACGTGATGTGACGGTCCGTTCCATGACACATTCTGTCCTTAGTGCTCTAACGGAATGAATATTGTTGTTTTCATGGAACTCTGTTTAAGCTCACATCTGTCTGCATGCTTCACAGTGTGAGATGTGTTTCCAGTCACAAGTTGTGTCTGTTATTTTGGTTCTATTGTCACTAATCAATTCATGACTATTGTTACCAATCAGTTCATTTGATTAATAATCAGTTCATTTGTTATTATTAATCTGTCTATACTGTTCAGCCATGAATGCATAGTTACACAACATGCGTCTGTGCATGGCTCACATAATTACGCAATGCGTAATTACGCACATGGGGAGCTGAGTGACAAGACGTTTTTTTGGGCAAGCTTCTGCTTCATACGGTGTTCGAATGGACCCAGTGAGGCGAGGACCACATCTGCTTCGCCCTTAACCCACCAAGCGACAGCCTTAAAGGGCGAAGCTTATACGAAATAGAACGTTGGTTACGTTCTGTAACCCCAGATTCTATGAGTATAAGCGTAGCCCTTTAAGCGTCGGGCCTCACTGGCTCCTAAATGGCTGAAGAAAAAGCTATTTTGGGAGCCGATTTCCCGCTCTTAACGTAATTTATACGGACCGGGTGGGGCCCACACAGCAGGTGGGCGTGGACTAAATTTTTTTTCAGTGCTTATGCTGCGCATAACGGGATAAACCCACTAAAGCGAAGGCCTTAAAGGGCTACGCTTATACTCATAGAATCTGGGGTTACAGTACGTAACCAACGTTTCTCCTGCAGTATGGGCTGCACAAATGTGCAGCAGGTGCTAAATAATTTATTTTAAATAAAAATTCCATGCCGATCGTGCAGCTCATCCATCAATCATCGGATAATCATTGGATTATTGAGCATGCATCAGGACAATCATCCAATTGTTTGTCATGTCCAATCTTATTTTGAAAAACCCCGATAGAGAAAGTCTGTGAAAAACAAACCGCGAAGTAGCGAGGGATTATTGTACTTGGTATTTTGATGTTTACATTTTCATGCCTTTTTTTGTGTCCTTTAGATGTCTTGCATTTTGACGTTTGGATGGCTCCCTTATAATATCTTGCCGGAGGTCTACATCTTATGTCTCTTTTGTAATGTCTCCATATGCCTCCTTTGGATGCCTTCCTTTTTGATATCTCCTTTTTGATGTTTTTATTTTTATGGCTGCCTAAGACTGATGTCTTCCTTTTAATTACCACCCCAAGATTCCGTTTTTATTTAATTATTTTTTCCTTATTTGTCTTCATTTCATTTCTAATTGTTTCTTCTTCTTCAAATACCTCAGCAGATATTAAAAATTTCAATTTTACCTTTTCCAGTATATTTAGTAAAGTCAGTAATTTCTTTGTCATATTTTCTATTTTTGAACTGAATCTTACTTACTTGAGTTACTTTAACCATTCACGTATCAAACTGTTCAGCTCATTTTGGACATTACTGCTATAATCTTTTGTTTTTGTAGCTTTTTACTTTTAAAAAATATTAAACTTTTAAAGAATGGTTTTCATTTTAACAACTGAGGTTTGCTTCAAATCCTTCAACTATCTGTCCATCCTTCTGCTCTTAGCTTATATCAGTTTCCTTGTTGTTAGTTTCAGTTTCTTTCTTGCTTGTTTTAGTCATTTTTGTGAGGATTATGTCCCCTTGTGGTATGTTCCTCTCGTGTTGTTTCCTCATGTACTTAGTGTCTGCGGTCCACCTGTTGTTTCTCCCTATAAATCTTGCATTTTGTTATTGTTCCCTGTCCAAGGATTGTCCCCCATTGGTGATTATGTTCTGTTTTTCCCTCAGGGTCTATTTATGAGTTTTGCTGCTTCGTCAGCCTTTTGTTTGGTTAATAAATCTACTCTTAATTTTACCCTCAAGTCTTCACCTCTGTCTGCACTTTGGTTCAGCTATCAGCAGAACATGACAATTTTAACATTAAAACACCAGCTTCTTCAGCAGATTTCAGCAAAGCCATTCAGAACCTTTGAACATCGTGTAAACTGGTCTTCAACTTTCTTCGTTCAGGTGAAGGAGCTTTGTGCTCTGGGATTCAGTGATGAAGCTCATTGTCATAATGCTCTGAGGCAGAGTGGGGGTGAGGTCCGGGGTGCCCTGGCTCTTCTTCAAAGACCCCTGCTGGAGCCCTTTCACAAACGAATTTGGAGTGACATACCTGAACCTCCTGTAGATATCCATCACCCTGAAAAACAGGTGAGATAGCAGACTCCAACAGGACTGAGCTGTGCACCCACATCTCAAGGATAATAGGTCTTAAATTCAACTTTCTAAAACTTACACTGTAGCTCAGGGGTGGGCAAACTTTTGGACTTGTGGGCCACACTGAGTTCTAAAATTGGAGCGAAGGGCCGGGCCAGGAACAGATGGATGGAGTATTTGTGTTATGTTACACCCCAGCACAATAACAGCCGCCGGGACGCTATTAATTATGGGCGATTCCATCTTCTGCACCACTCGAGCAGCCACTAAGTCAGGATTATATGATAGAAGAGTGATTTTATTTACAATAGTGAAATTATTGACTTTGTGGAGTCTTACCAACTTCAGGCCAAAACAACAAACAAAACAAACCACTGTATTTTCTCTTACCTGAAGAAAAATAAAATTTACCAAACCACAAGTCTGGGCGGTTGTGGCTGAGTGGTTAGAGCAGTCGTCCTCCAATGCAAGAGTTGGGGGTTCGAATCCACCAGCCGAAGTGTCCCTGGACAAGACACTGAACCCTTCGTTGCCTCCGATGTGTGTCCGTCCCATCGGTGTATGACTGTGATAAAGTTCTGATTAGTCTCTTTAGAATGATTTGTTCAATTAGCTTTGTAGAGATCTAGTAGAGTGCTGCATGAATGGGTAAATGAGGCACAGATTGTAGTGTAAAGCGCTTTGAGTATCTCGATAAGATAGAAAGGCGCTATAAAAGTGCAGTCTATTTACAAGTCTCTTACCTCACTATGCTAATGGAATACAGGAGAAGAGTCAAAATAAAGTGGCAGCTCACCTCTACAAACTCCTCACAAAACTTTTTACAACTACAGGATCTAAAGTTGATGACAGGTCAGCTGTGGCAGGTTGGGAATGGAAGCAGACGTCATCCTTCTGCAGCTCCTCTATGCAGCATCGCAACAGAGTACCTGAACAATAATTCACACACTCATTTTTGTCTTTCACTTCTTTTTTTTTTTTATAATTCACACACTGTTACGACCGGCTCAGACCGAACATATTTAAGGGACACAGGACACCAAAAGAAGGTTTAAAAATAAAAACTTTATTGAACCTAAGTTTTATAAATCACTCCGGGCAGCAGGCGAAGTCTTCGTGGGCTTCTCCCTCCTGGACTGGAGAGCACCTTCTTCAGGGCCCGTGTCACCAAACAAAAAGAAAGTAAAGTAATAAAAAGAAAGGTGGACCAGGTGAGTTTGGCCAAAATCAATATAACGCCGTCTGAGCAGGGCCAACCCTGTACAGGGTCGTCGAAGCCTCACAGACAGCGGACTACCTGTCCAAAAGATGTCTAGGAGTAAAGAAAAAAAGACTAAAAACAGGACTACCAAATCTCACCCAGTCAGAGGGCTTTAGTCTGACTACAGCAAATGGGAGGAAAACAAAACTGACCCAAAACGCAGGACCGTCCACGGTCAGCACAATCACCTCCCTGAACAATAAACAGAAACGCCCAAAAGTCCACAATCACACCGCTCAGGCCTCTCTACCTGAGCTGAACTAGGCTTCCACAAGCACACTCAAGGTCTAAATGCATAAATTAAGCACCCAGGCCTAAATCTTAAACAAAAAGCATTCAGCAGCTCTTTCATATCTCCTCAACAGGAGCTTACCTCATAACGAGACAACAAGGGTGGGTGGAGAACACCCTAGTACCAAACAGCACTGCAGCAAGCAGCACCACCACCTCTGAGTTCCTCAAGACTCCACAATGCATATTAAGCACACAGGCCTAAATCTCAAACAAAGAGCACTCAGCAGCTCTTTCACATCTCCTCAACAGGAGCCTACCTCATAACAAGACAACAAGGGTGGGCGGAGAACACCCTAGTACCAAACAGCACTGCAGCAAGCAGCACCCCCACACTGAGTTCCTCAAGACTCCACACTCTAAGAACCTCACTCTGAAGCTTATATAGGAGCTTCAGTCAGAACTCCCAAGCTGACTGCAATTAAGGTGATTAAAATAGAGGCGTGACCAAGAAGAAACAAAACTGCAGCTCATGTACAAACTTAAAAGGTGTCACTAGGGGCACCCTAGGGTACATAACACACACGATTAACAGTTTCACACACGCCCACACAAAGCATGACTTGCAGTGATTCCTGATGCAGTGAAGAAAAATAACATCCAGGTCAGGGTTTTCCTCTTTCTCTTTATCCTGGATTTAAAAAAAAAAAAAAGTCCATGTTCAATAATCCAGGTATACAATCTAACAATTTTCAGTCAGGTTGTTTCTTTTTCTAAAAGAAACTGTCCAGATGACCTGACTGAAAATTGTTGGTTTATCCTGGATTCTTGTCAGCAGCCCAACATGTTTTCCACTTAAATTTGGTGATCTGTCTGTTGTGATATTGTCAAGTTTACTCCACAGAAGCTTCATTCTCTCATGACAGCAGATAGTTATAAAAATCCTCTCCCCATGTTTTTCCTTTCAGAGACTCAAGGGTCAAAAACACCTCCATTATCTCAAAACTGTTGTTAATCCCACAGATAAAAATTAGGAGATGTGCAGTGTAATTTACATGATTACTTTCATCCACTGCTAACAAACTGTAACTTATAGGACTCTGCCTTTTAACTTATTTTGCTGGCTATATCTTCATCAGTTCCACAAGGCGAGTCACAGTCCTGCGTGATAAACTGATTTTTTTCTAACTTATCTTGGCTCTCCGGACACAATAGACCTGCTCTGTTTTTACCATGTTTCTTTAAAAAATCTCCTTCGGAGAAAGGCTTGCTAGCATAGTTAGCAGTTATCAAAATGTACTCTTTGAAAACCGCAACAGTTTCTTGGCATAAAAACTGCATTTGATTGGACCTCAGTGAAACTACATGTTGTTGTCCACCCCATTTTAAACACTCGGCACTCACTGTACACTTTTCTTTTCTTTGATAAGCTCGTTTTTACAGACGAGTTCGCAGGGCAAAGTAAAAGTGTAGAAGAAGAAATTACTTCTTCTCTACTGTTACTTTGCATTTAATACACGCCAATGTCTGTAGTGTGCCTCTAGTGGGGAATTACAGGAACTACAGGTAAAACTACACCAGTTTTTTTCCTATTACTGTAAATGTATTTTTTATATATATAATTTGGACCAGTGGCGATTTTAACATCTTTTTGGGGGTGCTTAAGCACCCCTAAATCTTCACTCAGCCCCCATGAAAAATAAAGTAAAAAAAAAAAAAAAAAAAAAAAAAAATATA
>NC_056506.1:11348363-11371254 GCF_014905685.2 Nematolebias whitei | reverse complement strand
TTAATTAATTAATTTATTTTTAAATTGTCCAAATTTTGTACAATTTCGGAGGTCCAATTAAAAAGCCCATTGGGCTATATATGGCCTGCGAGCCGGGGTTTGTCCATGCATGACTGTAGCATGAAGCCTGAAACTGTCATTTTTCTCTAACTAAGGAAGCCTGCAGACTTATTGAATCTTCACTTTGTTACAGTCCTAAGCAAGCACAATGGCAACAGTGGAAAGAAAAAAACTCCCTTTTAAAAGGAAGAAACCTCCAGCAGAACCAGGCTCAGGACAAGCGGCCATCTGCTTTGACCGGCTGGTTTGAGAGGATAGAAAGGAGAGACAAACGAACACAGAATGGCTGGTCCAGATATAGGTGCAGGTGTATCTGAAAGACAAAAACACATGTCAAAGATAAAAAAAAAAAAATTACAAATACAAAACAGGTTGAGCAGAGTAAGGGTGCATTCACACCAGCTCTGTTGTCCCGAACTCTAGCCCGTTTGCCTAGGAAGTCCGGTTCGTTTGGGGAGGTGTGAACTCGCCATCAAACTCTGTCACGGAACAAAAAGGCGAACTCTGGCCCGGTCTAAAACCTAGGTCTCGGCCCGGTAGAAGAAAACTCGAGTGCGGTTTGAGTACAGTGTGAATGTAAGCAGACCGGGCACCGCTCCACAAGCAGGAAGTGGACTACAATGCAGGGCAAACAAACACATTTCTCTTACCTCATATGGAGCTGTCAGCTTGCCTTGTGTGAAAAACAGCATTCTCCATGGTCTTCTGCCTCATCTTCCACTCATGCTGAGTCCATTGTTGAAAAATGACAAAGCAGAACTCCTAAAACCGTTAAAATTTGACGCCACTCCGTTTTTGTTTTTATTTCCAGTATAAGAAGAAGTGTCTTCTTCAGAGGTTTTTGTGTCATTTCTTTCAGTAGTTGTTGGTGCAGCCCAACCACAGGCAAGTGGGGGAGCAGGTTGATTCGAACAGGTTGGCTCGACTGCACAGTGCAGTGTGAATGCAAACGGCACCAGCTCAAATGTAAACAAAATGCTATGAATATTGGTCCCCAACTGAACCGAGTCTACCGGACTATCAGGTGTGAAAACAACCTAAGTAAAGACAGTAGCAGAGTGAAAAAATATGTTCAATTTGTCCTCCAGCAGTCTAAACCTATAGCAGCATAAATAAGGGACAGCTCAGGAAACCCAACCCTAACTATAGGTTTTATCAAAAAGGAACGTCTTAAGCCTCCAGTATACTACCGCGTACGTCCGTTCACGCGTACGTACGCGTGTACTGTATGCAGAGGGTTCAGACTTCATACTCCAGCGTACACCCCGAGCAGCTGCAGAGCAGCTTCACAGACAAGGGGCGTTTACCTTTGGGACAAATTGAGGTCGCCGATTGGTAATTTGCTGACACGCCTACTGGATTGATTGACAGGTCGGAAAAAAGGAGAGAAAAAAGGAGCGCTGGCAGCCTCCGCCACAGCAGTGTTCTGTGTTTATATGTTGTTAATAAAAAGATCTAAAAAAAAAAAAAAAAAAAAAACAGGGAGCGTTGGCTCTACAGCCCACACATCAGACCAGCCCACCAGGAAATCTCCAGACCCTCCCACAGCCATGCATTCGCTTGTGACAAATTCCTTCATTTCTCACCATTTCAGTCATGGCATCAACGGAGGAGGAAGAGATCACTTGCCTCTTGGCAAAAAAACAAAATAAAAGACCAGATCAGGGATGAAGAAGGGGAATTTAATACATTGGTGTTGCATACAAAACAGTCCGTCGCTGGGCAGTTTATTGTGCCACACCGCGTACGCGTATGCGGTCATAAAAATTTGAGCTTTGCATGGACATGCCCTGGGGGGTACGTACGTACCTCTGCGTACATACGTGCGTACCTCTGCGTATGGATGTACACGGCAATATACTGGGGGCTTTAAGCCCAGTCTTAAAACTGGACAATGTGTCAGCCTCACAGACAGAAACTGGAAGTTGTTTCCACAAGAGAGGAGCCTGATAAGTGAAATATCTTCCTCTCATTCTGCTTTTGGAAACTCTAGGAACCGCAAGTAAACCTGCAGTCTGAGAGCAAAGTGCTCTGTTAGGAAAATATGGAACAATAAGATCTGTAATATAAGATGGAACTAGGTTGTTGAAGGCTTTGTAGGTTAGAAGTAAGATTTTGAATTCAATTCTGAATATGACAGGGAGCCAATGGAGAGAAGCTAAAACTGGAGCGATATGATTTCTCCTATCAACTCTCATTACAACTCACCCAGATAACAAACCATTGCAATATTCCAGTCTAGACATGACAAATGCATGAAGCAATTTTTTTTGCATAATTTTTAGATAAGATGTTTCTAATTTTAGTGATATTACGCAGGTGGAAGAAAGTGGTTCTAGTAACATTTTTAATGTGGGTGTTAAAAGACATGTCCTGATCAAAAATAACACTAAGATTTTTAACATTAGAGCTGGAGGCCAGATTAATGCCATCTAAGGAGGGTGAAAGACTGAAAACTTTATCCCTAAGATGCTCAGGTCCAAAAACTAAAATCTCAGTCTTGTCTGTGTTCAAAAGCAGAAAATTTAGGGTCATCCAGGTTTTTATGTCTTTAAGACATGCTTGTAGTCTAAGTAACTGATTGGATTAATTGAGTTTCATGGACAAAAATAACTGTGTATCATCAGCACAACAACGAAAATGTATCCCTTGCTGTTTAATAACTTGTTTATGTCTTACAGCGGATCTGTCGCAGGCTCTTAGCTGTGTATGGTCTTCCCAGCTGGGGTCGCTGTGAGCTGGCTCTGTCCTTACTAATGGAGCATAGTGCACCATACTCACTGGAAGATGTGGTCCAGGCAGTACAAGAGTCCCATGACAGAGAATTTATTAAGAGAGTTCTGGCTAAAGAATGCCCTATCTGCCTATGCGTTTTTCCCCACAGCAAGGTATATGGACATATGGAGTTTGACATCATTACATTGATTCTTCTCATCCTGATCATTTCATTGCACTGTTGACCATTGACCAATAACCTGCATATGACAAATAAACAACATAATATAACATAAATGTGCTGTATGTTTAAATAAATTTGAGGAAAATCAAATGTTTTTTTCTTTACCCCTCACCTAGATGCAGTCTTTGACATCGTGCCAGTGTTCGGTGTGTTGTGGTTGTTTCCAGCAGCACTTTACTGTTGCTATAAGAGACAAACACATCAGAGACATGGTGTGTCCTGTCTGCTGGGAGCCTGATATTAATGACCCAGAACATCTGAACAGCTACTTCTCCACCCTGGATATCCAGGTAGGAAGTCTAATGAAACATAAAAGAAATAAAGAAAAGAGCATCCGGTTTCCATTCAGGTTACTTGAATAATTTATTAAAAAATACTTTGTAAAGACATATGAGATCATCCATCCATTATCTTTTACCCACTTCTTCCATTTTGGGTCACAAGGGTCGCTGGTGCCCATGTCCAGCAATCACTGTGCGAGGGGCGGGGTACACCCTGGACAGATCGCAAGTCCATCACAGAGATGCATAGAGACAAACGAGACAAACAATCATTCACTCTCTCACTCTCACCTAGGGACAATTTAGAGTTACCAGTTAGTCTAATATGCATGTTTTTGGTCTGTGGGAGGAAACCAGAGTACCCAAAGAAAACCCACGCATGCACCCCACCCCCCCGCCAAAAAAAACAAAGTAGAGCACCCTGCCAAGGGAAGTGACATAGGGGAAACACTGGACTCTGTGCGGTCCTTTGATGTGAAGAGAACTGCAAGGCAAAGATATTTGTTTACCAGTCAGTCTATGATCCTACTCTCCCATATGGTCACAAACTGTGCGTAGTGGTCAAAGTCAGGTTTCTCTGCAGGGTAGCTGGACTCTGACAGAGAAAAAGTGAAAAGTTCAGTTATCCTAGGAGAGACTTGGAGTAGAGCCACTGCTCCTCCACACTTGAGAGGAGCCCGTTGAGGTGGTTTAGGCATCTGTTTAGCATGCCCCATGGATGGCTCACTAGAGAGGTTTTCCAGGCATATACAACTAGGAGGAGACTCTGAAGAAGACCCAGGACACACTGGAGTGACTACATCTCTCTGCTGGCTTGGGAATCCATCCATCCATTCATTATCTTTACCCGCTTGTTCCATTTTGGGTCACGGGGGTCGCTGGCGCCCATGTCCAGCAATCACTGTGCGAGGGGCGGGGTACACCCTGGACAGATCGCAAGTCCATCACAGAGATGCATAGAGACAAACGAGACAATCAATCATTCACTCTCTCACTCTCACCTAGGGACAATTTAGAGTTACCAGTTAGTCTAATATGCATGTTTTTGGTCTGTGGGAGGAAACCAGAGTACCCAAAGAAAACCCACGCATGCAACCCACCCCCCCGCCAAAAAAAACAAAGTAGAGCACCCTGCCAAGGGAAGTGACATAGGGGAAACACTGGACTCTGTGCGGTCCTTTGATGTGAAGAGAACTGCAAGGCAAAGATATTTGTTTACCAGTCAATCTATGATCCTACTCTCCCATATGGTCAAAAACTGTGTGTAGTGGTCAAAGTCAGGTTTCTCTGCAGGGTAGCTGGACTCTGACAGAGAAAAAGTAAAAAGTTCAGTTATCCTAGGAGAGACTTGGAGTAGAGCCACTGCTCCTCCACACTTGAGAGGAGCCCGTTGAGGTGGTTTAGGCATCTGTTTAGCATGCCCCATGGATGGCTCACTAGGCATATATAACTAGGAGGAGACTCTGAAGAAGACCCAGGACACACTGGAGTGACTACATCTCTCTGCTGGCTTGGGAATCCTCATAACAAATTTATTAACAGCAACTAATAAAACTATAACTCAGAGGACCAGGAACAAAACATGAAGAACATGCCAGAGCAAGTATGAACAAGAAAACTTGGACTGCAACTGAAAAAGACCTTCTATATACTGGTTTGGATGAATGTTGAGCGAAAACAGGTGGGTTAATGAGCAGAGGAACAATGATGTTAAGTGGCAAAATGAGAAACAATAAACTGGTTATAGAAAACTAATCAAATAAAAGACGGGGATGTACAGAAAACTAAAAACAATAGAAACATCTAATCAAGCTGTAACAAAGACAACCCCACCCCCCCCTCCAATTTTTTCAATTCATAGATTAATTCAGTTCTCAGAAACACCTGATTCTATGGTTCTATCAATATTTTTAATGGACCTTTAAGAATAAAACCAAGATAATCAACACAAAACTTTACCAGATTTCTGTGTTAGTACTTCAGAGGCCACCGTACCTTTAACATGTATCATGTATGTATGTCATATGCTACAGCTTCGAGAGTGTCTGGAGCCTGAAGTTTATGAACTGTTCCACAAAAAGCTGACAGAGCAGGCTCTTATCAAGGATCCAAAGTTTCTCTGGTGCTGCCATGTGAGTATGCAAGAAATACTTTTTGTCTACAAAAATTAAGTCTTAAAATTAAGTAATACACAGTTACAAAATCTGCAATTGGGGTGCTTTTTTTTTCTAACAAAATGGATGCTTTTCTTCCCTCTCCTGCTTTCCTCCTGCTTTTGCTCTTTGTCCTGTGTATCAGAGCCTCTCTTTACACATCTTCCAAATTGTAAATTATTATTATGAATCTGGTCAGCTGGTCTCTCAACACAATTGATACTTTTTTCAAGAGACAGGGTGCTGGAAAGCCCTCATGCCCGAACGGATGCACACAGCTGGGTATGTCATGAATCATACAAGGATACAAGGACATTTATTGTCATTCACATCACATGTGGTACATGAGGTGGAACAAAACAATGTACACAGGGTCCCAGTTACATCCAACAAAAATACAAATTGTAAAAAAAAAAACATTAGTAAGATCCAAGTCATGAACTAAGAATATACTACACTCACTAAACTAAGAATACACTAAGCACTAATGGTACAAAAACAATGCGCCAAAACAACAGCAGCACGAACATGAGTCTACATGAGCAGATGAGGACTAATGAACAAAGCAACATGAAATAATCAGCAGCATGGGATCAGCATCATGGATAGTCAGCAGCACATATCAACAACCAAGAGGCATTATAGCTATTTCAGGTTTTTTTTTTTTTTTTAACAGTAATTTTCACAGTTATTAATCCTGGTTAGATATTCATGAGTCTAACAGCCTCGGGGTAGAAGATGTTCTTCAGCCTGGTGGTTCTGCACTTAATGCTCCTCAGCCTTCTGCCTGAGGGGAACGGGGCAAAAAGTGTGTGTGCTGGGTGTGTGGGGTCCTTCATGATGCAGGTGGCCCTCTTCCTGCATCTGAAGATGTAGCTGTCTGTGATGGTGGGGAGGCTGACACCAACAGACTTCTGTGCAGCCTTCACCATTCTTTGCAGAGCTTTTCTTTCTGCAGTTGTGTAGCCTCCATGCCACACATTGCTGCTGGAGCACAGAATGCTCTCCTTCCGCACACCTATAGAAGGAGGTGAGGACTGAGGCTTCTCAGACCAGCTCGCCTCAGCCGCCTGAGGAATGTAGTATGTCATATACTGGATATATTCATACTTTTTCACGAGTTCCTCATCTTTCTGACTGTGTAAATGTCGTGCATTGAATTTAACAGAAATGTAACGAGAGACGTTATTATCTTTGACCCATCAAAATGAATGCGGTCATTTATTTTCAGAATCAAAGTTTAACATCAAACATTTACATTAATTTGGCAAAATATGAAAATAATAACAGACAAGTTTCACAGATAATGGACTTCAATCACACGGCGGTGATCGAGGACTTTGCTTCAGATATTTCTAAAATATCTGTACTGATTTTAAGAGAAAGCAGAGTTTAAGATGGAAATGGAGATTTATCTTACAGAGAGATTTGTGAGGGAATTAATCTGTTTGACCAGAAACGTGCACGCTCCATCAGATCTCAGCTTGCCCACGGTACACTTGGTCGAAAATAGAACCTTCTACCTGGTTGATGATAAAATCAGCGTCGGCGTAGGGTTCCTTTCTGACTCTTTCAGCGTCTCCGTGAGGACTGCCAAACCCTTAGAGAGTCGTACGAGGTTATCCAAACAGAAGTTATAATCCCAAAACGTCTCTGCATCTGGATCCTTTAACTCTCTTCATGAGTTAGAACTCTGTTACACTCTTACACTTTAACTCCATCACTCTTCAGCACTCTGAGTGGAACTCTCAGAGCTCTGCAGCATCAGACTCTTTAGAACCGGGAAGTTGCCACATTTTAAATGAGTTGACTTCCGGGTCAATTTAGAGCTTTCTGATTCGTGGATGGACCAGAATAGAGGTGTGGTTTGTGATATAAGATGTTATCAAATTCGAGGTCAGAGAATGAGATTGTTTACAACATACAGAAAAGATTATTGGAGAAAAAGCAGACTTCGTGGAGTCAAACTCCTATTATCTTCTGAAAAAGTTTAAACATGACATTTCTTCTCAGTAAACATTTTAGTTGACCGAGACTCGACCTTTAACATACTTACAAACTTGCTCATTGCAGACAGAAAAATCAAGAAATGCATATTAACCTGATTTCTTCTTTGAATGAGGAATAAAAATCATTACTTACTGTTTATGTAAAATAAAAATGAGTAGTTCTCTTCAACCTGTAAGCATTGAGTGAGCTAACACAATTTGATTATCAAACATTTGTAAAACAGTAATGATCATAGAGAATTGTCTTTTCTACTTGATTAATTCAAGAAAGAAAGTCCCCAGATGGCTCAAACTGTATTTCTGGATGCAGATCAATGAAATAACAGTCTCTGTCATCTGATCAGATTTGAGGTCAGATCAGGTTCACTACAGTAAGTAGAGTCTCTGATGAGCTTTCTTGATCAGGCTGGTAGTGTTGTTGCTCCAGCTGAGGGTATCATTCAGGTGCACAGCCAAGTACTTGTAGCTGGAGACCACTTCGACCACAGATCCTCCTATGTTGAGGTGGTGGTGGTGGTGGTGGGGGGGTTGTTCCTTCTGAAGTCTACGATCATCTCCTTCATCTTGGGGTGCATTCACACCAGCCCTGTTTAGTCCGCTTTAATCGAACTCTAGCTCGTTTTCCTAGAAAGTCCGGTTCGTTTAGGGAGGTGTGAACGCGCCATCGAAGTCTGTCATGGAACAAAAAGGCAAACTCTGGCCCGGGCTAAAACCTAGGTCTCGGTCCGGTAGATGAGAACTCCAGCGCGGTTCGAGTACAGTGTGAATGTAAACAGACTGGCCCCGCTCCGCAGGACAAACAAACACGCATTTCTCTTACCTTATATAGAACCGTCAGCTGCCTTGTGTGAAAAACAATATTCTCCATGGTCTTCTGCCTCATCTTCTGCTCATGCTAAGTCCATTTTTGAAAAATGACAAAATATAACTCCTAAAACTGCTAAAACTTGATGCCACTTCGTTTTTGTTTTTATTTACAGAAGAAGAAGAAGACGTGTCTTCAGAGGTTTTTGTGTTGTTTCTTTCACTAGTTCTTTGTGCAGCGCCCCCACAGGCGAGCGAGGAAATAGGTTGGTTCAACAGATTGGCTCGACTGCACAGTGCAGTGTGAATGCAAACGCACCAGCTCAAATGTAAACAAAATGTCATGAATATTGGGCCCGAACCGAACCGAGTCTACCGGACTATCTGGTGTGAAAACGACCTCATTCACATTGGTGTGAAGGTTATTCGTCCTGCACCAGCTCTCCAGGTGTTCCACCTCCTGCCTGTAGCTGAACTCATCATTGTTTTGTGATGCATCCAACTATCGGTGTATTGTCTGCAAACTTAACAATATGACAGCCTGGATGGGTCGGTACGCAGTCATACATTAGCAGAGTGAACAGGAGGGGCTCAGCACACAGCCCTCGGGGAGAGACCGTGCTAAGGGTTATGGTGGAGGAGAAGACGTGGATCTTCACAGATTGTGGTCTGTTGGTTAAGAAGTCTAGGACCCAGTTGCATAGAGAGGAACGTAGTCCTAGTGTGATTAGTTTGTCCATCAGGGTCTGGGGAATCATGGTGTTGAAGGCAGATGTGAAGTCCACAAAGAGCATACAGATGTAGGAGTCCTTCTGTTCCAAGTGGGTGAGAGCAGTGTGGACCACAGAGGAGATGGCATCTTCTGTTGATTGATTCTTGCGGTATGCATACTGGTGAGGATCCACGTTGATGTTGATGTTGATGTTAGCGTTGATGTGGGTTATGACCAGTTTTTCAAAGCATTTAGCGACTATCGGGGTGAGGGCTACTGGCTGATAGTCATTCAGGCCAGTCACTATAGAGCTCTTTGGAACTGGAATAATGGTGGCAGTCTTCAGGCAGGTGAGAACTGTTGACAGGGTGAGGGAAGAGTTAAATATGTTGGCCAGCACCTCGCAGAGCTGATCGGCACATTCTTTCAGCACTTTCCCCAGGATGTTGTCCGGTACAGTTGCCTTGTGAGGATTGATCTTCCTGAAAGTACTCCTTACTTCTGCTGAAGTAATGCTGAGTAACTCTTCTTCTTGTGATAAGGTGAGTCTGGTGCTCGGTGGTCTGTTCGGGTCCTCAAAACATGCATAGAATCTGATGAGAGCATCAGGCAGCGATGGATCCCCAGGGCATAGTGCACCTCTGCCTTTATAATCCGTTATGCACTTAAAGCCCTTCCACGTGTACTGTGTTTTTTATGAGGAGAAGTGTTTCTGTATCTTCTGTGCATATGCTGCTTTGGCCCTTTTAATACCAGCATCCAGCGCTAACCTTGTCATCCTCAGCTCCTGTGAGTTGCCAGACCTGAAAGCAGTGCCCCTGACTCTCAGCAGGCTGCGTATCTCTGCATTCAGCCAGGGCTTTTGGTTCGGATAGTGTTTCACATTCCTTAAGGTGGTGATGTCACTTAGAAATGTAACAAAGGACTGAGGATGCGTATTCGTCTAAGTCCTTTTCTCCTCCCTCTTTTACGACAGCTTCCAAGAATACTTGCCAGTCCATGTGTTTAAAGCAGTCTCTTAAAATAGAGTCACTGTTCCTTATCCACACCTTTAAACGCCTTTGCGTCGGTCTGGAGCGTCTCAGCGGGGGCAGGTAAGCAGGCACCAGTAGTTTTGATATGCAATCAGAGAGTCCGAGGTGGATGCGGGTTACTACGTTATATGCATCCTTCATGTTGGTGTTAAGATGTGTACATAATTAGATTTATGATAACAGGGTTTCCACATTTTGGATCGGCAGATACCTAGGATTAGAGTTGTACCAGGTCCAAATAATCTGAACCAACCCGGCCCCAGCCTGTAGCCATCACTCCGAACCCCACCCAATCCGACAAATTAACAGTAATTACAAATCCAAACCCAAAAAAAAAAACATTTTTAATTAAGCTTTGTTGGCAGTTGCACGCGGCTGAGGGGCAGAAGATCAGAGCTGAAGAGCCGTTAAAATGGATTAAATGCTTCCCCTGCTTCTGCCTGCATTGGACCCTGCTCTGACATGTCGGATATTTTGTGATCTCACCTGTTTGGATATCGGCTGCACACGTTCGCTGAGTGCAGCGGCTGAATGAAGGTCCATTTGGGCTGATGGATCGCTGGCAGTAGTCCATCTTTCGTTCAACCTTTATTTAGACAGATAAATAAATCACATCAAGCCTATGTACTCATTTACAAGTGATATCTGTTTAGACAGATAAAAAGTAATGAAACTGGACACATGTAGGAATTGGAGGCAAAAAAATCCTATCAGACTCATTCTTCTTGGCTAAGAAGAAAAACTCTAATATTAAAATTAAAGCTGCAAGCAGCATTGAAGGCCCTCGCAGCAAAGCGCCGCTTCAGCCTTATGGCGACGGCAGGAGCTCCAGCGACTTCGCTCGGTCGCCGTCATGAATGCTCCAGACCCGTGCCCGTTCACCCGAGTGCGCATTCGCCGAACTTTCGACATCACCCGCAACTGTGGGTGCTCCAGCAATGCCTCCCAGTTGCCGTCGCAAATGCTCTCGTGCCATTTCCGCACGTGTCCACCAGGGTGCGCATATGTCTAAACTTTACAATCGCCTTCCGCCCATATCAGTATGAGAGAGTGCGCACTTGAGTCATATGTTAAACTACAATATCAATGTGTTTAGACATCCTCGCCGATTATGCACCAAAAATCTGGTTCCGATCAGATGATAATTCAACTGTTGGAAGATCGTAGGGGGCGCACTTGAGTCAAACATTAACGAACAATACCAATGTGTCTATAAGTGCTCACTGATCACACACAATAAATCTGGTCCAGATCAGAAGATGTATCACTGAGATATAACAGTTTGAATAATGTAGGGGGTGCACTTGAATCAAAAGTAAAGCAACAACACCATTGTGTCCATAAGTGCTCACTAATGATGCATCCAAAATCTGGTACAGATCGGATGTAATATCACTGAGATATAACAGTTTGAATAATCTAGGGGCGCACTTGAGTCAAATATTAAACAACAATTCCAATGTGTCTAGAAATGTTCACAGATGACGCAACAAAAATCTGGTGCAGATCGGATGATGTATCATTGAGATATAGCAGTTTGTATAATGTAGGGGGCGCACTTGAGTCAAAAGTAAAACAACAATACCAATGTGTGTATAAGTGCTCACTAATGTTGCACCAAAAATCTGGTACAGATCAGACGATGTATCACTGAGATATAACAGCTTGAATAATCTAGGGGGCGTACTTGAGTCAAATATTAAACAACAATACCAATGTGTCAGGAAATGCTCACAGATGACGCAACAAAAATCTGGTACAGATCGGATGATGTATCATTGAGACATAACTGTTAGAATTATGTAGGGGCTGTAGAGTCAAAAATTAAAAAACAATACCAATGTGTCCATAAGTGCTCACTAATCACACACCAAAAATCTGGTTCAGATCGGATGTTGTATCACTGAGATATAACAGTTTGAATAATGTAGGGGGTGTACTTGAGTCAAAAGTTAAAAAATAATACCAATGTGTCCATAAGTACTCAATAATGAAGCACCAAAAATCTGGTTCAGATTGGATGTTGTATCACAGAGATATAACTCTAGGAAGAATGAAGGTGGCGCTATTGAGGCTATTTGTTACTTATCATGGATACCTGTTCAAGGTGTGGATAAAGATCGATCATAGTGATTTTGGTACACCTCGGCTCAAATCTGTGCAATTTAGAGCCAAACGTATTGCAACGGCGTCACTTCTTGAGTCACCATGCCACCACTCCCACATCCTTGAACAAAAACGGTTTGCACTTTAAATGAAGTCACACCATCTTATCTGTCTTCTAACACAGGATCATCATGATTAGGTCAATGGTGTCAAAGAGGGAGCATTCCAAGTAAAAAAAGAGACTTCCTGTTCCTAGGGGTCGGGGCTTTGATGACGTCAAAATATGACCACAGTGAATCGTCGTACATCCAACAGGGACGAGTCATGCCAAGTTTGGTGCTTTTCGGTCTTTCAATGTGAAAGTTATAGTGTTTTTAAAGTTATGGCATGAAGCACAACTTTGAGGCCTGGCCACGCCCCTTTAACATATAGGAGAATGAAAGCTTTTGCTAACTTTTATTCCCCAATGTGTTAAGGGCACATTAACCAAGTTTGAAGGCAATCACTCAAAATGCCTAGTAGTTTTTTTTAAATGCGCCATTAGAAACGCACAAAATTGAACCTTTGACCCAAAATGGCCGACTTCCTGTTGAGTTTGGAACAGGGCTCCAAGAGATTTTTCATAGGTCCTAAGAAGATACAGATGTTCACCAAGTTTCAGAATTATCGAGTAAAAAATGGCCTGGGGCTGACGTTTTAAAATTTTCTAGGGGGCGCTATGGAGGTTATTGGCCAATTATCATGGATACCTGTTCAAGGTGTGGATAATGATCGATCATAGTGATTTTGGTACACCTGGGCTCAAATCTGTGCAATTTAGAGCTAAACGTATCGCAATGGCGTCACTTCTTGATTCGCCACGCCGCCACGCCCACATCCTCCAACAAAAACGGTTTGTACTTTAAATGAAGTCAGACCATCTTATCTGTCTTGTAACACAAGATTAGGTCAATGGTGTCAAAGAGGGAGCATTCCAAGTAAAAAAACGTGACTTCCTGATCCGAGTGGGCGGGGCTTTGATGACGTCAAAATATGACTACAGTGGATCGTCGGGCATTCAACAGGGATGAGTCATGCCAAATTTGGTGCTTTTCGGTCTTTCAATGTGAACGTTATAGCGTTTTTAAATTTATGGCGTGAAGCACAAGTTTGAGGCCTGGCCACGCCCCTTTATCAAAACGAAACTGAAAGCTTTTTATAAATTTTACTCTCCAATGTCTTGAGGGCATATTAACCAAGTTTGAAGGCAATCGCTCAAAATGCCTAGTAGGAGTTTTTTTAAATGCGCCATTAGAAACTCACAAAATTGAACCTTTGACCCAAAATGGCCGACTTCCTATTGAGCTTGAAACAGGGCTCCAAGAGACTTTTTCATAGGTCCTAAGAAGATACAGATGTTCACCAAGTTTCAGAATTATCGGTACAAAAATGGCCTGGGGCTGACGTTTTAAAATATTCTAGGGGGCGCTGTGGAGGCTATTGGCCAATTATCATGGCTTCCTGTTCAAAGGGTGGATAATGATCGATCATAGTGATTTTGGTGAACCTCGGCTCAAATCTGTGTAATTTAGAGCCAAACGTATTGCAATGGCGTCACTTCTGATTCGACATGCCGCCACACCCACATTCTCCAGCGAAAACGGTTTGCGCTTTAAAGCAAGTCAGACCATCTTGTTATATGTCCTCTAACACAGGATCATCCTGTTTAGATGAAGGATGTCAGAGAGGGAGCATTCCAAGCAAAAAAAGTGACTTCTTGTTCTGAGGGGGCGGGGCTTTGATGATGTCAGAATATGACCACAGAGGGTAGTCGGGCATCGGACAGGGATGGCTTATGCCAAGTTTTGTGCGTTTTGTTCTTTCAATGTGAAAGTTATAGCGTTTGGAAATTTATGCCACGAGGCCTAACTTTGAGGCCTGGCCACACCCCTTGAACATATATGAAAACGCTATTTTTTTAATTACTTTTACTCCCCAATGTCTTAAGGGCATATCCACCAAGTTTGAAGGCAATATCTCAAAATGCCTAGGAAGAGTTTGTTCAAATTCGCCATGTATGAAAAGTGAAAAACGTCCAAAAATGACCCTTTGACCCAAAATGGCCGACTTCCTGGTGGGTTTAGGGCATACCTCCAAGAGACTTTTTTCCTTGATTCAGGGAGTTTTACCTATGTTCCAAAATTCAGCTCTGTACGACTTACCAGTTGTCCTATATCACATTAGGGGCGCTGTGGAGCAGTTTGGCCACGCCCACTTTTGGTTTAATTAAAAAACAAAATGTTTACATGGGGGTAAAGTTTGGTGAGTTTTCAGATATGTTAAGGCCTCCAAATTAGCACCTCTTGTCGGAGAAGAATAATAAAAAAAAAAGAAAAAGAATAAACAGCACAATTACAATAGGCCTACGCAGCGCTTCGCTGCTCGGGCCTAATTAAAGCTGCAAGCAGCATTGGAGGCCCTCGCAGCAATGTGCTGCTCCGGCCTTACTGCAACCGCGGGAGCTCCAGCTAGTCCACCCAGTCGCCATAGTGAACGCTCTTGTGCCAATCCCGCACGTGTTCCCCATGGGGAGCAATTCCTGAATCTTTGACATCACCTTCCGTCCATGTCGTTACTTGTCCAGCTGCAGGTCTTACAAGTATAAGAGAAATCTGACCTTCTAGACAGGAGTTATGGATGATTTCCTGTTTTGTTATGAATGTTTGACAAGCACTTCCTTTATGCTTTTCAACATGTCGTGTGGTAATCAACAGTTAGCGAACAAAGTTTCAGTGTAATATCTTACACAGTGCGAAGTTGGAATTGTCATCCAATAATCAACAGTTTTTTTCTCTGAGTAGGTGGGGCTTAAGTGATATCATGAATCAACAATACCAATGTGTGTACAAGTGCTCACTGATGAAGCACAAAAACTCAGGTTCAGATTGGATGATATTTCACTGAGATACAACTTTTTGAATAATCTAGGAGGTGTACTGGATTCAAAAGTTAAACAACAATACCAGTGTGTTTAGAAGTGCTCACTAATTATGTACCCAAAATCTGGTGTAGATCGGATGATATGTCACTGAGATATAACTCTTGAAATAATGTAGGGGGCACACTTGAGTCAAATATTAAACAACAATACCAATGTGACTATAAATGCTCACACATGACGCACCAAAATTTTGTTGCAGATAGGATGATGTATTATTGAGCTATAACTTGGAATAATCTAGGGGGTGCACTAGAGTCATATGTTAAACCACAATATCAATGTGTCTAAAAGTCCTCACTGATGTTGTACAATGACTGATACATGATTATGTCTTACTTAGCCACGCCGCGCCGCCCACATGCTCCACCCAAAACTGTCAGTGTTGGAAAGCAGGTTACACCAACATGTCTTCGGTCACTGGACACACTATCATGCTGATCAGGTAACGGGTCAGATAGGGATCATTCAACGTAAAACTTTATACTTCCTGTTATCAGGGGGTGTGGCTTAAGTCATGTCATGATTTGAAACGGTATGCACTTGAAATCAAGTCGGACCATATTATCTATCTTCTAACACAAGATCATCCTGATTAGGTCAATGGTATGAAAGAAGGAGCGTTCCAAGTTTAAATAGAGACTTCCTGTTCTGAGGGGGCGGGGCTTTGATGACATCAAAATATGACCACAGTAGATCATCGGGCATCCAACAGGGATGAATCATGCCAAGTTTCGTGCATTTCGGTCTTTCAATGTGAAAGTTATATTGTTTGGAAATTTATGGCGCGAAGCGAAACTTTGAGGGCTTGCCATGCCCCTTTAATAATAATAATAATACTTTATTTATAAAGCCCTTTAAAACAACCACAGCTGCCACAAAGTGCTGTACATATAAAATCAAGAACATTTAAACACATAAAAACAGTTGTTAAAACATTAAGATCAATAAAAGTAATAAAAACAGTGCAGATCAAATTCAGTGTGTGCTAAAAGCCAGGGCGTAAAAATGTGTTTTTAAAAGAGTTTTAAAACTGGACAGTGAAGGGGCTTGTCTGATGGGAAGAGGGAGATTGTTCCACAGTCTTGGAGCAGCAACAGAAAAAGCTCTGTCCCCTCTGAGCCTCCGCTTAGACCTCGGCACCTCCAGGAGCAGCTGATCAGCTGATCTGAGGCACCAAGCAGGAGAGTATGGGTGAAGCAGCTCAGAGAGGTAGGATGGAGCAAGACCATTTAAACTTTTAAAAACAAATAAAAGAATCTTAAAATGAACTCTAAAATGAACAGGCAACCAGTGGAGTGAAGCCAGAGTGGGAGTGATGTGCTCCCTTTTTTGAACTCCAGTTAGAAGCCGAGCAGCAGCGTTCTGGACCAACTGGAGGCGTCTGAGGGAGGACTGGCTGACTCCAAGGTAAAGAGTGTTGCAGTAATCCAGCCGAGAGGTGACGAAGGCATGGATTACTGTTTCCAGATGCTGTTTTGTAAGGATGGACTTTACCTTAGCCAGCTGTCTGAGGTGATAAAAACTGGTCTTGACCACCGCTCCAATCTGGGACTTTAATTTAAAATCACTGTCCATTTTAAAATCCAAGTTAGAAACAGTTTTCTTTACATGTGGTGCCAGAGGGCCCAGATCAACAGGGCAAGGTTCACAAGAGCCACTAGGACCAAACACCATCACTTCTGTTTTCTTTTCATTGAAATTTAAGAAGTTTAAAGACATCCAGGCTTTGATGTCTTCAAGACACAACCTTTAACATCTACGAAAACGCAAGCTTTAGATAACTTTTACTCTCCAATGTCTTAAGGGCATATCAACCAAGTTTGAAGGCAATCCTTCAAAATTCCTAGGAGGAGTTTGTTAAAATTCACAATTAGAAATGCCCAAAAATGACCCTTTGACCCAAAATGGCAGACTTCCTCTTGGTTTTGGACCAGGGCTCCAAGAGACTTTTTCATAGGTCCTGCGAAGATACAGATGTTCACGAGTTTCAGAATTATCGGTCAAAAAATGGCTTGGGGCTGAGGTTTTAAAATATTCTAGGGGGTGCTGTGGAGGCTATTGGCCACTTATCATGGCTTCCTGTTCAAGGGGTGGATAATGATCGATCATACTGATTTTGGTGCACCTTGGTTCAAAACTGGAATTTAGAGCCAAACGTATGGCGACAGTGTTGCGTCTTACTTAGCCACGCCGCGCTGCCCACATGCTCCACCCAAAACTTTCAGTGTTAGAAAGCAGGTTACACCAACATGTCTTCGGTCACTGGACACACTATCATGCTGATCAGGTAACAGGTGTCAGATAGGGATCATTCAACGTAAAACTTGATACTTCCTGTTGCCAGGGGGCGTGGCTTAAGTCATGTCATGATTTGACCATTCAGTCTTGCAGGGGACCTGATGTGGATCAATCACTGAAGGCTTGATTTATCATACAGTTTTCGTGTAAGAGCTATTAGCGTTTTGTTTTTCATGGTGAAATGTCAAACTTTGAGGTCTGGCACCACCCCTTCAGCATGCTCTGAAACAAACTGTTTAGATAACTTTGCGTCCCCCATGCCTTTTGACCAAAATGGCCAAGTTTGAAACTGATTGAGCAAAATCCTTAGGAGTTAGTTCAAATGCAGAGCCTATAAACCGCCAAATAGGTGTGAAAATTGTGCCGGCATTCCAAAATGGCCGCCTTCCTGTTTATTGTACAATGTTGGTGCCAGAGGATTTTCTGTGCATCTTGGGAAATTGGACAAGACTACCAATTTTTATGTTTCTAGGACAAACTAAGGTTAGTGCGGAGGGTATTTTGAAATTTTCTAGGTGGCGCTCTTGATTCATTTCTGTTGCGATTTTTGCCACACCTTAAAATATGTAATTTTTCACCAGTCCTGATGCGTCCGCCAAATTTGGTGACTTTTGGGATATGTTAAGGTCCCCAAAACGCCAACTTAATTGGCGGAAAAAATTGTAGCTCGGGCCTGAACAGAGAGATTACAATAGGCCTTTGCAGCGTTTCGCTGCTCGGGCCTAATACCAACACATTCAGTGGAAGACAACACTCCAGTAGTCAATTACATGCCAGGGAGACAGAAAAGTGGGTGAAGAATTTATCTGACAGACAGCTCACCCAGCCGGAGACAGAGATTATTGCCAGGGGACTGAACTTTGCGGTTGCACCAAGTAGAATTCCTCTAGTGGAGATGATCACAGCCACTGAGTCAGCTATCCGCAACAACAAAATTAAAGAGTGTTAGGCAGAACAACTCAGAATCAAAGTTTCAGCCTGTCTCAACAATGCCAAACCAACACCTTCCAATATCAGTAGAAAGGAGAGGGATGCGCTCACCACTCTTAACAAGGACAAAAACATCATCATTCTCCCAGCAGACAAAGGAAGGTGCACAGTGATTTTGAACCAGAAAGACTATCATGAGAAAGTTATGACACTCCTTAGTGATTTAACCAGTTATGAGCCACTGAAAAGAGATCCAGGAAGTGGTTACAAGAAGAAGTTGATAGATTGCCTAAAAATTTTGGAGCAGGACAAGGCTATTGACCGTATTCTGTACCATAGACTGTACCCAGCGGAGGCCACACTTAGTCTGTCTGATTTACCTAAAATTCACAAACAAGGTGTACCTTTAAGACCAATTGTTGACATGATTAACTCTGTCACTTACAATGTTTCCAAATATCTGGCGTCCCTTTATTTGGCAGCTCAGAACACCACATACAGAACACCATGGACTTTGTGGATAAGGTGAGGGACGTCATCATGGAGACTGATGAAACAATGGTCTCTTTTGATGTCACATCACTCTTTACGTGCATTCCTGTTGATGATGCAGTAGATGTGGTCTGTTTAAGATTAAAATCAGACACCACTCTGAGCAGCAGGACCAAGCATTCCACAGAGCGACTGTATAAACTCTTGAAACTGTGCCTGCAGTCAACCTACTTCACATATGGGGGCCAATATTATAGGCAGAAACATGGGTGCGCTATGGGGTCTCCAGTTTCTCCTATTGTGGCCAACCTGTACATGGAGGAGGTAGAAAAGAGAGCCTTGACGTTATTTTCAGAGACACCACCAAGTCATTGGTTCAGGTATGTTGATGACACCTGGGTTAAAATTAAATCTCAGGAAGTCCAACATTTCACTGATCATATCAACTCTGTGGATAAATACATAAAGTTCACACGAGAAGATGTATAAAATGGCAGGCTGGCTTTCTTGGACTGTGAGGTCTCAGTTTCTGATAGAGGACATTTGCAAACCGAGGTGCACTGCAAACCCCCACACACAGACCAGTATTTTGCAATTTGACTCCCATCACCCTTTGGAGCACAAGTTAGGAGTCATCAGGACTCTGTACCACAGAGCAGACAGCGCCCCTACTAACTCAGGAGCCAGGCAGAAGGAGAAATCCCACACAAGACAGGCTCTAGAGCAATGTTGATATCCTAACTGGGCCTTCCTGAAAGCAGAGAAGAAACCCAAACAGGACTCCAGCTAGCCATCAGGTGAAAAGGAGGAACCCACACCCAGACCAGTGGTTATTCCATATGTTGTGGGAGTATCAGAGAAACTGAGATGTTTATTTTCTAAACATAACATCCCAGTGGCTTTTAAACCCCAAAATACATTACGGCAAACACTGGTTCATCCCAAAGATCCAGTCCCCCGGCACAAACAGAGTAATATTGTGTATGCTGTTCAGTGTCAGGAGGGCTGTGATCAGTCTTACATCGGGGAAACTAAACATTCACTGGCCAAAAGGATGGCCCAGCACAGAAGATCAACATCATCAGGCCAGGACTCTGCGGTCTACACTCATCTCCAGGCCAGCGGTCACTCTTTCAAGGATGAAGATGTGCACATCCTGGATAGAGAGGAACGATGGTTTGAGAGAGGAGTAAAGGAGGCCATCTTTGTGAAAAGAAACCATCCATCATTAAACAGGGGTGGAGGCCTCCATGTTCAACTGTCCCCCTTTTACAATGCTGTTATTGCTAGTATCACTCAGCCCTCTGTGAATAGCAAACAGCCATCATGGTGCTAACGATCCATCGTAGGCTGATGGTCCTCCTTGTGAGCAGCTGGTTTTGGTTGTCAGCAGCAAACTGGTTGATCCACTACGATCAGGTGTTATTTATAAGACTGAGCTGAATACAGCTCCTCAGACTGAGGAAGTCTTTTGGATGAAAGACGAAACGTTTCTACAATTTTTTTGTTTTGTTTTGTTTTTTGAATGTCCAGAGGACCAGACTTAACTTTTTTTAGATTTAAACTCATGTATTTTCCATTTTATTATAGATTTTTACAATAAAGATGTATTAAAAAATATTGAACATTTATCAGGTTATTGAAAAATATCTTCACTTTTATTATTTATGTCATAAATGGTGTTTTAAATGTTGAACCCAAGGTTGCAGGCAGGACACTGAATACGCCAAATGTCAAAAATCATATAATTTATTAAATAAATGTGCTGACGTGGCAGCAAAACTCACATTTACAGGTGATCCTGGGAAACACAGGGAGCAAGGTTGGCATGAAGAGACAATGACCGGCTGACAAGGAATGAGGAATACAGGCTTAAATACACACACTAATGAGTACAATGATAATCAGCTGTGAACAATGACAGGTGGGAGCAGGGAGAACTCATTAAGAGGAGACAGGAGAACAGGACTAAGACACAAGAGAAGTGGGGGGCAGACACCAGATAAACACAAACCCTACAATTTACAGATATGCACAATGTTGATGTTAAAATTGCAAAACATCACACTGTGCTGTAATCTTTGAAACTGATTTTACAATAAGCTACAGACTTGAAAACAATTAGGTTAGATTTTGTACTTAAATTTTAAAGGTTTGTCTTTTATTAAATTTTAAAACATAAAAGTATTACTTATTAAATAGTCAGTTGGTCTGCGAACGCCTTGGGGTCCTCCTAGAAGAGCTGAAGAGGTGGCTGTTGATGTCAGTGCCTCCCTGGTAAAGCTGCTGCCCCCGCGACCCAGAAGCAGAAGATGATGGATGGATGGATGGATGGATGATGGCCCTGGTAAAGTTGCTGCCCTTGTGACCCGGAAGCAGAAGATAATGGATGGATGATGGATGATGGATGATGGATGGATGGATGGCGAAGGAGGAGACCATCAAACACAGCAGGAGTGGTCAGTTCAGTTGAACACCTGCCTGTTTGCTTCAGATCAGCTGTTCAAATCTCTTCAGGTTCAAATAAAAGGTGCACCAGGGCTTTCAGCTGAATCTCTCAGGCCACAGTTGTACGGCCGATAACTGATAACTGTCCTTTCTGAATTTTTGACCGTTTTTTTCTCACTTCATCCTAGAACCAAAAAATTTATAACGCAATAACAGCTGAGCAGATTCTGGTCATCTTTTCTTAGGATTCATTAAAAGTCAAATACAATTGGAAAATTTGGATAAAATGTGTCCTTAAATGTTAAAGCTTTGTGTTTCATTAAATTTAAAAACATAAAAGTACTACATATTAATTACTATACATTTATCTATCTAAATATAGATACATAATATACTTTATTTTTTAATTGCTAACATCTTTTAAATACAATCGGTCAAAATTTAAATGTTTTAATAGAAGTACAGTGAAGAAAAAAGTACAGTGATGAACTATTAAGCAATTATTTGTCTGACTTTAACCTGGAAACAAAAAAATATATAATTTAATAACAGATGAGCAGATTCTAGTAATCTTTTTCTTACGATTCATTAAAGGTGAAATGCAAATGGAAATTTTTCTTAAATTCAAAAAACTTTCAATACAAAAACCACTGGACTTTATTAGTTGTTTTTGTATTGAACGTTTTTTGAATTTATCATGTCCTGGATGACTGAGAATCTTCACCAGCATATTTTTTTACTTCTAGTATGGATTGAAACAAACACTATATACATTTAACATTGTAAATTTTGTTTAGGAAATTTATTGTCCAAGGACAACACTTAAGAAAAAAAATGTTTAATAGTAAAAATAACAAGTGAAAATGTACAAAAATAAAAAATACTGCATCCAATTAATAATTGTCTGTCTATCCCTTGCCTCACGGGCTTCATCCAGAAGAAGAAGCAAGTGTTGTTCCTGCTGTGTCCAGTTCAGTTCTTCTTTTTCATTCAGTGATGAAATAAGACTTTTCTTTACTGGACTCTTTTCTCTTTCTCTTGACTAGAAAGAAGAAAAAGGTGGTTAATTCAAGCTATATACTGTTTTTGAATAAATGCATAAAACAAAGAAAGGTGCAGCTAACAGCTTTAACAGCTATAATGATAATAATAAACTGATAAAATAAGAAAATGAAAAATAAATTGATTTAAAAATAATGAAAATATAATAATAACAATGGATATATGAATTAGAAGGCATTATACAGTTACAGATATTCTTTATTGCATCATTCAGATGCCATCAGGAAAATAAGTCCAACACTATGATTTTCATGCTTTGTGTTTTTAATCATAATCATAAATTTGCATAAGGTTACATTTGTAGCTTTCAAAAATCCAGCAGCAGTGCAAGCAAATGTGTTTAAAAAAAATGCAGTATAATGAATGAAATAAAAAATAAATTAAAAAACGGGTGAAAATCCAAATTCTTCTAGGTGTGGATGCACCAATCTCATAATGATATCTTGTAAATGGCCTATGCCCTAACTGTGCTGTCCCTAAGAAAAACCACAAAATGCAACCTGTAATTTTTAAATGGGGTAAAATGGTTCAAAAAGGCTGGTTCCTACCACATATCCCATGAT
>NC_056506.1:11342134-11348263 GCF_014905685.2 Nematolebias whitei | reverse complement strand
GTTCATGAGTGAGCCACTGGGATGGAACAGCATGACTTCAGACTTCTTCTCATTGAAGCTTAAGAAGTTTAAAGCCATCCAGTCCCGGATGTCAGCCAGGCAGTCAAGAAGAGGCTGAATAGAGCATGTGCCTCTGTGCCTCAGGGGGAAGTAAATTTGGCAATCATCGGCGTAGAAATGAAAGGGTATGTCGTGTTTGCGGAAGATAGCACCTAGTGGCAGCAGGTATAAAGAAAAGAGAAGGGGACCGAGGATGGACCCCTGCGGTACCCCCCACTGGAGCGCTGTCGATGCCGAACTAGAATCTTTGATATTGACATAGGAGGTTCTGTCAGATAGGTAGGACCCAAACCATTTAAGGGCTGACCCTGTGATGCCCACCCACTGCTCCAGTCTAGAAATGAGGATCTCGTGGTCGATGGTGTCAAAAGCAGATGTAAGGTCCAATAGGACCAACAGCACAGAATCACCTGCGTCTGTGGAAATGAAAATGTCGTTAAACACCTTCAGTAGAGCAGTTTCAGTGCTATGGCGAGATTTGAAGCCAGATTGGAATAACTCTAGGATAGCGTGATCCCCCAAAAACTGTTTCAACTGAGACTCCACAATTTTTTCCAGTAGTTTAGAGGTGAATGGGAGTCTGGAGACAGGCCGGAAGTTGGACATGACTGAAGGGTCAAGGTTAGGTTTTTTCAGGAGGGGCTGGACAGCAGCATGTTTAAAAGTCTTTGGCACCACACCTGAGGATAAACTGCTATTCAGAATAGCGAGAATAAAAGGACCCAGGGTAGGAAAAACTTCCTTTAGTAGTTGAGGGGGGACCACATCAAAGGGGGAACCAGATGGTTTCATGCTGCACATTACCTGCTCCAGAGAGGACAGAGAGATGGGCTCAAAGTGGTCAAACACAGCCACACACTGAGATGGGATGGACAGATCATGAGCTGGTGGAGAAATGAGTGCCCGGGTGTTTGCCACTTTTTCTAAAAAGAAATGGAGGAAGTTTTCACACAGCTCAGTTGAGGCTTCCAGAGGTGAAGGCTCACTGAGGTGTAGAACTGAGTTCAGGGTGGAGAAGAGAACTCGGGGGTTGTGGGAGTTGGAGACAATTAAATCAGAGAAGAATTTACATTAGGCAGCTTTAACGGTTTTCTGATAGTGCCGCCAACTCTCCCTTAACATTTGAAAAGACACCTGGAGCCTGTCCTTCCTCCACTTTCGTTCAGCTCTGCGACACTGTCGCCTAACGGCTCGCGTGACGTCATTCAGCCAGGGCTCTGATTTAAGTTTAGTTTTTCTGGTCTTAAGGGGAGCAACACGGTCCAGAACATTTAAACAGGCAGAGTTGAACTGAGAGGTTAGCTCCTCAGTGGTAAGAGACACCGGGAACTGTTCGATCCTCTCAGAATTAAAACCTTCATTAAAACGAGCAGCAGTGAAACGGTTAATGGAACGCGTACGTGCAGGAACGCGCGTCTTAGCAGTAGGACAGGGGGGGTGAAGTCAAACAATACAGGCATGTGATCTGAAAAAACATTGTCACCGATTTTCAAATTAGAACCAGAGACATCGCGTGTTAAAACGAGGTCCAGCGTGTGACCATGTTCCTGGGTGGGGCCGCTCACCTGCTGAGCTAAGCCAAAAGAGTCCAATAAATCTAGAAAGTCCTTCACTAAGGGCTTCTCCTGACAACACACATGCAAATTAAAGTCACCAATAAACAAAAAGTGAGTGTATCTCTGTGTGATATCAGCCAAAAAGTCAGAGAATTCATTTATGAAGTCCTTAGAACGAGGTGGGCGGTAGATGAGCGCACACAGGACCGGATGAGAGTGTCCAAGTTCAAAGGCGCTCAGCTCGAAGCTGGCGCGGGACACCGGGATGGACAACTGTTTACAGGAAAAGTTTGCTTTAAAAACTGTTAATAATCCCCCCCCGCGCCGACCTGATGGCCGCGGGGCATTGAAACACAGACAGTCCAGTGGTAGTAATTCCACCAAGGCGCTGGACTCACCATCAGAAATCCAAGATTCCGTGACGAACAGAAAATCCAACTCCTCATCTTTAAAAAAGTCATTGAGGATAAACGTCTTGTTGGAAACAGACCTTGCGTTGATTAAACACATCCTGATATTGTCCAACACAGGCACAGCCGTGGATGGAGACGCGCGCGCCAGCGGGCGCAGGTTATGAAAAACAGCTCCTCCTGGTCTGCTGGTGCGGCGCACAGGTAAACAACTCCAGGTGTTTCCATGGACTGAGCGCGCGGGCAGCTGGCCAGCAGCCGGGCCCCGGGAGCACCACGGGTCAGAGAGGAGATGATCAGATCCAGAGCGAGTCCTGAAAGAATAATCCACTCTTTGCCTCAGTTTCACCAAAATCCCTGCATGCTTCCCACGACATCTGCAACGTTTCCTCCATGGAGAAAGGCCAGGGTCACGCAGAAGGAACGCAGGAATCTCAGATAGGACCGGTGGGGGAGAGTGCTGGCCGCTGTTCACAAACTCCGCAGGAATTTCAGCAAAAGTACGGAGCTCCAAAAGTGCCCGACGATCATACTGAAAATATGACTCGGCACACTGCACAAACCATTGTAAAAATAACAAAAATAAAATACAAGCAGAGAGCGAGAGACGGGCAGCCCTACACACCAGCGCCATCTTGGAATTATAACTGGTGGCCCGCGGGCCGGTGACTGCAATCCGGCCCACTTCATAAAAAAAATATATAATTATTATTATTTTATATATGTATATATATATATATACTGATAAGTCCGATAATGTAATGGTCACTCATGTCTTCTATAAAAACACCCAATCCAGCCAATTAATGGGGCATATTTGTTAAAAAGAGTTCTAAAATGGATGACCTATCAGGACATCTCTTGTTTGGTCTGTTGGGGGTGTCAATGATTTGGGTGAGATTAAGTGACAAACAACATTCTTAAAATTTTTCACAGAGTAGACTTGGAAATTTCCGATCCACATTAAAGTCACCAGCTAGGAGTATTTTATTGAATTGTAAATTGGTTAGGAAGTCCGTCAAAAAAGCCAGAGTCTCAAGGGTTGCTGGGGGGGGGGGGGGGGGTGTCAGTAACAGCCCATGACAGGTAAGATCTGGCCTCCATGCAAAATAATATTTATTGCCAGGATTTCAAACTGGTTTGGGATTGTTTTAGCAGAAACCAGTTGAGAATCCATGCTTGCTCTGATGTAAATTGTGACCCCACCTCCCTTTCTCAGATGATCAGAACAGTAGATATTAAATCCATCAATTGCCACATCTTTATCCATAATTGATTTGAATGACCAAGTTTCAGAAATAAAAATTACATCAGCACCAGAAGAACAGACCCAAATCCTCAGCATATCAATTTTTCGAAGGAGGTTACGTTCATTAATGTGCAAAAAGTGAAGTCCTGGCGTGTTTTTAAAATCATTTGGTGTGCTATAAAGTGTGGGAGGTCTAACGTTAGGTTGTATCCCGGACAGCAGTAACAACATTATTATTAAACCTTTCCTTTTGTTTTTTGTAGAAGATGTATAGAGTTATAGGAGCTAATATTGTGGCACTTGGCCCCCATAATCAATCCATGGTGAGAAGAATTTATTAAAACATGATTACTTAGAATCCAAGAGCAAAGAAGTTGGCAGGGAAGGGCAGATCCAAATACATTAACAAAGTTCAGTGTCTTCAAATAAAGTTCTGAAAATGATGAGGACAGAGCTGTTGATTCAAAATATCCTGATGCATGCTCAATAATCCAGGCAGAAAAATCTAAACAAGTTAAATCTGGTCCTCTGGACATTCAAAAATAAAAAATAAAAAAAATAAAAATGTAGAAACGTTTCGTCCTTCATCCAAAAGACTTCCTCAGTCTGAGGTGCTGTATTCAGCTCAGTCTTATACTTTGTAAATAGCACCCTCTCGTAGTGGATCAACCAGTTTGCTGCTGACAGCCAAAACAGCTGCTCACATGATCAAAGAGCCTAACAATGGATCATTAGCACCCTGATGGCTGTTTGTTATTCACAAGGGGCCGAGTGATACTAGCAAATTTTTTTTTGTTTTGTTTTTTTGAATGTCCAGAGGACCAGATTTAACTTTTTTAGATAGAGCTGATGAGTTTCAGGCCAGACAACTTCATGATTCAAGTGGATCAACAAGCCCGTCATGTCAATGCGACTGCAGTTTGAGTTGGGCTGTGGGGAGCTCCAGCACCACAGAGCAGACAAATCGCTCCAGCTGTACCTCGGAGCAGACAAATCGCTCCAGCTGCACCTCGGAGTGGACAAATTGCTCCAAATGCACCAAGGAGCAGACAAATCACTCCAGATGCTCTCATGTTGAACAGAAGCTGGGTGCAGAACCAACAGGCAAAAATAGATAATCCACATCAAAGTACAGAGTGAGCTACTAGAGATTCTGCTCATTCTGAAAGGCATTATTCTGACTCAGTTCCGGTTAATAGAGCTCTGATCCAGGTGATAAAAATACCTGTCTGGTAAAGCCCTCCACGAGTTCAAGATCAGACCAAACCAAGGTCAATGAAGAAAAATAGATGAGACTAACAGCATGAGCTGAAACAGATCCTTCAGCTGATAAGCTCCAAACCGATGCCTGTACAAATCCAATTAATCCAGTTGAGTGCAAATAGAAGATCAGAAGAACTCCGAAGAAGACGCTGATCCTTCGAGCAGCTCCTTCAGTGCTTCCCGGCATGAGGAGCTTCCTTGCAGTGATCTGACTGACCGCAGAGGCTAGAGCCATCCTTGGCTTGGTTCTGTTCCAGATCTGTCAAACTCCCCTGCAGCTGACAGCAAGATGTCCACGGAGAGAGCCAGTCCTTTGGTGAGCAAGGATCAGGCTGACTGCTGAGGCCAGGACCGACTCGGTTCTGGCCGGCTCAGTTCTGGTCCAGCTCTGATCACTTTCCCCCACAGCTGGCATCAAGACACTCATGAGGAGAGCCGGTCAGACAGAAAGCCAGCACAAAATCACACAGCAGTCCGGTCGGAACCAAACAGTCCGAATGAAAAGTCCAGTTGGAATCCAGAGAAAAATGCCGGACCTTCGGACACTGTCTCCCCGCTTGAGAAGCGACCTGGCCGGCAAGCAGCTCTCAGAATGACCAATGGGCTAGAAGTGGTCCTGGTCCCAGAATTCCCGGAGAGTTCCGCTCAGCTCTCTGAGTCCATTGAGCACCCAAGTTAGTTGGAAGTGGGACCAAACTTTTTAGTCCGGTTCGAAATCGGGTCAGTTTGATGTTACGGACTACAGAGGTGCCGAGGAGCTGCTGTCCTGCTGCTGCTGCTGCTAACTTGTTGTCGCGACCTGGAGAAAGCTGTTCATGCTTTTATCAGTTTTGGCTCGATTATTGTAACGCTCTGTATGTCGGTGTACCACAGTCATCACTGAGTCGCCTCCAGCTTGTACAGAATGCAGCAGCGCGCCTTTTAACCAACACTCCTAGATGGGACCACATCACAGCTGTTTTATTCTCACTACATTGGCTCCCTGTCCGTTTTAGAATAGATTTAAAACTTTTATTATTTGTTTTTAAAGCTCTGAATGGCCTTGCTCCTCCTTATATAACTGAGATGCTAAGTTTCCCCGCCCGCTCCAGATCTTTGAGGTCAGACAGCCAGCTCCTGCTCTCTGTTCCAAGGACTAAATATAAACGCTGGGGTGACCGTGCCTTTTCTGCGGCCGCACCTCGACTCTGGAATAAGCTCCCACTTGATCTGCGTCAGATTACTGAACTTGGCCCTTTTAAATCGAAGCTTAAGACTTTTTTATTCCAACAAGCTTTTAGTACGTAAATATGTGGTGACATTTCTGGTTTTATTTGTGCTATTATGTTGTGTTTTCTTGCTTTTAACCTATTGTCATTTTAAGTACTGTTTTTTGTTAAGCACTTTGGTCACCATCACCATGGTTGTGTAAAGTGCTATAGAAATAATTAAATAAATAAAATAAATAACTTGTGACTGTGACTGCATACCATGTTGTTTTTGAAATAAGTTATATTTTTAGATGCAAAATGCTTCTTCAGCTGTTTCCTATTTGTACCATTTACCATTCCAACTTTTTTGAGATGTGTTGCTGCCTTCCATTTCAAATTTA
>NC_056506.1:11335266-11342034 GCF_014905685.2 Nematolebias whitei | reverse complement strand
ATATATATATATATATATATATATCCCACAATATATGAAATACAGTTATAGATGTGAAAATAGTTGTCTTGTTTATATATATATATATATATATATATATACATATATATATATACTGGATATACTGGATATTACAAAATGACAGCTGCAGTAACTTGGTGGTCAGTGCCACCATCTTGTAATGCTGAGGTTGTGGGGTCGTGTACAGATTGCGTCATGATGGGCATATAAAGAATTGCCAAATTTTTCAAGCGAGTTCACTCGCTGTGGTGACCTTGCAGAAGGGAACAGTTGAAAGAAACCAACTTTTTCATTTTGCAAAATGTTTTACCTTTGAAATTGGGGTTGCAATATGTAAATGTTTATTTTAATTACTACATATTTGAATAGATCTTTTTACACGTGAATTTTTCCCTCTCATTTGGTCTCTTTTCAGTGCTCCTATGGGTTTATCTATGATGGAGACCAGCTGAAAGTCATCTGTTTTCAGTGCAGAAACAGTTTTTGTGCTCAGTGCAAGAAGCCTGTAAGTATTTTATTTTTATTTTGTCTTTTTATTATTTCCTCCTCTTCCCTTGCAGGGCTTTGCTAAATTATTAATACACAACCACTAAAGATCCTGATGCATGCTCAATAATCCAGGTATAAAAATCTAAAAAAGTTAAGTCAGGTCCTCTGGATGGATTCAAAAAATTAAAATTTGTAGAAACGTTTCATCTTTCATCTGAAAGACTTATTCATTCTGAAATACAGTACAGCTCTTCAAACTGAAGAAGTCTTTCGGATGAAAGACGAAATGTTTCTACAATTTTTTTTTTCTTTTAACCCATCCAGAGGACCTGACTTAACTTTTTTAGAATCACTAAAGCTATTTTTAAGTTAGTAAATGAACTAAAAAACTGTTAAAGATATCACAGATTTAACAGATTTACATCTGTCAGCTACAACACTCTGACCCAGGACAGGTGAAGCAAAATCTGAGAAATATCTGACTCAGGAATGTAGAACAACACGACAAGCTTAAAAAAACAAAATATTTAATAATCACAAAGGATAAAACAAAACAAAAAGCTCTCATGGCAGCAAAAAATACTAAATAAAATTTGTGGAGACACTGAGTAGAACCAGACAGGGCACGAAGCACACTGATCAACTGCAGAGAGGACTGAGAGACTAAGAGATTTAGGAAATGTGGTTTAATGAAAATAGAGAACTGGTGCCAAACCTGGTTGAGGAAAAGTACTAAAGCATGGCTGAAAATACTGTGAGACGCAGAAAAGACTGAACACAGAGGATCTCAAATAGAATTCACTCATGCCCAATATGCCCACTGGCATGAAGGGCAGCAAAAGGTCTTCCACTCCTGTCTGTTCTGGGCCAACTTCTGAATGGTACCACAGGTGTAGTTTATGGTTTTCATCCCTACCTGTACCATTCGTCTCCAGGTCTTCAGTCTGCCTCCCTTGCGCTTTCCTTCTGTTGTCCAATGTAAGGTAATGTTACCAGGCTCTTTCCGAAGAGATTCTTGGGAGTTTGTCAACCAGAACATCTCTGTCTCCCACTGGGAAGGGCACATATTTCTGGCGACCCCCGGATGATTGTAGTAACAGAAACATTTACTCAGCCTCATCAAGTTTTTTTTTTTTTTTTTTTTTTTTTATCTAATCCTCTTGTTGTCATTGTGTGGGTTCTACCAGAGGGATGGGCTGTTTGTGAGGACTCAACTTCTCTTAAATGGCCTAATGTGGTTCTTAGTTTGTCAATTTCGTGATCTATTTCCTCCTCTGTTATCAATCGGAAATTCTCCTGCTCTTCCTGTTCGGGTATCAAATGTCCTAGTGGTCATTGATACACTGACAGGTTGTTTTCCTTGTGTATTCTGCAGCTCATGCTCTAATCTCTCCATTCTGCACTCACATTGTTCAATAATTTCTTTGCTGTGAGCCACCGTTTTTTCTAAAGTTTCTTTTATATGTTCTTCTATTTTATTCGCCTCTTCGTTCTTTCCTGAGTCCATGCTGTAATTTAGGCTGGACTGACTGCCACCCCCTTTTCCTCTTTGTTTATAAGTGGAAGAGGTGCAAAAACCTTTGTTTTGAGCCATGGAGGTGCTGAACAGGTCAGGCTTTTCAGGCTGTTCCTCCAATAGTCCACATGATGGTGCTGCTGCTTGTCTAAATGGGTTGGTGTTGATATTTTCTAAAACCAGCGTCCCCTGTGTTAGTTCGATGGATGGGTACAGCCCCCTAGGGTTTTTTTCCTCCCTGTTAACGGAGGTCCCTCCCTTTGAGGCTGTCTGTTCTGGCCCCGGATATACGTAGGAGCAGAGACAACCTGTCATCACCATTTAAGTTTCTCTGACAGTTAAAAAAAATACATTTCAATAATCATTGGAACCTGTCATCACCATTTAAGTTTCTCTGACAGTTCTCATACATGTGTAGTCAACTTTTGTTCTTATTTGTGGGCAGTCACGTTCCACAGGAAAACTCAATCCAACCTGGCTACCTTCCCCCACGTCCGGGAAGAAGTTTGGGGCGCCACTCCCAAATGACAGAAGTCCCCAACTTTGTTGTTTCACACAGGGGTCCCAGACCCCATGCCAGGTCCCCAACCTGCCTCTTTTAATCACAACTTGTATTTTCTAATCCTTACACAAGCTTACAACCGATATATTACTTCAAAAAACTTTTACACTCAATTTCTACTGACAAAAATATTTTACAACACAATCACTCAGTGCAATGCCACAGAGAGGATAAATATAGTTCCTCTTGCCCGTTTGCTGGCCTGTGGAACCACACTGAACAACCGTGTTGATGTCCAATTCTCCGGTTACCAATCATCCTTCTCCAGTATCCCAGGTTTTCAGCACCAAAATTGTCGAGGAAAATCAACACAACTCAGACTTTTCAGCCTATAATCCTCTCATTGGTTCGGAGATACATGGAGAAAAGACACAATCAGTCAGAGAGATTCAAGTTAAAAAGTATTACCAACATTTATTAAAGCTTTCAGCTGAAAGGAGACGCTCTTACCCCAAAACAACAAAGATACAACAAAAACCCAAGACACGTCTGACCAGAGCTTTCAGCTTCTTCTGTATTTAAACACAAAAGCTCAACCCAGAGACGTGTCGCAACATTCTTACAGTTCTTTGTCTAAACTAGTTCAAACTGATGTCTTCATTTCCTAGAAGTCCTATTATGGAGTTGTTTTATTATTTTCTTCTGCAGTTCCAGTTTCCTAGTGATATTGTCGTCAGGTGGGACACACACCAGCAGCTCCCTGTTAGTTCATGTCCCGTACACAACAAACTCAAATACATTATCTGACTTAGTTCAATCTGTACTTGTTGATACCAAAAGGCAAGCAGATCCAAAAGTCAAGCAGATACAAATAAAGGACAAGAAACAGTTGTGATACATCGAGCAATACAGCACAGCAGATAAGAGCGTTTATAAAGCTCCCATCACCCTTTGGAGCACAAGTTAGGAGTCATCAGGACATTGTATCACCGAGCAGACAGCGTTCCCACTAACTCAGGAACCAGGCAGAAGGAGAAATCCCACACAAGTCAGGTTATGAGCAATGTGGATATTCTAACTGGGCCTTCCTGAAAGCAGAGAAGAAACTCAAACAGGACTCCAGTCAGCCATCAGGTGAAAAGGAGGAACCCAGACCAGTGGTCATTACGTATGTTGCGTGAGTATCAGAGAAACTGAGATGTTTATTTTCTAAACACAACATCCCAGTGGATTTTAAACCCCAAAATACATTACGGCAAAGACTACTTCATCCCAAAGATCCAGTCCACTGGCACAAACAGAGTAAAATTGTATATGATGTTCAGTGTCAGGAGGGCTGTGATCAGTCTTACATCGGGGAAACTAAACATCCACTGGCCAAAAGGATGGCCCAGCACAGAAGAGCAACACCATCAGGCCAGGATTCTGCGGTCTACACTCATCTCAAGGCCAGTGGTCACTTGTTCAGGGATGAAGATGTTCACATCCTGGATAGAGAGGAACGATGGTTTGAGAGAGGAGTAAAGGAGGCCATCTTTGTGAAAAAAAATCATCCATCATTAAACAGGGGTGGAGGCCTCCATGTTCAACTGTCCCCCTTTTACAATGCTGTTATTGCTAGTATCACTCAGCCCCCTGCGAATAGCAAACAGCCATCGGGGTGCTAATGATCCATCGTTAGGCTGATGGTCCTTCTTGATCATGTGAGCAGCTGGTTTTGGTTGTCAGCAGCAAACTGGTTGATCCACTCTGAGAAGGTGCTATTTATAAGACTGAGCTGAATACAGCACCTCAGACTGAAGAAGTCTTTCGGATGAAAGACGAAACATTTCTACATTTTTTTGTTGTTGTTATTGTTTTGTTTTGTTTTGTTTTTTGAATGTCCAGAGAACCAGACTTAATTTTTTTTAGATTTTTCTACCTGGTTTATAGAGCATGCATCAGGACTACTATTCCTACTTCGAAGTTTTTCACTTATTGTGGGGGTTCAGGGTATGGATCACCCGCGATAAACGAGAGACTACTGTAACAACATTACTATTAGACATTTCCTTGTGATTTTTGTAGCAGATATGTACAAAGTAGTTACCGGAGTTAATACTGTGACGCTCGGTCCTCATAATCAATCCATGGTGAGATGAATTTATAAAGACATGGTTACGTAAAACCCAAAAGCAATAAAGTTGGCAGGGATGGGCAAATCCAGATGCATTAACATGGTTCAACAACTCCAAACAGTCAAAGTTCTGAAAATGATGAGTATAGGGATGGATAAACTTCAGGTCCACAGAGTTCTGGACTCTCACACATGAATAGAACTGAGGGATTTCGGACCTGACAACCACCAAGTTCTAGTGGACCAACGGGACCAGCATCACGGACCACCTGCAGTTCAAGCGGGGCTCAAGGCTTCAGCACCACAGAGCAGACAAAATGCTCTAACTCTCACGCCGATCTAAAGCTGGGTGCAGAACTAGCAGGCAGGACAGAAAGGCAAACCACATCAAGGCACAGAGTGAGCTACCAGAGTGTTCGCTCATTCTGAAAGGCATGATTTTGGCTCAGTTCGGGTCAATAGAGTTTTGTTCCAGGTGATAATAAAACCACTCAGGTAAAGCCCTTCCCGTGTTCAGGATCTGTCTGAACCAAGCTCAATGAAAAAAACAGACGAGACCAACAGTGTTAGCCGGAACAGATCGTTCAGCGGACCAGCTCCGAACCAGTGGTCCAGTTAATCCAGATGAGTGTAGTTGGAAGATGGAAGATAGAAGAAATCCGATGAAGACACCCATCTTTCAGCATTGCCTCCCAGCTCAAGAGGCTTCCTCACAGGCAAACAGAGATCAGGCTGACCTCTGAGGCTGGAACCGTCCTTTGTTCAGTTCTGGTCCGGCTCCGGTCAACTTCCCCAAAGCCGGTAGCAAGACACCAATGAAGAGAGCTGGTCTTTTGGTGAGCAGGAATCAGAATAACCGCTAAGGCTGAAATTGTCCTTGATTCGGTTCTGGTCTGGATCTGATCAGCTCCCCTGCAGCCAATAGCAAGACACCCACGGAGAGAGCCGGTTCACACAGCAGTACACAATGAAACCAGTACAGCAGTCCTGGTCAAATCCAAGCGATCCATAAATATCCAGATGAAAAAGTCTGGTTGGAATCCGTAGAAAAACACTGAACAGAGTCTCCCTCACTCGGGATGTGACCTGGCCAGCAAGCAGTGATCGGAATGACCGATGGGCTGGAAATGGTCCTGGTCCTAGTACCAAAATTCCCGGACGGTTCTGAATAGCTCTCTGCATCCACTGAATACTGACGTCACTTTGAAGAGGAACCAAACTATTTAGTCCGATTCGAATTGGGTCAGTTAGATGTTACGGGACTGCAGAGAAGTTGGGGAGCTGCCGTCTTGCTGCCTCTCAGACCAGGAGAGGAAGAGGATAATGATGCTTAAAGGTATAGTTTCCTCAGATTCTTGGAGTGGCCACCCCTGGATCTACTATTGTGCCTGTTGGTGGATAAAATTGCACCCTCCACTTGTTAGGATCCACCACTCTGAGATTCCTCAGACAAATTGTGACGGAGCAGTTCCGTCCCTCACGCTGAACACACACACACACACATGCGCGCGCGCACACACTTATCTTACTATGTGCCCTCCCTCTGTATGACAGCTAGAGTCGAATCGCCCTACACACAAACCTTTCCCTCTTTGTAGTTCGTGGCACGACCAAGAGTGCACACTTGGAAATGCTCGTAGACATCGTAACTCATGCATCCACTTAAGCATGCATATTTAAGGTTGTACTCACCTGTGAAGTGTTGTCCGGTCCGCCGTTGGCGGCTGGAGTAAAAGTAAGCGTAATGCTTCCGCATTACCTATAAAGGAAGTGATTATTCTTACGCCAGCAGATTTAATTATAAATAATTTAACTAAACAAAACAAGGGCTTTAAAATTCATCCATCCATCCATTATCTTTACCCGCTTATTCCATTTTGGGTCACGGGGGTCGCCGGTGCCCATGTCCAACAATCATTGTGCAAGGGGCGGTGTACACCCTGGATGGGTCGCAAGTCTATCACAGGGCCACATAGAGACAAACGAGACAAACAACCATTCACTCTTTCACTCACACCTAGGGACAATTTAGAGTTACCAATCAGCCTAACATGCATGTTTTTGTCTGTGGGAGGAAACCGGAGTACCCGGAGAAAACCCACGCATGCACGGAGAGAACATGCA
>NC_056506.1:11328699-11335166 GCF_014905685.2 Nematolebias whitei | reverse complement strand
GAAAGCAGCATTACTGGCCAACTTTAACATATCTCCAGAGACCTACAGGCAGCGTTTTCGGTCCACCATGGTTCCACCTGATGAAAGCCCTGCAGAGACCTACTTCCACCTGAAGGGGCTTTACCGACGCTGGGTTCGACCTGCACAGCACACTAAGGAGCAAATTGGAGAGGCCATCATTCTGGAGCAGTTCCTACAACTGCTACCTCCTGAGGTGAGGACATGGGTCAAGGAACACGAGCCAAAAGATAGACAGCAGGCAGCAAAGCTGGCTGCACAATTCCTCAATGCACGGAAGGGAGGATCTAGTGCGAACTTCATCAGCAGGAGGCACAGGGCCACACCACAGCCTGTCCAACTAAAATCTACAACCGAACAGAGCCACCAGGACTTTCCAGGTAACCCCTCCCGTGAACCAAACCATCATCAACAGGGTAAGAACTTTATTTGCTATTATTGCCAACAACTGGGCCACAAAGCCTCCGTGTGTCCGGTGCAAAAATCAAAGGTCATGGTGCCTGTTATCCACCCCGACTTGAAGAGGGGGTTATTTGGAGTGAAAACATTAGTCAACACTATCAACAAATAATTGTTAACGGAAAAACTGTGACTGCTCTTTTGGACACTGGTAGCTTCATGTCACTTATAAAGCAGAGTCTAGTACCAGTAGGACAGATAGATTATGGGAGACAAGGGGACATTTTGTGTGTACATGGTGACAAACATTCATACCCCAAAGCAGATTCAGTCCATTCAGATGGATTCTGATAAGGACATCAAAACACATGTGAATTAGGAATGCGCGATATAAACGGTATACGGTAGAAACAATAGAAATTTAGCCTACGATAGAGATCTGTCTTCTACCGGCTAACCGCAGTAATGCTGTGTCTGATGTAAAATCAGAGTTGTCAGTTTCATCGTTACTTTTTTTTTAGTTGAAAACTGTGCGTAAGTGGTGCTCAAGTGTAAAGACAGCCATGTCAGATTTAATCATTACTTTATATTTTGTTAAAAACTGTGTGCAATTGGCGTTAAAGTCTTTTCTTCAAACGCTAAGTAGCGAAGCTACAAGCTAACTACAGCTGGCTTGCCGTAGTGTTGCCGTATTTTGATGCATGCGCAAAACGATGTGTCGAAGGATTTTTTTTTTCCCATCGAAAGTTAAAGTAAGCGTTGGTCAGCTTTAGAGAAACCTGCTCTCTGATCTGTGAAAAGAATGCTGTGTTGTGTTATTTTACTGCGAGACCCTCTGGTCAAAGCCACAGACTCATTTTGTGTCAGCTCTCCATTAAAGCAGAAGGAGACGCCCACTAGAGGTTTGGAGGGTGAAGTGTTTCAGTGTAAAATGCTACTCTGTTGCTGTTCATTTCTTAAGTAAGACAGGAAACTGTTAAAAGTTAACATTTTCTTTTGTTTAAAACATATGGCTAAAACTACATTTGATATCTTTTGCACTGTTTTGCACTACAAGAAAGAAGCCTAATACTTGAGTTGTTTATTATTTAAAAACTCTCTGGAACTAGTAGTGGAATGTTCTTAATTAAAAATATAATGGCAAAAGGACACTCTATGCTTTTTTTTAGCAAGTTTTATACCAAAAACATATTGCGATATATATCGTTATCGCCACCCTTCACAATACATATCATGATATGAATTTTATGCCATATTGCACATTCCTAATGTGAATGTTATTTCTTGTCCAGTGGTCACCAGAGCCCAGGCAAAAGCCGGTGTCCAACCATTACCAGACTTGGATGATAGTCTGTGTGAGGGTGGCACAAAAGGGCCAAGAAATACACAGAGCCAACGCCGTTTTGAAAAACAACTAAGGCTAAAAGAGCCTGATAAAAGTGATTCATGGTGGGACATACCAGAAAGCATCTCTCTTTTACAAAAGGAGGATGAAAGTCCGAAACCACTGTTTGTTAAATCTGAAGAAGAGGAATATGAAAAATGTGTGGGTGATCCAAGGTTTCTTATTGAAAGTGATGTGCTGTATAACATTGAAAATGAGTGTAAACGGTTGGTAATCCCTGCTAGATGTAGACCTCTCATTATGCACATAGCACACACATTGCCTTGGGCGGGACACTTGGGTCATCATAAAACATATCTACCTACAAGTGCACGCATTTATTGGCCAACAATGTTTACTGATATTCAGAAATACTGTGCTACTTGTCCTATATGTCAAAAAACATCCATCACCTGCAAATCTGACAGAGGGTTGCTTTGACTCCTGCCTGTCATTTCCATACCGTTCCATAGGATTGCCATGGACATTGTGGGCCCATTAATAAAAAGCAGCAGTGGCCACCAGTACATTTTGGTTGTGTGCGATTATGCAACCCGGTTTCCTGAGGCTTTTCCGCTTCGCACCTTCACTACGCCCATGGTTCTTCGGGCTTTGATGCAGCTGTTTTCTAGGGTAGGGATCCCAGATGAAATCATTACAGACCAAGGCACAAACTTTACCTCCAAGCTAATGCAACTCTTTAATAAACAACTTGGTATTGCTCCAATAAAAACCACACCATACCACCCACAAACTGATGGTCTGGTCAAAAGATTTAATCAGACATTGAAGAAGATGCTCCTGAAATTTGATGATGACACTGGTAAGGACTGCGATCGTTGGCTGTCATTCCTCCTTTTTGCTTATAGAGAGGTTCCACAGGCATCAACTGTCTTTTCACCCTTTGAGCTGCTGTATGGAGGTCCAGGGGCCATTGGATTTGCTTCGAAAAATCTGGGAGGCACCACCTAGGAGTAAAAACAAGGGGATAATTTGGTTTATGCTGGAGATGTGGGAACGATTAGCAAAGTACAGAGTAGAAGCAGAACTCAACTTACAAGAGGCGCAGAAGAAACAAAAAACCTGGTATGACCAGCATGCCCGCCATTGTGATTTCCAACCTGGGCAAAAGGTGTTATTGCTTCTTCCTTCCTCCAGCAATAAACTTTTGGCCAAGTGGCAGGGCCCATACACAATCAACCGGAAGATGGGCCCTGTTACCTATGAGGTACATCAGCCAGACAAGAAAAAGAAAGACCAGACGTACCACATCAACTTATTGAAAGAATGGAAAGAGTCACCATTTCACCACAGTGTGAATTCTCTGATGGTGCGAAGGGTCAGCTTAGAAGGTGGGGGTGACGAAGAACCCGAGGGACTGATGACAACTGTTACTCCTAGACTGACACCTCTTACAGCAGAGCAGGGTCTACAGCTTCAAGAAATATTCAAAGAAGTCTCCTCACTCTTTTCAGCTACCCCGGGCAAGAGATAAAGTGGATAAAGTGGAAGCCATCAAGAACTGTCCTAGACCTCGTACCAAAAAAGAGGTCCGGTCTTTTCTAGGATTGGCCGGTTGGTATAGACGCTTTGTTCCTCACTTTGCAACTATTGCAGCCTCACTTACATCACTGACTGCAAAATGTCAGAGGAACCCAGTAACTTGGTCTGTTGAATGTGAGAAGGCATTCAACATCCTGAAGACACTGCTTTGTTCTTCTTCAGTTCTGAAAAGCCCAGACTTTGGCAAAAAGTTCCTAGTACAAGTGGATGCCTCTGCAGTTAGCTTGGGGGCAGTTCTAGCCCAAGGAGATCAAGGAGAGGAACACCCACTGCTATATCTCAGCCGTAAACTGCACCCACGTGAGACCAGGTTTTCCACTGTAGAGAAAGAGGGTCTGGCCATCAAATGGGTGCTAGAGAGACTGAAATATTACCTGTTGGGACAGGAATTTGACTTGGAAACAGACCACAAAGCCCTAACCTGAATAAATTCCATGAAGGGCCATAACAGCCAGCTCACCCGATGGTATCTGTCGCTACAACCATTTAGGTTCAGTGTTCGTCATTGATCTGGCAAAACCAATGTGGTGGCCGATTACCTGTCCAGATTGTCACACATCGTCAACCTCCAGGAGGAGGGGGATGATGTGACGGAGCAGTTCCGTCCCTCATGCTGAACACACACACATGCGCGCGCACACACTTATCTTACTACGTGCCCTCCCTCTGTATGACAGCTAGAGCCGAATCGCCCTAAACACAAACCTCTCCCTCTTTGTAGTCTGTGGTGCGACCAAGGGTGCACACTTGGAAACGCTCATAAACATCGTAACTCATACATTCACCTAAGCATGCATATTAAGGTTGTACTCACCTGCGAAGCGTTGTCCGGTCCGCTGTTGACGGCTGGAGTAAAAGTAAGCGTAATGCTTCCGCATTACCTATAAAGGAAGTGATTATTCTTCCGCCAGCGGATTTAATTATAAACAATTTAACTAAACAAAACAAGGGCTTTAAAATTAAAGCAGGAAATGAATGTTGGTTGATTTTTGTGGCAGCAATGTTTTGTTTTGTTGTTTTATGTGGTAAAATAAGTGATTGTTTGTTGATCTAATTGTGGGCGGGGTTAAGGGTTTATAAGAAGAGCCTCTAGCCCTGCAGAGTCAGTCTGGCCTGGTTACAGAAGGGGTAATACTGTATGGAATATTAGGAAAATACTCTGAAGAAAGAGAGTTGTACAAACCGGATTCCAAAAAAGTTGGGACACTAAACAAATTGTGAATAAAAACTGAATGCAATGATGTGGAGATGGCAAATGTCAATATTTTATTCGTAATATAACATAGATGACATATCAAAAGTTTAATCTGAGTAAATGTAACATTTTAAAGGAAAAATATGTTGATTCAAAATTTCACAGTGTCAACAAATCCCAAAAAAGTTGGGATAAGTAGCAATAAGTGCTGGCAAAAGGAAATTGATCATATAACGAACAGCTGGAAGACCAATTAACACTAATTAGGTCAATTCAACTTCTCTCGACAGGAGTCAGGGTAAGGAGGACCCTCATACCTCGAAGGAAACAAATTGGATTCATGATGACAACTAGATTCTACTGTTTTGGTTGGTGAAATCTGGTTGTCTACAAATTCGTGTGGAGGTGTTGAAGCTTGACAGTGCTCGGACTGTATGTGGGAAGGTGTGACAGGGAATTGGAGCAGCTGTTATCAGGACTGTGATCTTCCTGGCAGCACTCATGAATGGTGGGAATAATATGGAGAAGCTGTGAGCTCGACTTTTGGAGTAAAGGATCAATTCGGCTGTTTTGGAGTTCCATCAGAGAATATGTACAGCAAGACTTTAAAGGCAGAAACAACAATTCACGAGTTCTGCCTGACCCAAGCAGTGGCCTTGATGCCAGACTTATCTCAACTCCTCCTGGAATGTTTTGAAAACAACAAAGATGCATTGACTGTTTCATCACCCCTCCCTTCTCCAAGGCCGTGGACATGTAACAGAACCTCAACTGAGCTGAAGATGAACGTCACCTCTTATCTGGACAATGGCTGAGGGGGGGCTCTGGATTATGCTACGACTTTCCCTTAAAAATTAAATGTTTTCACCACCTATATGTACATGTATAACGACTGTTTATGTTGCTTTGCCGTGGTAGGTTTTTTTGATGCCTCAAATTGTGCCCTGTCTAGGACACGGTGTGAGAGATCTATTTTTAATACCGTCTCTCATCATGTTTTCTTTCCTTTTCTCGTCTAAGCAAAATATTATTCTGAATAAGAATAAGAAGGCTGTGCTAATTATTTATAGCCGCAGCTTTGTGCACTCCGCCCATCTTCGGACGAATGTACGTACATATTCGCGTTGTATCTCGGTGCAATGCCAATAAAGTTTATTCTGATTCTGATTCTGATAAAGTTTATTCTGAATTGCCAACATGATTGGGTATCAAAAGAGCTTCTCAGAGTGTCAGTGTCTCTCAGAAGCCAAGATGGTAAGAGGATCACCAATTCCACCGATAGTGTAGTAATACCAGAATGGTGTTACCCAGCGTAAAATAGCAAAGACTTTTAAGTTATCATCATCAACCATTTGACATCATCAAAAGATTCAGAGAATCTGGAACAATCGCTGTGTGTAAGGGTCAAGGCCATAAAACTCTACTAGATGCTCGTGATCTCCGGGCCCTTAAACGTCACTGCACCTCAAACAGGAATGCCACTGTCAAGGAAATAACAGAATGGGCTCAGGAATACTTCCAGAAAGCATTGTCAGTGAACACAATCCACCGTGCCATCCGCCGTTACCAGCTGAAACTCTACAGTGCAAAGAGGAAGCCATTTCTAAGCAAGCTCCACAAGCTCAGACGTTTGCACTGGGCCAGGGGTCATTTAAAATGGAGTGCGGCAAAATGGAAGACTGTTCTGTGGTCAGACGAGTCACGATTTTGAAGTTCTTTATGGAACACTGGGACACCATGTCATCCGGACCAGAGAGGACAAGGATAGCCCAAGTTGTTATCAACGCTCCGTTCAGAAGCCTGCATCACTGATGGTATGGGGTTGCATGAGAGCTTGTGGCATGGGCAGCTTGCATGTCTGGAAAGGCACCATTAATGCAGAGAACTATGTTCAGGTTCTAGAACAAC
>NC_056506.1:11318471-11328599 GCF_014905685.2 Nematolebias whitei | reverse complement strand
TCTCTCTCTCTCTCTCTCTCTCTCTCTCTCTCTCTCTCTATATATATATATATATATATATATATATATATATGTATATATATATATGTATATGTATGTATATATATATATATATGTATGTGTATATGTATATGTATGTATATATGTATGTATATATGTATATGTATATATGTATGTATATATGTATGTATATATATATGTATATGTATATGTATGTATATATATATATATCACTCACTCACTCACTCACACACCATTAATTATGTAGTTCTTACTCCCCCTCAAAGAAACATTTTGGTGCAAGTGAAATATGCTGACAGTTAAGACATATTTTTATGTTTTTAAACCTTCAAGAATTCAATTTTATAATGATTTTAGACATTACTGTACTACTGTTTTACAGTAACTTAGGAAGAAATCAAAATGTTATATTTAGTTCAAAAAGCCTGATTTTTAATCCCAGCTTCCAAATACTTTGCATGCTTCCACATGCATTTCACATCGTGATTTGGAGATTTTTTTTTCCCTCCTGGAGCTAATATTGAATCAGTTCAGCTCTGACTGATGAATTATAAACATCTATCAATATCTTCATCATATTAAAGAGGTTTCCAATGGGGTTCAGATTTGGAGTTTGGGCTGGCCATAATAGGGTATGGATCTAATGCTACTTCATCCACATCTGAACCCTTTGACAACCCAATACTCACTGTTTTAATGCATGTACTGTTTTACTGTATCATATTCATCTGCTCACACAGACTCATGTTCATGCTGCTGTTGTTCGGCATATCGTTGCTGTATTATTAGTGCTTAGCGTATTTTTAGTTTAGCGTATTTCTTAGTTCATATCTTAGATCTTATTACTGTTTTTCTTTACAATTTATAGTTTTGTTGGATGTAACTGGGACCCTGGGTATACAATTTTTTTCCACCACATCTACTACATGTGGTATAAATGACAAAAAAAAAACTTTGACTTTGATTTTGTAAAATTAAAACTGAAGGTTTTGGGGGGGGGGTTCGGTTTCCATCTCAAAAATGTATTCTTAATCTTTAGCTATGGTCAATCATTATTTATTTATTTATTTATTTATATTTAAATTCCTATTGCGTTATTACTAACAATGTTTTTGTCATCCAAAAACTCAGATTGCAGGTGATTCATACTGGCAAAATAATAGAAAAACACCACATCCAAATGATCAGTGGGAGCTCTGTTATTGTGAGGATTGTTTTAAAGCATATTACTGACACAAACAGTGTTTTTATATGTTTCCTTGGAAAATAAGATTTAGTTCAAGTGATCATGAGATAATTAGTATTGAAAAATATGTAGGACTACTATCCAGTCCTACATCACAGAGCAAAGAGGGGGAATAAGGACCTTTATCCATTTATCTGTTCGTCAGTCCATCCATGTTGTGAGCATGACAACTTGAAAAAAACATGAGGTACCAACAATTTTCAGTCAGGTCATCTGGACAGTTTCTTTTTTTTTTTTTTTTTTTCTGAAACGTTTCACCTTCCATCCGGAAGGCTTCATCAGTCAAGGAAACACACAACACCAAACTGATTCTTCCCCCAAACAGCTTACTCCAAAGTGGAACAAACCAGTTAAGTTGGTGCTAAGATGGTGTCTTTGGCACGGCCCCTCCTCTTGTGCCAGCCCTCTTCCTGGTCGATAGTCATGCCAAACTGGTTCAAAACCAAAAAAAGTCCATGCTCAATAATCCAGGTATATAATTGTTTTGCTTACCCAAGTGAGGTCGGCACAGGACGCGTGCCACACCCTCATGTGGGTAAGCGAAACATGGTGGCAGTGTTGGGATACGGTTTTTTAAAGTAAAAACCCCCCAAAGAGAAGGCGCGCATCAGAGGACTGATCAATCGCCGAAAAGAACACAGCCCCTAGAGTTGAGGGGGTGTGAGCGGCTGGACCAGGCCACTGAACAAGTACCCCTTAGTAAACCACTAGGCAGCGGGTGGGGTAGAAGGGCTTACAAAGGGTTACTGACCATAATCCAAGTAGTAAGTTAAGCAGCTGGTCTGTTCCCATCCGATGTACAAGGAATAAAGCCACGCGGCTTTGAGGGACAGACGACTCGAGATGACAAAAACAGAAAGATGGCCACGAGCGTGGCAGCAACAGGACTGGAGAACCAGCCCAAGTCAAACAATCCGACAGAAACAATACCTGAGCCAGAGAAAGGAATATTAGATGGAGTAAGGGTAGGGGTCCTCTCATATGGAAAAGCTTTTGTAACCTGGCACCAACAGGTACAGCTCCAGTTCAAAGACAGTAATCTGGAAACAGATGAAGAAGTTCTGCAGCGAAACCTGATTAGATGCATTGAAGAACAGAGTGTGTACTATTACGATAAAGCAACAGATGGGTTTCAAAAAATAGTAGTGCGAAACCCAGATAGAATAAAAACAAAAGCAGAAGTCAAAAAGCGGCTACAATGGTGGGTGCAGATGGTAGAGGCACCATTGAATACGCTTCTGGCAGTAGTAATCAGTCCCACAATGGATTATGATCCCCTAATAAAGATGGTAGCTAAGACATCGGGACTGGGATGGTTGCTAGTAAACCCCAATGCAAAGTCAGCTTCTAGGTTCAAGGAGTATGCAGATGATTGGCGAGATTGGCTACTTATAAGAAGGAGAGACAACCGAGTCCAGTGGTCGGAAATGAACGAGGATCGATAACAGGCTCTCTGGGAGACAGAGGACGAGTCTGACCTGGAGAAGGAACAGGAAACAGCTGAAACACACAAAAGTGAACCAGTCTTATTAATTAAGACAGAACAGGAAGATCAGAGAGATGTCAAGCCGAAAAAAAGAATATGCATCCCAGCCTCCCATATAGCCCCCCCCCCCCCCCCATTTGGGAACTTCCCCCTAGACCAAAGCCAGTATAGAGAAAATAAAAATTATGACCCAGTTCTGGACTCAGAAGGTGAGATCCTAAAACCAGTAGCCAAAGTCAAAAGAAGTGACAATGAGTGGTCTTTTGAGGATGAGGTAGAAAAAGAAAAGGTTGACCAGCACCTGGATGCCCTTGCCCAATGTCTAGCAGAAAAAATAATGCATTAGATAGGCAGGGAGGAGTTGAACAAGGGAACCCTATAAAGAACAAAGACGCAAGAGAGGTTAGAGCAGTGTGATAATCAAAAAGATGAGCATGAAGATCCTGAGGAGGGTCCCTCAGGAATGCCCAAGGAAACCCCCAGAAAAAGGGAATCTAAAGAGAAAAATCGGGAACCAAAACTTGAACCAAACCCCAACCAAAAAGAAGGTAAAAGGGAGCCCAAATCATTGTTGAAAGAAAAACTTAAGCAGTCACCAAGAGATGTGCCCAAACACCCTCTGAGAGAGACCCTCAAACCCTTACCCGAGGAAACCCAAATCATACAGCTCCAAAATGGGACCCAAGTGTGTAAGCTGAAGGGAAATCCTTGGACAATAGAAGCCGATGGGTTGTTAGTGTTCACCGATCACAAATATAAAATTCATAATTCAACTTTCAGAAAAACTCTAAAGAAATTAGCTGGGAGCGAATATCAAGCAGAAATACATCTATTAAAAGAGAGGGTGAAAGGCTCAAAGTCAAAAGTGAGCCTAACCAGCGGCGCCAACCTTCCACTTTATGCCATAATACATGTCCCAATCAAAAGTTACAAGGAAGCGACCAGCAATGAAGTGTATATTAAGGAAATGTTAGAAGCCCTCGAGAAAGGAATGACCCGAGCCATAGCTCATGATTTTAGACGAGTGGTGATGAGTATAGATGGGTTGCGGTCCCACCAGCTACAGTGGGAGGTAGCTGAGCGAGTGGCAGTTCATTCAGTAATGTATTTAGCAAAGGAGATGCCTGTCGCAGCAGGGTTGAAGGAGTTAGTCATTGTGACCCCCACTCACCTAGATGAAGATCGAAAAGCAAGGGTCGTAGCCTCTATGACAAAACCGGAGAAGAAACCGATCGAGGAACCCCTAAAGCTATGGAAAGAGGACGTAGAAAAACCATCAACATCAAAAGAGGTAAAGAAAAACAAGGATCCTTTAAGGGAAAACCCCCAAGGACTGAAAACGCCTTTAACCTCACCCTCAGAGAAAGACTTGAAAAACTCAGCCACAAGACGAAGGAGAATTGGTGCAGAATCACAAATAGGATGGTTAGGGTGTAGAACATTCGCAAAAATACAACCATTAAATGGAGAAAGTGAGGAGAGCGATGGTGAAAGCTCACAGGGAGAACCAGACACAGGTCTGAGCCAAGAAAGCACCGACGATGAAGGCAGTTCCAGCTTAGAACCAATAGCAGGCCAACCAGGTGTTCCAATCAAACCATTGAGAATAGGGCAAAGGAAAGGACAAAAGCAGGAGGTAGAAATACTAGATGTACACAGAGTGTCAGAAAGGTTGGCCAGAGATCTAAGTTGGGGTCTGGTGCAGGCAAGTGATCGGAGCCGAACCTACATCCCCGAAGCTGGCCAAAATCATTATGACATTCCATCAGTGTGGGCAGACAGGTCGGAGGAGACAGTGGAACTGACTGTTAAAGCTACATTGGGGGAGTGGGCCAACATTTTAATGATACCCTCATACCCTGCCTTAGCCGCCCACCAACCCTTAACCGGTAAGTTTAGAACAGCTTACTTAGGAATAGCACACGATGTAATGTTGAGGAGAATGAAAAAGACTGCCTACAGATACGCTCAGGAGACAGAAAAGAACTTGTGGGATGAAATATCAGCTGATGAAGAGGAGGAAACGTGCCATGCCTAAACAAATCAGTCGTACTATGTACCTCAATCAACCCCAGAACCGAGGCAGGTGGAGCAAGGCCGAGCCCCCGGCTCAGACACTGACAGTTATTGTGAGTACAAAAAGCTGAAAACCTTAGTGAGAGAAAAAAGACCCGTAGAGACTACCGAAGAATACATCAAAGATGCGTGGCCCATGGTCGTTAGCTCCACTGAGTGTGACGCAGCAAAAAAGCTGTGGCTGGGTAATGTCACTACAAACCCAGTAGGTAAAGGGGAGTCTGCTCAAAGCCACTATGAAAAGCTGGTTTTGGAGGACCTGGACGACGAGGACTCTCAGATTCAACGAGCAAAAGTACGCATGGATAAAGGACAACGCCTTACACCAGTCTGGTATCAACTCAAACAAACAATTCCCCCTAAAAGATATGTTAAAGCCTTGAGAATTGTAACACAAGGGAGAAGGGGAGAAATCACTTTTGCTAAAATGCCCCTACATGAGACCACTGTCCCCCAAATAGATCAGGCAGTGAAGTCTTACGATTTAGAACAGCAGTTCTGGGAAGAACGAAAGAAAAAAGAAATAAAACAAAGCCCAAAACAACCGAAGGCAACAGATAAGGCCCCTCAGGAGCCACAATACAGAGAGCGACCCCCTAGGCCGCCAGAATCACAGTACAGAAACCAACAACCAAGGAAATTTCAAGCCCCAGCTGCAAATCCAGTGCCCCAGAAGTGGGGCAAATACATACCTCCAGAAGAATATGCAAAGCTCACCCCAGAAGAAAAGAAGGCCCTCCATGAATCCTGTGTGAAAGGGAGTGGAGGGCCAGCTAAATAATGGCCGAGAGATTGCAGGTCACCCTAGAGGGTGCTTATTGGGATGGGAATGAAATCTACACTAAACTAAGTGGAGAGCCTTACCTGATAGACTCTGAGGCAGAGGTGTCTTTGACCCACAGAAACCTAAAAACAATAGGACACCTCACGGTTCAATTGGCTAACAGAACCGTAGAAAATATGCCTTTTGGATCGTGGCAGGGAATTGTATGGATAAAAGGACCCTACAACCTCATAACGATAACAGACTTAATAGAATTAGGAAAGCTAAGAAAAGACTGTAGAGCCCTGAATAGACGACTGGATATGCTCAAATCCAGGTTAGTAAAAATGGGGCCAACTCATGAGAAAAAGGAAATTGGAGAATGGTATAAACCTGTAAATATCCCCGAAGTAATAGAACAAAAATTAGATGAGAGCGACTTCTCCCCGGCTGGGAAAGAGAAGTTAAAGCGGATTATCGAGTCGGCCTCAGCAGCCAAATTTAAAAACGACTGCAGAGATCTTGGCCAAAAGTTTGTACATATAATCGAAGGAGGAGTGCATCCACCTGTGCGACAATATCCCCTAAATCCGGGGGCAGTTGAAGAGATGAACAAAATTGTAAGGGAATTAAGTGCTTTAGGGATTATTAGAGAAGAAGTTAATCCTATTACTAACAGCCCCATCCAAGCAGTAAAGAAACCTGAATCTGTAGGAGGAGGATGGCGACCTGTGATTAATTTTAAGGCACTTAACAGACGAACAGTGGCCAACCAAGCAAGCCTAATCAATCCACAAGGTACCTTAAAAACTCTACAAGTGAAAAAGTACAAATCTTGCATTGACCTGGCAAACGGATTCTTCTCACTCAGGCTGGCTAAACAATTACAAGGGAAAACAGCTTTTACCCATCAAGGGAGAAGCTATGTATGGTAGCAATTACCACAAGGATACAAAAGCTCTCCAAGTGTGTTCCAGTCAGCCGTGATGGATGTTCTTAAAGACTTGGGTGCCACAGTTTACATCGATGATGTGTTTATCGCAGATGACACGTAAGAAGAATACCTAGAAAGACTAGCAAAGGTGGTGCAGTGAGTCACAGAAGCAGGGCTGAAGCTGAATCTGAAGAAATGTCAGTTTGGACAGTTTCGGGTAAACTATCTAGGGTTCCAAGAAACCGCCGATCTGGGACTCTCAGAGGGCTACAGAGAGAAACTCGAACAGATTCAGCCCCCCGAATCCGAAAAAGAGCTGCAAAAGATCTTAGGACTGTGTAACTATGTGAGAGATCATGTCCTTAATTATCAAAAATATGCCAAACCCATGTACGCTTGCCTGAAGAAAAGAGAAGGAGAAAACAAACAAAAAAAAAAAAAAAAGTTTGGATTTGGACGGCTGAAAACCAAAATGACCTGGAAGAACTCAGGACGAAAATACAGGAAGCAGTACGATTAGAACCAAGAAGCCTGATGATAAAACTCGTAGCTGAAGTGAGCTGTGAGGGTGATGATGCCATGATAACGGTCAAAAATGAAAATGGAGGTTTAGTTACTCTCTAGAGTTACACTTTAACCTCAGTGGAGAAAAAGTTTCCTCAGGAAGAAAAAGAGTTGGCAGTACTTGCTAGATACTGGGGAACGCTAGAAGATCTGGCTCAGGGACAGCCTATTAAAGTAATAACACAGAGCCAAGTGCACAAATATCTCAGAAAGGGGACAATTGAGAGTACCAAAGCTACTAACACAAGGTGGGGTAGATGGGAAGACATTTTGTTAGACCCTGATCTAGAGATAGGACCAGCACAGCCGGCAAGCAGAAAAATGACAAAAGAGACACCTGAGAAACAAAAAATGCATGACTGGACTCTCTACATGGATGGATCCAAGAAGGGATCTGATCAGGTGGCACTTAAATATAAACCTTAAATATCAGGGGAACGAGTGCTGCCGTAGGAGGGGGAGAGTGCCAGGAAGTGCGCAAACAGGCAAAGTAACGGCAGTACTCGAAGGACTACTCAAACTGACAAACAAAAAAGTGAAAACAGCAAAAGTAGTGACCGACAGTCATTACTGTGCACAAGCCCTGAATGAAGACTTATCCATCTGGGAAGAAAATGGATTTGAAAAAGCTAAGGGAAAAGTGGTGGCTCATCATGACTTGTGAAAGAAAATAGCTGAACTCAGGCTAAATCTACAGTTGGAAGTGGAGCACCAAAAGTCCCACACTAGAGAAGGAAAATACTGGCAGGGCAACGAAGAAGTCGATCGTTATGTTCAGCAAAGAAAAATAGTTTTTGTTGGGATCGAGAAGTGGGACAGGACCTCCGAGGGTCGGAGGGTCCCAGAAGAGTACGTGTTAGAGGTTGTGCGGGGCGTGCATGAAGGCCTCAGTCATGCAGACGTGCAACCTACACGTAAGGAGTTGGAGAGCCAGGAGCTCTGGGCCCCTTTAAAACAGATCCGCAAGGTGCTGCAGGACTGCGAAGTATGTGGTCAATACAACGCAGGACGGCGAGGGCACCGAGTGGATGGGCAAACTATCAAAAGCAGCATACCATGGGGCTCAGTGTGCATGGATGTAGCTGGGCCTATGGGAGTCACGGGCAAGAAGGGAGAGAAATACCTTCTAGTGCTAGCAGACTCGATGTCAGGGTATGTGGTATTGAAGTCAGCAAGAAAAGCTAACGACAGTAGTGTTGTTAGCATGCTAGAGCAAGTCTGTGGGTCGTTAGGCGTTCCAAAGGAACTGAGTACGAATAATGGAACACATTTTCGCAACACACAAGTGGATCACTAGTGCCAGTCTTTTGGGGGAAATGCGCGTGTATTCACCTCCCTACACACCTCAAGCCAACGGAGTAGCTGAAAGAGCCATAGTATCCTGATGCATGCTCAATAATCCAGGTAGAAAAATCCAAAAAAGTTCAATCTGGTTCTCTGGACATTCAAAAAAACAAAAGCAAAACAAAGCAAAAAAAAAAATTCTAGAAACGTTTCATCTCTCATCCAAGAGACTTCCTCAGTCTGAGGTGCTGTTTTCAGCTCAGTCTCTTAAATAGCACCTTCTTAGAGTGGATCAACCAGTTTGCTGCTGACAACCAAAACCAGCTGATCACATGTTCAAGAAGGACCATCAGCCTAACAATGGGTCATTAGCACACTGATGGCTGTTTACTACTCACAGAGGGCTGAGTGATACTAGCAATCACAGCATTGTAAGAGGGGGACAGTTGAACCCTGAAACTCTGAGCTGAAAACAGCACCTCAGACTGAGGAAGTCTCTTGGATGAGAGACGAAACGTTTCTAGAATTATTTTTTTTTGCTTTGTTTTGCTTTTGTTTTTTTTGAATGTCCAGAGGACCAGATTGAACTTTTTTGGAAAGAGCCATAGGTTTAGTCAAAAATTGGCTAGCTAAAAATGCTCATACCAAAGAATGGAGTACTAAAACTGTGGAAATAGGGCAGGCCTTGAATGACAGGTGTCGAGCTGGTAGACCCTCCCCCTCAGAGGAGCTCAACCAATGACAGTTCACCACATAGGAAACTGGGCGGAACAGCCAGACCCTGAAATCTCATTCAAGGTGGGGCAGAAGGTGTGGGTCATAGCACAGGATCACACGTCAGCAGTTGTAGTAAGGCCCAAATACAACGCCACAGACAGAGTAAAGAGACTTTTAGACAAAAACACAGTCGAGTTAGTAAAGAAAGGGATCCAAGGAATAGAGCAACTGAAGCCAATTCCTAGCTAAGTTGAAACCAGAAACCGGAGTATGACCAATGAACCAAGCACCATGCTCCCCCATATTAGAATGGCCACTATATGCAGGGGAGTTATCCTACGACGAACAACTTCAGAGCTTTGGGCAGGTAGGGCCCTGAAAACGTTGGAATATGCTAAAAAAGGATACCCGTCGACAGAAGATGAAACCATCAAGTGGAACGAGCTAGAGAACAACGGTGTGATCTGCTTGGAAACAAGTGGTCTGCCCCTTCTTTGGGAAGGACCAGGAAAAAAGAAACCCCTCAAACCTAAGGCGAGTAAGCTAGATGTCCGAGATTTCCAAGTAAAACCTGTAAAAGTAATGGATGCATTCATTTGTGGAAAATGCAGAGTTGCTGTCTTGCCTCGGATGATTATAATTACACAATGGGATTTGAGCGGCAAAGGTCCAAGAAACTGTACTTGTGAGTGGAACGGAACCGTCGTGAAGTACTGCAGGTGCTGCCAAACAGAAATGCAAGACGGTCAACTGTTGCACTCAGAAAGGGCAATCGGTTGGCAAGTAAGGAGATCCTTCGACCCCCTTAAGTCCTTTAAAGCCCAGTTGGATGAAAGAAAGTCTGAGGCCCCAAAAGAAACCCCAAAGATGCAACAGCATGACCAAGGGCCAAACGCAACACCCTCTGCCCCACCTTTATATCCAGGGATAGGTGGACTAAGTGAGGCAGAAAAAGCTAAACAAAAAGGGAAATGTTGGAACCCTCGAGACTTGCTCGAGCAGTCAGTGCAGCAATCCTGGCCCTATAATCCCTCAAT
>NC_056506.1:11315795-11318371 GCF_014905685.2 Nematolebias whitei | reverse complement strand
GCTCGAGCAGTCAGTGCAGCAATCCTGGCCCTATAATCCCTCAATGGGGAAAGTAAGAAACGCACCTCTAAGCACTACTCAGTTTCTACTGGTCTTCAGGGTGTTCAGGGACCCGTCAAGGACAGATGGTGGTAATGTAAACCAGCTGCCTGATGAAGTGAACGAAGAAGCTCAAAAAGGTGGCTGGAAGGGTCCCTGGGAGTTAACAACGTGGGCTCAACTGGTTGCAGAGGTAATCCTAAACCAAGATCTCCCATTAATCGACCTGCCGGAGGTTCCTCGTGAGGCAGGGACTAGGCATACAAATTTGTACTACTACACCACCAGTCTGGATGCGTGGGCTATACACGGGGCTAGAGACAAGCAAAAGACCGCTGAGTATCTAGTAACCCCGGAAGCCTGGGAGAGGCAAGGAGTTCTACAAATTCCTGGAACGGTCGCACAATGGGTGGACACTCCCATATGGCCAGACTCCACCCAGAGGGTTAGAGTTTCCGTGCAGATGATCATTGCACCATATAGGGGAGTGTACTCCGTTGGGCCCACAATCCACCCGATCGAGGACAGTAAAAACGACGCAGAAAAGTCCCAACCAAGTAAAACGGACAAAAGACGAGGTGTGCTGAAAGCGTGGGCCAGCAAGACGTTCCAGAGGAGATGGAAGCTCATGGACAAGAAAGCAGACGAATAAAAACTGACCAAAGTGGCGCTAGACTCATCAACGGATTTCATCGCAGAAAAAGTGTAGGAAGAAAATTATTACAAGACGTTATAAGGTGCCCTAGTCATATCTGGAGAGGAAGAGATAATATAAAATCAGCTGAAATCATCAAGGAATGTTGGACTTGGGACGAAACCACGCTGAGGAGCGTCTCAATGTGTTGGCCGGGCAAAATAGACTTCCTCCCGAGATCGAAGCAACAACCCCGCGCAGACGTGTGGAATTTGTTATTTCAAAGATCCAGAATCGGGCCGTACGAACCAGCCCTAATCGTTAGAGGTGAGCTGGTAAGACTGGACAGACCCAGAAGAGATTATTCAATTTTCACAAACAAAACAAAGAATTATTACAATTCGTGTGTAAAAACCTTCAGGAAACCAGATCTCACTCGGGCGTCTCCGTCTCCTAATATTCCTGGCTTCATACTAATAAGCGACTAGTGGGAGTTACCATATAACCCTAGCCCGATGGGAACACCGTGGATCTTTAATATTGTTTATTTTCGGGTGTTTGGATGGCAGGTTAAGGCCAAGTGGGGCCCTAATTATGGAGAGCCTCACCAAACGCAATACTGTGAAATCTCTGTGGGAAAAATTATAATCTGGGCGACAAACCCGACTCTGAGGACGAAGATCTATCAAAGGGAGTGCGACCCGCATCGAGTAGTGGTTGAAAATACTAAGCTACCCCTGCGAATGCTGTACGACCGAGTTTTTACGCCAGTCAACCACTGGAACAAATGCCCCGCGAGAATGGCGTACAGGGCGATGGTGTCCTACAGGGGGCATCCCCTGGTCAGCACAGTAACCTCACAGACGGAATTGGGCGAGCATTACAGACGGTATGAAGCAAAATCACGAGCACACTTCAGACAACGGATGCAAGAAGCACCGGACCAATTCCACAGGGGAGAAGGCCCGCTCGACAGCATCTTCAACGGGCTAGATGGCCCCCAGCTGGAGCCCACTATGTGAAGTATCCTCCAATGGAAGTGGGTGTGTTTTATGAAATTATCTTAAACAAAGTACAGGTTCGGGGAATGATCGGAGCAATGAATAAACACTCACAGGCTGTTTCTGCTAGAATAATAAGTGTAATTTATTAAACTGCCACAGATACAGCGAAGCAAAGCACAAGTACATTCAGTACAAATCAAACATTGATGTAAAAGCCCCTCACCGTGACATCGACTGGGGAGCCGTTTCAGTCCGAGTAGAAAGGTAACATCAATTGGCTGGGCATCGGATCAGGATCCACAGCAGACTCCAACTCTTATTCTGAGTGTTACACTTGTAGATGAACAGATGCTCGGATATATTCATCATTTAACACGGATTCCTCATTTTTCTGGACTGAATAAAACGTGCATTGAATTTAAGGAAATGCAAACGTGAGACGTCATTTATATTTGACCCATCAAAATGAATGCGGTCATTTATTTACAGAATCAAAATTTAACATCAAACATTTACATTAATTTGGCAAATTACGAAAATAACAACTTAAGCAATCAATCAGGAAAAATCATACGGCCATGATTTTTCCGTTGCTTCACCACAGACATTTATGAAACTGTACAATTATGATCTTTTACCCACACGGATGTGGATGAGCATTTTACACAGACATTTCTAAATATCTGGAAGTATATCTACTTGATAGAAAGTTTAAAGATGGGAAAGAAGTTTAGAGGGAGTAAAGATGGTATGGGAGGGGAAGTGTTCACCAGAATTGACACTCTCCGTCAGAACCCAGCTCTCCCCGGTACGCTTGGTAGGAAACTTGACTCGTTACCTTTCTGAGGTGAATCAGCAGATATGGAGCTCCGTTAACGCTACCTGTCCAGCGTCTCCTT
>NC_056506.1:11314309-11315695 GCF_014905685.2 Nematolebias whitei | reverse complement strand
CCAGTTCCGATATCATCATCATTGATTTTACATGAGGCTGTAATAATCTCCTCTCTAATACAATTTGTACAATATATGCATGCATGTCCAAAAAGGCAACTTGAGGTACGTTTTATTAATGTTGGATAAGTTTTAAAGTTAAAATTAAATTCTGCTAACACAAAACATGTTTATTTTTATTCCTAGCTGTAAAGTGGATATTAAAGTGATTAATTTAAGTGATTGTTTACAGTTATTTTATATTTTTTTAAATAAGGGGCAGATATAAGATTTTTTCTTCTTCTTCCTGCACTCTTTTCATTCAATATTTTCTTTTTGATGATTTTTTTTGTTTGTTTCTTTTAAATGAATAAATAAATGAATTAAATTAAATAAAATGTTAAATGGCTTCAAAACACCTGCTAAGTTCATGGCATAAACCAACATACATGTTCCTGTTTTTTATATTTTACATCACTTTATAATGTAGCTGACTTTTGTTTTTAATATATAATTTTCAAATCATGTTTTTTATTATTGTCTACTGTTGTACTGATATATATCTCCTGGAGGGTAAACTATATCTTGGATGCAAATATCAAACTGTGAAAGCCTTCAATTTCTAAAACTGAAAGTAGTTGGACATTAATTATGAAGTTTAGCATCTTCTCTGTAAACATTAGAGCTCCATGGTTTCAGCTATGTCTTCTTCGTGTTCAGTCCGAAGCAAGCAGCCTGACTTGGTGCAGCCACGCTCAGTCTTTCCCTCCTTGGAGACGGGCAGACTGTGGGGCAGATTGGACGCGTCTGGTCGAGGTCGAGTCGCCTCTTTCGGATTCAGCGAGAGTAGCGCCCCCCTGAAGCCACGGCGCTCGAATATCCAACGTAAAACTAACTTTACCACGGTTTAATGTGTGCTATGGCTCTGCAGACATTGCACGTTGCTGACTTGTTTTGTGGGTGTTTCTAATGTAAAATACTTACACACAGTGGACATGTTTAGATGAAAAGTTGGTTAGCTGTTAGCCACAGTGCTTCTAACTCAGTCCTCACATTGTAGCTGGCTGCAAACTATGAACTAGATTTCCTGAATGTGAGGCGGGTCTTATTACTCTGGATTCATGAGACAAGCCGCCGTTAATGAAATCCATTCCATAGTTTGAAGCCAACGTGCAGCGCAACCACAGGCATGCATCATGGATCGGAAACATCGGCACCTGGATCGGAAAAATCTGATATGTAAATTATGCTGGTATCGGAGGCCGATACCGATACTGGATGGGATCGGCCCCATCCCTAATATATATGTATATATATATATATGTATGTATGTATGTATGTATGTATGTATGTATGTATGTATATATATATATATATATATATATATATATATATATATATATATAT
>NC_056506.1:11308171-11314209 GCF_014905685.2 Nematolebias whitei | reverse complement strand
CATATATATATATATACATATACATATATGATATGAACATCTTCATCCTTGAAAGAGTGACCGCTGGCCTCGAGATGAGTGTAGACCGCAGAATCCTGGCCTGATGATGTTGATCTTCTGTGCTGGGCCATCCTTTTGGCCAGTGGCTGTTTAGTTTCCCCGATGTATGGGGATGTAAGGATGAAGATGTTCACATCCTGGACAGAGAGGAACGATGGTTTGAGAGAGGAGTAAAGGAGGCCATCTTTGTGAAAAGAAATCGTCCATCATTAAACAGGGGGGGGAGGCCTCCGGGTTCAACTGTCCCCCTCTTACAATGCTGTGATTGCTAGTATCACTCAGCCCTCTGTGAATAGTAAACAGCCATCATTGTGCTAATGATCCATTGTTAGGCTGATGGTCCTTCTTGAGCATGTGATCAGCTGGTTTTGGTTGTCAGCAGCAAACTGGTTGATCCACTCTGAGAAGGTGCTATTTAAGAGACTGAGCTGAAAACAGCACCTCAGACAGAGGAAGTCTCTTGGATGAGAGACGAAACGTTTCTATATTTTTTTGCTTTGTTTATTTATTTATTTATTTTTTTTTAATGTCCAGAGGACCAGATTGAACATTTTTGGATTTTTCTATCTGGATTATTGAGCATGCATCAGGATACTTCTGAGAAACTTTGTTCAAAACACTTCTGAGCTCTCAACATCATGAAACAAACTTTACACAAAATACATTCTAGAATCACAAAAGATTACCATATCAACATAATTATCTTTACTTGATTAGTTTGTAAATCAACAATCCCTGTTTAACAGTCTGACTTCCACCTCAAAGCGGTACTTATTGACACCCCCTCCGTGGAATCAGACTGTCCCTCCAACCCACACTAAGCTCTAAGCCAGTCCTTGTCCTCATCAGCCGTATCCACACTTAAGACGTCTTCTTCGTAATCCAGATCGATCGGATCCTCGTGATATGGTGCTGGGTCTTCGGTGTCACTGGGCTCAATGCTTTGGGTCTCCACGTCAGCGGCGTCCCAGTAATCCACTATTATCAGTTCGCTCGAGTCGACCTCCTGTGAGTCGTCCAGTTGAGGTTTCAGATCACCAGAGTGACATGCATTCTCAAGCGACAGTGGAGCTGTGCGAATGACAGGCTGAGGGGGTGGTGCCTCCACACTCATGGGAGACCCCACAGGGGTGATGGGTTCAAAGATGGGCCGCCCTTCGTTCGAATAGACCGATGCATACACCTCCGGCACTTGTTGTGGTCGTTCTTGCATTGGTTCTTGAGGGGTTGTGACTGACCCATCAAGTTGAGTTGGGTCTAGGTAGATCCCTTCAGGGGTTATCAAGCTTAGCGGGTTGGATTCTTCAGGGCTGGTAGGATCAATAGGGACAGTGCTTGAAGAGCCGGTCAGGCTAGGTGGACCAACTTCAGTACTCACGAAATGAGCAAGGTAGGTTTCCAATTGATACAGCTTTGGGCACTCCAGGGAGAGGAGGGGTGGTTCAGGAGAGTCCGCCCTCACATCCATGGGCTCGTTCTCAGGCTAAGCCTCTGCAGGCGGTGGATCGGACGAAGTAGCAGCTAGTATCTGATGCTGGGTCGTCATTATCAGGGTTGGTGCCAGATGGACGTTAGGTGGGTTTGCATTTTGACCCTGAATTGCTGTTATTGCGGGAGTCGGGACCAGTGGTGGAGTGGCTTCCAGGTCTGCCCCTAAGGAGGCCGGTAGTGTCGGGGCAGAGGTTCTGATGGTCCTTGCGTAATCCCGAAGGATGGGCCATGGACCAAGGGCAGCCCTGTGTACATATGAATCGCTACGAACCTGGTTGCATCGTGGAGGTGTTCCCACAACTTAGCTACCGCTGGGTAGTAGGAGGCTTGTGGTGGGATAGCTCCCCTTAGCCGATAGGGCACAGAGTTCAGAGCTGAGGTCCAGATGACTTTGTAGGTGCATGCACACTGCTGCCGATACTTGCGGTAGACTATGTGGCTCATCTGAGACAAGAATGCCATTCACCGCAGCCCTGGCCACCAAGCCAGAATGACAGCGCTGGCACCACCAAGATGAACCAACAGCTCAGAGATACTTGGTTTCTGCCAATCCTTTGTGACAGAAACAGCAGGTCACTTCGTGTTCCTGTAACGACAAGAGGGGGTAAAACAAGATCTAACACTACGAGACTACTAAGACAATTTTTTTTTTCTTTCCCCGGGTTCTATAGCTTTTCAGAGGCACCCAACCGTTACTGGGCCTATACAGGCCGTCAGCCGACATCGAGGACTTCATCGAGCAATGTGACCTAGAGTTTAACAAACCTTAGATTAATGATTAATAATAGCGTTAGCGGGGGGGGGGGGGGGGGGATTTAAGCATTGTTGGTTATAATGATTAAGTCTTGTATCTTCGGTGGATAGGGGGTTTCAATCCATGGAGATTCCACGGCCTCCACTCCCATCCGGTGCAGCAGGGAGAGGTTCAGGTCTGGGTTTGAACACGGCAGCATAAGTCATCATCCAAACTATGATGGGTACTGTGGTGCAGAGACCGGTCCAGTATAACACGGAACAGACTCCCCAGGCCAGACCCCATCCATTTAGGATTGCTATTTTCATGGTCCAACGGTGTCTATTTTGGGGTCTCAAGGATAGGGTTTGGTGCAGCAGATGTGCTAACACAGTGATGGCTATGGCACCTTCCATTACTGCCGTTACGACTCTTCCAGCTGTATTCCCACAGTTTGTAATGGATATAGGCAAGGGGGTGAGTGTGGCCACACACTCAAGAGTCACCACGATGGAATCCACTAGCAGCCAAGCTGAGATCACTGCCTTTTGTCTAAGTGAGGGCTTGACTCTTTCCAATAAGTAGGTAACAAATAAGTGTGGCATTATTTCAGCTCTTTTGAGTATTATGTGGGACACAATTATCCTGGCATAGGCCTGGAAGGCCACAGGGAATCGCATTAATTGCCCTCTTCCCCATTCGCCCGTGTGGCAGTAGCACATCCATGCAATCATTATCAAAAAATATTCTACCGTGCTGCCCTTAAAGTAGGATGGACACTGTGGCCAGGAGGTCTGGGTGGGTGCCGTTGTACTATCTGACCATTCATAGAATGCACTCACATCTGTTGGATTGCTAGTTGTCTGGCAGTCCATGATGATCTTGAGTGAGGAATTCTTGAGTTATGCTCTCTGCTGCTCCGGGGCGGATACAAGACAGTTTCCTTGATGTTTCAGTTTTAAGCCGAGCCAGCGCCCGGTTCTGGTGGGAGTGGCTTTTAATTCCTCCCACATGGGCGGCACATGGCTTTGAGACATTCTTGTCAGAGCACACGTCCTAATAAGGCAACAGCTATCACACCAACTAAGCTTGCCAAATAAGGCCAGATCTGAAGGAAAAGATCAACTATCCATCCCTCGACTGTTCTTCCACCTTCCTTGATCACTTCCCCTACTCCATGTACTACTTGCGTGACTTTATGGCCTACTGTGTAACTAACGGTTTCATACCAAGCACTGCTATGTTCTTCATCTCCTTTGCCACATTTTTCCAACTTTCTTCTGGATACTGACAGGTGAGATTAGAATAGATTTTGTTTGGGCCTACCCAGTCATAGCCATGTATCTCATCACCAAAGCACAGGCGTCATCTCAGCACATGTCCTTCGGCTAGAGCAATCATAGAATCAGAAACAAAGGGGACTATCACTCCTTGAATATTCTTCCTAGTCTTTAGCTGATGCCCTAATATGACGTTAGTGCAACTTGTACCGTCGGGTACAGATCTCCACACGTTGCTATACTTCTTTCACACTACCTACTCCCTATAATGACTTGGACAGTAAGTTTACCATCTGGGTAACTCATAACAGAGCCTATGGGCTAAGCTGAGTATACACTCATCTTGTTTTTTATTGCAATTCATATTCCATGGTCTTGGACTGACATACCTGTCGGGGCGATATAAGGCATTTGACCATACGTCCTGTTCTTTGGAGTAAACGGTAGCTATGAATTGATACTTAATCCAATAATTAGAGGAGCAATGTAGACAAGGGACTACCCATTCTCTCATCTCCTCTTCCTGAAATCCCCACCAGGTACGCGAGTCATCCCTATTGTGATACTTATGCCAGGCCTGGAGCAATATTTTAATTGTTTATTCTGTTCGTAATGTTGTACAGTCGTAGCGCCAAGTAGACATGACGGCTACTTCTGTTTCCCACAGTCGGCATCTAGGTGACGCTCCGCTACTTTCCCACACTGAGTTATTAAGGCTAAGAAAAATTCGTTCGGCTACACATTCATCAATTTGATTAAAATCATCCTTTGGTGCACTAAGTAGCTCGTATGGTTTGGGCAGCCTCTGAACATACATGTCTGAGTAATATGGTCCCATCAGGCCTGTGTAAGTCCTGGTATACCCTTCTACAAAGTCGCCTTCGAAGTGGGGCAAACCAGGGACCACCCATACCCATGGTAATGTCATATTTAGTCAATCCTCATGCCAGGCATTAACAGGCTGAAATACAGCTACCCAACTCCAATAAAAATATTGTTGATTCATTACTGGAGTTATTGGTAAATAATTTTGAGATTGGCACTCACCATACAGATTCCAATGGTCAATAGGATCCTCGTGATACGGTGCTGGGTCTTCGGTGTCACTGGGCCCAATGCTTTGGATTGCTCCCAATTGGGAGCTTTTTTAATCCGTGTTCCTTGCAATATTCTGTTGCACTTGTCTTCACTCCGTCATCAGGTTTTGACTCTACCATTTTTATCATATTTAGCGGCGGGGGTGTTTCAGTGTAAAACTCAGCAGGTGGTGTTTCACCATCAGGTCGTCTGTGAGGCTGTCAGTCAGTAGCATTGGGTTTGAGTACCTTCTTGTGCCTCACTGTGTGAATGGTTTTAACTCTAGTTCGGTTCCGATATACTCCAGTGTGGTTCCTTTGGATAAGCGGGGGTATTTTGTCACAATCTAAATGGATGTTGCCCCAAAACTCCCAACGAGGGAGAATCGCCTGACAGCTTTCGTCTTTTGGTGGAGCGGGATAAATTACTTCACTATCCCAGTGGCCTTGGTGAACCAACTCTGGCAGTGGTCGGCAAGCCCGATCACATTGCCATTCAGGTGGTTCTTTGTCTGGATGAATCCAGTTACATCTTGTTGTTCTTTTAACTTGTTTTTTCAAAACTGCTATCCATCCTTAGGGGCAGGTGCTGGTTTTCTAACACACCATTTCTCCTACTGAAATTTCGAAGAATTGGCTCTGGTATGGCTCTCGGTAGTTAGGTCCCCACCTAAGTTTGATTCTTAATCCAGCTATAATCAAGTAGACCACACTGAATATCCATGGGGACGTTGGAGGGCAAGAGTAGATCGGGGTACTGAAACGGGGGAGCCATGCTAGGCTCCGGTGGTATTTCTTTTGAGGTTCATCTAGGCGAGGTTTCCTGGTATACTGGGTGTTCTCGTAGAAATAGTTCTTGGAGCAGTTTTTCCATATGGAGAAGTCTTGTTGTGGGTTGTCAAGCCATGTTATATCGTTTAACGTTATTATTGCTGGTATTTTTGGGCCCACTTGATCATATTGAACTAGTACGCTGTCTACAGCGACATCAATTTGCTTGGAGTGTATAATGTCTTCTTTCCTTACGGGCTTTCTGGTGGGGGGGTGAGCAGGCATGACAGCAGTAAATGTCTTTCTATTGGATGGGCCGTGCACATGGGGGCTTTACCCTCGATCTCCTCCGGAGCTCTGCTCTCTTCCCTTGTCACTCATTCCTTATAGAGTTCCAAACAGAGAGGTGATGGGTGTGGCACATTTGGTCGTAATCCTCTTCACACCCTGAATAAAGAATTCAATAAAATGTTGTTTTTCTGACTATTTAACCTGTGATATAAAGTGTTTTTGGTAAGGGCAAAATTAGTCAGAAAACCAAAGGGTGGAATGAGTTGAGAGTTTAATAAAATGTTGTTTTTCTGACTATTTAACCTGTGATATAAAGAGTTTTTGGTGCATGTTGTT
>NC_056506.1:11307933-11308161 GCF_014905685.2 Nematolebias whitei | reverse complement strand
TGTTTACTGGGAGATGTTCCCACGTAATGCAGAGAGTATTAAAGTGTGTAGTGGACTAGGCCCATGTCAAAAACTAAGTCTAAGGTCAAAAATCTTGACCTTAAGAACCTTGTGGGACAGGAACTGTCATTTCATTGATTTGAATCCAGAAATACAGGTTCACCCATCCTGAGACTTTCTCTCTTGAAGATTCAAGTGAAAAGAACACTCTCTGTTTTATTATCATTA
>NC_056506.1:11302140-11307833 GCF_014905685.2 Nematolebias whitei | reverse complement strand
TGTTTACTGGGAGATGTTCCCACGTAATGCAGAGAGTATTAAAGTGTAACACTCAGAATAAGAGTTGGAGTCTGCTGTGGATCCTGATCCGATGCCCAGCCAATTGATGTTACCTTTCTACTCGGACTGAAACGGCTCCCCAGTCGATGTCACGGTGAGGGGCTTTTACATCAATGTTTGATTTGTACTGAATGTACTTGTGCTTTGCTTCGCTGTATCTGTGGCAGTTTAATAAATTACACTCATTATTCTAGCAGAAACAGCCTGTGAGTGTTTATTCATTCCTCCGATCATTCCCTGAACCTGTACTTTGTTTAAGATAATTTCATAAAACATTTTCTGGCGTCACGAACAGGATATCTGGGAGGCTGAGCAATGTTTAAAACAAAAAAGGAAAAAGAGATTAAAGTTGAGAAAAAGTTGTACCAGGATGGGAAGAAGCCCCATTCCAGTTGCTAGCGTTGTGTTTGAGAGGTAGAGGGGGGCACCCCGAGCCTTGGAATGATTCTCTGAAAGCAGATAGTCCGGGTGATGTTTTGATCGCTTTGCGGGCAATAGAGGTCAGAAAGACAGGGCTACAGTGCCGCATGTGAGTGTGTGCGACTGCTTGGAAAATACTGCATGAGGAGAATCAGGTAAAAATAACAGTGTTGAATCAGAAGTAGGCGCTCGAGGAGGCGCGAGCTGAACAGAATGACTGAATGACTGATGTGGCTTTTGTTGAATCAGAAGCAGGCACTCGAGGAGGCGCGAGCTGAGCATTGAATCAGAAGCAGGCGCTTGAGGAGGCGCGAGCTGAACAGAATGACTGATGTGGCTTTTGCTGTTCATTTGGGAACTGGATGGGATCCGTTGAGTTGGGACGGTAACATCTGGGGAGACGAGGAGGTTGCTTACTTGTCTAAAATATATAAACAACAGACTGCACAACTCACAGATGCTTGGGTAGCTAGGCTGTTGGATAAAGGTGGAGGTCAGGTAGGAGTGAATTCAGCGTATCGACAGGGAGTCAGAGCTTTGCAAGACTCGAGACCTTTGTTTGAAGTTTATGCAGAAGCAGTCTGACAGATGTTTCCTGGAGCAGGGGATTGGCCTGATTTACAGGGGCATTGGGTGACCTTAGGGGGATGCGAGCAGAGATTGGTTCGACTGTGTCTAAGGAATGGAATGGAATGGAATGGAATGGCTGTGCGTTTGGTAGTAGATTATCAAGTACATGTTGTTCCAATGACTGATGTTCGAAGCCGAGTGTTGAAAACTGGGTGCACTCAAAGATTGGAACACAGAGAGAAACAAAGAGCTGAAAACCGTGAAAAAACATATAGTCAACCCATGGGTCATGGGCCAAGAAGGGACAGCCGGAATAACATGCAGGGACCTACTCGTTCTGCTTTCTGGAGGGCATTAATACAGGCAGGAGTGCCTCCAGCTGAGATGGATGGTGTGTCAGCAGAAGAGCTGAGGGCTAGATACCATTATTTGGATTAAAAGGGCCAAAAGTAAAAGGTCCAGAAGTTGACATCAACCTTCTGAAAGCAGATATTGTCAACATTGAACATCAAAGGTCCAAAATTAGAGAGCCCAGATTTTGACGTTAAATTAAAAGGCCCCAAACTTGAAGGTGATATTGATGTTAAAATGCCAAAGGAGAAATTAAAATACCTGATGCTGACATTAAAGGCCCAAACATTGACATTGAGGGCCACAAAGGATGAATTAAAATGCCTAAAGCCAAGATGGTAGAAGGGGAAAGGGTGGATTTGAAATGTCTAAAATAAAAATGTCATCAGAGCACTTAAAGGGGATGTGTTAAGCTGGCTGCTTTGAAGGAAGTGCATCATATGTTGTTTATAAAATGGTTCATCTGCAGCTGAAGTTTTGACGGCATCTAAAACAACCCGAAGTAGTAAATATCTGAGATGAAAAAATTCACCATCTTGTTTTGCAGTCGTTTCATATTTAAAGTAAAAGTTCAGCTCTTTTCAAGAGGGGTTCTGTGGAAAAAGTTATGAACAAGTAATATCTTACCTGTTGCACATAGGCTTTAGAATAAACTCAGTTTGGAGAAACTGATGAGCTAAATAGTCTGAGTGGGGCCAAGATCAGAAGAAGGATTTCTTTTTTCATAAATAAATGTTAATTGCCGACACTTTTGCATTAAGTGGTTATGTATGAAGAATTGTCTGATTATTTGTAGAACAAAACGGATGACATAAAAACTGCAATACAGCAATGTAAGCATGTCAGCATCAGAAAAGAGGGTCACCACAGCATGTGCAGGGACAAATACACAGAGGAAAGGGACCATGTCAGATCTGGCAGATGGATTTCATTGGCCCTTTGCCCATGTCACAGGGGTGTAGATATGTATGTACGGCTGTAGATACATATTCAGGTGTGTTGGTGACTCATCCTTGTAAATATGCTAATCAAGCATCCACATTAAAGTGTTTAAAAATGATGGAATCATTTTATGGGGTTCCCCTTCAGATACGAACAGATAATGGGATCCATTTTACTGGAAAACAAGTGAAAGACTGGTCAGCTGAAAAACATGTTGAATGGATTTATCATCTACAAGCTGTTGGGCTGATTGAGAGAATGAATGGACTGTTAAAAGAAATGCTGAGAAAATTAAATGACAAACATGATTTGACTAACTGGAAAGTAAATTTGTTGCAGGCTGTGTTTCAATTGAATAACAGACCCATTGCACCAGGCACCACTCCTCTAAATCGTATACAATACTCCAGAAAAAAGATCCAATCAGAATGTGGAAAATTGATGACAGAGCAGAGCTGCCTGTCAGAGCAACTCCTGGATCTGCTGGACTAGATCTGAGGACTCTAGAGCCAGTGACATTGATTTCAGGTCAAATTTAAGTTATAAAAATTGGTCTGGGTCTGCAATGTCCTAAAGGCAGGAGAAGAAAAATGGGTGAATGTACCTGTAAACAAATGTTACCTGAGAGAAAACTAATGATCTTTTCTTTATCTTTAAGCAGTTTTTCTTGTTTCTACAGCTTGATGTTTCCTTGGTCTTTGCTGACTGGACAATCGGGGCCGCCCAGGAGCCAACATGGGAGAAGCTAGTGTCAGGCGCCCGTCAGATGGGAGTGCAAGCTGTTGGGGCATCAGGTTCCTTGTCGTGGGTGCCATGGTGTTCCTGGTCGACCTCTCCTCAGACAAAGTAACTTCACATGTTTGAAACACAAAAAGCTGCCTGATAGGGCACAACTGACTGTCTTATGTATAAGTGTCGGGCATGCTACAACAGGAAAACCATCCCAGTGATACCTAAGGGATGTCAGATTAGAATTGATGTGGAAACCCCACTGTATAACATGTATAAGAATGGTACATGTAAACCAGATAAAAAAAAATGGAACAAAGTTTGACTTTACTGCCAATTAAACAAAGGAGAAGGAAACATGCTTCGTTGGCAGTTACCCAAATTGGAGTCTGGATGCCCTCAGTAGTCATAACTCAAGAAGAAACGGCCAAAATACTGCTAAAAGAAATAAACTGGCAGTTGAAGATGTGGGGTAACACTGAAGAAGTACTCCAAAACATAACCCAGGTGCTGAACTGGACCACGTGTACCCTGCAAACCACATATGCACAGCTGCAGAAGGAGCGTTTCCAAAGGGTGGTGACCACATCCAATCACCACGAGTGGAGGAAACTGTGGAACATTTCTAGTACATATTGGGTAGTTATAAAACCTGAATTGACAAAGTGTACTGAATATATGTGTGAAGGTTATTGGGTTCAGTATCTTGTAAGTGACATAACTACAGTATGCAGGTATCATGTGTTACCTGTAATAACTGTACAAGGATATTGGTTTTTGAAAATACAAGGTGAATGGTTTGAGCCACAGACAAATCTCACCTATGACGTGCAACTATGCGGAACGGCTGATAAAGGAGTGGTATGTATGCTGCAAACAGGTCATGTTAACCCATGTTTAACCAAAGACGAGGTATTGTGTGATTGGACTCATGAACCAGCTAGAGACATGAAAAGCCATCCTCAATTACCTAAGGTGCCTTTCTCTTGATGTGTGTATGGTGTACATCTGTGGACTTGGAACAACCAGACTTATCAATTAACTAATTATAGTTCCACCACTCGACTAACAGAGGTACAATGGCAAACTTTACACGTACCCTGGTGAGTCTCCCTAGACCGTTTCAAATGCGTATTGAATGGGTCTACAGAGCTGAAACGAATGATTGAATCTCATAAGTCTAACATGTCTGATCTAACAGTGTCCACCTGCATTGCTCAAGGAAAGGTTTTACATGTGGCTAAGCTAATAGAACAAGGGGCGGCTCACCATTGGTGGGATATATTCACAGGAATGTCATCTATGGCGCAAAAAATATGCAGTACCTCCTTTGCTTGTTTTGACTTTATGTATTGCTGTATTAACCATATGTAATATGTGCACTTGTTTTTATATTATAAGGATTAATAATAATAATAATAATAATAATACTTTAATTATAAAGCCCTTTAAAACAACCACAGCTGCCACAAAGTACTGTACATATAAAATCAAGAACATTTAAACACATAAAAACAGTTGTTAAAACATTAAGATCAATAAAAGTAATAAAAACAGTGCAGAGTAAATTCAGTGTGTGCTAAAAGCCATGGAGTAAAAATGTGTTTTTAAAAGTTTTAAAACTGGACAGTGAAGGGGCTTGTCTGATGGGAAGAGGGAGATCGTTCCACAGTCTTGGAGCAGCAACAGAAAAAGCTCTGTCCCCTCTGAGCCTCCGCTTAGACCTCGGCACCTCCAGGAGCAGCTGATCAGCTGATCTGAGGCACCGAGCAGGAGAGTATGGGTGAAGCAGCTCAGAGAGGTAGGATGGAGCAAGACCATTTAAACTTTTAAAAACAAATAAAAGAATCTTAAAATGAACTCTAAAATGAACAGGCAGCCAGTGGAGTGAAGCAAGAGTGGGGGTGATGTGCTCCCTTTTTTGAACTCCAGTTAGAAGCCGAGCAGCAGCGTTCTGGACCAACTGGAGGCGTCTGAGGGAGGACTGGCTGACTCCAAGGTAAAGAGCGTTACAGTAATCCAGCCGAGAGGTGACGAAGGCGTGGATTACTGTTTCCAGCTGCTGTTTTGTAAGGATGGTCTTTACCTTAGCCAGCTGTCTGAGGTGATAAAAACTGGTCTTGACCACCGCTCCAATCTGGGACTCCAATTTAAAATCACTGTCCATTTTAAAACTTAAAGATTAAAAATTTTAAAGATAGAATCAATCAAAAAATTTATAACACAGCCCTATAATGAAAATAGTACTAATAATAGAGGACCATTGGTTTGGGACAGAAAAACCACCATGATAATTGACCCTACAGTCCCAGAGGATATCATGATATTGAATTATCATGTTAGTGGCAATGTAATTAATCATACTTTTCAGGGTTTTAATTCCCATTTGGAATTTTTAGATTTTATGTGTGAATCTGTCCAAGAATAGGTTGGCAGGCGATATCCTGAAGATTTTGATTTTGAAGGGAATAATTTTCAAAAATGGTCAGAAAACCAAAGGGTGGAATGAATAAAGAATTCAATAAAATGTTGTTTTTCTGACTATTTAACCTGTGATATAAAGTGTTTTTGGTATCTGACTATTTAACCTGTGATATAAAGAGTTTTTGGTGCATGTTGTT
>NC_056506.1:11279613-11302040 GCF_014905685.2 Nematolebias whitei | reverse complement strand
CTTGATAATCAAAAGTGTGTTTAGTTCATACCATTTCTAAATGTTGACGTGAACCACTCATTTAAATCAACTGTGAAACAGTATTAATGATTTTTAAACCTCATTAGACTTTGATCATACAGTTAAATGTCTATTTACGAAGTAAGTGTGCATTTAATCTTCTGTCTGAATGAGGAGTAGTGGATGTCGGTCGAAAGTCAGAGACAAGTTATGAGGACGAAGTGTCTTGTTTTTAAAACTCTCAGACAGTAAATAAGAACTGCTGGCACCTACATCCTCTCATTTCTTAAAAACATTTCTCCGTCTGTACTAACCATTCTTAAACATTCCTGCTGTCTCCTGACTTCTAGTGACCCTCTAACATCACTAGAACTACACCCCTGCTGCTTGTTTCAACCAATCAGGAAGTACCACGTAACAGGAAGTGGATACCCCTTTAAAAGGCAACACTTCTTGGAACTATTCAGTCTTGGTCTTCACGAGGCTTAGTCTTGCAGTCTTGCTGGAACTTTCAGTCAAAGATGAGACTCAACTAAGTAACAGATGGATTTGACCATGTGCCAAGGGTCTCTCCATTCCAGCGTAGTCACAGCCTGCCTCGGCTGTGACTCAACCCGAGCATTCAAAGCTCAACTTCTAAGGAAGCTTACTCGGTTGAACCGAGTACTTCGTCACGATTTCTGATCACCCCAACTACTCTAACCGGAGACGCTGAAAAGACGGCGTACCAATGGACTTCTGTTTCGGAGTGGAGGTATCCACCATCTCAGGTAACAAGCCGTTGACGCCCTGAAGTGTACCGGAGGGCTGAGCTGGATGTCGGAGGAAGGGTGCCATGTTCTGGTTCAACACATAACTTTCATCCATCTAAAACTTCCTCCTTAAATCTATTTCTCCTCTCTTAAACTTCTCTATTCGCCAGTAATTCAAGCTAGATGCCTTCAGAGATGAATCAGTCTCAATCAGTAATGTTCTGTTGTCTTGTTTAGTAAAGCGTGCCAACTTTATTAATCAGAAACAGATCAGCAAATCAATGTGTACATGTTTGATGTTAAATTTTGATTCTGTTAAATTAATGACCGCATTTATTCTGATGGGTCAAAGATAAAATGGCATCTCATGTCACTGATTAAACACTCCACTCACAAGTTATCTTGGTCACATAACAGAAATCTAACTCGAAAAAGAAAAGAATCCGTTGTAATTAAACAATTAATATTCTTTGTGTTTGAACTAGCTTTAAGAATAATTAATTAGTAGTGAAGCTAACAGCTACGTCACTACATTTTGGAGGCCCGTGAAGTGTTTTAAATACCATTTTGGTGGCTCGTAACGTGTCTGAAGAGATAAATTATGTGTTACCTGAGATATTGTGATAATGTGGAAAACTCGTCATGTTGGCACATAAAAAAGTCCAAGTTTTGACCTTGGTAAAGACATTTTTAACGGCTGTGGTGTTCAGAAAGATACAGAATTGTGTTGATGTTCATTTGAAGCTGGAAATTGTCATTCTGTATGTGTGATTAAGCTGTAAGCAGAGAGAAAAATGCTTTATTCTGTTTGAAACTCTTTCATGACCGTGGGTTCTGCGATCCCACCCGGTTTTGTTTATTGGACTCGGACAAGTCGTGTTTTCAATGGTGAAACGTTGTCTGTGAAACTGAGCGCCGACTCTTCTATGCTGATTCGCTACATTCCCACAGTTAATTGTGCATTTTCGAAGCGTTAATGGGCGATATTGTGGCCGGACTGTTGAAGCTAACTGCTAGCTTAAGGCAGGTACACACAAGCTGTGATTGGTCGAAAACCGCTGTTTGAAACGTTCTGATTTGCCGAGAAGCTGATGACGTAATGCTTTGTACGTCCAATCACTCTGGCGTCATTGCATAAAGCCCACCCCCAATGTCCACGTGTCTTTAAAGTCACGTGACCCCGGAAATGAAACTCGTTTTTAACTGAGTCTTTCTTAGTGGATAAAACAGCTAAATGATAGCCCTAAATTCGTTCCTAACCTGATGAGTCTATGCCTAAAGAGCGTGCTTTTGAAGCGACGCCACGTTCAAGCTTTAAATCCGTCTATAAATGCTGATTTGGACCATGTTTGTCCGTTGCTAATCGAAGCTAACGGCTAACAACCGGATGTCAACAGGATGGTTCACAGGAAGGTGTCAGTGACTCCTACCGGTAAAAGTAAGCGTGCACCACCACCTGCTGTTGATAAAGAGTATAACAGTTTTTCAGAACTGAGAGTTGCAAACTCGCTTTTCATTTTATTTTGTTAATCAAGCTTGGTTTATGAGTTACTGTTTTAAATAGCAAATTCTGGTAAATTATGCTGCTTAAAGAGCATTTAAAACTGCAAAGTTGCTGTCAGACTTTTAGTGAAAATTGCAGGTTTATTAATTTTAAGTGCATTGGAGTAAATATACACTGAAATAGCCTGGTTCATTGTATCTGTTAGAATTAAGCTCATATTAAGTAACACTGCCACAGGAAGCATTTACTTACAATATTCATGGGGTAAAACCTAAACACAGGTGCCCAATTATTGAAAAGTTGGCTTATAACAGTACTGTTGATGGAACCCAGAGCTAAATGGTGTGTGAAACTCACTGCTCGCTTAAATACAAACATTTACCTGTTGAGAACTCTAAGATTGCGACGGTTTAACCAGATAGGTTTTGCTGAACAGTAAATACAACCATGGCAGATTCAACAAAAGCTGAACATGCTAATGATTCTGCTCCTTGTGGTGTTAAGAAGGACTGGCTGGAGACAGCTTTGGAGCTGCTCACAGATTCCTTATCTCCATATGGTGACTAGGTGGACTACATGAACTCAATAGAATTATTGGACGAGCTGAAAGAAGTGGCAGGCAGCGTAACTTCTACAGCCATAACGAAGTCAAGCTACGAACAGCTAGCTAAAATAGCACTCTTGCTAAAAGCTGAATTTTACCTGGAGGCCAACAGGACAGAAGCCCTTGAAATAAAGTTGAAACGCGAGACAGAGGCCCGCGAAACAACACTTGATGAGTGTCTACAACTCAAAGCACAGTTTCAATTGGTGAAGGAGACCTGGAAGGATAAATTGAAATGTGAAAAAGAGCTCTCACAAGCTCAGTTGTTGTTACAAGCAGGCTCATATGAGAAAAAGCTGCATGAAGGTGGGTCGAAGTACCAAGCACTGTGTTCAGACTATGATGCTCTGCACCAACGGTTGCAGCTAACATCAAAACCTCTGGACGAGTGCATATTGGAAGAAGCGGCGTTAGTCTAACAAGGCGTGCGTTTACAAAGTGAGTGTCATACGTCACGTGAACGCTTAACAGCCTGTGAGGCAAAACTTGCCGCAGCCACAAATAAAATCTCTGACGAGGGGAAAGGATGTCTGGAACTCAAAGACAGACTGGGTCAGAGTCCAGGTCAACCATCACCACCTCAGAGGGATTTTGCTGTACCTCCTACACTAAATCTCCTTATGCCACATCCACGTGATTCTGGTGAAACACCTCCACGTGATTATTTTGTTCCGCCTCCACCAATCCCTCAGCCTCTGCTCTCATTAGCGGTATTGCATAAAATAGCGAAATATGTCCAACGCTTTGAGCCAGGGCCGTTGGGTTTGACCGACACTAAGGCCTATCTGCAAGACCTTGACTTCCATTTAGGAAGCTATCCCAACGCTACAGTTGAGGATAAAATAGGTTTGATCAGGCTCACTTCATCCAGGACGGTGTTTTCCTTTATAGAGCGTCAACCTGATGCCACAAGAAAGGATTACCGCCTGTTATGTGCTGCTCTAATAAAAGAGTATACCGCTTGCGCGGGACCTGGCGGTTACCCAGCTGCCGACAAGGTCATGCAAGGTAAGAATGAGCACCCAAGGGCATATTATTCCAGAATTTTGCAGGCTTATTTTGGTTACAGGAACAAAACCGGCATGGAGGAGGAGGAAGCGTTTAAGTTCGTTTTCAGAAAAAATTCCACCCTGACATAAGGATGTCAGTGCAGATGATGGCTAATTTCAAAGAAAAAGCCATCAGTGAGATAAAAAAATTGTGCTGTGAATGCCTTTGAGGCCCGTTCACAGGCCAAAACACCCATTGACGTGTTCCCAGGTGAGAGGATTCCTTCCCAGTTGTAGTGAACTTGACCTGATGTCAAAACTTGACCTTAGGATCATATGGTCAGAAACTGTCATTTCATTGATTTGCATCCAGAGATACAGGTTGACCCATCCTGAGACTTTCTTTCTTGAATTAATCAAGTGGAAAAAGACTATTCTCTATGATCATTACTATTTTACAAATGTTTTGATAATCAAATTGTGTTAGTTCAAACAATGTTTACATGTTGAAGTGAACTACTCATTTTTATTTACTTAAAACAGTAAGAATGATTTTTAATCCTCATTCAAAGAAGAAATCAGGTTAATATGCATTTCTTGATTTTCTGTCTTCAATGAGCAAAGTTTGTAAGTGTGTCAAAGTTCAAGTTTCGGTCAACTGAAAGTTTACTGAAAAGAAATGTCATGTTTAACTTTTACAGCGAGATACTGGGAGAGGAGACTCCACGAAGTCTGGTTTTTCCATGATATCTTTCTGTCTGTTCTTAAACAATCTGAATCTTTTCCTTGACTTTTAATAACACCTTACATCACAAAACACACCTCTGTTGGGGTCCATCGACCAATCAGAGGCTCTCAAATGAACCAGAAGTAGAGCCCATTTAAATGTTGGCACTTCCTAGTTCAAGCAGAGAGTTTGGGAGTTCCAGAATGCAGAACGCTGGAATTCAGGATGCTGCTGAATTAGAATCAAGCTGATCCAGAGACGATTTTGGGAATTATGACTTCTGTTTGGATAACCTCACACGACTCTCGAGGTTCGAGCTGTTCTCACGGAGACGCTGAAAGAGTTGAAAGGAGAGCTCTACACCAACGCTGAACTATCGTCTGCAAGGTAAAAAGTTATATTCTCAACCAAGCGTACCGTTGGCCCAAGCTGGAAAAGAAGGAGCGTGTCAGTTCTGGTTAAGACAGACAAATTCCCTCACACATCTCTCTGTAGATAAACCTCATCTTTCCATCTTAAAATTTTCCTATCTGCTAGCAAATTAATCCAGATGTTTTCAGAAATGTCTGTGGTGAAGCAACGGAAAATCATGGCCGTATGGTTTTCCTGGTTGTAAAGCTGATTAATTATGTCGTTATTTTCCAATTCTTGCCAATTAATGTAAATGTGTGATGTGTTAAACTTGATTCTGTTAATAAATGACCCACTCGTTTGGTGAGTCAAAGATAATTAACGTCTCACGTCAACATTTTTATTAAATTCAATGCACGCATGTTATACAGTCCAGAAAAATGAAAGAACTCGTTTAATGTATGAATATATCTCAGGATATGTCATACTACACAGTCATTAGAATTGGAAGGGACGAGAGCTTCAGCTCCCCCTCCCAAGAAAGGCGAGAGGAAACGAGATTTCCCTGCAGCCAAACCACAACAGATGAGTTTCCCCTGGTCCAGACAAGATCCTAAATGGTTTCCCAAGAAACCAGAGGATGAACGGATGTACCAGAAGGGGGGCGTACGCCCTAAGGGTAAAAAGTATGGCACCAAAGGTAACCCATACACCAGGGATCCCACTGGGAACACCAGAGGAGGGAACCTGCTCCCCCACCACGTCGGCCTGGACAGCCTGAGACAAAAAAGAAACAGCAGAAGTTCCAGGAAAAGAGCCCCGGACCTCTGAGCTCGGACGAGACAGAAAGTGTGCGTCGGTTCTTGGAAATGTTGAAAGGTATTGCCACGGACAAACAACCTGACGCGTTGTGTGGCAATATCATTGCTGATGAGTCAGAACACACAAACAACACTGTTACTGCTGTCACAGACAGTCACCATGACGTTGTTGTTGTAAACTCTGACAGCCCCTCACCAGAAAAAGGGAGGGTACACTCACACGTCACCGACAGTGACCCGTCACAAACTGAGACCTCAGTAACAGCAACAGCTGTGCTAACGGTTCAGACAAATCAAGATGACACAAACAACAACGTTGCTGTAGTGAGATAGGTCGGTTAGCTTCGTTTAGCTTCGGAGCTCCACTACACGTTATAATATCTGGACTAGTTCAAGTACCTGATATTATACTTAATTTAAACGGGTTCTCTCTTTTTCGAGCTACTTCACAGATATGTGACAGAGATACTGTGTGGGAGATGGTTTAATCAGTGACGTGAGACGTTAAGTTTCTTTGACCCATCAAAATGAATGTGGTCATTTATTAACAGAATCAAAATTTAACATCAAACATTGTACACGTGATTATTCTGATTGTACGCAATAACACATTTTAATTAATGAGCTTTACAATGAGAAACCATACGGCCATGGTATCTCACTGATAGAAGATAGAAGAGTTTTAAAGATGGGAAAATGAAGTTTAAATGGAGAGAGATGGTGTGTGAGGGAAAATGTGTCGACGAAGAACGGCACCCTCCATTCGAACCCAGCTCTACCTCGGTACACTTCGGGAGTGGAAATCGACTCTTTACCTTGTAGAAGATGTCTCCACTGGTACGGAGTTCCATTTAACGCTACCTTTCCAGCGTCTCCGTAGGAACAGCTGAGAATCGTCCGAAGTAGTGGCAGTACTTCGTTCAACACCACGCTCACCTCACGGGTGGACTCACATGAGCTGTGAGTCCGTCAGAGGTTCCACTCAGATGTGGAAGATTTCATAATCCCCACGAGACTCGGAAGAACTTCGGATCATGTCTAGAACTTCTTGTTCTCTCCAGCAACTTTCTGTTCGGTTCTGCTCTCCGAACTGAACTGCACTGCTTGGAACTAGGAAGTGTCGACATTTAAAGAGTTCTGTTTCCGGTTCATTTGGGAAGTCCTGATTGGCTGAAAGAGCCAATCAGGGGTGTGGTTTTAGTGACGTAAGAGGTCACTAGAAGTCAGAAAAACAGTGGGATGTTTTAAGAACAGACAGAAAGATGTTTTGAAGAAAGGAGACTTTTTGGAGCCAGTTTTCCTTCTATCTGTCTGAAAAAGTTAAACATGACATTTCTTTCCAGTAAACATGTTTTTGACCGAAACTTGACTTCTGACCCACATCACAACTTGCTCATTTCAGACAGAAGATCAAAAATGCATAATTACTCTTGTAAAAGACATTAACTTGATTTCTACTTTGAATGAGGATGAAAAATCATTAATACTGTTTCACAGTTGATTTAAAATGAGTAGTTCACTTCAATATTTAAAATGGTTTGAACTAAACACACTTTTGATTATCAAGACATTTGTAAAATAGCAATGATAATAAAAAAGAGAGTGTTCTTTCAATTGATTAGTGCAGGATACATTTAGAAAATCTCTGGATGAACTTAATTTGTGTTTCTGGACTCAAATCAATGAAATAACAGTTCTTGTCCCAGGAAGGCCCTCAGGGTCAGGACTTGACCTGAGGCTTAGTTCACTACATTGCCGCTGTCACGGACAGCCACCAGGACCTTGTTGTTACAAACAATGAGAGCCCCTCAAAACACAGAGAGCAGGTGATCTCATACATCAATGACGGAGGCCCGTCAGAAACCGAACTCTCAGGAGCAGCTGCGACTGCACCAACGGTTTGGATAAACCGGGATTACACAGGCAAAGGTAAACGTAAGAAGAAATGTTGGCCAAAACCTACAAGGTTCCTGTGTAACCTTATCAGAAAGGGGGTCACTAAAAAAGCTTACCTGTCAATCACACTTGAAGGGGTCCTCACACATGAAGTCCTACTGGATGGTGGAGCCGACATAACTATTATGTCAGCCAAACTGTTCGAGGAGCTCAGGACCGCCGCTAATGGTGTTCACAGGGAAATATCTCTCATAGAACCTGCTATAGAATTGTAGGGCCTCGCAGAGACGAGGACAACCCTAACAGCTATAGCTATGGTTCACATGCAGGTTGGCGAGATGACACTATACCACCCGGTACATGTGTCTACAGTTGACTCATTCCCATTTTTGATCGGCCAGGATTTTGTAAATCACTTTGAGGCGATTATAGATTATGGTGAACAGACAATGTGGGCCAGAGTGAGCAAACCCCTGCCAATACTCATGCCTCCTGAGACAGTCACAGACTACCCAACAGCAGGCACCGCAGAAGGCACAGAGAACTTCTCAGCAGAGAACACAGTCCCGGTAAGTAAGCCTTTAAAAGCATTTGATACCAAAGAGACCCAACTGGTGGACCCAACTCTGACCGAACAAGAAAGCCTCCTCTGCAAGCTGAAACAGTCAAAGCCCACCAGATACTACCTACCATTGGTAGATAAAGGTGTAGAGATCCAAGGATCCCACACCAAAGATGCTGTACTGTCTCTGTGGACAGATAAATCAGCTATTAACCAAGCTTTCTACGAAACATTGGTTAAAAAAACATTTGGGTCCAGTTCTGATGGAGAAAGATTTCTGCTTTCCATTGTATCCCAACAGTTCATGAGTGATGACTGCGAAAGGAGTCATTAACCTGAAACTGATCTGGAACCAACGGGAACTGGTCCACCCATTCCTCATGGTCCCAGACTTACCACATGCAACCTACATAGGCTCTGACATCTTGGTAAGATTAGGTGTCCTAGTGGACACCAGCCACAATGTACTGTGGTCACTAAAACCAGCCACAAAGGATCCTCCTGTGCTAGACACAGCAAACCTTACGGCTGGACAGACCATTCCAGAGGACTGCCAGGTTGCTACCAACCAGAACACCTCAGTACCACCTCAGGTAACAAACCTAATGGTACAAGTCCACATCGTGGCGGGACAAGCTATTAGCCTTAAACAGGCGTACTTTCAACCATCTCCTACGTTTTTCAAACTAGGACTGTCCATTGAGGCTGCAAGCCAAGTGAGCCTCGACTCCAGAACCACATCTGTTGCTGTGTGCAACACAGGCACAGAGGAGGTACTGATCCCGAGAAACACAAGGCTAGGATGGTTGATCTCCACCGATTTTCATGATTTTGAACTTGGCATTCCATTTCTGGGAGGACTCCCAGACAACCTGGTATCGAGTCAAGAGACTGGTCCAGTTTGGTTCACGAAACCAACACAGGCCATAGCTCTCTTCTCAACCAATGATGTCGATTTAGGACCTCAAACCCATAGTGTCTTACCTATAGACAGGTCTAACGACACAGAAAGGGACTCACTGGAGCTCCCCAAACATAAAGAACCCTTAGCAATCTCTTCACATATTGAACAGGTGGTCGCCCAAGCCGACTCCCTGACGACTGATGAAGAAAGGGACAAGCTCCGCCAAGTTCTCATGAAATATGAGAAGTCATTCTCGACTGACTCAATGGATTGTGGGTTGACCTCGCTCCACACAGTGAGCATCCCAACTCCGCCCAACTCACCGCCTACGTTTGTCAGACAATACAAGATTCCCCTGGCAGCACATCAACCTGTCAAGGAAATCATTGATGACCTTTTAGATAAAGGCATAATCAGACAATGTAATAGCACTTACTCTGCGCCTTTATGGCCAGTTTTGAAACTGAATGGTAAGTGGAGACTTTCAATAGACTACAGAAAGCTAAACAAACAAGTTCCTTTATCTAGATGGCCAATGACCCAGATCCAACAGGAACTGCTTAATGTCACTGATGGTGAGTACTTTTCCACCCTCGACGTCGCCTCTGGTTTTTGGACCATTCCTGTGCGCGCCGAGGACCAACACAAACTAGCTTTCACTTTTGGTAGCCGACAATACACCTTCACCATGTGCCCCTTTGGCTACGCTAACTCACCATCTGAGTTCAACATCTTTTTGAACAAAGCATGTCCAGACACCCATGAACGTGGGACACTGATCTACGTGGACGATGTCCTTTTCAGGCAGCCAACACTGGACTTACACTTGGCTGAGATCGACCACGTTCTGAATCAACTGACTACTGCTGGTGCTAAAATCTCACTGTCAAAATGCCAGTGGTGCAGAACCAAGGTGGACTACGTTGGCCTACTAGTGGGTCCAGATGGAGTACAACCACAATTGACTCGCACCCAAGGCCTAGACAATCTCAAAGTCCCCACCAATCTCAGCGAACTACAAAGTTTTCTGGGTGTGTGTAACTACTCACGCCAATTCATAGAGAACTATGCATACCTTGCGAAACCACTGACTGAACTCTTAAAGAAAGACATCCCATTTGTCTGGACTGATAACCAACAGCAGGCAATGAACGCTCTTAGGGACAGACTCAAGTCAGCCCCATGTCTAGTCTATCCAGACAACAACAAAGAGTTTCACTTGGAAGTGAGCTTTTCAGCTCACTGCATAAGTGCAGGTCTGTACCAGATGCACGACAAAGACAAGCATGTGGTGGCCTACGCCAGTAAGACAATGGCAGGCCCCAAATTAAAGTTCTCAGACTGTGAGAAAGCTCTACTGACCACTGTGTGGGCAGTTAAACACTTCTCCAGTTACATTGGTGGACAAAAAATCATTGTTGAAACACAACACCAGCCAGTAACTTTCCTGAATAGCCAACGCATCAGAGATGGTGTGGTGACGAACTCGCGGGTAGCCACGTGACTCACAGCGCTTAAAAGTTTTGACCTAGACATCCGCTACGGACAAAACAAGAAGTCACATTTGGGCACCGACCTGGCACTCTGCCAGGAATGTACACAAGATGTACCAGCCACCCAACCGCCAGCTGTGGAAAAACCCTCAATAAGTGAGGACCCAAATCACCACTACTTTGATAGAAATATCTGCAAAGATATGACAACACTGTACGTGGATGGATGCTCATTCTACCACAAACAAACCTACAAATCAGGTGTTGGAGGGATCCTCCTCCAAGACCAAGAAGAGGTCACTTTTAGCTATGAATTAGGCTCTCAGACTTCTCAGTACGCTAATATAGCAGGTATCCTAATAGCTCTCCAGATGGCAGTAGAACGCTCCATCCAAACGCTAGTCATCTGCACGGACTCTAATTACGCTCAACTTAGTTTCTTGTGTCATCTCGCTCTGTGGAAACAGAACGGCTTTCTCACAAGCAACAAGAAAGTGGTCAAACACAAAGAGCTTTTCATGGCATGTGATCGCTTGGTGACATCACATGACCTACAGGTCTACTGGAAGAAAGTTCCAGGACATTCAAGAGTCCTAGGCGATGACCAGCGGTATAATGACCTTGCAGATTTCCTAGCCAAGGACGGAGCCGTGGACGGCCCTCCGTGGTCCTTTGACCCCTCCTGGCTGCTCGCAACTCTGGCAGTACAACCTACAGCCAAGGTAATGGCAGTCACACATGCACAGGCTGCAGCCAAACCGGCTGACAACACAGTCTCTGTACAACCCGTGCTGACTGACCCAGACATCATCCAACTTCAAAAGTTGGATCTTACAATAAACTCAATGATGCTGTACTTGACTGACTCAGACAAAAACACTCCATCCGAAGCCGACATGGATTCCAATCCAGACCTTAAAGTCCTCTTTCAGCTGCGCAAACAGCTAAAACTAATCAAGGGCATCCTAACTTTTGCTCATGGACCGACGTCCTCACCCGTGTTCGTGGTCCCCCATGACCACAGTGGGGTGATGTTAGTTCATGCGCATGACCTCCCATCTGCAGGACACAAGGGAGATAACGCCACGCTGAAAGCATTAAAACAAGTTGCTTATTGGCCTGGAATGAAAAAGGATGTCAAGGACTACATAAAAAGGTGCCTGGTCTGTGGCCAGTTTCAGCCATCCAGACCACTCCACAGAGCACCATTGCAAAGTAGAGGCATTGCATTCCCATGGTCCTACCTCCAGATCGACTGGGTTGGACCACTTACTAAGAGCACTAGAGGAAATAAATATTTTCTCATGGTAACTTGCGCATTTACCAAATGGGTAGAATGTCTACCAGCTCCTAACGACACTGCACAAACAACTGCTATGTTACTAATGAATCATTTATTTTCAAGGTTTGGACTTCCACTCAGGGTGAACTCAGACCAAGGTACGCACTTCACAGCTGAAGTGATGAAAGAACTGTAGAACATCCTAGGCATCAAAGTCAACTTCCATGTTGGCTACCACCCACAAGCCTCAGGCCAAGTGGAGAGAGCAAACAGAACTGTGGTAAGTATTTTGAAGAAATACGTAGCCGCAAACCACAAGGACTGGGACATGAAACTCCCTCTGGTCCTCATGGCCATAAGGGCCACTCCACACACATCGACTGGCATCTCTCCCTTCGAGATGATGACGGGTCGACAAATGACTCTCCCTCTACACCTGTTGTACCAACCAGGCGATGCCGCCATGGCAACAGCCTACACCACACAACAGTACATGAATGACTTGGAAGAACACCTTAATAACACCTTTGCGTTTGCCCAGAAAAACCTGCAAAAATCCGCTGAAAGACAAAAGGAGTACTATGACCAAAAGACCTCTCACGACGAACTCCAAGTGGGAGATAGGGTCTGGTACTACACGTTCGCCCCCACAACTGGGAAAGGAGAGTCCGGGACCGGAACTCTCGCCCGCAAACTGATGCCCAGGTGGACTGGAACCCACCTGATAACAGACAAACTGTCTCCAGTTGTCTACCAGATCAAAATCAGCAAAAGCCAAAAAGAGCCAATTTGTTAAATGCATACATAGAAACCAGGTCAAACTACACAAGGCGTTCAATAACTCCACAAGAGACAAAGGTCTCACAAACTCAGACCTCGTGGGAAAAAGGGTCGCCCAAGCAGAAACTAAATAAGTCTAAGCTTAATTAAGTGTTAAGATAACAACTCAGACGTGATAACGTGATCGAATCTGACAATCAGAGTGAGTGACGCAGTGAAACGTTGTTTTCTAGTTGCTTAATCACTACTTTTGTCGATGTTGAAACGTTGTTTTCTAGTAGCTTAATCACTACTTTTGTCAATGTTGAGACATTGTTTTATTTGGTTTTGGTATTGTTTCTGAACACCCCCAGCAAGAATGAATTTTGTGTGTACTTTAGTTAGAGACTAAGAGGACTTTAACTATGTCAACATGCAGTTCATTTGTTAAACTTCAACCTTTGAGGAGTCAATGTAGATTAATGCTACTTATTGGTCTCACGACGCTCAAGCCGAACATACTCGAACAATCCTATTCGGGGGTGCAGGGGGGGGGGGGGGCCCGCCATAGACTCCAAAAACATTTAGGGGGAAACCAAAAACCCAAAACTCAAGTCGTTCATCTAAAGGGACAACAGACAATTGAACCAAACTATATTTTGTCATGTAAATCTAACTTAAACCAAGTTAGGAATGGAAGAATAGTTTGGAATGCCCTTCTATAAGTATAAATCCTTATATATAATTTTTCAGCATGACCCACCCTTTAATTGGTACCTGTAGCTGATCTAAACTATGATATCTTACACACCACATGCATATAGGTTAAGGTCTTATGTAAAATCCACTCATAAGCCCAAATAAAAGCACATAAATGCATTAACACATAGAACCAGAATGGCATCCACTGGGAACCACCAGCAACGACCTTCGCTGAAGGGACCTACAACTCCAATGTGGGTCTCCAATCTCCATCCAGTGGTCGCCTCTGCAGTTTAATCGAGGGAACCCTCTGCATGCTGATCAATCAACACCTCCAATCGTTGTGAATTTATCGTTGTGGATTATATGACTTTTTCCAATGGATTATAGACTTTGTTTCCAAGGGGTTAAAGCATTTCTGCAATGGAATTACCAACAGCATTATGGAATTACCAACAACATTGTAGAATTACTTAAACCGTTGTGGAATTACCTTCTTTGACTTTTGTTTTCCTCTTGCTAGATTACATCAAGATCAAAGACATTCGGAGGTGTAAGTTCATGTTGGAATTCATCCCCATGGACAGGCGATGATTTCCAAAAGGAGGACTATAGTGAACTAGGCCTCCGACATCAATCTGTCTCTGAAGACCTTCAGGGGACAGGAACTGTTATTTCATCGATTTGAATCCAGAAATACACATTATCTCATCAAGAGACTATTTAATTGTATCCTGAATTAATCAATTGAAAGAACACTCTTCTTTTTACATTATCATTACTATTTTACAATATCTTGATAATCAAAAGTGTGTTTAGTTCATACCATTTCTAAATGTTGAAGTGAACCACTCGTTTAAATCAACTGTGAAACAGTATTAATGATTTTTAAACCTCATTAGACTTTGATCATACAGTTAAATGTCTATTTACGAAGTAAGTGTGCATTTAGTCTTCTGTCTGAATGAGGAGTAGTGGATGTCGGTCGAAAGTCAGAGACAAGTTATGAGGACGAAGTGTCTTGTTTTTAAAACTCTCAGACAGTAAATAAGAACTGCTGGCACTTGCATCCTTTCATTTCTTAAAAACATTTCTCCGTCTGTACTAACTGTTCTTAAACATTCCTGCTGTCTCCTGACTTCTAGTGACCCTCTAACATCACTAGAACTACACCCCTGCTGGTTGTTTCAACCAATCAGGAAGTACCACGTAACAGGAAGTGGATACCCCTTTAAAAGGCAACACTTCTTGGAACTATTCAGTCTTGGTCTTCACGAGGTTTAGTCTTGCAGTCTTGCTGGAACTTTCAGTCAAAGATGAGACTCAACTAAGTAGCGGATGGATTTGACCATGTGCCAAGGGTCTCTCCATTCCAGCGTAGTCACAGCCTACCTCGGCTGTGACTCAGCCCGAGCATTAAAAGCTCAACTTCTAAGGAAGCTTATTCGGTTGAACCGAGCACCTCGTCACGATTTCTGATGATCCCAGCTACTCTAACCGGAGACGCTGAAAAGAGAGCGTACCAATGGACTTCTGTTCCGGAGTGGATGCATCCTCTGCTAAGGTAACAAAGTCGCTGCTCGTCCTGAAGTGTACCGGAGGGCTGAGCTGGATGTCGGAGGAAGGGTGCCATGTTCTGGTTCAACACATAACTTTCATCGCCAGTAAATCAAGCTAGATGCTTTCAGAGATGAATCAGTCTCAATCGGTAATGTTCTGTTGTCTTGTTTAGTAAAGCGTGCCAAGTTTATTAATCAGAAACAGATCAGCAAATCAATGTGTACATGTTTTGATGTTAAATTTTGATTCTGTTAAATAAATGACCGCATTTATTCTGATGGGTCAAAGATAAAATGGCGTCTCATGTCACTGATTAAACACTCCACTCACAAGTTATCTTGGTCACATAACAGAAATTTAACTCGAAAAAGAAAAGAATCCGTTGTAATTAAACAATTAATATTCTTTGTGCTTGAACTAGCTTTAAGAATAATTAATTAGTAGTGAAGTTAACCCCTACATCACTACATATATATATATATATATATCCATCCCTAATCTTTTACCCGCTTTTTCCATTTTGGGTCACGGGGGTCGCCGGTGTCCATGTCCGGCAATCATTGTGTGAGGGGACAGGTCGCAAGTCCATCACAGGGCCACACAGAGACAAACAAGTCAAACAACCATTCACTCTCTCACTCACCCCTACAGACATTTTAGAGTTACCAATTACGCTAACTTGCATGTTTTTGGTCTGTGGGAGGAAACCGGAGTACCCGGAGAAAACCTCCGCATGCACGGAGAGAACATGCAAACTCCACCCAGAAAGGCCCCCGGACTGGGATTTGAACCAGGGACCTGCACTACTTGTTCTACTATTCATATTTAGTGGTTTTTCCCTTAACGTGGGGCTTCATGGTATGGATCCCCCGCGATAAATGAGGGACTACTGTATGTATATATTTATTTTTTTATTTTTTTCCAGACTCAGTGTCAGCATCTTTATTTTTGTTGTTTTTTTGTGTTTAAGTTTATTCCATTTTGAGTTATTATATTTATTTCACAATTTTATATTATAAATTAGAGTTCAATTACAGCTACCACCACACCACATTTTGGCTTCATTTCTGTAAATTGACAGAGTTAAAGCTTTTTTCTGTTTTCTATGGTTGGTTTGCTGTAGAAACCATATTTTTTATCAGTCTCCCAACAATCCCAGCTCAGTGGTATACAACCTGAAAAATGATTCCCCTTTCACCGTTATTGAATTAGAACAGTTCAGAAAACATTTACCGACATGTTTCTCTTTTCTGATCTGCTCTTTTGGATATTTTCAAACTATTTTTTCATTGTACTTATGGTGTTTTTGTCTTGTCTCTGTTTTCTAATCATTCTCTTCCCTGTCCCTATCTTTCCAGCTTGTCCTAACTGTCGTTTTCAGTACGCACTATCAAAAGGTGGCTGCATGCATTTCTGCTGCTCACAGTGTCGTTACCAGTTCTGCAGTGGCTGCAACAACCCGTTTCACACTGTAAGTCCTGACCACACTCTACTTTTTTAAAGTCTTCATCACATTCTATACAGCAGTGATTCCCAAAGTTATGCAGCTTTGCCATTGATAAGTGTGGTTCCATTCAGCGCTCCTCTTCTCGATTCTTCTCAATGAGGTGATTTTCCACTTCTGTGTAGGCTGACCTACAGTATGTCCCTGCTCTGTGGGTGGGATCGTCAATGCATAGTGGGTGGCAAGGGCGTCAGAAGCATCCATAATGTGTGTGTGTGTGGGGGGGGGGGGGGGGGGCACAGTGATGTGTGTAGGTGTGTGTGCGCGTGTTTGTGCACGTAAAAAAAGGTGTTCACTAGTGTACAAAAAAGCAGCATTTCACCTAGATTTCCTTTAATTCCACACATTTAAAGCATGTTTCTCACCAAGTTTGTGTAAATTCATCTGTGGATTTTAAAGACATTTTAACTTTAATACACTTCAATACAGAGCGTCAGGTCGACACTATTTGTCTTTATAGAGAAATAAAAAAACATCACCACTGGACTTTTTTTACTTGTGTTCAACACTCCACATCTAAATGATGTTTCTCATGAAGCTTGAGGACAATAAGGTGTGGGGTTTTAAAGACATTTCAGCTTTAATGCAACTGAACACAGTGTCTCTTACACCTGCAGCGTCTTACAGCATCACAGATACTGCTAAGCTAAGATGCTACAGATGTTGCACTCCTCTCAAGCATCCTCCTAACATGAATATATGTTTATGATCAACCCCCTGGTCAACCACTGCCTGCACTAAACTGGTGAGCGAGTAACACAGGTACCTCCACCTCCTCCACCTGTGCGCGTTTTCTGCTGAGGCAAGAGGCAGGAAGGGACGGTGGAGAGTTGGAGGTAACCAGGAAAACCTGGAGTGGAGTTTTAGTAGCTTGAGTATTATCCTATTCAAGAGGAATGGATTTGTTCACGAAGAAAGAGAAACTGCACCGCCTGAACTAATGTTTTATAGTAAAAGTGGGGGGGTCTAAATTAACGTTTTTTTAATGTGGGGGGGGACTTGTCCCCTTCACATATAATAGTTGCGACGCCTATGGTGGGTGGGATCATTACTGGTCTTTTTGTGTTCAAGCCACTCCGTCCATTATGGTTCTTAATTGCCCTATAATTGGACTTCAAATTATTTAGCTTATCCCTGCACTGCTTATAAGTCTGAATGTAGCCCTGCTGCGCCATAATTTCCGATATCAATCTGTAAATGTAACTCTGTCTGTCAACACGATGAGGAAGTGGAGGTTCAGATTTAGTTTGCAGTTTTGCTGGGCAGGTCATCCAGTGATGTATCTGCTGGTCAATCAACTGCTGCTGTCTGTCTGCATCAAAATCAGCCCCTCGGAGCAGCCTGCTTGGAACCTCAAACAAGGTGGTCCCATAAAGTGAGCTGACGGGGGAGGGTATCAACAGTGGGGAGGCCCTTAACTGGTGCTGTGTCATGCGGAGCCAAGGAGAGTTGAGAAAGTAGCAAAGTGCCATTAGAGATGGGATCCAGCAGTGGGGCACCAAATATACAATTACAAAATTAACATAAAGTTTGATCAATTTAAGCATTGAAGGAATGCATAGGGCTCACAACATTTTATGCCAGAGTTTTAAAAACTGCAATCATTTTAAACTGAAAATGGACTGAGTTTTTCTGTTTTGGTCGGACCTTATAACTGGCATTATGCACAATCTCATGCAATATCCTGATGCATGCTCAATAATCCAGGTAGAAAAATCTAAAAAATGTTCAATCTGGTCCTCTGGACATTCAAAAAACAAAACAAAGTAAAAAAAAAAGTAGATGCATTTTGTCTTTCATCCGAAAGACTTTCTCAGTCTGAGGTGCTTTATTCAGCTCAGTCTCTTAAATAGCACCTTCTCAGAGTGGATCAACCAGTTTTGTTGCTGACAACCAAAACCAGCTGCTCATATGGTCAAGAAGGACCATCAGCCTAACAATGGATCATTAGCACACTGATGGCTGTTTACTATTCACAGGGGGTTGAGTGATACTAGCAATAACAGCATTGTAAGAGGGGGACAGTTGAACCCGGAGGCCTCCACCCCTGTTTAATGATGGACGTTTTTTTTTAACAAAGATGGCCTCCTTTAATCCTCTCTCAAACCACCATTCCTCTCTGTTCAGGATGTGAACATCTTCATCCCTGAAAGAGTGACCGCTGGCCTGGAGATGAGTGTAGACCGCAGAGTCCTGGCCTGATGATGTTGATTTTCTGTGCTGGGCCATCCTTTTGGCCAGTGGCTGTTTAGTTTTCCCGATGTAAGACTGATCACAGCCCTCCTGACACTGAACAGCACTGAACAGTTGTTTGTCTTGTTTGTCTCTATGTGGCCCTGTGATGGACTTGCGACCCATCCAGGGTGTTCCCCGCCCCTCGCACAGTGATTGCAGGACATGGGCACTGGCGACCCCCGTGACCCAAAATGGAAGAAGCGGGTAAAGATTATGGATGGATGGGTGGATGTTTAAAGAAGAGTTACGGCCTTTAGTTAAACTTTATTCTAACCCACAGATGTACAAATCACAAAATAAGAATTAAACTTTAAAGCAAAGCTAAAAAAAAAAATCTATTCAATTCAATTCAGTTTATTTATGTAGCGCCAAATCACAACAAAGTTGTCTCAGGGCACTTTACAGGAGACATTCACATACATAAAAGCCAATTAGTAAAGTTCTCTATCTAAGGAATCCAGCAGACAAGTTGAATCTTGGCTTAATTGCAGTCTCCCATCCTGAGCAAGCACAGTGGCAACAGTGGAAAGGAAAAACTCCCTTTTAAAAGGAAGAAACCTCCAGCAGAACCAGGCTCAGGACAAGCGGCCATCTGCTTTGACCGGCTGGTTGAGAGGACAGGAAGGAGAGACGGATGAACATAGAATGGTAATTCTGAACAAGAAATAAAACCACACATCTAATTCAAGTCAAGTCAAGTCAGATTTATTTATAGAGCACATTTAAAACAGAAACTGTTACCAAAGTGCTTAACAAAAATATCACATCATCAGATAAAAAGTAGCAAGATATATTTACAGCACATGGAATAAAAATATAAAACCAAAAACAATTAGAAACACTGAAATACTAAATCAGATCACGTTGTGTCAAAAGTCAAGGAAATAATAACAAAAAGCATAAACTCAGTCAGAAACAATGAAATACTAAATCAGATTGGATGACCATTGTGTTAAATAGGAATAATAACAAAAGCATAAACAGAATCAGCATCAATGAAAAACCAGATCTAAAGCTGATCACCCTGTGTTAAATGTCAATGAGTATAAATGTGTTTTTAGGAGAGATTTAAAAGCAGAGACTGAGGTGGCCTGTCGAATGTTGATGGGCAGATTGTTCCAAAGTTTAGGGCCCACGACTGAGAACGCTCGATCTCCTCTGAGCTTCAGCCGGGTTTTTGGTACGGCCAAAAGCAGCTGGTCTGATGATCTCAAAGCCCGAGAAGGAGTATAAGGATGAAGAAGGTCGGAGAGGTATGATGGTGCAAGGCCGTTAATGCACTTGAATGTCAGCAGGAGAATTTTAAAATCAACTCTGACACGTGCAGGAAGCCAGTGAAGAGAGGACAGAACCGGAGTAATGTGCTCAAACCTGTGAGTTCCTGTTGTAGTGAACTAGGCCTCAGGTCGAATCTGGCCTTGAGGGGCCTGCCTGGAACAAGAACTGTATTTCATTGATTTGAGTCCAGAATCACAAGATAAAGTTCATCCAGAGACTTTCTAAGTGTCCTGCACTGATCAATTGAAAGAACACTCTCTTTTTCTAATATCATTACTATTTTACAAATGTTTTGATAATCAAATTGTGTTTAGTTCAAACCATTTTTAAATGTTGAAGTGAACTACTCATTTTAATCAACTGTGAAACAGTATTAGTGATTTTTAATCCTCATGCAAAGTAGAAATCACGTTAAGGTCTGTTACAGAGTAATTATGCATTTTCTGATTTTCTGTCTTTGAATGAGCAAGTGTAAGTTGGTCAAAGGTCAAGTTTCGGTCAACTGCAAGTTTACTGAAAAAGAAATGTCATGTTTAACTTTTACAGAAAGATACTAGAGAATTGACTCCACGAAGTCTGAGTTCTCCATAGCAATCTTCTGTCTGTTCTTAAACAAATTTAATCTTTTTCCTTGACTTTTAATAACCTCTTACATCACAAAAACACACCTCTGTTGGTCCACCGACCAATCAGAAAGGTCCCAAGTGAACCGGAAATAGAACTCTTTAAATGTCGGTACTTCCTAGTTCAAACGAGTCGCTTCAGGCTCCGGCTTCAGTCGTTTGCAGCTCCAGTGCTGGGGAGAACAGAAGTCCAGAAGTCGTGAGATACTCCGTTCAACAGAATAAACTTCCTCAGAAGTTGTAGGGCGTTCGCCCGGGTGAAGTCACAGTGAGGCGCCGTGATTCCTGCAGAGATGGATGACTCCATCAGACTGAGTTCACTGAGTCCGAAGTTCCACTCAGCAGTGGAAAAACTCCACTCCAGAACTTCCCCAGAACTCTACAGAACTGCTAGAACTCCAGAAAACTCAACTCAGAACTAGCCATAGTTCCAGGAAGTGTCGACTTTTAAAGAGTTCTGCTTCCGGTCACTTTAGTACGTCCTGATTGGTTGAAGCAACCAAGAGGGGGGTGGTTCTAGTGATGTCAGAGGGTCATTACAAGTCAAGAAAACAGCAGGAATGTTTTAGGAACAGACAGAGAAATGTTTTGGCGAAGTGAGAAACATTGCAGGTGCCAGTTTCTCATTTACTGTCTGAGAGTTTTAAAAACAATACAGCCCGTTCTAACAACTTGTTTTTGACTGTCTCCGACTTTTGACCGACATCACTACTTCTTATTTCAGACAGAAGATCAAAATGCATAATTACTTTGTAAATAGATATTTAACTTGATTTCTAATTTAAATGAGGATTAAAAAATCATTAATACTGTTTCACAGTTGATTTAAAATGAGTGGTTCACTTCAACATTTAGAAATGGTATGAACTAAACACACTTTTGATTTATCAAGAAATTGTAAAATAGTGATGATAATATAAAAGAAGAGTGTTCTTTCAATTGATTACTTCAGGATACAATTAGACAGTCTCTGGATGAGCTAATTTGTATTTCTGGGTTCAAATCAATGAAACAACAGTTCCTGTCCCATGAAGGCCTTCAGAGGTAGGTTTTGGTCGGAGGCCTAGTCCACTACAGTCCCCCTTTTGGAAATCATCGCCTGTCCATGGGGATGAATTCCAACATGAACTTATGCCTCCGAATGTCCTTGAACTTGATGTAATCCAGCAAGAGGAAAACAAAAGTCAAAGAAGGTAATCCCACAACGGTTTAGGTAATTCCACAAAGTTGTTGGTAATTCCATAATGTTGTTGGTAATTCCATAATGTTGTTGGTAATTCCATTTTAGCAAAGCTTTAACCCCTTGGAAACAAAGTCTGTAATCCATTGGAAAAAGTCATATAATCCACAATGATAAATCCACAACGATTGGAGGTGTTGATTGATCAGCATGCAGAGGGGTTCCCTCGATTGAACTGCAGAGGCGACCACTGGATGAAGATTGGAGACCCACATTAAAGTTGTAGATCCCTTCAGCGAAGGTTGCTGCTGGTGGTTCCCAGTGGGTGCCATTCTGGTTCTATGTGTCATGCATTTATGTGGTTTTAGTTGGGCTTATGAGTGGGATTTTACATAAGACCTTAACCTATATGCACCTGGTGTGTAAGCTATCATGGTTTAGATCAGCTAAAGTTACCAGTTTAAAGGGTGGGTCATGCTGAAAAATGATATATAGGGATTTATACCTATAGAAGGGCATTCCAAACTATTTTTCCATCCTAACTTGGTTTAAGTTAGACTTACATGGCAAAATATAGTTTGGTTCAATTGTCTGTTGTCCTTTTAGACAAACAACTTGAGGTTTGGTTTTTTGGTTTTCCCCTAAATGTTTTTTGAGTCTATGGCGAGACTCAACTGAAGGATTAGCTAGCCCCCCCCCCC